>NC_057353.1:9227500-9842500 GCF_016509475.1 Prionailurus bengalensis | reverse complement strand
CTCAGGTGTCCGAAAAGTACTATTTTATGTATGTATGTATGTATGTATGTATGTATGTATTTGTTTATGTATTTATGTATTTATTTATTTTTAAGAGAGAGAGACAGAGACAGAGAGACAGAGGATGAGCAGTGGAAGGACAGAGAGAGAGGGAGACAGAAAATGAAGCAGGCTCCAGGCTCCGAGCTATCAGCACAGAGCCCGATATGGGACTCAAACTCACAAACCATGAGATCATGACCTGAGCCAAAGTGGGACCCAGGTGCCCCCCAAAAGTACTATTTTAAATATTGGCCAGAATGGCTATAACTATGCCCTCAACGGAGAGATCAGGTAGCCCTCTTGGGACTAAGGTGATAGACATCTCTCCTTCTTTTCTGTTTACTTCTTTGTCTTCTGTCCTCATCTAATACTGAAGCAATTGGCGAGGAGAATAGAGGTGGAGAAAGGGATTTGTTCCCCAGGTATCTGTTCTTCGCACTGTAGTACAAATAATTTTTATAATTTTTACAACAATCTAACAATGTATGGTAGTAAACAAATTAGAACAATTAAATTGCAAACCCTTATTTCAAAGTGTGTGTATATTAAAATTATTCAATACAAGTGTGTGCTAGTTATAACGCTTTCTTAATTAACCTTGCCAAATATTAGAATTTACAAATACATTTAAAGGATGTTTATTTATTTATTTTTTGATGGGTGGGAGGCACAGAGAGTGGGAGACCGAGAGTCCCAAGCAGGCCTGATGCCGGGCTTGAACTCACGAACGGCGAGATCATGACCTGAGCCCAAGTCAAGAGTAGGAGGCTAAACTGACTGAGTCAGCCAGGTGCCCCTGTAATTCATTTTTAAGTTTGAAAGCAAAATAAAAGAAAAATGAGTTTGGAGACTATCAGAAATATCAGCTCATATGTCTTCATCTTAAGTAACTTAATTTTAGGGCTGGATTATTTCTCCCCACGGAGGTAGCAACTATTAGGCTATCAAAAATGTAGACTTAAATGTATGATAACCTCAATGTTACCGTCATCATATCTCTAAATAACGTTGTCTTAAGAGTAAAGCAATGATCATGGAAACGAAGCCAGATTTTTGCTGTTTTGGTTCCTCATGCTGGGGCCTCCTTGCATGGCATGTAACATCTCTGTGCCTCAGTGCCTTCATTTGTTTAACGGGGACCATAACATTATGTACCCCATAGGGTCGTATGAAGATTAAGTGTTTCAATACATGTTAGAAGCTCAGGGCACTATGTGTTAGATGTGCTCAGAATATATTAGCAGTGGTTATTTGTGAACCTGGTTGGAGACTTAAACTTGGTGGCAAGTCCTCTGACAAATTTGGACACTAACACGTCTGCAGTGTCACAGACTCTCTTGTTTCCACAGAAAAGTGCTCACCATGTACATATCCGTGGATATGCCAAGTAGGCGATAGAGGCAAATATTTAGGAAAACTTAAAAACTTAGGGAGTGTGAGTTACCCTGTAACATAGTATTCTTAATCAATTAAATACGGGCCCATACAGATTATTGAACCAGCTCCCTAAAGAATACCGGTGTTCCAGAAAATTCAGAAAAGTAGTATTTTATTTCCGAAAACGCTTTTGACTTGGTCTGTCTCTCACACGACTGAAACAAATTTTGCTCAAGAGATATGGTAATAATAAACGGAAGACAAAAACTTTCGTTGGTTGATTTAGACAACAAATAAAAATCTGAAGGTAATTAAAGTAAAATTGTAAAAGCTCTCCATTCTATGATATAAGAAAGAGTCTCTAAATCCCAGTTTAATATTTCCTGTCATGTAGAATATCCAGCTGCAATAAAAAGATGAAATTTTCCAGTCTCTGCTTTTGTGTATAGATTTGATACTCTTTTCTGCACCTTAAATGTTGTCAATTAAGTCACTAGTCAATTAAGTCACTATCCCCAGAGCCAAGGCATTTTGCTTTAAATTCAACAGAGCTTAAGGTTTAAAATAATGAACTGCATATGTAATGATTAAATATAAAATCGCCATTTATCATATTTTATTAACAAAGATGGCTCGGAAATGAGTTCATACGAAAGAAATTTTTCATTACCAGCAAAAATTATTTGCTAAATGAGACAGATTCCCATGCTCCGTCCACAGGAGGGAAATTTTCATTGTAAATGATTAGGCGTTTTATAGATTAATACTATTTACAAGCAACAATACTTTAAATTCTTCAGGATCGGGGATGGTGGGCAAAAAATATTTAAATGGAATTGGCCTTGTACGTCTGTCATGGGAGAGGAGGAATGAATTTCAGAGCAAAAAATACAGAAAATACAAAAAATACAAACGTTTTTGATGATGCTGAAAATAATAGTCCTGGCTGTTCCATGATGAGGTAGCTGGCCCCCTTCCTTCCCCGGCTTCAGGGCACCTTATGTGGGATGAACGAAGGAAAGTTCCCTTTTTGGCTTTCCTCTTCCACACCCAGCTCCTCTGCCATATTGTCTGCCTTCTGTACTGCCTCATCGCCACTACTCTGTCTTGTTGTGCAAGACTCCTCTCCTACTGACCACATGTAATCTCTGCGAGTGCTAAATGTTCCTTAAACCGTACTAAAAACAAACCAAAAATGCTTATCGAGATCTCTTTCGCATTTTACTTCTTCACAACCCAGCTCTATCTTTGGCTGTATTTTGTCCGCACTCTCGAGTGTGGTGAATTAAGTTTTCTGGAATGATCTCTCCAGGTTTCCCCCGTCTGGGTTTTTACCCCCTCCCTTTGTTTCCAGCTTTTTACTACTCTTGTTTAGGATATTTTTTATTGAATCTTGACTTGTTTTGCAGCAAACTAAGTCTTACTGTCCTTACCATTTTTCTGTTTATTTCACCTCTTTCCTTACCTCCTTTGGCGGCTCCACCAACCATCATCAGAAGCATTTAATCTCTTGGTCAGAACTCTCTTGTCAACACCATCCCTTGACCCTGACTGGAGGGGTCCCTGCCCTGTGCTCTGCATTTTAGAGAGCCTTTCATTGGCCCTCTTCTGGAAATACCCTTCCCCAGGGGCTGAGGAATCTGTGGGGGAGAAGGCAACACGGCCAATTGAAATCCAAGCCCCCTTTTAGAACTCTTAAAGTCACATTTTGGTACCCAGAACCCTCAAATTCCCTGCCCAAGCCCATGTCCTGGGCCTCCACAGATCTCTTCACAGAGACCATGCTCCCAAGTGCAGATACAACCTACCAAGTGGCCACAGTTTGCCGGAATGTAGAGCGTTTGCACTCAGACATCCCCAGGCAAGTGCGGATCCCTTGTATGTGGGATGAAGTCAGAGCGAAAAGAGAAGCGATGCAGGGCTTCTCCCCCAGGGAAAGTTCTCATTGAAGAACTCAAGAGAGCACAAACATTCTATATTTGACCTGGCTTTGTAGGTTACAAAGGGCCACGTGTCCAAATAGGAGCCTAGAACACATTTTATTTAGCAATTTCTTACCTTGATTTAGATCTTTCGACTATTTAGTCTTATGGTATCTGGTCTTCCTATCCTACAAAGTCTGTCTTATGGTCTTAGTTTCTGTTTTATTTCATAGAGCCCCTTTAAAATATATTTTTGGGGGGAAAATGAAAAAGAAATATTTTTGTCCCTTTCTCTGCTGCATCACAATAATCCCAAATGCCATTCTTCTGCTTACTTTTACCCCTTGTTGCAATGCTCTGTTTCCATCTGCCTCATTCTGGAAATAGTTTCTGATAGATCAGTTTCTGATTCAGCTGGCCAGGGCTGCAGAACTGACTAAGCTATTCCATATAAGCCTTAAAGCCCAGCTTTGGACAACCAGCAACACCTTTCTATCAACTCCTTCAGGGCTTCTGATGACAGCCAGGTGTACCTCCTTCTTTTGTTTCGTGGAAAAACTACACAAAATTGTTGGCAGTCAGAATGTGAAAATAAATGGCAGTATTACTGTACTTCCTGACTTAGGAATGCCAACACTCATGATAGGAGTAACAACTATTATAACTTAAGAGGCAGAGATCAAATGCCTCAGGTATTGCACAAACAATTTGCGTTGGCTTTTTAAAAAGTTTACCCTTCTCTAACAATTGGATTGCTCAATTCATATTTCAACCAGTTGGCCGTGATCCTTGGGTCGTTAGTATCAGGTACATACGACCTGATGTCATATTAAATGGCCATTTAATTTTTAAAGCAAATGTCAATTGTCTTTACCCTGGCTTCCTTGTGTGAGATTATCATAAAATCCCAATAGATGTGGCCGATTTTGCGCTCATATTTTTCCCCCTAAATCTGACATGTAATTGGAGATTTAAATCTCTGTAAGTCTACTGTTTTGGTTTTATTTCTAACTCTAGGACCACATCTCCAGGAGCTGTGGTTCCAAGGGCACTGGGATAACACAGGATTGACTCATAGAATCTTGGGAGGTTTGGCTGATGTTATGGTGTCCCCAGCACCGTAAGTGCAGCTTACATGAGTGGGAAGCTGGAGATCTAGGCTTGTATATTGAAACTCCTTCTCCTCGTCAAGCACTTCACAGACCACTTCTAGGCTGATTGCCTTCATAAGCAGGAGAAGAATCCCTTGCCACTTCTACTGTACCCCGATTGCACATGCTTGCTTAGAAGTCTCTTCCTAGCTTCTCCTTTGAATTATTAACATCTCATGGCCTTAGATCAATGGTGTCTTGTGGGGCCTTCCCCATGTCTCACATCCTTTGATCAGTTGAATAAGTGAGAACCTTCCACAGCCACTAGAAAAAAGGTAATTCATCCTAAAACAGAGGGTTGTCATCGGTTGAGCTGGACAACAGTAAGAAGTAATAGTAACTGAACTGACTCATTCGTTTATTTATTTATTTTGTTTAGCTCTTGGCTCAGGCCATTCCAATGAGGATCCCCAACATAGTTCCTTTGATTTTTTTTTTCTAATTTAGGTACAACTCAGGGCACCTGGGCTACTCAGTCCAATGAGCATCTGACTCTTGATTTTGACCCAGGTCATGATCCTGGAGTCGTGGTATCGAGTCATGCATTGGGTTCAGTGTTGAGTGCTGAGCATGGAGACTGCTTAAGTCCCTCTCTCTCTCTCTCTCTCTCTCTCTCTCCCCCCCCCCCTCCTTCTCCCCTGCTCATGCACTCTCTCTTTCTCTCTAAAAACCAAAAAGAAAAAAAAATGGGTGTGGGGAATAAGTTTAAGGAGTCTCAAAGCTTGGCACCAACGGATTAACAAAGCTTAGGGTGGAAAGCCACCACGGGAGGAAAGCGCTCAGCATAGAACAAAGCTTAGTGCAGAAAGCTGCTTCCACAGGATGAAAAGCGTCAGAGAACAAGTAGGGGGGGAAAGCCACCACAACAGGGTGAAAATTCCCAGAATTTATCATTAAGTAAAACAAAGCATAGAGCAGAAAGCCACTGCAGGGCGAAAGTGCCCAGAGCTAATTAGCGAAAAAATGCCTTATTAACCCTGTGGTATCAGGGTTAACCTGATCATGGTCTACCTGTCTTAGCCCCTAGAAAAATTAAGATAGGGGTGCCTGGGTGGCTCAGTCGGTTAAGCATCCAACTTCGTCTCAGGTCATGATCTCACAGTTCGTGAGTTCAAGCCCTGCATCGGGCTCTGTGCTGACAGCTCAGAGTCTGGAGCCTGCTTCATATTCTGTGTCTCCCTCTCTCTCTGCCCCGTCCCTGCTCATGCTGTGTCTCTCTCTTTCTCAAAAATAAATAAACATTAAAAAAAAATTAAGATAAACAGACACGGTGCCTGGTGCCTGCAGTAAATGGCCATCTGCTCGGTGCCGGGACTTTGATTTGTATTGACCCTAACCCCTAATACCACATACCTTCGAAATCCCCCTTTGCTCACACACGAGTTAACGATCACTGTTTTATTGTCTCCTTCTGCACGTCCATCACGTATGGACGTCCATCAGCCTTCTGATCCTAATAAATATGGAGCAAGGACCTTTACTGAGGGCTCTTGTCTCCTCCCGGACATTAGCCTCTCTCATAGTCAATGCTGTGCCTGCTCTCTTGCTGGACAAGAGAGCACTCCAGACTCAAAGTCGGCAACATTTATGTATCATTCACATACCATAAAATTCATTTTTTAAGGGTGTACACTCCAGTGATTTTTTAAAGTTGTGTTAATTCTAAAACATTTTTGTGAGTCCCAAAATAAACTCCATAACACATTAGTAGTGCCTCATTCCCTTCTTCCCTCAGCTCTTTGCAACTACTAAATCTATATTCAGCATCTATGGATTTGCTTATTCCAGACACTTCATATAAATGGAATCATGCAATATATGGTCTTTTGTATCTGGCTTCTTTCATTTAGCATAATGTTTTCAAAGTTCATTCACGTTGTAGCATAAATCAGTACTTCTTTTTTTTTTTAATTGCTGAATAATATTGGATTATGTGGTCATACCACATTTGGTTATCTACTTGTTGGTTGGACATTTGGGGTTGCTTGGTTGTGTCCAACTTTTGAATTTTATAAATAATGCTGTTTCTTGACGATTCATGAATTTATGTGGATATATGTTTTCGATTCTTTTGGGTAGACACCTGGGAAGTTGAAATTGTTGGATGATATGGTAAATCTATATTTGAGCACCTGAGGAACTGCCTGACTGTTTTCCAAAGTGGGTGCACCATTTTCCATTTCCACAGCCTCATTGACATTTGTTATTGTCTTCTTTTTTTTTTTTTAAATATAGCCATCCTAGTAAGTGTGAGGTGGCATCTCGTTATTATTTTGGTTTGCATTTCCGTAATGAGTAATGATGCTGGACATCTCTTCATGTGCTTACTGGACATCAGTAAATCCTTGAGAAAATGTGTATTCAGATTCATTGCCCCTTTTTGTTTCGTTATTATTTTGTTTATTATTATGTTTTTATTTTACTTCCAGTATACTTAACATACATGGTTGCATTAATTTCAAGTGATTGCACAATTCTATACATTAGTCAGTACTCATCATGATAAGCACTTTAATCTCCTTCAGCTCTCTCACTCATCCCCCCCTCCGCCCCACTTCTCCTTTGGTAACCGTAGTAGTTAAGAGTTTGTTTTGTTTGTTTTTTTTGGTTTGTCTCTTTTTTTCCATTTGTTTATTTATTTTGCTTCGTAAATTCCACATATGAGTGAAATCATTTGGTTTGTCTTTCTCTGACTGACTTATTTCACTTATCATTATACCCTCTAGATCCATCTATGTTGTTGCAAATGGCAAGATCTCATTCTTTTTTATGACTGAGCAATATTCCAGTGTGTGTAAGTGTGTGATAAAACTTGAAGTACCAATTCAATATCTTGTTGCACGTCTATTCATATTTTTAACTTTTTATTGAGTCAGTTTCTGCAGTTTATATATTTCTAGGAATCTGTCCATTTCAAGTAGAGTTTCTAATTTGTTGGCAAGTAAGGGTTCAGAGTATTCCCTTAGAATCCTTTTTTTCCCCATAAAGTCTGTAATGATGTTTCCCTCTTCCATTCCTGATTTTTGTAATTTGAGTTTTCTCTCTTTTTAGCTTGGTCAGTCTAGCTAAAAGTTTGTCAATTTTGTTGATATTTTCAAAGAACCAACTTTTGATTTCATTGATTCGGTTGTCCTTTTTTTCCTTCCTTCCTTCCTTTCTTCCTTCCTTCCTTCCTTCCTTCCTTCCTTCCTTCCTTCCTATTTATTTTTTAGAGAGACAGAGAATGTGCGTGGGCTGGAGAAGGGGCTGAAAGAGAGAGAGAGAGAGAGAGAGAGAGAGAGAGAGAGAATAGTAAGCAGGCTCCATGCTCAGTGCAGAGCCCAACCTGGGGCTCGATCCCATGACCCTGGGATCATGACCTGAGCCAAAACCAAGAGTTGGACACTCAACCGACTGAGCCACCCAGGTGCCCCATCTTCTATTCTCTATTTAAACTTCACTCTGTCATTTCCTTCCTTCTGCTAGCTTTGGGTTTACGTTGCTCTTCTCTTACTATTTCCTTCAGAAGTAACGTTAGATTATTGATTTGAGATCTTTTAAAAAAAATGTGTGTGTTTACTGCTATAAATCTCACTGTGAGCCCTGCTTCCTCTGCATTCCATAAGCTTTGGTGTGTTGTGTTTTTGTTTTCATTGGTCTTTATGTACTTGCTAATTTCCCTTAAGATTTTTTCTTTGACCTTTTAGTTTTGTAAGAGTGAGTTTTTTAATATCCGCATATTTGTGAATTCCAGTTTTCATCATGTTATTGACTTTTGGCTTGATTCCACTGTGGTCAGAGAAGATACTTCATGTGATTTCAATCTTTTAAAACTTATCGAGACTTATCTGGGATCCTAATGTACAGTCTATACTGAAGAATGTTTCATGTGCACTTGTGAAGAATATACATTCTGCTGTTGTTGGGTGGAGTATTCCATAGATGTCTGTGAGTTCTAGTTGGCCTATAGCATTTTTCAAGTTTTCTGTTTCCTTATTGATCATCTGTACAGTAGTTTTATTCATTATTCAGAGTGGTACATTTGACTATAACCTGTCTGGTGTGGCTCTCTTTGCAGTTATTATTTTTGGAAGCTGTCGAGCTTTTCGGATGTAAAAACTAATGTTTCTCCTCAATTTTGGGAAGTCCTATTTCTACAAATTTTCTTTCTGCCCATTTCTCCCTTCCCCCTTCTTTGGGGACTCATATTACGTGTATGTTGCGACGTTTGATAGCGTTTCACAGGTCTCTGAAGCTCTGTTTATTTTTCTTCAATCTTTTTCTTTTCTGTTCCTCAAACTGGATAATCTCAACTGACTTAGCTTCAAGTTTGTTTATTACTTCTTCTGCCTGCTGAAATCTGCTATTGAAATCCTCTCGTGAAATTTTAATTTTAGTTATTGCACTTTTCAACCGCAGAATTTCTAGTTGATTCCTTTTTATAACTTCTCTCTGTTTATTGATAATCTCTGCGGGGTGATTTAAAGACTTCTCCTATGGCTTATGTCCAGGCTTCCTCATGGACAGTTTTTATTAATTGACTTTTTTTCCCTGTGTATGAGCCATACCTTCCTGTTTCTTTGCTAGCCCCATGGTTCTTTATTGAAATTGGATATTTTAAATAATGTATCGTGGAAACTCTGGCAATCCTCTCCTCCCCAGGGTTTGTTGTCTTGACCGTTGGTTGGGGTTGTTTATTTTCGTAATGGGTTTTCTAAACCAATTCTGTAAAGTCTGTCTTCTTTGTGTGGCCCCTGACATCTCTGATTGGTTAGCATATTGGTCAACTAATGATTAGAAAGAGATATACTTTAGAAATAAAACCAGTAATTCTTACCAGTATTTATTAGAAGTTCTGTGTGTGTTGAGGCATGCCTCCAACATTCAGCCAGGCAATTTGCTGTTCTGTCTGGTTTTCACTTCCTGCTTGTGCAGGATCTCAAGGTCACCCCAAGGTGAGTGCCTAGAGCCTTCTCTGGTCTTTTCTGAGGCATGTGCACAACCAATCCCAGGCGTGCAAATAGCCCTATCCGAGCATGTGGCTTTCTAGATGCCCAGGAATAGGTCATGGCTTTTCAAAGCTCCCTATGGACATCTCATGCCCCCACTCTTCCTATCAATCATTTCGGTCAGGTTTTGTTTGTTCCAACTATCTTCTGTTTCAGGTAGCCACAATATTCAATTGCTTCTGATTATTTTCAACAAATGTCTATGGGAAAAGGGCTTTTTGTATGGGGTGAGCGCCAAGGAAGGCCAAATAAAGGGAGTCTTGCAAATGGGATATTGCAGGAAAATGCCACACAGGTCAGATAATGTTAATTCTCTGGGAACGGGTCTTGAAGGAGCTCTAGCAGCTCCATTCTGCCTCCAAGCTGCCAGGTTGCTGATCTTCACCGTGATTTGTGGCTGTTTGTTTTCAAGATTCCTGCAAAGCTTGAGAGGAGAATGAGGATAGGAGAGGTGGAAACTCCCCAAAACTTACTATTCTTACTGAGACTTCACTCTTGTACTTGCATAAGTGCTCCCCACATTGCGACAAGCTCTGGTTAATTTGCAGAGCTCAGAAAAAGTTGATTCTGACCATCTTTGCCACTGCTCTTATCACTTTTATGGAGGAGAGAATTTTTGGAGGTCTTTACTCCACCATTTCCGTTGACGCCCTCAGCGCCTTTGATTCCAACAGAAACAACACCCAATCTGGTCTCTCCTAGCAAATGTATAAGAAAAGTCCTCTTTTTAATTAATTATAGTACCTCTTTGAAAAGTCTCCTGCATTTAAACCTCTTTCTTCCTTCGCTGGTTTCTTTTCTGTGTCATTTGAAGCCAGGGACGCAAAAAACACCACCACCATATACCTTGGCTTTCTCCTGTTCTTTTTCTCCATAGTATCCATTCACCTCTGGCCCCAATTTTGTAACTGTCTCTCCCGAGCCGCTGCCCTTCAAGGCTGCTGTCTGTGCTGCTGGCTGGAGTTCGCCGTGCCAGGGCAGGAAATACTTCCAGATTGTGTATCTCTAAAATCCTGCTGGTCTCCAGCTGCTCCTGCCGTTTATACTTTATTTCATTCTCCCTCCTCCACGTTCATCTTAGTTGTTTCTCCAGGGCAAAGGCTTTCACCCTGGAGTCTACAGAGCTTGACATGTGGGGACGGGGGAGGTTGGGAAAGGCCACCGAGGTGAAGCTCCAAGCCTCAGTCACTCTGATCAGATCCGCTCAGCTTTTATCTGGTTTATTTGCTGAAATCTCCCTGTAAGCCTTCCTTTAAACAGAGTGCTCCCTGGTATTAAAAAAAAAAGTTTGAAAATCAGTTCTCTAAGGAAAACAATGTCATTGTGGCCACAGATGCAACCGATAGAATACAGAGCCCAATAACATTAAAGGAAAACTCATTATTAAAGAATCCCTGTTTCATAGGACAAACTTGAAACTGCTGGATTCTCTAGAATTCCATAATGAAAGGGAAGCCTTTTGTTTTATACATGAGAAAACTAAAGCCCAGAGGAGGTGAGTGACTTATCCCAAGGTCAAATAATGGTGCAGCTCTAGCCAAAAGCCAAGGCCACGGTGTGTTGGCAGGGGTGGGTCGTTCTCAGTGTCCTTCGGGCAGAGCAGTTTCTCAGCCTTTGTAGCTCCTAGCACGTGAATGCATGATTCTCCTTCGCCCAGCCTCAGGCTCGTTATAGGTATTCTCCGCTCTCCTTCACTCTCCACTTGCCTGCCTTTGGTGAGCCTCTTGTGTGCTTCAGAAGATGTCCACGAAGCCTCTTATAAGGACTTATTTTCATCAGCCCTGTCTGGTCTGACCATTCCGATGTCTCTTCATTCAGATCCCTAAGATCAAACACTTGTTTGGTTCAGCCCAGCAGATGGATTAGCCACCTCCAATGTTCCTAGTCATTATCCACCTCTGGTCCACCTCTGGGCCAAGAGGTTTGGGATACCTGGAGCTATCATGACCACACAGACCTACCCCCTCCCTGGGTCTTGAAAAAATTCAGAGTGGCGAGTAAGCCAGATATTGAGAACAAGGCATATCTTCTCAAGCAATCGTCTTTAGTGTGGTTTTAGAAACCAATAAATATGGGATCCAGAGTTCTATACGTCTACTGATGAGCAACGGATACAATTGGTCTGTTGATGAATATCGTACTGCATTAGTCAAGGCTCTCCAGAGAAATAGAACTCACACACACACACACACACACACACACACACCCCTCGTGTGAAGAGATTTATCATAAGGAATCAGATTGCATGGTTATGGAGACTGGCAAGTCAAAATATGCAGTGTTGGCCAGTATGCTTGAGACCCAGGAGAGTTGATGGTAAAGTTCCAGTCCAAGAGCCAGGAACCTGGAGACCCAGGAAAGCCAATGGTGCAGATGAGATCTGAAGCCACTCTCCTGGAGACTGTCTCTTACTTGTGAAAGCTGGTCTTTGTGTTCTATGCAGGCCTTCAACAGATTGGATGAGGCCCATCCACGTTATGGAGAGCAATCTGCTTATTCAGAGTTCAGTGACTGAAATGTTAATCTCACCCCAAACACCCTCCAAGTTGGCACATAAAACTCACCATCACGTACGCTTTCTGGGATCTCATCCAAAACAGCTCAGGTACCACAGAGTGAACATGATTCAATAGTCTTCTTCAGGGACTCATTCCAATTCAGTTTTTCATTAGCTCCGACCATTCTTGCTTTTCCTTAAGTAAATTTTATGAACTTCCATATGTATAGAACTGTCACAGAGTGCAAAGAGACTGATATGAGAAGAGTAGAGCATTAAACAGAGCAAAGGGGCTGTGCTATCTTGATAGAATCTCCCGGACGCAAGGCTCCCTGGGGTTTCTGTCAGCCCACCAGTTTGACCAGTGGATAAATGATTGTTTCAGAATGACTCAGTATATTCTGTAGGGTTGGAAATTCCTCGATTGCTGACTAACTTTTACATCAAGAAACACAATAATAAACAGACTTCCAACTGCTGTGGCCACATGGTGAGATTCGTCACTAAAGAATGCCTCTTTTTGCTCTCTCTCTCTCTCTCGACTTCCTCTTGAAAAGCCAGACATCCTGTTTATCATCCAGGATATGTCAGCTATATAAACAATGCCACAAGACCTAATTCATAGAAATGTGGTAGAGGCACACTAATTCATGATCAATAAATCTTTTACAGTATGTGTACTCTATGCCTTTTTTAATTTTAGAGAAAGAGAGAGAGAGAGGGGGGCAAATGGGGGAGGGACAGAGGGAGAGAGAGAGAGAAAAATCTTAAGCAGGCTTCACGCTCAGTGGGGAAATCAAGAGTCGGACGCTCAACCAACCAAGCCACCTAGGAGCCCCAGGACACATCCATCGTTGCTGCCATCACCCCAGGTATCAAACCAGTAATGTTTAGGGATATTGCCCCTCCCACTCCTACAGGTCACATGAGGATCAGTTTCTTTTCAGAGATGTAAATGACTTATTAAATGTAAATAACGTAAATAATTTATTTGCCACTCTTCTTTAAAAATGACACAACTCTCAAGATAGCACTTGCACCTTAGGACTTCCAGACAGAGAGCTATGTTTTTTGGTATTTCATGGTGCTGAAGGCCATGAGTATACTTTCAATTATATGAAGGAGAGTACAATATGGAATTCATTTTTGATGTTACATCTTTTCCAATGACTGATAACTACTGACATAAGGCCAGTACACTATCCAACAGTGTTAGGCAATGTATAGGAGAAAAAATGAAAAATGGAAGTCTGCTAAAACAGTTATTCTGTTGGTACAATAGAGCAGCGTGGGTTCAACTTAAGCAGGTGAATGTGATAAAACCACAGAGATAACAATGCCTTCAGCGCCATAGCCCGATAGAGACAAACAGCGGATTGCCTGTGTACAACATCATTTTCCACCTTAGTTTTTGACAGTCCTTTTAAGTTGGACCCTAACTGGAACATTTCTAATAGTGCCTCAAAAATTGCTTTTATGTCATGCTCATGTATGGTAGGATGAGGAAGCATTTTAGGAAATAAATTACAAGCAGGGTACAAAATCTGTACCTAAAGAAGTTAGAATCGCATTAAGTCCGGTAGAACTTCCTTTTTTTTTTTTTTTGGTATTCTTTCAGGTTGTTGGATTCTGCAGTGTTAGCTAAGCTGTGTTTTAGAAGTTCGAGGCTGTTGGTCGATATGGCTTCAGGCTACCAGGCATATTGTTAGTAGGCATTATCCCCCAGTCCCCAATTTCACCATAGCTGTTGAGCATAAAGCAGTAAGTGTTTGGTTCAGTTCAGTAATTGCTGTGGAGCTTGTACGGTGAGACCTTGGGTAGATGTACACCGAGGGAAGTCAGTCTTGCGCCTCATCCATAAGGAATGTCCAGTCTGGTGTCCGAGAAACGCCCTATGTGACTGTTGACCACATGATCTGGTAGATATAAGCACAGATGCCTGATAGACATGAGCGGAGAAGGGGACCTAAACCAGCCTAGATTCAAATAATGAAAGACCTAGACAAGCATTCAATTCTGAGTTTGTGTTTCATAACTCAGCCCGTTGTGATCCAGAAGTTCCCACATCCAGTGCTTGGGCAGGCTGGTTTCTCAAGCCCCCTGCCCTGCCCTGGGCACTTCCCTGAGAAGCACCCCCCCCCCCCCCCCCCCCGCTCTGAAATGTTTACTGGAGAATTCAAATACACTGTCAGCCTGGGTACAGCAGCTCAATAAAAAATGGGCTAGAAAACCTTTGCCTCCAGGATCACCTTCCTGCCATTCATCCTCCAGGCCCTCTCTGAGAGGCAAGTGTGATGTTCCCTTCCCGGATTAAAGCCCTGGGGGGGTGGGCAGGAGCCTAGCGGGGTGTCTCTCCCACAGCTGGCCTGGTAAGGTCTGCAGTTCCCTTCCTTCTGGCTCCTCCCCTTCTCTGGCTCTCTTACTAGTCCAGCTCCCATTCCACTGATTTGCGATTCCTCCCTCCTAGAACGTTCCCTTGCTCTTGGTGATAATCCTAATCACCTTTTAAGACCCAGTTCAGGAGTCTTCACCTTTGGGAAGCCTTCGTCGGCCTTCCCGCAAAGGGATCTCTACCTCCTCTGTGCCACTGCCGTGGCCCACTCGCATCGCTTCGTTGTAGTAGCAACAAGGGTAGTGTCTTGAAGTCGTCTGTGTCCGGCTCCACACCAGGCCTCTAAGCACCTTGACAGTGCAAGAAAATATCATATTCATTTTTATTTATTTTATTTTTATTTTATTCATTTTATCCTGGCATACAGAAAGTCCCCCAAAAGTAGCTTGTGATGAATTACTCTGCTTCGTCATAGCAATTAATTCAGTGGTTTGCAACTATTTATTTACAAAAGTCACTCCACTTCCAGTTTAAGTATCTTGAGGGCAGAGACTGTGCCTCAAATATACTGTTGACCCTTGAACAACATGGGTTTGAACTGCACGGGTCCACTTATACACAGATGCTTTCTGATAAATACGATACAGTATTGTACATGTGTTTCTCTTCCTTATCATTTTCTTAATCACATTTTCTTTTCTCTAGCTTACTTTATTGTAAGAATACAGCCTATAGTACATATAACATACAAATATATGTATGTTAAAATAACTATGTTATCATTAAGGCTTCTGGTCAACAATAGGCTATTAGTAGTTACATCTGGGGGGAGTCCAAAGTTCTGCGAGTTTTGGCTGTGTTGGGGGGGCATCGGCGCCCTTAACTCCTGTGTTGTTCAAGGGTTGACCATATTTATCTGCCTAGCATATAAGAGGAATGACTAAGCAAATCGATGAATTAATTTGGGAAATTACCAATAATAATATTCTACATCTGTGATGCCTAGTAAATTTTCTTAATGAGAAGACTTACAGCATAAATACTGCACTACCTGTGAAAGGTACGTCAGGGGTGCTATGTGGCAGATGTTACCAAGCAAGGTGATCTTGCAAGAATAAAAATAGCCCTGTGTTTTCCCCTCCCGTAGAATATTAACTAACGATGATCTGGAAAAGATGTGGTACCCGATACACTGGAAGTCACCAAGCAACAAATGAATTCAAGTGGACTTCGGGGCATACATTCTCTTGCAAAATGACTTCTATGTGGCCGTGCCATCGCTCACAGGCTTTGGGAGAGATCTGAGTCCTGGGAAATCAGCCCATTTTGCTGCTTGGGGTAATCTAATGAGGAGGCTTATAAAACTCTAAGTGCCCCCGACTTGAGAGAGCTTCCAGAGCATGAGCTAAGAGCCTTCTTTCCACTCACCAAGACTCAGCCTCAGAACATTAAAGGGCACCTGCAAAACTCCAAGGCTCCTGTTCTCATCTGGCTCCTAGCCAATGAGTGTGTTGTCTCTCACAATGAGATGTCAAGCAGCAAACACTCTAAGCACGAACTGCTCTCCTTCCAGTTCATTTTCATTAGCGTCCCTATTCCAGTAGTTCACTAAACCCATCTAGACCTCCAAGTCATTTGCAATTTGTCACATGCTCCTGTGTCCACGTCATGCATTGCCCATTCTCGAGTCCATCACTACAATAAGTCCCTTGCATACACTCGCCAATTCCCTGGCCAATGGGACAGTCAACGAAGGTCCCCAGGCCAGATCGGCCCACTGTTTTTATAAATCACATTTTACTGGAACACGGTCACACCTATGCAGTTGGCGCATTGTATTTGGCTACTTTTGCACTGAAGTGGGGAGCTGAATAGTTGTACGGGGACTGTATAGCCCACAAAGCAAGTTTAAAATATACACCGCCTGACCCTTTACAAGCAATGTTTTCTAATCTCCACCCATCGCTGTCTATCATATCCACTTGGAACAACTCAAGTTCTGCATGTGTTGCTTCCGGCCTCGGAGCAATAGAATGGGCTGAGCAAAAGCTCAAGCCGAAGCTGAACATGCTTGCTGTAAAGTGAAGGGTGTATTTTTCCAGTAATTCTTCAGCACTGCTCAAAACTTCACCTTAATTCCCTAGCCAATGAATGATTCCACTCTCGGAGGTTACAATTTTCCATCTCTTTTCTCAAAACTCCAATTACCCGTTTCCTCTTCGCACTCTGAGATGATTGATTTACTTCTCATTTCGCTCAGAAAATAATGATATTAAGAAAAGAAATACCCTGCCTACCTTTCATCAAATCTACCAACCTATTGACAGCTCGGCCCATCTTCTCTGTGTGCCCTCTTACAAGGCTTGAACCACCTCTACCCCTATAAGAGGCCAACCACTTGGTGAGTGTTTGGATCTCATGTCCTCAAGGACTTTGATCCTCTAATTATTTCCTCCTTCGTCTGTTTCATCAATTTATTTTTCTCTATTAGACCATGTCTGTCAATACACCTACTATAGTTCCCATAAAAATAAAAATGCTCTTCCAAGAATGCTCACTGCCTTTAGCCTCGGCCTTACACCTGTTGCCTTGTCGTCATCCAGCTAGAAAGAGTTGTCTCTGCGGACCATCTCCACATTCTCATCTCGAACTTTCTCTGCAACACACTCTACTCAGACTGTTCCCATGCCTCCAGACTGAAAACATAACTGTCAAGGCCACAAAGTCATTGCACTCACCCTCTCAGGAGCATAGGATGTAGGGATCACTCTTTCCCTCCTGAGACACTTTCTTCTTTTGGTTTTCACAGCACCGTACCCTCCTGACATTCTACCTGCTTCTCTGTGCCTCCTCAGCCTTTATTGCTGGCCTCCCTTATCCTCGGTTGCTAAATTGTGAAGGTCTCAGAGCTCCGTGCCCAATCCTTAGAACTTTTCTTTCTTATCTATGCTCATTTCCTAGAGAGTCTTGCCCCGTCCCATGGATTTAAATACCATCCATATCCTGATGCTTACCACATTCATAACTCCAGCCCAGACCACTTCTCTAAACTCTGTGTTGACTTCTCTACAGGCATCTCAAACTTAACAAGGCCATAATGAAGAGACTTCCAAAACATGCTTCTCCAGTGTTCTGTTTCCATAACTTATAACTCCATTCTTCCAGGTATAAGCCTATAAATATCTGTATCCCACTATTCATCTCTCCCTTCACATTCAGTCCATCAGCAAATCTTATCAGCTCTTCCTTTGAAATGTACCCAAGTGTGACATCTTCTTGTCACTTCCGTCACTATTTCTTGTTCTAAGTCTCAGCCATCATCTCCTGCTCGGTCTTCTTTGCTTCTTTGCTTCTACTCTTGCCCATGATCTCCCCTTCCCCCCGCAGTGATTCCATAACAATCAGAAAGGTTTTATTTTAAATACAAACCTACTATGTCGTTGCTATGCTGTCAACTTTCCAGTGGTTTCCCATTATTCTGAGATGAGATTTCAAGTCCTTCCCATAATCCGGAATGCCACCCATGATTTGACTTTGGTCAGGCTCTCTGACCTCCTCTTGACTCACTTACTCCATCTTAAGCTTCATCAGCATTTCTACTATTCCTTTTATGTCAAAGCCTCTCCTCTCTCAAGTCTTCTGCATTTCCTCTTCCCCTGGGATGCCTCCCACCCCACCCCACCCAGGCCTTCTTCACGCGGCTCGCCACCAACCTTTGTCAGCATGATTCTGTGTTCAGATGTCACTGCCTCAGAGAAATCTTCCTTGACCACCAGGGAAGTCTTCCTTCTCCCAGGTCATCCTCCACCCACCGATTCTGCTTTTCTTTTCTTCAAAAGCCGTTGTCACTGTGCCCATGGCAACATGTTTAGTTTGTATTGCCTGGATTCTCCCCTAGAACATAAACCCTTTGAGGTCAGTGACTTTGTCTAATCACCTCTGCATCCTGGGGTCTAAAATAGTGCCTAACACATAGTAGGTTTACAGTAACTGTTTTTTTGTTTGTTCTGTTTGTTTTTTAATGTTTATTTGAGAGAGAGAGAGAGAGAGAGAGAGAGAGAGAGAGAGAGATCACGAGCAAGGGAGGGGCAGAGAGGGAGGAGAGAAAGAATCCCGAGCAGGCTCCATGCTGGTAGTGCAGAGCTCCACTTGGGGCTCTATCTCAAGAACCATGCGATCATGACCTGAACCAAAATCAAGAGTCAGATGCTTAACTCACTGAGCCACCCAGGTACCCCTATGTTTTGAATAAATAAATAAAATCATTTCTATCTAATTTCATATCCTTGTAATCATCATTAGGAGTAGAATGACTTCTGTAGTCTTAAAGTGAAAGTCAACAGAGGAAGAAAGAATTTTATTCTGTGAAACACAGAAATGCAATTTAATAATGACTTGATGTTCTATTAAAGGTAAATTAAATCTCTACTCTTTACTTTATTTTGGCTTCTGCATTGAAGCCCTTATGATAGAGTAGAGATCTCTTTTTTGGTTATGTCTGTAGGTACAGGGGACTTGACCAGGGCTTATGTTAGGAAGGAAAACAGAGGGTGGTTAGAGATGAAGTGAATTGACCTGCAGGATGTGTTTGGCTACCATAGGGAAGACTTAATTTCATTAGTTATCCCAGGTCTATGCAGTGATCACATTTGCCAACAGTCTGTCACTTATGCAAGAATGCATATTTCCTCTTAAACGTCTATCAAGAGAGTGAAAGACTTCATCAAACTGCTAACTCCCATCAAGTTCTAATTCATGGAGATGATGTGGGCCCAGGACCAGCCAAGAAGGTCCTTGGCTTTGTGCAGGATGGAAATCAAACTCAAGCTGGAGAAAGTGAAAGCAGACTTTATCAAACAATGTGAGTGACAGACATAGAACAGCAGAGTGTCGGGGAGACTCAGAAAGGAAAGAAGAATGAGTTTTTGTCATAGCTTGGGGTTTGGGCTTTATATTAGAAAGGGCTCTAGGGTGTATACTCCTTCAGGAACACAGGGTAGGGTCCAATCAAAGGACAGTAACAGGTGAATACTCAGTGTTATTTTCTAAATTATCCAGAATAAGGTGTATTGATGTCAGCATCAGCCAAGGTTTGTTTGAAAGTAATGTTCTGGAACATGTTTGGGATCAGGCTCTTCTTAGATGTTATCAGGTGTTTAGGGGGCCTAGGCAAAACTAGAGAATTATTAACTTTCTTGTTTCCCCCTTGGAGGGGGACCATAGCTTCTTTGGTTTATTTAGAGACGAAATACAGAACATGAATACGTGGGGCCGAGCAGAAAAACAGCCGAGATAGAGCCTTTCCAAAATGGCGTCTCTTCAGTTTCCCTACCTCGGAGGTAAATTTCTCTTCATGTGAGGCCTCTATGCGTCAGACTTTGCCTTTTATAGACCAGAAATTCTAAATACCCTTCATCTATTTCTGATAAACATGTAATTACATTTGGCCAAAAAAAAAAAAAAAATAGAGAAACCTGTTGTTTCAATAAAATGAGTCTTTTGACAAATACCCATGGAGCTATAGCCAAGGAAAAGAATGACATATTCACATTAAAAGAAAACGAACCCTCTGAAGAAAAGCACACGGTAATTATGCACATTCAGTGACACAGAGACAGCCAGTAAAAGGCCAAATAGGAAATGAACTAAAGTTCTGATTTTATCCCAACAGGAAAGAAGATAGGTTTATAATTTCCCCTTGGGAAATCAGATCTATTTCTCTGCATAGCTGGACAAGATGATGGTATGTCTTTTCCCTCTCTATTAACATAATATCAAAATAATGGTAACCCAGAGTTAAATAAACAGGAATAGACTTCTAGTCTCGATCCAAACACCTGCCAACTTCACTTCTACTGTCGGTTGTGTAGAACTCAAGTTTATCACTAAAAGTATTTATAATGTTCTTTCCTCGTTGTCTAAATCAGAAAGAGATTTAAGAGAAAAAGAGGGAAAAAAAAATGCCAGGTGACAATATTATCATATCATTTCATTTGGAGGATTACCTTCTTATGAATTTTTCTCAACTGTTCTCATCCAAACACCCACCCTCCCACTCCCCCCTCCCCACCACCATTTTTAGCTGGAAGGTATTGGTGATGGGCTACTTACATTTACCTGAAAATGTGAGCATAAATCCTTTTATCCAAAAGTGATTCTTCAGTCAAATTTCCAGACTCAGAAACCTCCCGTTTCATTTGCAGAGGTAGCTTCAGATGAATTTCCCTCAGAGAAACATTCTGTTGCTTTCCCGAGTTGAAAAACATATTCTAGATGACTAACGTTTCAGTGCTATTTTTCCCTTAGCAACATAAAATGGACTTTGGGGTAGAAGGAGCCCGATTTACCGACAACAGTTCTCTCTCTCAGTTGGGGGGCATTGCCAAATGCCTCCATATGCTCTGTGCTTAAGATGCTCCTTCTAGGAGGCTTTTATCAAAACAATGTGTAAAGCAGTGACACGCCTGGAAGAGTTACAGGGGAAAGAGAGAAACTGTGATCTGGCACCCAAGACTGGCCTGGGCTCCTGTTAGGACGTCCATGAATTCCTGACCTGAATACTTCCTGCATCCTGTGTGGGTGGTCATAAAGTTCGTGGTGAGTCTGGAGCTGAAATACTAAAATGAAGAGGGCAGAGGCTTAGCTTCCATACTTGCGTTTATTTACGCATTGGGTATTTATTCAGCGGGCACGGAAAGAAGAGCTTGACAGACCCTGGGCTCCTGGACCCCATACAGAATGGGCACAAAGTAGAGGGAGAGAAATGGAGTTGGTTATACAGTTTCACATACACGTGTCTGTCTGTCTCTATTACCTATCTATCACCTATTTATCTATTAAAAAGAGTATACACCCGTAAGATTTATTTATTATCGAAATGTCTTTGGAGAATGCACTACCTCAAAACAAACAAACAAACAAACCCCGAAAAACCCAACTCAGGCTTGCACTGAGCATGTCAGTATGCAGTTAGTTAATGACCTTGTTGCTTAACGTCTAGCCAAACGCTTTTTACCTTTAAGGCTGAAAATATTTTTGGAAGATAAAGTTCCAACCATTCTTTACATTCAAATTGTTCTTTTTCACTGTGTTCTTCCATAAGACCCTTTCGGGAAGCTTTATGAAAGGTTAAGAGGAACTCCAAACTTCGCCCCGCCCACCGTGAATGCCGAAGTCATTAGCTGTAGCTGAGGCTTAAATTAACTGGTATAGGGGCGCCTGGGTGGCGCAGTCGGTTGGGCGTCCGACTTCAACCAGGTCACGATCTCGCAGTCCGTGGGTTCGAGCCCCGTGTCGGGCTCTGGGCTGATGACTCGGAGCCTGGAGCCTGTTTCTGATTCTGTGTCTCCCTCTCTCTCTGCCCCTCCCCCATTCATGCTCTGTCTCTCTCTGTCCCAAAAATAAATAAACGTTGAAAAAAAAAAATTAACTGGTATAGTAAGACCTTCTAGAATCTCACATGTGGATCTCTTCATATAGGTAGCTCCTTGAAAGAGCCCACAGAGTTCACACAATGTTTGGGAAGAGCCAAAGATTAGGAAGAGTCCTATTCGATTCCATAAATCTAGGGAAGGTTATGGCTTACCAACTACAAATAATGGCTGTATTTAATGTACTATATGAAGTTGCTTCTTTTTAAAATAATACCGCCTCGTAGGTGCCTCATGTAAATCACTTTTACTCTTGATCTCCTGAATTTGATACTCTAAAAGCCTATTTTATGATTTATTAATTAAAATGCACCTCTTATGCCTGCAAGTCTTTTGTAAGCCCCTTAAAACAGGCAGAAGGAAGAGAAATTAAATCAAACTTTTCAGTTGTTGTTAGATTATCCAATCTGATAAAGGAGTCTCAGTGAAATCTACACCAGCAGGCAAAAGCAAAATAAAAGGAGCTACTGTAAAGTTAAAATCAAAATCAGCTGATTAGCAACTCCTTGAAATTCCTTGGTAACAAATGCAGATAGTCTTGGCTTTGTTCTCTGGGCAGTGATGTTGCTGGAGTCAGAGCTATTTAAATCTGAGCTACACCCATTGGTTAGGAAAATTAAAAAGTTTATTTAACTCTGGCACATAACCATGTGGTGGCAAAACTACTGTGGTTAAAAAGAAATTAATTTAGACTTTATAAGTAAGCTTTCTCAGCATGTTTTTATCAAGGAAAAAATCATCAAAGTGATAAAGTAGTAAGTACAAATGTAAAAATAATACACAGACTCTCAAAAGAGCCCAGCCAGTCTCTGAGAGCACAAGGAATTGAGGAAGAAGCCAGTTCTCAGAAAATTGAGATTTGTTGCCTATGATCCAGGAATACAGAATAAAATCTATATTTTCTAAAACACAGTGGTTCCCACGCTAAGATTCTGCGTTTTTCTGTTTTGTGTTGTTTGTTTTGTGAATGTATGGTTACCGGAGTGAAATTTCCCCAGAAAAATATTTCCAAAATGTTTCAGTTTACATAAATGGTCAGGCAGATCCTAAATAGATGTATTTTTTTGCAATGAGTGCTAATATGGTGTCATCACTACGGAGGGTTTACTTCCAAAAGGAGTCCTACAGAAGCATTTGACGATTTGTCTGCCATAATTTGCAATTAACAATTCACACAGCCGCTGGTTTGTATTGCAGTTCATGTGGAATGCAATCCCCTTAACTAATTCTTACCACAAAATATACAGCTGAAATGATAGATAGCATTTATATAAATATTTAACAACCAGGACTTGAGGCTGAGGGTTGGAGTGTTGCCCTGATTTTAACATTTATCTATATTATGGGTGTCAATATGCCCATCACGACCAATTTCAAGCTACCAAGCTGACATCACAAATTGTGGAGTTGGGGAGAGGTGTACGATTAGCCAGCATTGTAGTATTTCTCCCAAGTAGGTACGAAAAGAAGTAAAAATCCTCAAGAGCACAGATGATAGTAAAATGCAATAAAATGATCAGGAACTATTGAGTTTCAAGTGTTTATACCTTTTTATAGAACATAATAATGTAACATAATATTGTATAATGTGCAATTTTTAATAATGGCTACCTTTAACAACCGGCTTGAAAAATTCCTGAAACTTTGATAATTGATTCTTGTGAATTAGTGTGAACTGGCTCCAGCATATCATGGTAAGACTTTCAGAGCTAAGTAATATTATTCCGGAAAACAGAAATTTCATTTAAAAAAAATTTCATTAAAAAAAATTTTTTTTTGACACTTACTTCTTTTTGAGAGACAGAGAGATAGAAGAGCGCGAGTGGGGTAGGGGCAGAGGGAGAGGGAGACACAGAATCTGAAACAAGCTCCAGGCTCTGAGCTGTCAGCACAGAGCCTGATGCAAGGCTTGAACTCACGAACCGGTGAGATCATGACGTGAGCTGAAGTCGGACACTCAACCGACTAAGCCATGCAGGTGCCTCAAATTTCACTTTTAAAGGATGAAAAATTGGACTCCTTCAGTTAGCATCCAGATTAGTACTTTCTAGACATTCCTTTTCTCTCACCATCCCCTTCACACTTCTTAGGCATCTTCTAACATACGTTTTCAGTGAAGGGGATGCAATGAGGAAATAAAGGTTTCTTGTGAGTGAACACATCATCATTGATCCCTGACATTTTGTTCACATTCCCTCCTCTACGGGTTGTATCTATTCTACAGAGCATGTCTGGTGGCCGGCTTTTCCATTTGCCCCATCCCATACAAGCCCACAATGCTACCCTAACTGCTCAGACAGGGGTGAACTGCTTCTAACCCTGAATATGGTCTTGAAAACAGAGATTGCAGAAGTGCCGTAACTTACCTACGTTCTCCTTCTCCATTTGATCTTTTCTATGGCAAAATGGTCAAGTACAAAATGAAGTTCTAAAGATTAAATGGGGCGTTGTATTTAACTCTACCTTTGCCAAAGTCTCTTATACAGCTTTGGAAAACTTCCCAGGGTGTAATCTAATAACAATGATTCCCAAACCACGGTTGGATGACATATTTCATGGGGTAGATATGGCCATTCATCTACCGTTCCTCTTTTTTTCATATTCTCCCTTAACAATGTTATACTATCCTGCCACGCCAACTATTGAGCTGAAGTGGATGTTATAAGTAAGAGTCACCATCCATTCTGGGTTGCCTGACATAGCTGCAATTTATGTTCACTGTCCTGGTGTAGGTCTTAATACTGTCCAGTGCACTCCAAAGGGGTCCATCCTGCTTTGGTTGATAAATTGTATGGTCGTCTTTCCCCAACCCAACCATGATTTCTCGTTCTGATTCCTGACCCAACTAGATATCCCAAAAGACCTCGAAAGTCAGTTCATCCCAATCTTAACTGAAAGTCTGTTCCCCAAACCTACACTTACAGGCTGCTGTTTGTGTTGATGGTATCTCTAATTTATCACATTATTGAGGTCTTTCTAAAAATTGCCCTTCTTTTCCATGTAAAACAATTTAGGAACGTCTATCCACTTTCCATAGATTTGTATCCTGAACCCACCCCACTGCCACCAACTTAGCTTAGGTTTTCTTCCCTGGGCTGCTGAAAATGTTTTCTAACTGCCCTCATTATTTTGTTTCTCCAATTCATCTTATACAGTCTCACCAGACTAATGAAATATTTGCTAGAAGGGACCATACAAAGTTCTCTTTATGTTGCCATCATTTAGAACGCACCTGGCACATTTTAAGAGCTCAACGTTATTTGTTAAATAAAAGAATTAATAAACACATGTTAAAGTAATCTTCCTAAACCGGTCACTTACGCCTAGACCTATTTTACAATATTCTTTCAATAGCCTCCTTCTGTCTCCCACAGCAAAGTCCTTTCTCTGCATCCAAGAGCCTTTGTGTCTTAGGCACCTCCTCTTTCCACCATGTCTGATCATCTGGGTTCCTGTGCCATCACGTGGGTCTTGCCATAGAAAAGGGCATACCCTTCCCAGTATTGTTCCATGCTTATCTGCCTTCAAACTGTTGGTCCTGCCATTACCTAAACACCAATCATCTCCCTCCTTAACTGTCCCCAGCCCATCTTCCAAGAGTGCGATAAATTGCTAAGTAAAAAGACTGATTATTGCAGCAAGGATTTAATGTGATGCAAATCTCAGCGTTCACTCCCAAGTCATGACTTGCTAAAGTCATGTTTCTGTTTCCATAGGTAATCAACTGTACCTTTGGGGGGGAGGGAATCCAGTGTGTTTATAAATAATGTACTTCATTTTTCTAAAATGAAACTAGATAAAAAATATGACACCCAAAGAGATGATTTAAGATGATTTATTTTATTCAGAATATCACAGCTTATAGTAGCTTTTAGTCTTAAGATGAATATAAAATACTCCACATGAAGTATTTTATGTGTTTTTTATGGTTCCATCAGTACATTTCTTTCTCTAGTAGCTTTATAATAGATTCCATAAAAAAAAAGTCATCACCAAAACATAAAGTTAATATTTGTAGGTAAGTCTTCTAAAATTTGAAAATAGGACACAATTCAAGAGGTCTTTTGTGCCTGACTTTTTTGTCAGGAGCATAGATAAGAAATAGAAATAAACAATAATATTTTAAACAAAAGAAATGATAGCAAATATAAGAATTGCTTTATTTGTCCACTTAACTCATACCCTTTGGAGCTATTTAAGGAAAATTAAATCAACAGTTTTAGTTCCATTTATAATTACTTAGGAGACTTTGAGAGACAGATTTTATTCCCAATATTTTTTTCTGTGACTTCTTTTATAAAAAATAGGAATTTTAATAATTCTAAGAGTAAGTATAAATCTGAACTTTGAAGGGGTCATTTGTAGTTCAGGATTTGGAAGATAAAATGTTTAAATGAGCCTTGAGCTTAGTATAACACATGTGCTGCTTCTATCCTTTTTTGCAATAATACCTCAGAGCAAATAAAACCAGCTGTGTAAATCAAAAATTCAAAGTAGATATGTTTAGAACCGCCGCTAGTCCCAGAGAGGCCATTTGAAAATCTATTCTATTCCTTCTGTTACCAAATACAAGCAAACAAACTGTCGCTAAAACTTCACGAGTGACCGAGTCAAGACATCTCGGACTTATGACAAAAATTAATGTAACCCAAAGGTTATTCCCTGGTAGAGCTAAAAGGTATCAGAGTGTAAGATATAGACAAATGATAGATGGGTACATAGATAGATTGATAGATGATAGAGATGAATAATGGGTTTGTGTCTAATATTGTGAATATAAAATATTATCCCAAGAAAGAGTCAATGACCAAGAATTTAAAAATTGTATATTTGTTTATTGCCCATATAAACCAGTGTGTGATGTAAATTACAGAATGGTGTCATTTTCCTGTGAGACAGAAGTTTGGAGGGATTAGTTTATACTTTGGTCTTCGAGAGTCGGTATACAGATCACTCCTCAAAAGTCGATGACCTGTCTTCCTGGAAGCGTTGGCCACATGAATGTTGCCATTGGTCAAAACTCGGCTCTAGTGCGGCCTGAATCCGTTTTCAGCTCACGCAGATATATCGAGCCCCATGCGTTTCCTCCGAGGAAACGGTATCAGCCCACGGACGTAGCATACTCGTGTCCTACCTGTCCTGATGTGATTCCCCACTGTGTTCCATTCCCAGAGCACAGCAGATCGCTCCCCTGCATGCTCTCTACCAGGTGGCTAATCCCAGCCCATGGTGGCCAGAGAGGTCACTCTGTCACTCGTTATTCCATTATCGAGGGCTCAATCTTTATCGAGTAGCACGTGAAAGTCGCCGTTCAGTTTCCTGCTGCAGACAGCCGGTCCTCACTCCAGAACTCTAAGGATCTGGGCCCTTAGACTCTTCAGCGAGGACAGCCACGCAAAGAATTTTCCGGCACTGTTGGGTCTGCTGGGCCATGCAGCATGAGTGGCAGGGCATAGACCTGAAGCAGGGGCGCCTTGGGCACCCTTCCCAACAGGCAGCCTTCTGAGTCAGGTGATAAATGGTTGGCGCAGTGGTGGTCCCGAGCATGGTATATGTTGCCTACAAATCCAACCGATACAGGTATGTGATGTAAGGTCTTGTCCTTCATCATAAAGGGTTGAGCTAGTTTGCCCAGACCACTCAGTCCCTTAAAACTTTACAACGTGGCAGGCCACTGTATATTTCTAAGGCTGATCTCCTTCTCTTTGGCACTTTCTTGCTTACTAGGGCATCCAGAGGCTGGGTCCTTTCCTGTACACTGTGTGCACAATGTCATCAATATAGGGGACTAACACGCTGTTCCGCAGAAGGGTCAGAGCATCCAGGTCCCTGGAAAGCTTGTTTAAAGCATTATGTAGGCCAAATGGAGAAAGTTTACAACAGCTGCTGGGTGTAGTTGTATGTCTTTCTTTTTCACCTGGTGTTATTTGTAAGTATCTTCTCATGTCGTTTAATATTCCTTTAAAATTTTTTTAACGCTTATTTTTGAGAGAAAGAGAGCATGAGCAGGAGAGGGGCAGGGAGAGAGAGAGAGGGAGACACAGAATCCGAAGCAGGTTCCAGGTTCCGGGCTGTCAGCACAGAGCCCGACACGGGGCTCGAACTTATGAGCAGAGAGATCGTGACATCAGCTGAAGTGACCGCTCAACCGATTTAGCCACCCAGGTGCCCCCAACATTTAATATTCCTTTAAAGATAAGTCTTAAATGGCTGTATAATACTCCATCATATTGCTATATGATATTTGTCAAACTGTTCTCCATCTACTAGATATTTACATGTTTGACAATATTTGTTATAAAAATAGTATTGTGAAACCCTTTTTGCATTTAACTCCCTTTCATCTTTATTTCCTCCAGAGAAATTCCTAGACATGAAATTACTGCTAGAGTCTACTGAATTCATACAAACGGTTCTCTAGAAATGGTATCCTGATTTATTGCCAACCACCCATGTTTTAGAGGGCTCATTCCCCATGTGCTGGCCGGCACTGATGTTGGTATCATTTTTAACTTTTGCAAATTCTCATTATTATTTTCCTGATACAGACCCTTGACCAACATGGGGGATAGGTGTGCTAACCGCCCCCCCCCCGTGCAGTTGAAATCCTGTTTATAACTTCTGACTCCTCCCAAATGTAACTACTAACAGCCCACTGCTGACCAGAAGCCTTACTGATAACATAGTTGATTGGCACATATTTTGTATGTTATGCATAATACAATATATATATACATATATATATACATATATATGTAAGTATACTATATATATGTATATATATATGTATATATATACAATATTCTTACAAAGAAGTAAACTAGAGAAAAGAAAATGTTAAGTAAATCAAAAGAAAGAGAAAAGGAAATTATAGCACTATATTGTAGTTATTGAAAAAAAATCTATGCATCAGTAGACTTGTGTACTTCAAGGGTCAATTCTCTTTTATTTTGATATAAAGTTGAATATTTTCATGTGCTTATTGGAAATGCTTATTTCCTACTTTTTCCCCAAACTTCCCAGAGAAGGAGATAGTATGATTGCCTTCCTATTATTCCATGTTCTCATGGGCATCAAATCTTTCTCATCTTTTTAAAAAATGTTTATTTATTTTTGAGAGAGAGAGAGAGAGAGAGAGAGAGCGAGCAAGGGGGGAGGGGCAGAGAGAGAGGGAGACCCAGAATGTGAAGCAGGCTCCAGGATCCTAGCTGTCAGCACAGAGCCCGACATGGGGCTCAAACTCACAAACCCGGAGATCATGACCTGAGCCAAAGTTGGACACTTAACTGACTGAGCCCCCCAGGCACCCCAAATCTTTCTCATCTTTAATATTGTGTTACTACCCATTCAATTTAAGGCTCCAATATGTTATCAAGTTATCAGAAGAATAACTCCCTGTGATTCAATAAAATATTCAAGATACTCATTTAATAACTACTCTGTAAACCGTTTCATTGTCCTGACCTTGTAGGATGAGTGCCTTCACCTCTCTTCTTCCTTATTGTTTTCTTTTATGTTTGTTTATTTATTTATTTATTTATTTATTTATTTGAGAGAGAGAGAGGGAGGGAGGGAGTCCCAAACAAGCTCCATACACTGATAGCATGGAGCCTGACACAGGGCTCGATCCCATGACCCTGGGATCATGACTTCAGCTGAAACTGAGAGTTGGACACTTAACCAACTGAACAACCCAGGCTCCCCTCTCTTCTTCCTTATTCTTATCTACCCAGCCTATGGATGCCATTCAGTCTGAGGTCCCCTCAGGTTCATGGCCGATCATTCTGGGATGTGATTGCTATGAACAGTAAGTAGGTAATCCCAGGGTTTTTCATTTGGAGAGTAAATGTTGATGCAGACCAATGCTTAACTAACCAAATTTTAGTTATTTCTTTATTCTTCTCTAAACTCTTTCAAAGTGTTTACTGTTCAATTTTTACTCTTCAATTACAGAAATGAAAATGGAAAGGGTACTACATGCACCAATATGGATGAATCTCACAAATACAGTGTTGAGTGAAGGAAGGTGGCCCCAAAGTGTGTACATACTTTATAAGTGGTTCCATTGACATAAAGTTCGAGAATAGGGAAATTAATCTCCAGTGATAAAAGCAAAATAACAGTTAGCCTTGGTTGAGGGAATATTGGCTGCAAGGGCCTTGAGAGAGCCTTCTGGGATGTCCTCCTATTTTATCTGAAGGAAGGGTTCATTCATGGTACAGCCACGTATTAAAATTCATCAGTTAAGATTTGTGCATTTTACCTCAATAAACATGTAGATGAAAGGGAATAGGGTGCCCTAATATGTCTTTTGTTAAGTAAGTAAAGAATTTTATGGTTTTTTTTTTTTTCTGTCTGGATGTCTCTGTAACTAAATAATCTTAAACCTCTTTTGTATGACTTTTATTCTGAGGTTAGTATCTCCTTCCAGGTGAAGTGCAAGAAAATCATTTCTAACTAAAGCTTTGGAAGTTACAAGGATAAAGACCTATATAGTAAATTTTTTCCCCATAAAGCCAAATATTTTACAGCAAATCTCATATATCTTTACCCATTTCTTAGATTAGTTTAGCATCAGTAATTCTTAATAAGGAAATGCCACAGAAATGCACTTTGATATTAATTACACTAGATGCTAATACAATTGACAAGATTTGCAACCTCACCAAGTAACTTATAAAGTTGTCTCAAGAGAATAAGAAAGCAAGACAGAATCTTCATATCACTGTAATTATATCTAGCTGATTAATGGTTTTTAAAAGATTTAAAAAGTGTTTCTCATCCACTACCTATATATTTTCTCCCACTCTCAAAAAAATAAATGGTAATAACCTTTTGTTTACATTTTCTTTCTTTTGCCATGCAAGAGAATAATGCATGATAATTGTTTTGTCAGAAACCGGGAGGGTGGGTGTGGCTGACTCAGTCGGTACAGCAGTCAACTCTCGATCTCGGGGTTGTAGGTTCAAGCCCCGTGGTGGGCGTAGAGATTACTTAAAAATAAAAATCTTAAAAAATCTTGACAGCCATTTGGGAAAACTTGATTTTGTTTTCTTCCAGGAAATATCTGAAAACAGTCAATTTTAAAGTGGCTCTCACAAGGGGACCTCTTCTGAGGTATTCTATGCCAGGTATTAAGTAAACAGGTATCATATGGCAAATCGTTTCAAGAATACCTTTACTACGTTACGTGTCTAAGAATGCCCCTTGCCCTCCATCGCCTTCATTAAATCCCAAATTAATCTATAAATGTAGTAGAATTCTAATCACCATTCCTTGAGAGATTTTTGGAAACTGGAACATAATTCTGAAATTCAACTGAAATAACACATGCTAAAGAAGTGAGGGATGTTTAGGAAAAAAAAGCAAGATAGGAGCATGTCTACCAGATTCCAAAACATGAACTTGTAATTACCAGCCACCATCTACTGAAGTGTACTGTGGTCTACTGGCTGCTGAGCTATAGCAACCGTGACCACTGTAAGTCACCTTGTGACAGATTGGTGTGCCTTTCGTGGAGGAATAATAATTGGTCCTCAGTGGAACATACACAGGTATATTCTATATTTGAAGTTACTTTCTTGCCCCAAACCACTTGTGACTGATTTGCTGAGGCCCTTATTTTCTATCATGAGAACCCAGACAACATTATTTTTGACCAAGGAACTTACTTTACTTCAGTAGATGTTAAGATGATAATTATTGTTCATGTGACTTATCATTCTTACTATGTATCCCATGACCTAGAAGCCTATTATTGATAGAGTGACTATCTGTCTTGCTGTGCCTAGGATGGCCTTGATTTATGCCTTGTTGTTCCAGAATAATTAGTCAAAGTGCTCCCTTTTGCTCTCGAAATGTCCTTCTTTAGATGATAAATTGTATGGTTATTCAACTTATGGGCATTTCAATTACAGCTTTAACTGGAAAACCACCCTTGTAGGTGTGTGATGCTATCCTTTAGGATTCAGTAATAGGTCTGAGCCCATCGAGTGTATCTCTCACTATTATACTTAATGACCCTCTTGCATAATTTTTTTTTGCTTCCCATACCTAAGACTTGGACTTTGCTGGCTGGAGACTATTGCTCAAAGGATTTGGATTAGTTACCTATTGCTGTAGAGAAAGAATTCACTCCAACACTTAATGGCTTAAAATGGTAATCGTCATTTATTAGCTCCCATGATTTCTTTGGGTAAAAAATGTGGGTGTATTTGACTGAATGATTCTGGTTTGTGGTTTCTCATGAGGTTGTAGTCAGGTGGTAGCCTGGACTGGGAAGACTAGAACATCTGGAAGCCAGAATAGCTGGGGCTCATTGATTATCTCATTATGTAGCCCCTTCATATGAAGACTTCATATGCCTCTCCAACATGGCAGCTTCAGGGTAACTCAGAGTTCCCAGAGTACATAGAAAGAGAAAGAGTGAGGAAAGGAAGGAGACAGAAGAAAGAGATAGAGGGAGAGGGAGAGGGAGAGAGAGAGAGAGAGAGAGAGAGAGAGAGAGAGAGAGGCATTATGTTGATCAAGGCAATTAGAAGAATTTTTTCCAGATTTAAGGGGGAGGGGGTCATAGACTCTCAGTGGGGGAGTGTTAATAGCACACTGGGAGATGAACATGGGGAATGAAGTATTAATGTAGCAATAAAATGCAGTCTGCTATAGGATACCATACTTGTGCCATTGAATTAAAAACTGAGACTCAGGGCCAACTCATGGGCATGTGGTCATGGTAGCCGCACAGTGTTCCATGCTTAGAGCACCCCAGGCTTGGTTTAATGCTCAGCTGTTGCCATCTTGAAATCCTTCATACATTTTTAACCAAAGACCCACATTTCATTTCACAAATGATTCTGCAAATTATGCACCTGGTCATGCTGAGATTGTCACCTAGATATTTCAGGCTCTTCACTCACTGGACAAACAAGTAAGAAAATAGGGTTATGGTTTACTGTGGTGATTAACTCTAGGGAAAATCAGGTTGCTAATAAACTATAGACGTAGTTAGGACATGAGCCGGTACATGAAAAACTAAAGGAAGCCTATAAAGGAAGTACTACCAAGGGAACACGGCCCCTAGAAACAAAAATTTTCATCCTCCCATAAAATGCTGGCCAAAGGCAAAAGGACTGTGTAGAGAAAGAGGCAAGGCATAATTATCAAGTGAAGCCTGGGGACTCGTTGCGGAAACGAGGACTGTGGCATGTAATTGCATTTTATTTCTTGTATTTTCATGCATATATTTATTAACTAATATTGTTCTTTCTTTTATCTCTGTGTATGTGTGTGTGCGTGCATGTGTGTGTGTGTGTGTGTGCATGTGTATGTTAGTGATTGTTGACTATACCATGTAGTCCATAGGCTACAGAATAAAAAGAAAGGATTAGGACAGAGCTAGAGAAAGAATGGACATAGTTTTGACATTTTGAATCATGATGGCTGAAATAATTGAAGAATTTGCATTGATTACTTTTGGGGAAGTGGTGAATATATTTTCAGTTGTGAGAAGGTTAACTGCATTATATGTTGCATTATAATTGTATTGTGTGTGTGTGCGTGTGTGTATGTGTGGTGTGTACCATTGTTTCTATCTTTGTTTTAAAAATTTTTTTAAACGTTCATTTATTTTTGAGAGACAGAGAGAGGGAGACAGGGAGCAAGGGAGGGAGACAGACTCGGAAGCAGGCTCCAGCCTCTGAGCTGTCAGCACAGAGCCCGACGTGGGGCTTGGACCCACGAACCGTGAGATCATGACCAGAGCTGAACTCGGCTGCTTAACCGACTGAGCCACCCAGGAGCCCCCTATCTGTCTATCAAGAGGTGATTTGTAGGAGAAATTTGTCTTCTTTTTAGGCTGTAGCATCTGTGAGGAATCATACGGGGGAAATTCCTTATTTTATGGATCCAAACTTGGCTTCAACTACAGAAGCTGAAAATGTCAGATACTTCTTTCCCTGGCTCTCTTGCTGCTAAGGTGTATATGCTTACCAAAGGCCTTTGCCAGTCAATTGAAGTAAAAATTGGTGATGCAAAAAATGTATTTTGGTGATGGATTGCATGGGTAGCAATAGCCGTATCCATAATTTCCAATTTTGTGGTATCATTTTGAGTGCTGTTTTGGCCAGTGAGCTTTACCCCTGATTCTCCAGTTCCCTAACTGAATCTGCGAGCTACCCAATATCCTTTTCCTAAGTTCCCTTTCTGTTAATTTCAACCAGAATCAAGTTTTGTTGATTGCGAATAAGAACCTTAACTAATACATGTAAAAAGATGATTATAAAACATGACGAGTAATTGGGAATTTACCAAAAAAGTACAAATATAATCTCATTTTAAGGATAGAGAAGGGAAATACCCATAGCACGAATATTGGATAGAATACACAAAAATTCAAACAGTAACTGTCTCTGGCTTGTGAGACTATCAGAGGTTCTTCTTTCTTTTCTTCTTCTCATTGTCTCTGTTTCTCTGTTATTCCGTCCTTTCTCATCTTTTTTTCTTAAGACATCTTTTCAGGTGTTCCTTTACTGTGTACAGAATAATTGTTTGAAATGCCTTTAGTGATTCTTAAAACATGAGGCAGAAAGAGGGTTCACATTTCCAGATTTTAACAACTTGTAGAAATGGATAGGAACTTAGAAATTAAGTACTCCAACTTCTTCACTTATACGGACAAGATATTCAGGACCTGCAGGGTTACTAACTCTGGGTCGCACAGCAAGTTCAAGGTGGAGGTAGCTCTAGAACATGGATCTTCACTCCTTCAACAAATATGGATGTGTCAGGCACTGGTCTAGGCATTGGTGATAGAGTAATGAATGAGACAGATAAGGTCACTATTATCCTGAAGCTTAAATTCTATTGGGAGAGATAAACAGTAATCACGTAGAATAATAAACAATATAGCTCTAAGTAGTGATAAATGTTATGAGCAAAATAAAAGATTACTTAATAGAAAGCGATCAGGCGAGTTGATAGGAAGCCTAGGGGACATTCTTTGTAAGGTTTCCACTTCAGTTGAAATGTGACCAATAAGAACGAGGCAGACTGGGGGATTTGGGAAGAGCATGGCAGGAAGAATGAACAGTCAACGTGAGGCACTGAAGTAGACATGAGTTTTGCATAATCAAGGAATAGAGAAGGCCAATGGGATAGGAGCACTGGGGTAAAAGGGGGGACACGCCATGACATGTGATCAGAGATGTAGAAAGGGACCAGAACATGTGGGATTGTACGTGCTTTGGTTAAAAAAATTAAAAAAAAAAAAAAAAACAAGTTGAAGCCATTGGAAGTTTTCTTGTGAGACCGTATGATCTAAGACAAAAATTCAGCACAAAAAGTTAACTCAGCCTTCTGGACTGTATTAGAATCCCCAGGAGGGCCTGTTAAAAAGCAGATTTATGGGCCCCACCCCCAAATTTATGATTCAGCATTTCACAATTTGTATTTCTAGCAATTTCCCAGATGATGCTGATGTTGTTGGTCCAGGGACCACAGTTTGAGAACTACTGGTCAGGTGCCATATTCTTGGTGACAGACGGTGATGTCTTAGACAAGGGTGGTAGTTGTGGGGTGAAGGAAAGAAACTGGGGATGCATGGTGCTAATAAAGCCAATAGGACTGACTTAGTGATTTGAAGTGTGGGTAGTGAAATGGCTTGAATTGCCAGGGGGCAGTGATGCCAATCGCCGAGACGGAGAAGGCTGAGGGGTGAGGAGAGAGGTCAAGAAGTTCAATCAGCGATTAGGTGGTCTTTGTTACCATGTATTTCATTTTGGGTTGAAAGTTATCCAGGTAGAGATACGAAGCAGAGAGCGGGCCTTCTAAGTGTGCAACTCAGGTGTGATGGGGGAGCTGAAGATACAAATATGTGTCATCAGCATATTGATGAGACTCCATGAGAAATCAGGGAAAAAAATGAAGCAGAGGAGAACAGTGGCCTCCAAAGCAAGCGCTGAGGCGCTCCACCATCTTCTTGTTTTGGCAAAAGAGAGCAAAGAAAAGTAGGAAGAGTGGCAGGCAAAGCCAAAGGGAAAGCAAGAGCGGGTGGTCCATGAAATGGGAGGGGGGAGGCGATTCAAGGGGGAGATGAGCGAATGGGCCCGTTGCTACTGCAAACTTACCAAGAGCCAGGGTGGGCTGGGAAGGCCTGCGTCATCTGGTGACGCGGGGGGTCAGGGAAGGCCCCAGTGAGGGGAGTTTCAGTGACCTGAAAGCATCAGAGTTTGATTGTAGTGAGTTCAGAAGAGAACCTGACATGAGAAGGCAGAAGCAGAGAATGCAGCCAATCTTCCCAGAAGTGTGGCCTTGAACAGACAGACAGAAATGAGACAGGGTAGCTGGAGGAGGGTACAGATCAATCCCAGGAAGGGGATTGTTGGTTTGGTCGGGCTTTTAACTTCAAGGACTCCCCCGCCCAGGGTTAAGTGCTAATAGGTAAGACCACACAGAAGGGAGCATCTAAGCCACACAAGACCCGGGGATCAGCACTGCAGAGGCTGAGTCCTTGGCCAATGGGAGAAGTTGCCCCGGATGGTAGCTGGGAGGGACAGGAGGGCAGCAGAACTCAGCTTTCCTGCTCCCCGGTGCAGTGAGACCCCAGCCTTCTTCCTCCTGCCCTACCCAAGAAGACAGCCACTATCATAACACATTAATCAATTGCCGTATCTTTGTCAAACAATTTGGGAAGCCATAAGAAGGATTGATTAGGAGGTAGATGAGACAAGGGAATAGTATATCCCTGATGAAAGGAGGTAAAGCCCACGAGACTTGGACATGCCCAAGGATGTTTGGAACCCGTAGGCAAACTTGGTTTAAAACACAATACAAGGGGAACATTTTGACTGATGAGGGACATAGTGAAAACGTTACGTGAGTGACATAGAAGAAAATAAGATGCCTTTATATTATGTTATATAAATAATCAGGGGAGAAAGGGTTGGCATGAAATATTTTACTTCCTCCATCCCGAGGAACAAATTATGTGTTTAAGAGGCTCTATCATGCCTTTTTTTTCTTTTTAACTTTTCCATGATTTGTTACTCTGAGTACAGAATTTAAAGATCTAATCAAGGTGATAAGAATTATGCACTTGAATTTAAAACATTCAAAAACTCAATTTGGTATTTAAAAATAAACCAAATGGCCTGGGATTCAGATGTTTTAATACGTTCCAAGTTTTTATACTAGTAGCCATCTGCTTAAGCAGCAGACAAATTGAAAGCCCAGGAATATACACACATCAAGTATTCACGGAGATCAAATTCATGGAGAAATACATTCTTCAGGGAGAGACATTTCTACTTCAAGATGTGTCACAACACACAAATCTACCGGATTTTGCTGTTAGGATCTTGTCTGTTAAGGGTACGTCACACGCTATTTACTGTGTTTTAGATGTGACCTACATACGCTGATGGTTGTGGCTGATCTGCTCAAAATATCGTCTATCCTTCTGCGGGAAGCCACTAGGAGCAAGGGGGCATTTACACTTAAATGTGATTTTTATTCATGAGCTCGCTCAGTCTTTCTTATTCTCTTGCTTCCGATCTTTTTGTGTGTGACAGGTTCAGAGGTGTAGTCTTGATAAGCGTGCAAAAGTTTGGATGTTTGTGTCAACCTCCTGCATCTGCACGAATCTGGCCAGAGTCTCCTGAGGGCTGCTTTCTTGCAAGTTCGCCGGGCTTTCTTTCATACTGGCAGTCCTGGGCAAATTGTCTACCTCAGGCATTTTGTCACTTCTGCTCTGAGCCCAGGCAGCAAGGGACAGATGCAGGGACTGAGTGAACATCGACATCTTGAGAGAGAAAGAAAGGGCTGCATTTTGGGCATTGGCCTTCGGTGATATCAAGGGATGGAGACCTGGCGTGGCTGTTTCAGAGTCGAGACACTGAGTTGTTATCACATTTGAGGGACACTCTGCCTCTGCGCTGGGAATTTTGGTATTAGTAATTTTAATCCTTTGGATAAAAAGTCTTGTTCAGCTCATATGCATCACTTTATATTAATCTAACTTAGTTTTGGTATTCACGCATCTATTTATGTTAATTCCATGCTCGATGCCAGACGCTGGCAGAGGCCCTGGGGATCCGCTCACGGATAAGCCTGCATAAATAACGAGTCGAGGAGGTGCTCTTCTAGAAGGACTTCTTTCCGCCCCTCCCCCCCCCCCCCCCCCCCCCGTCCACCGTGTCAGTACCTTTTCTATGCCCCCCATGGCACCAGATACGTTATTCCACAAATATCTCTTGAACCTTTTGTGAGTCAGGTATTGCTGAACCATGATGGCAAACCCTCAGTGATACGCAACATTAAACATTTTATTTCTTATTCGTTCATCTTCTGGTTGGGCAGGTGTTGCCTGATGGAGGCTGGCTTTGCCATTTGGTTCTCAACCATGAATTAGTCCTGAGCCTATGCTATTCCATATCTTCCTCAGACCAGTAGATACCTAAGGATCTTCTAAGGGTAATCGCAGAAGCACCAGGGGGCGAGTGGGAAGGTGATGCTCTTGTGTTAAAAGCTGGCATGCTGACCCATTCTATTAGCCAAGCAAGTCACTTGGTCACGTTCACCATCAGTGGTGTGGGATCTACGCATCTTGCTTGGAGTCTGGTTGGGGAGGGAAGGAATGAACGTCTGCTGAACAGTCATCACCTCTATCCCAAGAACCTACTATGTACCAACCATTTAAAAGTTGCTAAAGAGGCAATGCCTTCCAGAAGGGTAAGGTTTCTCACTGAACAGGCAACTACAATGTGATCAGTTAAAAGCAACACAGGTACGGGTTAAGAATTTGAACCCTGAGGTCAGGCGGTCTGTGAATTTTGCTTTTTCCACTTATGAAATCTATGGCCTTGCACAAGATTTTGTATTCTCTCTGAGCCCCAATTTCCACATCTATACATTGAAAGTGACAATAAGGTACCCATCCCAGAGGCTTCTTGTGGGGATTAAGTAGAGAATGCATGTGAAGTTTTAAATCTAGAGGCTGGCACAGTGTAAATGCTCAATAAATGGGCACTATCATCATCAATCCCAGGCATCCCGAATAAGCAAGAAAAGCATCCTTGCTTTGGAGGTGCGGGGGGAGGAAACTTAAAGAAAGCTTTAGTCTGGCATCTATCCGATTGGGCTACAAGAGTCTGTTGGACCATCTGCTTTGCCAACCGAACGGTGCGCCCCTCAGGGACAGTCTCAGGCCTCCTTCCCCAGCGGCCAGCACTCAGTGCACGTTGATAAACCACTGAAACCCACCCCCCTCCCCACTGTGCTCGCCATAGCACTGCTGTTAAAACTAGCTGCAGTGAAGAAGGTTTGGGGTTTTGGTTTGTTGTTGTCACTTCCGATCTGTCACAGACCAGTGTTCCTCGCCTCTGCTCTGTTTGGGGAAGTGGATCCCTCGAGCATACGCTGGAGCGTCATGGCCGCGTCAAATTGCCGGAGACGTTTGTCAACGATGACTCAGTATTTCTGTACCGATCTCTCTTTGAAGTAGCAGCGATCCTTGTGGAGGCCCGCACCAGTTCCCAGACCCCACCTTCGAAGAATGTTGCTGTACAGTTTGTGAGTTTCCTCATTATACAGTCTGATGGGAAATCCTTGCCAAAGAAGGTATGTGGATGAGCAGGCACACCCTTTCTGCTATCCTTCCAGATACTTAGAGCCGAGGGGCAAAACCATCATTTATCTTGTCAGTGGTTCTCGCTCGGATGCTTCATCCCTCCTTGTTCTCCATAGCCCGGTTTTCCCAAGGAAAACAGCAGAAGCCGCGCTGCAGAGGCAGGTATGGGAGTGTAGCGTTGGGTCAGCTCCAAAGCACCCAGTTCGGGGGTTTCTGTAAATGGCTACAAGAGTTCAAATTCCTTAGCCCTGAAACTACCCTTCCAGTATCGTTGCCCTCTCCTGAAACGCACATGCCCTGAAGGCAACTGAACTGAATGAGACCAGTGGTTCTTTGTACAGGACCGACTTCTCACCCCTTGTGTTTGCTTGTACAGCTCCTTCCTTCCATCTCTACGTGTAGACTCTCCTCATCGTTATCCCCCTTAGTCTACATGAAACCTTCCTTGGTATCCCAGAGCCTAATGCCTTGCACATAATAATGCTCACTAAATATCCCTGGAATGAGAACATTTAAGCAAAGACTGCTTCCTCCTCACGGTGGGAGCGGCAGTGTCTTTCTGTTGTTCAGATGAGCCAATCAAGACTTAGGTTTCTAACCTCTAGAGGGGTTTTACAGAATGGAGATTTGTTAGAGATGTGGTTTTGGAAGTAATGGATCAACCACATGATTGACTGATCGGATGAATGAAGGAATGAATGGTGTTGACCTGTGGTTGGGAGTCCTTTAAGTTTTGCTTCGTTTTCTATGGCACCTAGAAGGGTTTTCCTGATGGCGTATGATTTTTCCTTTTTGTTCCTGTCTCAAATCTAAGATATTGTAGTCATTGTGTCAAAACATCTGACTCTGAAGGAAATTGCTTCTCTTAAAAGATTCACAGCAAGTTTCCAAGTCACATGACAAATGAATGGCTGCCAGGTCTATGCATCAAAAGTCTAGACAGAACTATCTACTTCCTGGAATCATAGATGATACAGGAACCATCTTTTGTTGTTTAAATATGTTTACTTCTTTGAGAGAGAGACAGAGACAGAGAGAGAGACGGGGACAGAGGATCCAAAGCAGGCTCTGTGCTGACAGCAGAGAGCCCAATGTGAGGCTGGAACTCGTGAACTATGAGATCATGACCTGAGCTGAAGTTAGATGCTTAACCGACTGGACCACCCAGGTGCCCCATTTTTTTTTTCAAGAACCATCTTTTACAGAAAAGGAAGCAGGGGTGCAGAGGACCCCTCATCTGCGTTCCCATGGGGGGTGGCCGGGGTGGGGCTGGAACTGGCCTGCAGACTCCCTCTCCATGCCCTGGAGTCACTCAGTCATCTTTTTTGTGGGTTTGAGGGGCAGGGAGAGGCAGCAGGACATGGAGGGAAGATGCAGGTCAGAGCCAGAAGTCCTGCTTAGAGGTCGGGCTCTCACACTTTCTAGGGCTGATTGTTGGCCAACTCATCGAGTTCCACTGCAGGTGCTTCCTTGTTTGTATTATGGGTACGGGCCCTTCCTAGAATCACAGGGTTTGTGTGTCACTGGGGTTGTCATGAGAACAAGGAAGAGTCTTTCTGTTCCTTCCATATTCCAATCCTACTCCACATGTTGGTTTGTCCCGATTGGTGACACTAACTTGGATCCATTGGTTAAGGTGGTATCCACTATCTTAATCCATCCATGGTAAGGGGTAAGTTTACTATTTTTCCTTTCTAATTAACTCGTAATTTGGGGGGAGGCTCTTTGAGGCTATGTAAGTATCCCTTTTCCTCATCAGACGTGTATGTATAAGTTTTGTTGCCTGAGTCAATTGTTGCTCTGTTGGTGGTAACCTGGTGAAATCTTTTTTTTTTTTTTTTTTAAATTTTTTTTTCCAACGTTTTTATTTATTTTTGGGACAGAGAGAGACAGAGCATGAACGGGGGAGGGGCAGAGAGAGAGGGAGACACAGAATCGGAAACAGGCTCCAGGCTCTGAGCCATCAGCCCAGAGCCCGACGCGGGGCTCGAACTCCCGGACCGCGAGATCGTGACCTGGCTGAAGTCGGACGCTTAACCGACTGCGCCACCCAGGCGCCCCTAACCTGGTGAAATCTTAACTCAAATGATGTCTTCCACATTTATTAGTTGCCTAAATTGAGCTCTGATAATATGAACAATGAATAACACAAAGGAGTATACGTAGTTTGCTTGTTGGTTTGTTTTTTTTTGTTGGTTTGTTTTTACTCCCTCGGTAAATATTCATGTCCTGGTTACTGTGGTTAAGCACTGGGGGGACATCAGACACGACATCACTGTCCCTCTCTCTGTGGTTCTCACTGTCTAATGCCAAACATATGACCATCAGCACAAGAGCAAATAGCTAAAAGTAGACAAAATCTGCAAAAAGTGCTATGGGATCATAGGACCAGGGTGTCAGGGAACGCTGTTTAATCTCCGTAAGTGGCATTTACTGAGAAACAAAGAAGGAGGTGGCCTTTGATGGTGAGGGCATTAGGGGCTGAACAGCACATTCCAGGCAAGGGTTCTCATGGGCAGAGGTCGGGACAGACAGCTTGTAGGGATGCCCCTTCGTACCCTTCAGCACCTCTGTTGGCACTCACACAGAACTGAAAGGCTGAGTTCCCCTCCCCAGGAGGGAACCCCCAGTGGTCGGCTTTTCTGGAGGCCTCGCTTGCCCTCCAGCCTCTCATCCCAGATAGGCCCAGTCAGAGAGATGTCCTTGTGTCTTGGAGGGAGAAAAAAAGAAAGATCTCCCTAAAAGTATTGGGTCAGACCTCAACAGCCCACAGAAAACAGCCTCCAGAAACTCTGGCCCCGAGATAATGTTCTAGACTGAGGATGTAGGGTCAAAAGCTTACCTGGGTGGCCTGAGTCTCAGCTTTCGTCAGCCATGCAGAGGGGAATCCTGCACTTCTCTCTCAAGGATGCTGCTAGAACTAAGTGTGATTACGTTTGAAGAGCCCCCTGCTCAGTGCTCCCGCATAACTAACGAGATGCATGTATTAATGGCTGCTTCTCATGATCATTTTATTTCTTTCTCATTTAGAGACAGGGCATATTTTGGGGATTGTTATTATATGGCAGAACATACCAACAATTAATACAATATAGGATGCCACTAACATGCACAATACAGCAGCACCTAACACATTTTACTTCGATGTAATATTCATTAAGATATCTTTTTGATATAATTTTACATCGTACAGAAAGAGAACAAACATAGTTTTTGAACGCTGCTTTGTTTCCAAAAGAGAATTTTAAGATCCAAGCTTGCACTTAGGTTCAGACTATGATTTTTTTGTTGTTGTTTATTTATTTATTTTTGAGAGAGAGAGAGAGAGAGAGAGAGAGAGAGAGCGCGCGTGAGTCGGGGAGGGGCAGAGAGAGGGAGACACAGAATCGAAGCAGGCTCCAAACTGTTGGTACAGAGTTCGACACGGGGCTCGAACTCACAAACTGTGAGATCATGACCTGAGCTGAAGTCGGATGTTCAACCGACTGAGCCACCCATGCGCCCCCAGACAATGATTTTTAAGGACTGACAGATATAAAAATTAAAGAGGACCCTTGCCCCTCATTGCTAATTATTAGAGCTGGGCTTTTCATACAAGCCTGAAAATTGGTCCTTGTAATCCCTTCGATACCTGGGACTGAGTGAGGTTGAGCAGGGTCACTAGGCCGTGTGGGGGTCGGGCGCAAGACAAAGCACACATATTGGCCGTGTACTAGTAACGCTCTCGTAGACAATAAATGGATGTGATCGCGAGAGACGCTTGACCCCCTTCGAATAGTACATTACATGTTCCCGAACTCAGGTGACTGGGTATTTCCAAAGTGATTGCAGTTGTATGGTATTACGATAAGGACATATGCTTTTCAATAAACTGGCTGGAACTCATACATTTAAACGAGGCTTATCCTGCAGAGCAGTTATTGTGGGAGAGGATACCCACATTCTCACAGAGGCGTCATTCCTTAAAATATCCCGGAGCTCGGTTTCTGGAAGGGCTCTGGGATAACATTTAGTTTTTAAACTGCATCAGAATGATCAATGCATCCTCTACTCTATAATTGTATCGTATCCTAAAATAAAAATAAAATTCGATCGCGCATATTATTTTCCTTTCATTGTTCTCCCAAATGGATCCAATTTCTAAATATCAGGATGATCCATCCAAAGCTTAATGTATCCCGCTTGAGATTTGTGGGCCCAGGTTCAAGTCTGCATTCCAAGGAGGGCACTCCCTGTCCCGGGACAAGGGCTAAGGAAAGAAGAATCATGGTTGTGCGTCTTGAGAGGACAGACCCAGCATGTAAGATCATTGCACCTGGCATTGATTGAAACTCAAAACCTGGTGAGTCTCCGAGCCAATGCAAGCCTGACTCACTCAAAAGCCAACCTCTGTACAGAACTACTCCTGAACTTCTCCAACTGCATTACGAGATGTGCCTGAGATAGCGCCGCTAAGCGGGGCTAGGTCTTCAACTGCAAGTAGCCTCATTTATCCCAGAGTGCTTTGCAAATATGACTTTTTCATGGGAGCCCGGAAGGTTTGGAAGTACTCCATTGTGTCGCACCATTTTCTGCATTCGCTCGCTCGCCCGTTATTTTCATCGCTTTTCATGAGGCAAGCATAGTGCTAGATCTTGGGATTACAACAGCAATAACCCTGTCTGTGTGTTTCAAGTGCAATGGAGGGACTGACAAAAATTCATGACAGGTTTACCTATATGTACAGTGAGAATTATGGCGAAATGATCCCTTTTTTCTTTTTATCCGATCTTTTTTTTTCTGATTTCTTTTTTGTTTTCATCCGATCAGTTTTTCCAGGTTTTCTATAATTACTATGTATTGCTTGCATAATAGGAATAAGCAAGTTTATGTTTTAAAGTGCCCATATCATTTCAGAGGGCAGTTCAACCCATGGGGGAGGGAGTCCTTGACTTGGGTAGTCGAGTGGTGCTCTTTGGCCCCGCCCATTCTTTCTTATTTATTTTTTTTAATTTTTTTTTTTTTTAAGAGAGAGAAAGAAAGCATAAGGGGGGTGGAGAGAGAGAGAGAGAGAGAGAGAAAGAATCTCAAGCAGGCTTCACAGTCAGGTCAGAATCTGATACAGGGCTTGATCCCATGAACCTGGGATCATGACCTGAGCTGAAATCAAGAGTTGGATGCTCAACGGACAGAGCCACCCAGGCACCCCTGGCCCAGACTATTCTTAGCAGTCCAGGGATCGGCTCCTTCTGGTTGTGCCTCAACACTCTCATGACTTTGTGTGGCCGAGGTCTCCGAGGAGAGCATGAGTCCTAGAAACTGGCCCCAACTCAAGGCAACTATTCACCGTCTTTAAACTAACCAACCGTCTCAAAGGCACCATACCCAGGGCATTAGTGGGGACTCTGGTGTTGAAAGTGACAGAAAGCCCAAATCAAACCTAATACAGAAACGTAGGGGGTGGGGTTTGGTTCACAGAACTGGAAGTCGGATGGGCGTGGCCAAACAGTAGCCCCATCTCTGCTGGGCCTCACTCTTGGCGGTGACCCCCAGCAGCTCCAGGGTCACCCCTACCGTTTGTTCTGGTAGAATCTCTTCCCCCTTCTCACTGAGGACCTCTGATTGGGCTCCATGGCCTGAGAATCGGGACACTCTATTATCGGCCCTGCCCGGGTCACAGCTGATGCACAAGGGTATGTGGTGGCAGGGTGGGGGGAGGGGAGGGGGAAGGCGGGGGGGGGGGGGGTGCGGGAGGGCTGTACTGCACGGTCACACCAACAGTGCCCACAGGCACAGCTTCCGAGGACTGTAGCACACTGAGGACGATCTGAGATCAATGGAACTTGTTTGCAGTAGCCCGTTTAGAATTCTCTGGTAGTAAATGACACCGAAACAGAGAGAAGGACAGCAGTGTGCAGACCCTTTTGGTGTTCCTCCCTTATGCTGGTGATGTGGCCAGAGCTCGGGGGGGGGGGGGGGGGTGGGGGCCAGGGGCCAGGCAGCCTGGTGGTCTCTCCGGGCAGACTGCACTGTTCTGTGGATCCGCTTGGGGCTGTCACCCCAGAGCCACCGGGCCTCCTGGGCGACCTCGCCGCTTGACAAAATATTTAGGCACTCATCTTGAAAGAGGATAGTTGTGCGAGGTTAACAGACCCTGAGCGCTCACAAATCAAACCAAACCACCACCCACAAAATCTAGGCTGGGAGCATCACTTGGACTGGTTAGACTTGTCGTTCTGGAAGTGTCCTTGGCTTGCCTCCCTCCCTCATTTCTGCCCCTGTGTTTCTTGAGCGGATGTTGCCGTTCGCTTCTTCAGCCGTCTTATCCTTAGAACAGACTTTGCCCTTTGTTCTGGGGAGAGCACCCGTGTCCCATCGTCAGCTCTGCATTCTCGGGGATACAATCTCCTTTTGCAAATTGACAAACTGCAGTCGTTTGAAAGAAATGCCACCTCACACAGAGGTCAGTGCTGGTGGTGTTTTAACGAGCTATGCTGAGCACCGAGCGCTCGTTGGAGAGACAGGATGATTCCTTGTTTTTGCTGGTCTATGACTGACTGGGAGGGAGGGGACAGTGCCAGTGAGGGTGTGTTCGCAGCGTCACAAGCCACCGTGTGGTGTGCATTCCTGCCTTGTGTGTTCCCTGCAGGGACATCCATTTTATCCGCAAGGTCTCAGGGTGGAAATGAGATCAGTGCACTTGAAATACCGGCTCAGATAGAATAAGAATCGGCAAACAAGGGACGCCTGGGTGGCTCAGTTGGTGAAGCGACCGACTCTCGGTTTCGGCTCACGCCATGATCTCACGGTTCGTGAGTTCGAGCCCCGCATGGGACTTCACGCTGACAGTGTAGGGCCTGCTTGGGATTCTCTCTCCCCCTCTCTCTGTCCCTCCCCCGCTTGCTCTCTCTGTCTCTCTCTCAAAATAAATAAACTTAAAAAAAAAAAGGCTCAGCCAACAAAACCTATATTGTAGAATCTTGTGCCCTCTCTTCACATTCAAATCCCGAAAGTAAAGAGGACAACTTCTTTAATAACAGTATGAACACACACACACACACACACACACACACACACACACACACATCTCTGTAGAAAGCTTTCACACAAAATCCTTTCAGTTCAACACTTCTAAGTCTTCCAAAGTTGTCACTTTCCAGTAGCATCTAGAACATCATTTACTCCCGTTTGATGGTCTTGCAGCTTCGAGGCCTTTCCAGGCTGGCAGTGGGAGCTCTACCTCTAAATCAGCTCCGACAAGCTCTGAAAATATGCTTGTTTTCACTCGGTCGCCATTCTCGGCCTGTTTTCCAGCAGACCGCCTCTTTCAATTTCAAGTTCAGTGCCATAATACAATTCTGCACAACCAAACCCTGACTTACCGTGAGTAGACACAACTACCTACCTCCTAGGTGCAGCATTTCTAGCCCGTGGAAAAGCCATAATAAGTAATAAGTTCTACAGAAAGCTTTATTTCAGTCAGTCAAGTTCACACTGGGACACGGCACTTAGGGGAGCTTCTCTCCCTCTCCTTGGCTTCCCTCCCTCCCATGCCAGGTTCGCCGAAGTTCCTATTCCTGTGACAGTGCAGCACCGTGAAAAACCCATTTGGTTTAAGGGATATTGGACCTCAGGAGTTCACAATGAAAGGAATAGCAGTGTTCAGCTCAGAGCAGGGACTGTCTACCTGGGGTTTTAATTAACGGCACACGTCTATCTACAGTCTCTACATCCCATTTGAATCAAAACGATTATTAGCACTACAGTTAATTTTATAGAGAAACGAAACCCAGAAACTCTTCTGAAGTCAAGTCAAGTGGGAGTTCATTCTGGGCCGCGTGTATGCAAAGTGGGTTTTCCCAGATGAAGCCGCAGTGTGAACATTTAGAGGGGTGGGTTTTCCATCGCTTTCTCGGTGGGAAAAGTTAAATAGACTGACGTGTGAGATTTAAACAACATTTTGAAACGACAATTAAAACAACAATGGGAGACGTGCCACAGGGCCACGTGTGATTTATTGCCAAACGTTCTCTGCAATAAATAATTGTCACACACACACGCGGGAGGGAGGTGGGAAGACCAGCTGTGTGGTGTGACGGGACGGGAAGGCTTAGAAAGGGGGAAGTTTGGTTTGGGGTTCACAGGATTTGAGTTAGAAATTGGGGGGGATGGGGTAAGGATGCCCCACGAGTTGTGTCCTCTCCCCTCCTAACCTGTTGGAGTCCCCTTTGTGTCCCACAAAACCCTGGACAAGCTGGGCCGCAGTGGGAATTGTTACGTAAATGGATGAAAGAAAGTTTTCCCATGGCTAATTGTTTTCTAAAGTTCAGGCCCCCTTCTTGGTGACAATGCATTCAGAAATTCATGAAATGAAAGAGAACGGGGGGTGGGGGAGGGGAGGAGGAGGGGAGACCCCAGGCCCCACTGGGTGCCGAGTACACGGATTTAACCCTCACAAAAGGATGACCCCTTCCTCCTGAGGAGGAAGAAGCACCAAACAGAGTCTCCGTTTTGCAGATGAGGAAACTGAGGCCGAGCAAGCTTGCGTGAGCTGCTGAAGGTTCACAGCAGGAAGAGAAGGTATGGAGAGCGGAGCCCTCAGAAACCGAAGCGGAGTGGGGAGTGGGGGGGCTCTGGCACTTTTCTGGGGATGGGAGAGTGTGAGATGCCACCCCTGGCTGGGGCACGGACACGGAAGTTTCCAGTTCGCAGAAATGCTTCTGCCTCCGGTTGGCTGCAGTCTAGGCTACTGACTTTTCTGTCTCCGGGAGCCTCCACCCTGCGAGGGTTTGCTGGTCTGCACTGGGCTGTTGGTTTCCGTGGTCTTTGTTCTGAAAATGAGGCCTGAGCTCAAGTTGTGTGACCAGCTTATGCAGGTATGATATATATATATACATACATACATATATATATATATATATATACACACACTTGCGCATATTTATTTTTATTTATACATTTGTAGTATATGTATGTATATTTATGTACGTATATATGTATGTATATTATATATGTATAATTGTATATGTATGTCTGTTATATACGTATACATAATGTATTTCCATATAGTTATACATGTGTATATATATATATATTTATATACACGTCTTTTACTTTATTATAAAGATATGAAAAAAGGTGTTTATTTGAAATCATGTATTACTTGGTATTATTTACTTTTCTGTTACAGAAATGATTTTAATTAAACAAAATAAACATAAGACTAGCGTGGGGCACCTGGGTGGCTCAAGTGGGTTCAGTGTCCAACTTTGGCTCGGGTTATGATCTCACGGTTCGTGGGCTCCAGCCCATCGGGCTCTGTGCTGACAGGGTGGAGCCTGCTTGGGATTCTCCCTCCCTCCCTCTCTCTCTTTCTCCCTCTGCCCCTCCTCCACTCACACTGTCTCCGTCTCTCTCAAAATAAAGAAATAAAGCTTTAAAAAAAGTAAGACTAGCGAACAGTGGCACTTGGTGGTGATTAAAGTAGGACTAAGCAGTCGGTTGAGTGTCTGACTTCAGCTCAGGTCGTGATCTCACAGTTCGTGAGTTCGAGCCCCATGTCGGGCTCTGGGCTGACAGCTCGGAGCCTGGAGCCTGCTTCGGATTCTGCGTCTCCCTCTCTCTCTGCCCCTCCCCCACTTGTGCTCTGTCTCTGTCTACCAAAAATAAATAAAATGTAAAATAAAATAAAGTAGGACTAAGCAAACACACGCTCTATGTCGGGAGAACATAAACTTTTCCCAGTGTGCCTTCTGTCGTCTGACGCCACGGGTCACCGTAGCCCTCTTCTTCTCTTTCCTGGACGTCTGACTATTGTGGGCTGGGTTCGGAGGTACTGGGGACACAGCTGGTGACAAGGGCGGGCCATGAGGCCACGCACCCGCCTGGCCGTCAGCTGGTTTCTGTGATCTTCAGGGAACCGAGCTCCCCCAAAGCGGTTCCTGACTCAGTGCAATAGTCTACACTACACCTGTCTCTCAGGATGGAAGCGTCCCCACGGGGATTCCAGAGAACAAGCTTAGGTTTACTGGCGTGTCCCAACCCACAGCGTCCCCTCCAGGGCATCTGACTGATATGACGTTTTCCTTTCTTAGGGACTCACCACTAAGTAGCTAACCCCTTTGTTTCTCCTCAGCCCCGTGGGTCCTGCAGTGTATTTGCTGTGTCTGTAGCCGGGATTGCTTTTCTCTGATATGTCCGAGGTCCCTCCCTCACCTCCCTCAGTTTTTCCTCAAATGACACCCCAAGTAAGGCCACTGCCTATCACTGCGGCCCTGTTGTATTCCTTTGTCCCAAGCTTGTGTGATTGTCTCAGCGTCTGTACATCTGTCTATTTAGTCTGTCTCACAGGGAGATCAGAGCTCCTGAGAGGGGGCGCATTCTGCCTGCGGGGCTCACCGTGGTGTCCCCAGGCTCAGAGCGGCGCCTGGGACAGGGCGGCCACTGCAGAAGGGAAAGCTCTCTGCTCAGCCTTTCTGGTCTCTCCCCTGAGATTAGGACTCCTAATCTGAGATCTTGGGTTTTTTTCTTACCTCGTATTCATTCAGTGAGCATGAAGCACCTTCACGCAATATGTGCACCACAGTCAAGGAGGCACTGGCGACACAGCAGTGGGGCAAGGGTCCCCGTCTTCAGGGAGGTTACCTCCGCACGGGCGCATGCGAGAACAGAGGAAAATGGAACGGAACTGTGTTACCACCTTAGCTGTGGCTCCCTCTTCTCACTAGGCAAGTTTGTTCTCTAATCTTTTCTTTTCCCCCAAACCTAAATGCGTTCAGGACGTTCAATCACCAGGCAAAGAGGGCTCAGAGTACGTATATGTTAGAGAAGATGCTTTACTTTTTCTTTTCAGTTCGAAATCGGCCTTCCTATCTGCTGGGCTACATGTCACGTCAAATTGCCCTGCAAAGAACCCCCTCTGCCAAATCGCCAGGATTTTAATTAAAAAAAAAATAACGGAAGTGTGGGGCGCCTGGGTGGCTCAGTTGGTTGGGCGGCTGACTTCGGCTCAGGTCATGATCTCACGGTTCTTGAGTTTGAGCCCCGCGTCGGGCTCTGGGCTGATGGCTCAGAGCCTGGAGCCTGCCTTGGATTCTGTGTCTTCCCCTCTCTCTGCCCCTCCCCTGCTCACGCTCTGTGTCTCTCTGTCTCTCAATAATAAATAAACGTTAAAAAAAAAAAATAACGGTAGTGTAATGTGACCCCCAGTACATTTGTCTGGAGTACATTCTTCAAGAAGTCTGACATGTGCATGCACATGAACACGTAATCATTTAAGTGCAGAAAGCACAAAAATCCACTTCAGCCATTAAACTGGATTTAAAAGGCATCAGGTGGTGAATTAAAGGCTGGAAACCAAACCTTGGGAACCCGAAATGCTGTCCAAATCTCAACTCGCAGATTCCTTACACCAAAGAATTCTCAGCAGATGGAAACAAAATCCATAAACTCCGAGCAAGGAGTCTTTAGGGAAGGGGGTGGTTTTTAAATCCCAGGCTCACACACCGAGCTGCTCTGAGAAATCCGCAACATGGACAAAACATACCAAGCCTTTGTTCAGACCGAATGGAGTAATTTTTTCGCCGCCGCAGACATCCGCCCCACGTTCCCGGACCACGTGCACCTGTCAGTTCACTGGGAGAAAAGAAGAAAAGCCTTTAGTGAACTAGCCACATGCCCATGAGGTTACCAAATAAATGTGTCAACCATGTTTCCTTCCAGAATAAAATGCCTCGTCGTTCTGGTCCTTAACATGGTCGAGAACCCTGTGGGGGAAATGATGTGCCTGCCGGAAACATTTGGAGTTTGGAGCTCGGCAGCCGAGAGCTCAGGGTGCACACAAGACACTCACCTGGCTGCCGTTCTCCGTCTCTTACAAAAAGGCACAGGTTAAGCACGCCTCGAACTCCTCGAAAGCTTCCAAACTTACCTACACTCAGCAAGGCAAAGCAGGCTACCCCAAGCATCTTGGGAGGCAGAGCCCTGAGAGCCCTCCCTCCTGGTTTCCCTTCTCCCAGTCGATCTTCCGTATGTTCTCAATTACCAGCCACCACAGTTTCATCCAGTTGAGAGAGAAATTGCATTCATGCATGGTTGGCCTTTTCCTTTTTTTTTTTTAATTCCCTAGTGAGCAGAATTTCCCAGAGAACAGGATGGTGAGCCCCTGGTTGAGAGGTCAGCGTGCACAAACTGAAAGGCTCAAATGGGAGGCGATTCTTAGCCAGTTTTGCCGTGGAGACAGACTGCCAGGGGGGCTTTCAACGGTGTATACCCAGGAGCGCTATCTTGAGTATGTATTTTCATTCAAAAGGTAAGCTTTTGTATTCAGGTAAGGAAATGGGGTGTGTTACTCCTTGGCCTTTGAGACAAATGGAGGAAGGAAGTCAAGGTAAAGATTCTGCATTCTTAGGTGGTCACTATCCCCAGCCCATCCCAAGCAGAGCTCCCCACTGCTTTGGGCTACGGCTTGGAGGGAATAGGAGACTTTTGCTTTCATTTATTTATTTTCTGAGAGAGGGAAGGTGGGGAGGGGTGAGCAAGAGAGAGGGGCAGAGGGAGAGAGAGAGAATTTTAAGCAGGCTCCATGCTCATTGTGGAGCTGGCCAGCGGACTCGATCTCACCCATGACCCTGAGATCACGACCTGAACCGAAATCAAGAGTCTGTTGGCTCAATCCACTGAGCCATTCAGGCGCCCTGATTCCCTTCTTTTTTTTTTTTTTTTTTAAATGTTTATTTATTTTTAAGAGAGAGAGGGAGAGAGAAAGAGAGAGAAGGAGAGAGAGACCTGGGGAGGGTCAGAGAGAGAGAGAAAGGGAGACATAGAATCTGAACCAGACTCCGAACTGTCAGCACAGAGCCCACATGGGGCTCGAACTCACGAATGGCGAGATTGTGACCTGAGCCAAAGTCAGATGCTTCATCCACTGAGCCACCCAGGGCCCCCTCCACTTCTTTTGAATGAGTGAGAAACTCTTGCTTATAAAATCCTTTTATGCAGGGAAGTCCCTCTTGTAGACTCCTATGACCTTAAATGTGTTGTTGTTTTTTTTTAATTTTTTTTTTTTTTTTGCTTTTGTGTTTTCATTTTCCAAAAACAAATACTAGGGCGAGAAACTCTTTTTTTTAATTTTTTAAATATTTTTATTTATTTTTGAGACAGAGAGAGACAGAGCACGAACAGGGGAGGGTCAGAGAGAGGGAGACACAGAATCTGAAACAGGCTCCAGGCTCTGAGCTGTCAGCACAGAGCCCGACGCGGGGCTCGAACTCACGGACTGTGAGGTCATGACCTGAGCCGAAGTCGGACACTCAACCGACCGAGCCACCCAGGCGCCCCTAGGGTGAGAAACTCTTAGATGCCAACCCCAGTTCTCATCTGTAGCAGGACTCTAACAGAGTGTCACTGTCAGAGGCAGGAGGGGCAGAAGGACAAGCTGATGAGGGGACCCTGAAGCCAGGAGGTGGGATTAGGTGAGGAGCTAGGTCTGGATTCTTCCATTCATTCTGAGGATACCCCGCAGTCAGCACTCCTGTACCTGGAGCTGAACGGGGTGAAGGGGGCGAAAGAGCACCCAAGATCGACCATAACTTACCGAATGAGAGGATTTCAGATTGCGCTAAGTGCCAGGAAGGAAATTAGCAGGGGACGGAGATTAATGAACACAAGGAAATCAACTTTATGGCAACAGAAATGAAACCTGAGAGGAGAGGTCTGCCACGTGAGGAGGGAATTTCAAGAGGACAATGGCCTGTTAAGGAGGCAGCGACCCTGGATCCTGGGAGTTGGGGTGAGAGGAGCTGGGGCGCTCACAAACACGAGTGAGAGCGGAGGGAATGGGGAGCCTCGGTGTTGGGGGGCCAAGGCTGTGAGAGACACCACAGGGTCTCACAGCCTGAGGTGCAGCATTTTTAATTTTGTCACAGTACAAAATTAATAGCGGTGGGAAATCACTGAATGGTTTTGAGCAGTGGAATGATACTATGCACGGTTGGTTTTGCAAAGGTCGCCTTTGGTTGCTTAACGGGAATGAATTGAGCGGGGAGCAGAGTGGAGCCGGCGTTCAGAGGCTACGGCTCAGAAGTAGGATTCCAAAATGTAACAAAAGTATCTCCTTTCTTTCTTTCTTAAATGTTTATTTACTCTTGAGACAGACACAGAGCATGAGTGGGGGAGGGGCAGAGAGAGAGGGAGACACAGAATCCGAAGCAGGCTCCGGGCTCAGAGCTGTCAGCACAGAGCCCGATGTGGGGCTCGAACTCACGGACTGTGAGATCATGACCTGAGACAAAGTCGGCCGTTTAACCGACTGAGCCACCCAGGCGCCCCTCAAAAGTATTTTCCAATACCAGACAATGATAGCATTCTCCCTGGTTTCCATTTAGTAACTTTTGGAGGGTACAGGTTGAAAAGGCAGATACCTGGGCCCACTCCTTGGGATTCTGACTCAGGATGTCTGGGGTGGCACTCAGGAATTTGCTTTGTATTGAGAACCTCAAGGGATTCAAATACAATGTTTCAGGGGCACGTTTTGAGAAACAAAGTGTTGGAGCCGGCCCTTTGATCCTGCCTCTTGCTGGAATAATGTGACCATCTTTTAAGTCTTATTGGTTGCATTCCAACTGAGGCAACAGTCTGGATGGACCAGGCTGTGCCTTAGGGCAAAATAATCCCCCAGATGGGGGTCATTTACAAGGGCAGAGTTCATCCCCTGGGGTTTGTATATCCACTCTGTGTTGGGGGTGGAGGGCTCTGTTCTACATTGTCCTCATTCGGGAATCTAAGGGCCACTCCGCCTTCTGGAACTTTGCTGGCTGCCATGTTTGAGGAAAGAGAAGATGAAAAATCTGGGACTAGCTCCTCCCTCCTCTAACATAGTCACTGCCATTCATGGTTCATTGGCCACAACTAATGCTAGGGGAGGTGAACAGGCAGTCCTCTTGTGAGCAGGAAGGAGGAAGAAGCAAATGTCCCAGAGGATCCGGGATGCCGAGAATCAGGCCGGTAAAAATGGTCCCTGAGCTCCTGAGGAATACTGGGCAGCCACGGACGGTGGAATTACCAAAATAACACGAAAACAGTGATAAGTCTTTCCAAAATCGCTAGAAGCTTCCTGAGAGAAATTTCTTAATCTCTATTAAGTATTTTATATCTGCTATGGTTAAATTGAGAAAGAGGTCATGCACATTAATAGGAAATCTAATTAAAGTTTCTTTAAATATCTAATAGTTTTGGAGGCCAGGGGCCCTGCAAAGGAATGATAGAGTAGATGGCGACCACGTCACGTGACGGAATTGTTAGCGGGGCATGGTCCCCCCGTTCCCTGGCCCTGGTACTTAGTGAGGGTGGTGGAGCTCTCGTCTCCCTGTTCTGGCTCCACTGGTCAGTTCACCTGCTCCGCAGCCCTGCCTGAGTCCCGCCTCCTCCTTGCTCGGCACCCGTTTCCTCCTCTATAAAATAGGATAGAGAGGGCTGGTTGATCAGTGACGTCCCTCTCAGAAGAACCAAGAAGCTGCAGGCCTGATGGGATCAAAAGCGACAACTAACCTGGAGTCACTCACTGCATGGAAGAATCACAATCCAGCCTACGTAATTGGGTTTGAAAGTTCTGGGGAACGTCCCGCAACACAATTTACCTCCCGCAAAGGAGCAAAAGTGGCTCTCCACCCTGCTAGATGCTAATAACTCATCACGGACTGAGTGCTTTATGGACATGGATTTGCATTTCACTCTTCCCACTGACTGGATGGGTGCCTTGGAGAAGTTGCTCAAGCCTCAGATCTCTCATCGGCAAAGCAGATTCTAATTCACTTCTAACGTTCTTGTGAGAAGGAAATGAGAACGTGACAAAGGGCTTCTTAGCATTGCATCGAAGGCATACTAATGGTTGTCTCGTGAATGTGGAATGAATAAAGCGCCCAATAAAGTGAACGACTCTGTCATTATCATTATCACGGCTTTGTACATTGGTGTGCACTGGGCCACGTTCAGTTCTGTCACCTTCTGACACCGTGACATGTTTCTGGAGATTCCTTCCATTCAGAGAAGAATCTTTTTATAGGCTTCATTCCTTTCCCCCGCTAGAGGCTGGTGCAGACAATGCCAGTAAGTGAAGTATTTGGCCCCCATCAGGCCTTGCCTGCCATCTCACTTGCCATGACAACATGAACCCAGCCTTCTCTGAATTTTCATAACCCCGCATTTCATTCTAATGTTCCGAAAACAGCTCTCGGTGCTGCCACGAAGCCCTGAGGCCAAGGGAACACCCGCACCAGATGACTTTCCTTCTGTTTTGCAGGTGAGGGAATGGAGGCAAAGTTTTAGGCAGACGGGTCTCAGTTATCGGAGGAAGGGGTCTCACAAGGCTGCCGAGGCCCATCTCTCTTTGGCTTTTCCTTCTGCTGGGTTTCTGCCAAAGCAAGAGAGTGTGAACTACACATATGAGAGAAACCCTCCATGCAGGTGACTTTGTTCAGAGCCAGACACACAACCACAGAGCCTGTCTTTCATTGCGTCACTCTCGGACAGCTGTGTAGAAGCCGATAGAACCCTCGGTCACCTTACAGGGCTAAGTGGACAAAGCAGGTGTCACATTTTCAAAACTGCGGTGAGATTAATCATCCTTTCTGAGTGAAGGATCTCTTCAGTTTTTCTGGAGCATCCTTAACCTTCTTATTCCTCCCCCAGCGCATCTTCTGGCCAGAACACTCCATGTACCTCCCCAAGGACGGCAGAAGGGAATCATGCTGATTCACCAAATCGCCTAAATGTGTTCCCTGATTGTTGAATTACAGGCAGACATTCATCTCTGTTTATCCCTTCTGAAAGTCCTTGGTCAGAAAAGACAGGACGTACCTTCAAAACACAGCACACCCAGAACCGAAAGCATGCCATTCTGAACAGCGTTGTCTCTTTGAACTTAGCAGGCTGTGTGTTGTTGTTCATAATGCAACGGCTGAAGTCTTTTTCTAAATGTTATTGGTTACCGTTTTGGTAAGAGTGAAAACTGCAGAAATTCTGACTGAGACATGTTTGTATATACAGACAGCAGACGAAATTATCAAGATGAATTTAAGAGCACTTTGGTTTTAAAGGACAACACTCAGTCTGCCTTTTTCTGTCTTGAGCTGGAATCACAGTGTTGAGTTCACGCCCCTTCCCGCCACTTACTTCCTCTGGGATCTCGGTTAAGGGGCTTAACCTCCATGGAACTGAGGTGCTTCACCTGCAAAATGGAACAATAACGACCACCTTGGGTTCATCTGAGAACACTTCTGGAGTAACTAGCACAGGACTGAACAGCGATAGGTTACAAAAAAATCCAGTCGACACTTACGAAGCATCTACTATATATTCTAGGCGGCTGTGCTGTGCCCTGGCCAACTCTGGGATCACAGTTCACATTATACTCTTTGGAGATTTATGAATTAATAGGGCAGTCTTTTTTTTTTTTTTTTTTTTTTTTTAGCCCGGCAGAAAATCAAATGTTTTGAGGAAGGTACACCTTCTAACAGTTTACACAAAGGCACCATTTAGGCTGGCAAAGGCTGGGTCAGTGGGCAGGACAAAAAAGGTACTGTGTAATGGGAGAAGGCAACATCGAAACTTAAAAATATCACTGGTTGATGGTTGTGTTGAATCTCGAAAAAGCAGGAGTCCGCGAAGTCAAGGAGGAAGGGAAAGGCATTCCTCACAGAATTAAAAACTACTGAAACTCAGCAGTAGTGATTTTAAAAGATGGGTATAAATTCCATGATATTTCTTCCTTTAAAAGATGAGGACTAATCCTCCTCTCTAGGAGCGTGGGTTGTATTTAGTGACACGCTTTTAGTCAATTGAATATGGTGGAGGTGTGTGTGACTTCAGATACTGGGTATCAGCAGATATTGGACCATAAAACGTATCGTGGCTTCCTCCTTGCTGTCCCTGTTCGGTCACTCCGTGTAGAGGAACCCAGACGCCATGTTGTAAGGACTCTTGGCAACATCACGTGATTCATCTTGGACTTTTGGATTCTCCAGCCCCAGTCAAGCCTCCAGCTGATGCAGCCCCAAATGACATTTTGTCTGGAGCCTAATGAGATACCCTGAGCCAGAAGCATCTGACTAAGCCACTCCAGGATTCCTGACCCACAGAGAGTGAGATAATAAATACTTGTTGTTATAAGTTGCTCACCTTTGGGGAAATTTATTTTGCAGAACAGATCACTACCACACTGGCAAAAACTCCCAATGGAAACTTCCTCTGATTGGAGACTGGGGCTTGAGTGGTTGGAGCCTGGGGGCCTGGAGACAGAGAAAAGGGGGTCTGAAAAGCAAACACCCCACATTCGCTTAGAAGAAGATAGGATTTATCCTATCAGCAATATATTCAAGCTGGAGGATGTTTTCACATAGAGAAGAGACATGATCAGAGTTGATTATGGTATCTTTGGCATGAAGTGGGATGGGAAGGGAGATTGGCTGGCAGCAGAGGGATCTCCAGTTAGGAGGTTAGAGGAACAGTAGTTCAGGTACAAAGACAATGGCAGAGGGGGTGGAATCTGGGAGGACTGTCTTAAAATTTGGTGGTTCTCAGAAACAACCAGTATTTGGGGCCATCTTGTGAAATCATGCTTCACCCTGCATTGTGCGTGGGGAAAAGTATGCTGAACTATATTCCTACTAACATTATCATTATCATCAGACACACACACACACACACACACACATGCGTGCACACACACATGAGATAACTTTTCATGCTCTAACAGAATCAGCACTTTGTGAAAAGGACTTTAGGAAGTCCTTTTAGGAAGTCTCTCACGCTTAGGATTTAATAGTAAGCCTCTGAAACAGTCCTTTATGGAAACTCTAATTTCAAGAACAAAAAGGAAATAAGGGGCCCCCACCTTCTATGAAAGGAACCAAAAGGCTCACATTTGTTCACTATTCTAATGAGGCCACACAGGATTAGACTGAATTATGGTGGGATGCAGATTACATGTGGTTTTCAAATGCTGGAAGACTCAACAGGATCCATGACTCAAATAGCATGGGCAGTGATGTTAAATTAGCTAAGAAGTGCTCTTCTTCCAAAAAAAAAACTGGTTTCCTTAGAAAAATGACACAATTTTTGGTATTTCAATAGCCCTAGAAAGAGATGGATATATAAATACTAAGCCATGAATATTTCAAATGGCCACATTTCTTCCCTAATGGTTAGGGAATATAAGAATATATATATATGTGCATGTGTGTGAGTGTATTATATATATATAATATATATAAAACTTATATATTATATATATTATATATGATATATAACTATAAATGTTTTATATATAAATATATATATATATATAACTTATTTTGAACTAAATGAAAGAAACCTATTTTCATTCTATTATCCTGAATGTGCTGTGTCATCACCCACGCCAAGCTGCATTTCAGAATGTTTCTTCTGGGAAGTAGAAGTCTAGTTGAACTGAAAACTAATCAGAGAACCAGAAAGAATTCAAACCCAGCAGAGAGTCAAGGAACCAAATTTGATCTCCAGAAGGAAAGTGTTACAAACAGTAGTGGTTGGGAATCTTATTTCTGTTTCTGAAAAGTTTTCAAATGATGCTTTCTTTCACACTAACATATCATGTGGAAATTTGAAGAAGTGTTAGCCTTCAAATAACTTGATTCAGTAAACAGTTGAATACTCAATGTCCTCATAAGAGGAGATAAGGTAGGTCCACTAAGAAGAATGATGTTTCTCGGAAAGTAAACCTGAGAACCTGTGCTCCTTGAGGCAGAGACCGTGTTGTTGACCACGATAGTCATGTGCCTACCGTGAGGCCTGAAAAAGGGAGCCGCTCGTCCAATGACCTGTTGAAAGAGGAACGGATGAACGGGTGGGCAGGTGTATGGACACAGGTAATGTTCACGATGTCGGGCTTGTACAAATAAAGACCATTCAAGGGGATGTCTCCGCTGTATGAACTCATAAATATTTACAACTGGAGTCTTGGAGAAGATGTGAAAAATCCTGATGTGTAAGAAAAGGTAAAAATAACAAACGTGTGAACTAAGTAAAGAAGAGGCAGCATATTTTAGGAAGCCGGATGAAGCTATTTTAACAAAAGCACATTGCTATTGCTATCATTCGGAAGAACTGTGATGTGGTGAAAATAACTTAATGAAACAATGTGTCTTCAACACGATCAAAAATCCGCTTCTGGCCCACAGTCCAAAGCTAAACGTTGAAGGAGGGAGCAAAGAAAAGGACAAAGAGAAACCACCACCATTAGTGCCTGCACCAGAGCTATTTATTAGCGTAACTTTTTTTTTTGTTTGTTTCTTAAAGATTTCATAACAACTGAAGTATGTACAAAGTCTTACAGCATTTACACCATAAAAAGTTTCCCATTAGCCGATGAAGTCTAAGGTAGTGCTGCTGAGAACTTCGGGGCATGAGTACAGAGCAATGAAGCAGACTGCCACACGTTTACCTCTCTGCGACCGCACAGCGACTATCAGCTGGTCCACAGCTAACTAACCACCTGCGGGACAGGTTACTGGGGAAAACGGGGAACAAGTTGATAGGCAGCACTAGAGACCAAAGGCGGGGGGGGGCGGGGGGGGGGGCGGGAAGCTACATGGCATCATGTCTCTACAGTTTCCTAGAGCTGTAACAAAGGTCCACAGCCTGAGAGAATAACATAGGCAAGACAACACAATCGCACTGCTCGGATATGGTTCAGCTACGGAAGGTATTCACTTCTGCATGGGAGGCTCTATACTGATATGGCTGGTATTTCCATTTGTGTTTATGTCTTCAGAGAACTCAAACCTGCGCAAGCCCCACCCCCCTCTCCCAAATAAATCAACAACGCAGGAAGGGGAGGAGAGAGGGAAGAGAATCAGCATAGAATCAGTTCTTGATCAAAAACCTTTTTGTTTTGTTTTGGTTTTTAAGACATTTAGTATCAGCTTTAGGATGGCCATTCCCGTCAAAAGATTAATAGTAGGAATTTTGGAATCAACCCAAATCAGAACATCAACAAAACCCCCAACCCCCGGACTCCTAGATTTAATTGCCCTCGTTGTATCTGATTGTCTTTCCTCGGGGTCAGTATTACACAGAAGCACCAACATTTTACACACGGAGTCGGACACAGAACGTAGCACGGTTGCCCCATTACTTTAACGAGTGGCAGGAGAATTCCAATACGCGAACGCTTAACATCAGGCTCACCGCTTTTCTTCCTCAGAAAACCCAGCCTGGTTCTCTCACTCAGGTCAGTCACTGTTATCCGTTTGGTAGCAGATCCCATTTCCTTCCCCACTGTTTGGGTCTCGCGTGTAGGCAAATTGGCTTTTTACTTCGAAACGGTTCTCCTCTCAACTTAAAAGCCAGTGGATAAGATTTTTAATTAAGACACAATAGCGCGGGATAGAAAAACACAAGAACCACATAAATATCGAAGAAGTTGTCTACCGTTTTTCGTGTAAACAGTTTTGCTCAAAAGATCGAAGCCCTAGTTGGATTCTGGATTCTGGCCGCAAACTCTTGGCAGGTGACGTGCGTTCAGCCGGGCTCTGCAGCCATGGTGGACGTGGAAGCCGGGTCGGTCCCCATGTTGACAGGCATGCAACTTGGAAACATTGCACAACAAGCAACACAAAGAGAGTGGAGAAGCTCACAACACTTCAAGGAGACCTCACACCCTTCACGACTGCGGATGCACAGACAGAGACCCACCCCTCCCTCCTTCGCACGCCTTTCTGTCTCACACGTGGGAGACCTTCTGTGACTCTCTGGCTTGTTTGATGCTATACAACCACTTGATGATCCTCGCGTTTCTTTCGATGGCAGAGATGCCGTATGGCACCCGGTCATTGGCACTGTCGTCATTCCTAAGGTCACTGTTACTGTCCTGAGACTGTTCGCAGTCTGAGCTGATCATGCTTGCGCTGCGGAAGTTGAGGGATATGATGTCGGAGTTGGCCCGGGCAAAGTTTTCCATGCCGAGGTTCTCCAGCTCCTCGGGGTCCAGTCCGCAGTAGTTGAAGAACCTCTCCACGTCCGCGTCCACCCGGAAATACCGGTCGCTCAAGTCCGACTTGGACCGCTGGAGCGAGGGCCTCCGGCTGACGCCGCAGGCCGGTTCCACCGCGTCGGCCTCGGGGGACTTCGCGGTGGCCGCGGCCGCGACCTTGGGCTTGGGAGGCAGGGGGGGCGCGGAGCTGCTGCAGGGGATCGCTTTCAAGGGCTTCGCGCTGGTCACCCTGCGGATGTCCGAGGAGCTGTGCGAGACGTGGAGGAAGGACTCGGCCGCCGGCTCCAGCAGCCGCCGGCCCCCGTGGGAGCCGCCCTCCTGCGGGCTGCCGCGGCCCTGCGTGGGGTACACCTTCAGGGACTCGGCGAACGAGTGCCGCTGCAGGTCGGCGGAGTCCGGCCGGTGGGGCGGCCAGTTCCGGGCGCTGTGCTTGTGCCCCGAGCCCGAGCTGGAGCCCTCCGAGCTGTTGATGATGTTCTTCAGGATCTCGAGCTTCAGGGTCTCCCTCTGCACGCCGCTCTCGGTCTTGGCGTGGCCGCCGAACACGCGGAGCGTCGGGCTGCCCAGGGCGCGCTTGGCCGCGGGGCACACGGGCGGCTTGGCCAGCACGGCCGGCTTCACGGGCTCCTGCTTGGCGTTGATGACCTCCTGGCTCTTGACGTACTTGGCCTTGTCGGCCTCCAGCCTCTCCACGGCGCTGAGTCTCTTGGGGTTGGGCTCGGCCTGCCTGCGGAAGTAGTCGGGGCCTTTGTTGAGGATGCGCAGGGGCACGGCCGAGGTGAAGGTGCCCGCGGGGCTGACCGGCTTCACCATGCTACCTGTCTGGAGCGTCTCCGTGGGCATGGTGGGTGGCCTCTCCCCGGCAGCCGTGTTGGATTCTCGTCTGGGCGCCTCCGGGTGCGCGGGGCAGACACATGTACATGAAGCACGCAGGGCGGCGCACGGAGCCTGGGGTCTGGGAGTCGTCAGCAGCAGCAGCAGCAGCAGCGGCGGCGCCTCATCTCACGGCTCGCCGACCGCCCCCCGCGCCCCCCGCCTCCGATCCGCTCGCCCCCCTCTCCGGAAGGCCACGAGCCACGAGTGCCTCTGATGCGCCCGGCCGCCTCCTTTCTTCTCCCCGAACGACGTGGGAGTCTCCTCCGGGTCTTTGTGTTCGACTGCAGGCAGAGCTGAAACACACAACAACCAACCGCGGGTTAGGACGGGCGAGTGACATCACGGCTGTAGCAACAGAGAAAGCCCGCGGCGCCCCCCCCCCCCCCCCCCCCCCCCCCCCCCCCCCGCCGGCCGCGCCTGGGCGGCGGGGCCCCAGGGCCCGGAGCGCGCGCCCCGGGCGCCCTCAGTCGGACGCGGGGGCTCGGGGCGCGCGCGCACGGGGGCCGCGCTCTCCCACGCGTGTGGGCTCTCGCGGCTGCCTCCCCGTGGCCGCGATCCGCCCCCCCGATCACGCCCGGCGGGCGTCCCTCGCACCAAACCCAGCAAATCCTGGGTGGGTGTGGAAATGCGGGCTTGGCCAGGGCCGGGTCCCCGGGGCCCTGAACCCCGCGGCGTTGCGAGGCTCCCGCATCCGCGCCGGCGACCGCGTCGGGGAGTCGGGGAGTCGGGGAGCGCCGTCTCCTTCCCTCCGGCGGGCGGCCAGCGCAAAAACGCTTCGGGGTTTCTTCCTACCGACCGCTCAGTAACGTCTGAAAGGAGCGCTTCCTTCACTCTTCAAAAGCTGAAGATAACGGGGCGAGCCACGGCATTGGCAGCAGAGATGGAAACAAGTTTTTTAAAAGCAGGTTTCAGTTATCTGACTTTGGACAACCCATATATTTGAAAGCACTTTCTCCCGAAAGCCAAGTCTACGGTATGGAGCTCCTCCTGTTAAATAAAGCAAGCTTATTTATTTATTCATTTATTCATTTATTTTTTTAATTAAAAAAGAAAATTAGAAAGACCTCCGGATTAACCAAGTTAACTAATTTGATCATAAATGCTCCATAATGTTTCACACTTCATGAGCAGAAATCAAGGGTTTCTCTGTGGTATGCGTTTTCCCCAGTCCCCTAGAGAGCGAAGAACTAAGAACATGTGAAGACTTCAATCATACCTAAGCACGTCTGTGCTATAGAAAACTGGTGCAAGAATTGAGTATTCACGGATTTATTATTTGTGGCTTTCTGAACACTCTGACCACCCCCGCCCTCAACCAAAACCACCACAATGAAACATTTATCAATACTCCCAGTATCAATCTATCGGCTGTCTCTCTACTTAGTGAACGATATATGTAGCATTTTTCAAAAAAAATTAAAAAAATGTTTATTTATTTTTGAGAGAGAGAGAGAGACAGAGCATGAGCAGGGGACGGGCAGAGAGAGAGGGGGACACAGAATCCGAAGCAGGCTCCAGGCCTTGAGCTGTCGGCACAAAGCCCGACATGGGGCTCGAATTCGCGAACTGTGAGATCATGACCTGAGCTGAAGTTGGGCCCTTAACCAACTGAGCCACCCAGGTGCCCCTAAAAAAATTTTTTTTAATGTTTATATTTGAGAGAGAGACAGAGACAGTACAAGCAGGGGAGGGGCAGAGAGAGAGGGAGACAGAGTCCGAAGCAGGCTCCAGGCTCTGAGCTGTCAGCACAGAGCCTGATGCAGGGCTTGAACTCATGAACCTTGAGATCATGACCTGAGCTGAAGTCAGACGCTCAACTGACTGAGCCACCCAGGCACCCCTAACATTTACTCATTTTTGAAAGACAGAGAGAAACAGAGTGTGAGCAGGGGAGGGCCAGAGAGAGAGGGAGACACAGAATCCGAAGCAGGCTCCAGGCTCTGAGCTGTCCGCACAGATCCTGACATGAGGCTTGAACTCACGAACCATGAGATCATGACCTGAGCTGAAGTCGGAAGCACAACCCACCTAGCCACCCAGGCGCCCCCTAAAATTTTATGTTTATTTATTTTTGAGAGAGAGACAGAGCACAAGTGGGGGTGGGGCAGAGAGAGAGGGAGACACAGAATCGGAAGCAGGGTCCAGGCTCTGAGCCGTCAGCACAGAGCCCGAGGCAGGGCTCGAACCCACGAACTGTGAGATCAGGGGCTCCAACCCAGGAACTGTGAGATCATGACCTGAGCCAAAGTCCAGCGCTTAACCCGACTGAGCCACCCAGGTGTCCCATGTAGCATTTTTCTAAGAACAAGTCTCTTTGCCTGTTACTGCTGACAGAGAACATTTATGAATGCGTCAGCATCCCAGGGTAACTGGTTACAGCCCTTTTCAGCATCTTTGGTTATAATAAGCAATATTAAGGGTAACGTATTCACTAACATCAAATAACTAATTTACAAAATAAAGTGGCGCGTACGTATAAAATCATCTGCTCTCACGTTAAGAAAATGAAGGGTCCATTAATAACAAGCATGGGGGGGGGGGGAGGGAAGCCTGAGATTCCTCTCTCATCATCTTTTACAAGCTCAATCTCCAAATACACCCATCGCCGTGTTTTGCTAAGAGACGATTTTGGGAATCTGCAAAAGGACTTGTTCTAATAAAAATATTTTCCTATGCGAGAGTTGAGAAGCCCCAAGGCAATTCCTACACAATAACTTCCTTTAATTGTGCGCTATGTAGTTTAAAATGTCACCGCCTCCTTCCCCCTCTCATGGATTCGGTGAGATTGTTTCTTTGAACACATTTTGAGTGAAATGCCAGAAGGGAGAGACTATTTCTCTGCGGAGTCTTCTGCGTTTGGTCATCCACCAACCTGGGTCCACCTTCCTGGGAAGATGAACTGGGGCTCGCTTCACAGAGGGGCTCAGGGCCAGAACAGGCAGGAGAGCCTGGGGTCAGAGGCAATCCACCGGATCACAAACGGAGTGCGCGACAGCAGGCTGCCCCCAGGACAGGCGACGTTTCTTCCCAGCATGTGTAACGTCTCCGCTGATTAGTTACCTCTGGAGTTTCCAACCGTGTCCACAGAGGGGACAGGGGCGGTACATCTGGGGACACAGTGAAGGACAGGACTGAGATTGGCGCCCACCAGCTCTGTGCTCAGGGACCAAAGCCAACCTCTGGCAAGGTGAGCCGAGGGGAGAGGATCGTCCAGTGGGTTGCAGGAGACAGAGCTCTTGGAGCCTCTTCTGCTGAGGCCTCGTCTCCTCATCAGGGATAGGAGGTGCTTGGGTGAGATTCCCAAGATCTTGGGAATCTCACCCAAGCACCTCCTATCCCTCTAAGTCATGTGGTTCCCTCCTCCCTCCAAGTCATGTGGTTCTGAGCAGCCAAGAAGGAGCGAGCTATTTCCAATTTCAAAATGGCATATGGGAATATTGGCTCAGGACTGCATTGTGGTTCCTGTATTTACCGTTCCTAGGACAATATTCTCCGCATGATGAGTTGTCCTTATCACGTAATGTGAACTGGCATTAGAACCCATGCTGGCCTGCTCGACTGTCTCCCCTTCTAACCCTATCCTGCTAAGACCAGAAGCCCCAACCTCCACCGCTACTGACCTGACCGTACCGCATGGCCCTGTCTGTTAAGGCGGGCTTTGGTGTCGTTGAGAACACGAAACAAAAATCATTACTTTCGGCTCACAAGACTGGCAGACACCAGTTTATTTAAATACCCGGGCACCCGCCTCAGAAAGCTCCCTGTCTTGCTTTCACAGTTTGCTTTCTTCGTGGAAAAAAAGGCGAGGCAATGGGTAAACAGAGGCAGACGCTCAGGATGGCTCCCGCAGGCACTCCCATCTGTTCCACGCCATCTAACCTTCGGAAGCACGCACTAGAACAAAACCGGTGTGAAAAGATTATGTTAGAAAGGTTGTGACTGGAAGCAGTTCGCACTGCATTTCCTTGTTGTTTCCACCCCTTCCCTCTGGCACCCCCAATCTCCCTAGTAACTTTCAACACCCTGATATTTACAAACGACCAGATTCCGAGCCTACACGTTTTAATCTGGATTCTTTGGAGAGGAAAAGGAAAAGCATCTTCCTGGAAGAAACAGGTTGGGTGCTACAGGATCTGTTTTGGCCAACAAACTACAGCTACTTCAGACCTAATGAAGGCAGCTTAGGTGCTCCTTCTTTTAATGCTCCCATAATCCCTAACTTCTGTTCTTTTCCTTTTCAACGTTGACACGGTGCTGGCTGAGATCGGTCAAATGGTAGATGCCGTGCCTGGAACTCCGGGGCCACATCTCGAGGTCATGGGTGTGTGACAACCACGATCTCTGCTCGGGGAGCAGATGACGCCCCTCTGACCCCTGGACAGGTCCCTCGGGTGTGGCCTGGCACCAGCCAGGAGGGGCTTCTATTTCTTTACCTTATTCTACGAAAGGAAGATCAGAGCTCCGCCACCTAGAATTTCATCAACAAAGGTAATTATACAGTCCTGCCTGATCCCTGACTTACGGCTACGAAGAGGGAACGTAAGCCCGAGGCAGAGAGACACTTCCGCTCACCAACTATTTGGCTACATTCTCCCCTGTTTAATATCCATTTGAACATTTCACGGAAGTAAAAAATGAACCGGAGAACAAAGCTTGGCAGAGGTGAGACACAAAACGGTCCGCCGCATCAGGGTGCACGTGAACTCCACAGCAATCTGGCCTTGGGTGACGGGGGCGGGGCCCTGCCGGTTCCTCCCCCCCCCCCCCCCCCGTGGAGCAGAGGGGCTAGAGGGGTCACGTTATCTGTGGGGGGGTCCTGCTCTGGGTGGGGAGGGCTGGAGGCCACAGGCGCACACGGTGACTCTCACCCACTTGAAGCAGTGTTTCTCAAGCTGTTACGTGCCCGTGCACCCCAGGGGATGCCCTGCAAACGCCCACTCCTGAAGTAGGTCTGGTGTGGGGGGGACCTAGATCCTGTGCTGCTCACAGATCCCAGGAGAGGCCTAGGAAGCTGGTGCACCTTTGAGGGGCGAGAGGAAGCCCACCGCTGCACTCTCGAGCATCAGGTTAGAACCCAAGTGCCTCGGGCACAGAGGAAAACAAGACAAGCTTTCTTGTCTCTCAAGTGAATTCAAGTCTGGGGTCTGTGGGGCACGTAGGAAGAAAGCAAGGGAGTTAGAGCCAGGACCTTGGGACTCGACACAGTCCCGGATTCACCCATAGACATTCCTTAGCTATGTGAAGACTGGCCATTTCCCACGCGCGTTACTACGGAGAAAAGCTGGAAATGTTGCCATTAGGTGGGAGCCGAATTCCACTTGCGGTCACCAAACGTGACCTTCTCTACGAAAACTGAATGTGTTGAATTTGGCGAGCTTGGAAATGCCTTCAGTTCAAACATTCCTGGAGGCGGACAACAGAAGAAGCGGTTTACCTTCGAGGTGAGTAAGAATTCTTGAAGAACCCATCTTCTGATTTCCTACCAAGTTAGAGCACAGAACACTGACAGTACGTGTCAACCTGGGCCATGCTGCTTTCTGACTTTTTTGTTTGTTGTGGTAACAGTATTTGTGCTACTGCCTTTAGGCATCAAACCCCAACCTGGTAGGGGAGGGTCACTCTTGCAACTACAGTCTCGGTTTTTTCCACTTAAGGACAGACAGACATCCTCGTCGGTGCGGCAAAAATGCACAGTTTCACACAACGGTGTTAACCTTTGAATTCTTTACAAACGTAAGAGAAATGCACTCACAATAGAAGAGTCAGAACCGTCCGGGGGAGGGAGAAGGTGGCTGGGCTTGGAGTAGCTGCCTCTGGGTCTGGATCCTGGCTCAGCCCTGCAATGGCTGAGCCGCCATGGGCAGGTTATGGCATCTTCCTGGGCCTCAGGTTCCCCATCTCCAAAATGGGGACAATGATAGTACCCACCTCTTTATAGGACCCGAGAAGGTTAGATAAGGGCACAGACACTTTTCATTCATAACCGTTATGCGGAGGGTGTCTCTGGGGATGGAGAGAAGTGTGGACAATTTCGAGAGACATTGGAAGAAGTACACTGGGCTGAACTTGGAGACGCGCTGGGTGTGGAGGGTGAGGGGGGCGTGTTGAGGACGATTCTGGCTCCCAGTTTGACTGCCGAGAAGTGGTTTGTGGGGAGGTACACAATCTCTCTTCCATCCCTCCCTCCTCTGCACCCCAGGCCTGAGCCAAAACGAACTATGGTAGTCTGTCCCTCCAGACCAGCTGTGTGCATTCACACCTGTCCTCCCCTCTGCCTCAGATGTCTCCTAACCAGCAGCGTCTCACAACGTTTGTCACGTCCTTAATACCCATCACACACGGTTCTGTGGTTCTCACAGAAAATTATTTTATCGAAGCAAAATGCATTCACAAATAACGCTCAGTTCTGTGGGTTCAAGGGAGCAACGCCATTCCATTTGGAAGACGTTAATGCGTCCATTTTAATTAATATGCCATGTTCTCAACGTGTTCCCGTCCTAGCGCATGCTCATTTTTATTCATTTCTTTCATGCTGGGAGAATAACCTGCAAAAAGTGCAAAAGCAAAGGAGAGTGTCAAAAGTGGAAAAGTAACTGGGGAAGTCACAAAAGCAGGTTTGAAAAAAAGACTGCATTTGCACGCTACAAATTGCACAGAAACTAAGAAATCAGAGGGCCCACCATCTGGAAGCATTAAGTCAAAACCACTGCCCTTTCTGGACCTGTACTTTTTCAATTACTGAATGACGTGCCTCGTTCTGTCTCATCGCCCGGTGAATCCCTCTCGTCTATGATTCTGACGGCTGAATCTTCTCTTTTTTGGCCTCAGTGTTGCCATCAACATCAACTCCAGGCTGTTGGTGAAATAATCCTCTTCCAACCACACTATCCCTTCGTATGTTCTTGGCAACCGGGGACTTTTCCCAATAACATTTTGACTTTTGAGTCCAGTATCCTAGTCCTTTTTCGGCTTATTTTTTTCGGTTGGCTACAGAGTAGGTCTTCACAGATGATTTAATAACAAACCCTTGCCCTAGGTTTCCATTCCTTTGTTTTAGTCTTCCACAGGTGGCGTAAACCGTTCCCCCCCTTTTGGGGCACCCCCTTTCAGCCCTGTTTCTTCCGGCACATCCATTCTCTACAACCGCGGGGTAGAAAAAGATGTTGGAATGGGTGCAGAGATGATGGACAGGCCAACTCTTAGCTTGTTTTTTTTTTTTAAACATTTATTCATTTTTGAGAGTGAGAGAGATGGAGCATGAACAGAGGAGGGGCAGAGAGAGAGGGAGACACAGAATCCGAAGCAGGCTGCAGGCTCTGAGCCATCAGCACAGAGCCCGATGCAGGGCTCGAACTCACCTACAGTGAGATCATGACCTGAGCGGAAGTCGGACACTCAACTGACTGAACCACCGAGGCACCCGCCCCCGCCGTTAGCTTCTTATGACTTCATAGATATGGACGAAGAGGAACTGTCTGTCTCACTGGCTCTCATATGTGCCAGGCGCACTGGTGGGGCAGCACACAACTTGTGCCTGCATTTTGATCAAGGTGTGAAAATTACTGGGACAACGGGGGAGGCCCTGTGTTATGGAAATATCCCCCAGGTGGCGCTGTGAGCTGAGCCAGGCTGGAGGGAAGAGCGGAGGGCGGTGGGTGCCACTTGCTACGCCCAGTGTTTCCTCATGAAGCCCAGGGGGCACACAAAGGCGGCTACGGAAGACAACTCTGCCTCAGGAAAGCAGTATGGAGGGCAGTCTCAGGCTCTCTGCTCGGAGCTATGATGGAGGACAGTGGCTCTGTCTGTCTACCTTCATCTCAGACAGTGAGATGAAGCCGTGTTTCCATGAGTACAAGAGTGGGGGTTTCCTAGGTGCACCTAGGTATTTGGGAGAAGGTGCTCTGGAGTGATGGTAAACAGAATTGCCCCCAAAGATTCACCCCCAAAAGGAAGCCCCCAGCCCTGCGCTGAGTGGGAGGCCGTGAGCACCCCCTAGCGGCAGGAGGGGTGCGGCTGCCCCCAGGGAGCCCCAAAGCTCCCAAAGAAAGGCAGCTCTGAAATCCCCCGACCCCAGGGGACCACACCAGATGACAGGTGTCAAAGCCCAAGGCAGGAACCTTGCGATCCTCCCCTGAGCACTCTGCCTGGCCTGCACATTCACACAGCCTCACGGGACCTACTCGGGTCAGAAGGGACGCCTGCTCATGAGAGGGAAAGAAGCTGGAACAAGAAAGGAGGGGAAAACCCACGATGTTTATTACGTCCCCTCCTCCACAGTAAATCCTCCCCCCCCCTCCCCCACCTTCTCTCCTGAGCCAACACAGGCCTGAGCTGGAAAAGGGAGAAGCTAATTTAAACCGGATGAAAGGCTGGAGTTGGGGTTGAGACAGAACGATGGACTGGGCTCTTTCGTTCCTGAAACTGATCTGAGGACTTTCAATTATTTAAGACCCATTGAAGAGGCTATGGGTGCCATCTGAGATCTCATCCCAGGGACGGAAAGGAGAACTCAGCAGGGTGAATTCTTCAGGCACAGAGAAAAGCGCACACTCACTTCCTGTTTATCCCTCCCGAATCCAGGCCAGAAAACAGAAGGGCTCCATCCACACAGTATCCCTCAGGTTTTCTGTTCCCCTGTTCACTCTCTGCCACTCCTCAGTTCAGAGCCCAGGTCCAGGGGTCAAGGTCAACCACACCTAAAGGTCCGCAACCCTGGGAAGTTACTCAAGCTGAGTGTGCCTCAGTTTCCTCTCTTATGCATAATGACTGCTACCCTCCATAGGGCTGATGTGGGAACTCCGTGAGGTATATAAACGCGCTCAGCATGGCACTCAGCACCACGTTTGTTCAGTAAATGTGAGCGGTTATTAAATTTCGTCCCCAGTGTCCGCAACTTGGCACTGATAATCGCCGTCATCAGATCTCGAGCTTTACGGGAACTGAATGATCTTTTGTCTTAAAATGATTCCATTACTCTCAAGCCATAGTGTGTGTGTGTGTGTGTGTGTGTGTGTGTCTGCTATTTCTGTCAAAGTGGATTGACTATGCAGTTTCTGTCTGAAAGGTCATTCGCATGACCCCATTTTTATTTGAGTTACAGAGAAAATATGTGGTTTCAAATTTCAAAGCAAACAGTTATGTGAGTGAACCAGGCTAGAGTAAATAATAGAGCCATTATTAAAAATGAAATCAAACCTAAAATTGGGAGGAGAAAAAGAGCAGGTCAAATCTCAATCCACGATGGATTCTTTAATGTCATTCTCCAAGGTCATTTAGAAAATGCTTCGTTTTCATTTTGAAGTCAATCCGTTATTTTAAAATGTTATGGGTTCCCTTTAAAACGCCTTTCTCCTATTTAAGACAATTAGAATGAAAACAGAATCAGGGGGACAAAAATCACATTTCTGGTCCAACGTTCTTCCTTGGCCAAAGGCGAAGAAAATGCTGCTAAGACAGGCCCAGCAACTTGTTCCACGGTGGGGGAGCCCTGCCTTTCACCTGAGATTACAGAAATCAAGGCTGCGTGTAGCTGGGCCCCCAAAATCATTTGGCAATACAATGGCTTGCTTAATGACAATAACTACAAGTAATTAAAAAACAGGGCCACTAGGATTCCTAATGAAAATCCAATAGGACCGCTTGCCTTATCCAAACAAACATAAAACGATCCCACTCGCAGCCACTTTACCCTCTCCTAGAGTTTTATGTGGTTTTACGTTCCGCTGTGAGAATGCGGGAGGCCAAATTCTAAATGAACGTCAAGTTCAAGGGACCACTGTCCTCTTTTAAAGACTAGTGTGCTCAAGTCACAGGCTTTAGAAGTCTTGCTAATTAACGTGGGTCTCAGTGTTAGCTGGTTCCCTTAGTCAGGTAGACCAGGCGACCCTTCCAGGGGCTCAACGATCTCAAAGATTCGGAACTCTAAAAGGATCCGTGTTGTGCATGGAGACACTGTCAGAGGACCACCTCATCCGTGCTCACAACTGCCTCCTCGAGGCTGCCTGGTGCCCCTGTGTAAGCCAGAGGGTAGGTACTTGTGAGTGGCCCCTGATGGCCCTGACCAGAATCCAGGGTTGGGTGCATCTGGGGACCCTGCACCTACGTTCTCCCACCAGCATCGATGTTAAGCATCTGTGCTTCACATACTGCTTTTTCCTTTAGCTGTGTGTTGACTTGTCCTCTACGGCAATCGTAGCTCATATATACGATAACAGAGATTAAGGGTGGCAATATAGACCGAACCCTTATTTCTGAAAGTCTTTTTAAATTTTTTTTTTTTTTTTTTCAACGTTTATTTATTTTTGGGACAGAGAGAGACAGAGCATGAATGGGGGAGGGGCAGAGAGAGAGGGAGACACAGAATTGGAAACAGGCTCCAGGCTCCGAGCCATCAGCCCAGAGCCTGACGCGGGGCTCGAACTCACGGACCGCGAGATCGTGACCTGGCTGAAGTCGGACGCTTAACCGACTGCGCCACCCAGGCGCCCCCCTGAAAGTCTTTTTAATTTCTAGTGACCAGCCTTGGGGCAGAGGAGATTTTACTCTGGAATAAACCTTAACATGTGTTAACATTGTGAACCATTTTTCAACTTGAAGGGAGAAAAAGTAAAGCAGCATTTTTTTTTTTTTTTTTTTTTTTTGCACAGTGGGCCAAGTTCGCTGTAAGTGGATTAGGTAAATTCCTTTGTATTACGTTTGAAAATTAACCTGTTAATCATGGCCACTTCTTATAAAGCTATATAATGTCCCCAGGACTGTACTAATGCATCTTATAGGTTTTTTAAATTCAATCCTGCCGATATCTCTAAAGCAAGCATTATCCCTATTTTACAGATGAGGACACTGAGGTCCAAATAGTCTAAGGTATTCAATACTGAGTGGCTGTTGGCTCTACACCCAGGTCTGCACAGGTACACTTCGCCCCACCTCGCCGTGTCACACTGTCACCCCAGAGCTCTTAATGATGTCGTTTTGAATGTTTTATATTTGGGGAATATGGCCATAGGAGCCCACACTAATTATATTTTAGTCCCTAAAAATCTCCTCTTTTGGCTGTGTGCTGTTCAGTACCAGCTTCCCCCAGAAGGTGGAGAAGGAACAGAAATCTCCTTAATTTTTTGCTAAATCAAATAACCATGCCATTTGCTAACAGCTTAAGTGCACAAGCAGAGAAGGTGAAGTGTTTATAAATTGGGTTCCATTAATTTCATTTTCTTTCGTGATACCACTGACTGCGGATCTATGAAAGTTAACCGAACTTTGATGAAAATAATGAGAGATATTAAAAGGAACAACAAGCAACATAAGACTGTGATTTCATTCTGTCTTACTACACAGAGCATCAGAGAGCAGGGATCGCACACTTTTTATTGCCATTTCCAGTAAAGCTGCCCGCCTTGCACATAGTCAAGCGCTTGAGTTGAACTAAAACGCTAACCACTCCGTAGAATATCTAGCACGTCAATTTATATTGCAGAGACCCAATGAAGATGTCAGATACAAAGCTTGGGAAGTGAAACTTGGAATAAACTGTTTACAAATTTGAAACCACACTCAAATAGCCTCCTTTTTCTTTCTAATGTTTTTTTTTTTTTTAATTTATTTTTGAGACAGAGACAGACAGAGCATGAGCAGGGGAGGGACAGAAACAGAAGGAGACACAGAATCCGAAGCAGGCTCCAGGCTCCGAGCTGTCGGCACAGAGCCCGGTGTGGGGCTGGAACCCACGGGCCATGAGATCATGGCTCTGAGCCAAAGTCACTCAACCGACTGAGCCACCCAGGCGCCCCAGAGCACCTCCTTTGGACTGCAGAGTTTGGTATAATAGCACACAACTGCACAGAACCTGTTCTTTCACAACTTCATGGACACATTAGCCCGGAATTGTGGTTAGGGAACAAATACGCTGCAAAAGGACATCAATGCAAGGTAGAATTTTCAAGCATAGCCAGTGGGTTCACTTAAAAACAAACGAACAGGGGCGCCTGGGTGGCGCAGTCGGTTAAGCGTCCGACTTCAGCCAGGTCACGATCTCGCGGTCCGTGAGTTCGAGCCCCGTGTCAGGCTCTGGGCTGATGGCTCAGAGCCTGGAGCCTGTTTCCAATTCTGTGTCTCCCTCTCTCTCTGCCCCTCCCCCATTCATGCTCTGTCTCTCTCTGTCCCAAAAATAAAAAAATAAATTAAAAAAAAAAAAAACAAAAACAAACGAACAAAACACGTGGTCTCCTTTGCCAAGGAACACCGAGAATCGTTTTCGAGTTCTCGAATAGCTCTTAGTACCGCAGCGGTTCGGACGAGTTCTTTGCCTCACACGTACTCAAAAAAGGTAACAGCATTTTCTCATTTTCCAGGATTCAGACTGCACCGTGGGAGAAAAAAATAACCTTCAAAATAAGATATGTAAGTAGCCAGACACGTGTTTTGTGCAGCTCATCTTTTGATCTTGAGCGTTTTGACGCGTCTCACGCGAATCATCTCCAAACCTAGAACGCCACGAGGTAGGGCTTCACCACGATTTGCGCTTGAAGTGATATTTTTGGGTCCAAGTGACAAGGAGCTCAGGAATGACTGGTAAGTTCATTCTACTTGCCCGGGCCCATTCCGGCACCAGAGCACCAGGCACGGGGCCAAACTGTTGGCTCTGCTGGGCAGTTTAGCCTGGAGGTGTCTGGGGGCAGGCACTGGGCTAGAAGGGACGGGAGATCCCGGGGCCAAGGATAATCTGGGTGTGTGGCCGCAGCCCCCTCCCACCTGCCGCCAGGACCCCGTCTTCCCGGCCACGCGCTCTGATGCCTGCTTCCAGCTCCGGCTCGCTCCTCTGCCAGGCCTTGACCAGAGCCTTCCAGGCTGGAGAAAGTGTCCCCGAGGCCCCTGAGAAGCCTCTACTGACCTCTCTCTCCGCATCCGGTCCTTCCTCCCTGGCACTTCCCTTATGGTCCTTATAGTCAAGTGGCGGTCCCGCCCTCTCATCTCCCAGCCACACACACCCGAGGGCAACCCGGCTCTCGTCTGTCTGTCCAGCCCAGCACTTACTGCTGGGGACGGCAGGCTTCAGAGATCTCTCGCAGGGACGCTTGTCTGACCCGAGTCCAGTTCAGGACGTGTCTGTGCCTCAGTGGAAAAGAATAAAAGCTCACGCTATCCCCAAGGCTTTGCTTACTTCCCCGTCTCCCTCCTCCTGCTGCCCAAATGCACAAACACACAAACAAAAAGCTGCTCACTTAAGAGGCGCTCTAAGGATTACAGTAATCTTAAATCTATATTAAAAGTAATCGGATAAAGACTTAAAAAAACCACAGGCGTTGCTGGATGAACAGAATGCATCTTTCACGCGCTCTGAAAACTCTGCCTTTGGTATCCACTCACATACAATGTACTTTTTTACTGCCCTCCTTCGTGCTTTCACTTCAAAACGATGCTATCTGCCTCTATCTTGATTAATTTTAAGCTTCTCACGCCTGTTTACTAAAGAAAAATGACTCCTTCAAAGTGAGAAAAGAGGGTAGGCTTTTTGAAATAGTTTTTTTTTTTTCCCCTGTCTCTAGCCTTTTTTGTTTGTTTGTTTGTGTGGCAAGAAATGGGAGTTTTCCATTACTTTTTTAACAGGAAAGAATTATTTCGCTTGTGCCAAAAGGTGGCTGTTGACGTTCAGTGCTTCACGATCTCTCAAGCTTTTGATTTTAGGCGCAATCCCTGGGTCTAAAAAGAGAAATGCAGTAGCAACCATTTGTGGGGTACCTTTCCTCGGTCGGACCTCATGCCGGATAAGTGCCTTACATTTATCAGCCTCGCCCAACGGGTGTCATGTGTCCCCCTTAGCAGATGGGGAAACTGAGGCTTGGGAAGTCTGAGGGGCTGGCGTGAAGCCGGTCAGTCGAAGGAGCTCAGTGTCGACCTCAGGTCTGTTTTCTAAACCTGTGCTCTCCCACTGCTCTGCGGAGACATGGAAACATCTGCGGCTGCAGGGAGTGAAGACGGGCCGGATCTGGACGAGAGCCAGGAAGGAAGGGAGGACGGAACAGAGCGGGCGCCCTCCTCACCACCCCCAACCCAGATGATGCCAGGCCTCTGGCTGCTTTCCTAACGAAACCTCCTTCCTGCTGTGGTGGCAGAATCTGGGAGGCACTGCAGTTAGCGGTAGTGGCCGCACCAGAGGATAAAACAGTGAGGGGGAGTGAGAGGCAGGAGGATGTTCTGAAAACTTTGTGAGACGGCGTTCGTAACATATGAAAAATCGGCCCGATAAACCCAACTTGTGGCAGTGCCCATAAAAGCTCTGCTTGGTAAGATGCTCCAAGGGGATCTCAAAATTGCGCTCTACCCTCCTTGTGGGAAATAATTATTCTATCCTGCTAAGGAAATGACACCGTCTTCCTAACGACTGAAAAATAACAGTCCAGTCATCACCGGATGAGATAAAAGCCACATTCTGTCTGGACGAAGCTGGGCCCACCCCTGGGCATGAACCCTTCGGGTCACGGAGACCCACTCAATACGGCAAAGACAGCTTCCTATCATCTCCCTGCCCTCAAGGGAACAGGCCCCTAAAGGGACACAGTCCAGCCAGTTTGTACAGAGAGAACGGTCTAGAATGCAGGAAGCGCCAGAGGCGTCCCGGTTCATTCAGAGGATGTTTCCTGAGCACCTACTATACGCCGGGCCGTGAACAAGACGAACGATACAGACGGGGCTCGCATACATGGCGATACCTAAGAGAAAGAAAGAAAACACGTAGTCCAGTAAGTAGAGCCGCTAAAAGGAAAAACAGATCGTGTATTTTAGCAAGGTGGAAGTTACGGCCGACTTCAGTAAAACAGAGCTTGGCAAAGCGTCGGGCGGGGGGTTTAGGAGAGGATGGAAGAAAGAAAGGAGACACTGAGGGCTGGCGGCTTGGTTCAGGAGGTGATAGCTGGAGGGGAAGCAGGGTCAAGGGAGGGTTTTTTCTTTAAGGGGGTAGAAGTGACAGCACGTGTGTCTGTGACAGGAATGAGACGGCAGAAAGAAAACGTGCACAATGCAGGAGAGAGAGAGAGGGAGGCTTCACACAAAAGTGCCGGGAACAGGGGAATAAAAGCAAGAACCGTAAACTTTAACACAGGCAGTGAGTGCTGGCTCACGGGTGTCGGAAGGTTGTGTGTGGGACGTCTCACAACTGGCCTGTAACACTGGAGGACACCTTCCTAAATGACACCTTCTCTGAAGGAATGGCGGGGGTGGGGAGCACTGCTGAGGGTCAAGGGGGTAATGATACGGACCCCCCTCGGAGCCCGTGGGTGGGCACGGGGCAGAGAGTGGTGGCCGACCCGGGAAGGTAGGCAGAAAGCCAGCGGCATTGCTGTGGGGAGGTTACCAGACCCCAGGGAGTCAGCAGCTACCTTGTGGCGCAGATTACAAACTGCCACCGAGGCAAAGCCTAAGAGTGTGACAGGAAGTGACAGATCTCCATTTGCCGCTTCTGCGGCCAAAAGCAAAGCATCTGATGAATTACAGTTGTACGTCCTGCAAGAGAGAGGAAGAACATACTGCTGCCGTGAACTTAGATCTAGTTCACCAACGGGAAATCAGAGACCCCACGGAGAGGGAGCTCGGCACGCACAGAGTCTACAATTACGGAGGCAGGGAATTCAATCGCTCGACAAATACCAACCGAGTGCCTACCACGCGCCAGCCACCGTTCCGGGTACTGATGTGTACATCCGGTACATCCGGTAACCGATGTGAGTGCGGCACGCACAGCATTCCAGCAAGCAGACTGCACAATTCAGGGTAAAGGTGCTGAGATCTGATGGCTGGACTCTAAGGCGGAGAAGACGAACTCCCAACTGCTCCCAGGGTGAGACGCGGGAAAGGCATCTGAGAGAAACAGGTGACAGAGGACCAAAGGGGGCAAGTAAACCATGAGGCAAGAAGGGGCCCAGAGCAGGCGTGTGGGACCCGGGACGACAGCGCCCACAAGAAGGGGCTCAGGCGCCTGTATATCTGCCGGGTTCTTACTCTGGCTCCACCCTTTATTGCCACGTGACCTCCGTCGCCCTGGCCTTCCCGTCCCTTACGTGTGCCATGCGGATGATGCTAGGACCTACCTCGGGGAGGGGGCGATACACGTTAGCCACCGTTCTTTTTTATTTTATTTTATTTTATTATTTAAAAAAAAATTTTTTTTTAAACATTTATTTTTGAGACAGAGAGAGAGCATGAACGGGGGAGGGGCAGAGAGGGAGACACAGAATCTGAAACAGGCTCCGGGCTTCGAGCTGTCAGCACAGAGCCCGATGTGGGGCTCAAACTCACAGACTGAGATCATGACCTGAGCCAAAGTCGGAGGCTCAACCGACTCAACACCCAGGCACGCCACCATTCATTCTATTTTCTGTCTCTTACCAATTGGACTACACTAGGTATCTCAAATAAGTGGAATCATATAGTATTTGTCCCTTTGTACTGGCTGATATCCCTTAGAATAATGTCTTCAAGTTTCACCCATATTGTCGCATGTGTCAGAATCTCCTTCCTTTTTTTTTTTTAATTTTTTTTTAACATTTATTTATTTTTGAGACAGAGAGAGACAGAGCATGAACGGGGGAGGGTCAGAGAGAGAGGGAGACACAGAATCGGAAACAGGCTCCAGGCTCCGAGCTGTCAGCACAGAGCCCGACGCGGGGCTCGAACTCACGGACCGCGAGATCGTGAGGTGAGCCGAAGTCGGCCACTCAACCGACCGAGCCACCCAGGCGCCCCGCCACCGTTCTTTTTTAATGAGCTGGAGCAATACCGCGAGGCGGCCACAGAAGCAATCTGCAGACCGGTCGAAGGAAGCATTTTTGGAACAATCAAAACTATCCCGAGCAGGAGTTAACTCCTTTGCAACCAAGAGCGGGCTCCTTCTCCCAGGACGCGTGTGTGCAGACGCCGACCTCCCACCTGTCCGAGAAACAGAGGGGATTCCTGGGGCGGGTGGGAGGGCGCGGCTGGCGAATGTCAAGTGCCTCTCCGAGAAGTCTGCTTCTCTGAAACTTCTCTCACTGCCTGGACTTCGTTTACCGCGCTCAGAGCAAGAGGACAGGAACGCGAGGACAGACAGCACGTGAAGTCAGCAGAAACATTTGCAGACAGACTGTCCTAAGATACCGAGCACTAGTTGCACAGGTGACAGCAGGGCAGCGGCAAGAATGCTTATGATAAGCTGTTGAGGTCTTCCGGAAAAGAGCGAAGAAGAGGAAGGTGTGAGTGAGGAGGGCTGGCTGAAGGAGAGGGGAGAGAAGAGAGAGCAACACGTCTTGTCGACCGTGGCCGCGGAGACTGAGCTGTGCCTTGCAGACCGACGACCTTTCTCCCCACGCTGTTCTCCTGGTTCTTGGTCGGCACCCGGGGTTGATTTCTGACATCTCTTACGGCCCTGAAATTCTTCTCGCAGGGCGTGTCTCCCAGTGCAGACTGTGTAGAGTCTTTCGAGCAGTGCACAGCCCCTGAAACTGCCCCACGAGTTTATGCGCTCACCAAGGAAATCACCACGTAGGAGCCGTTCACTGGGCTAAGGAATGATGACAGGTGGTTGATACCTGAAGGTCAGAGGCCGCCTCTAATGTGACCCAGAGCCAGGCGGTTAAACGTGACACCGTGCTACCAACAGCATTTCGTTTGCGTGTGATGCCTCAGCTCATTCGGGAGGTCACGTCCTCCCAAAGGCTTTCGGAAAACCTCCATCCACGACTGCAGTTCGGAGATGGGAGTCATTAAATCCTGCAACAGGCGGCCACTGGCTCCGAACTGAGAGATACCACCAGGAATCACTGGATATAATGCCTGCCTCTCCAAAATGAATGTTTTGATTCATGCCATTTCCCCCTCCATTAGCTTCGAGGGCACCTAACTCCTTTGTGATATTCTTTTTTCTTTATCGATTTCTAGAGGGAGGGCATTGGATTTTTCTCTTTTGTTTAAGAGCTTTAAAGATTGACGGAGGCTTTTCAGTGTTCACCTGTTTTACTTAACAAGGCTCTCTCGATCTCTGCAATTACTGTTTCTGGAACATAAGGAGGTTAGAGCATAAGGAGGTATATCTAGAAAGATATTTCAATAAATGAAGCCAAAATATATACACAGGAAGGCAAAATGACTCCTTCTATCAAGCCACAATTGACCATTAAATTGAAATTTATCTAGGGAGGAAACAGGAAAATGGTATTTTTTTTTGAAAAAGCTAGTGTCTATCTCAGAAAAAAATCTCTTAGCAATCCATGTCTCGTCTTTGGACGAAGAGCTACTCAACATGCAACTTCTCATTTTTCAGTGTCAGCTTTTTCAAGTATTATGAAAAACACTATAAAGTGACCTATCTCCTGACACCTACAGAAAGTAACGCGTCATTCCAAAATCCGTTTCTCCCACTTGCGGGACAAAACACACCTTCTCTGACAGATGGGAAAGGCCCCTTTACGTAATCCCTCCGTCGCCCCCACCCCGACGCACGAAAAAGTTCCTCTACAAAGTATCTATTAAATGTTGCCTTATAGCTGCACAATCTACTAACGACCTTCGGGTCCAACTCTCTAGCCAGAACTGGAATGTTATGGTACAGTGGGGATATTCAAGATACGGCCTCGCTGGGAACTAGGTAGCAAACTGATACAAGGATTACAGTGATTTTCAAAAAGCAGGATTATCTGAGAAAGCGGTTGGTAGGAGTCCCTCGCAGGAACCGAGGAAGACAGCAGCACCCCTGCGTGCAGGGCAGGCTCTGGACCCAAGCTGGTCTGTGTTTCGAACCTGCTTCCCTACACGCTCTAGTCCTGTGACCTTGGGTGAGTGAATTCCCCCGACGTGCTATCCTCTACTTTTCCGTCTCTTAAGTGGAGACGACCACGCCTTCCTCCCTGGGTGGCTGTGAATTTGAGGTGACAGGAAGGACGGAAGGCCCTCAGCCTGGGGCCTGGCATAGCGAAGGTGTGTGCTCAAATTTCACAGTAAAGGTGCTACTTCTAATGGAAAGTATTAAAAGCACTTGGTGGTATTGGCGAGTCATTTCTTTGGTCATCATTTTCCAAACACATGGAAATTCTAGACGTTCTTGTTAAAATAAATGTAGGAGAATGAAAAGTGTACCAACAAAAAACAATCTTTCTGGGGTTTTGGGAGGCATCGCATTCAACCTGCTTAGCAATGTGGGGACCAGTGACATCTTCACTGGGCTGAGTTTTCCAGTTTACTAGCATGGTAGGTCACTTCATTTATTTAGATCTTCCCAGATCTCTTTGTCGGAGTTTTACCGCTTTCAGCATACACGTCCTGTACGTGTTTTGTTAGATTTACCTTTAACTATCTCATTTTTTTTTTTTAGCCATTGTAAACGATAGTGTATTTTTAATTTTAGTTTCCATGTGCTCATGACTAGTGTATAGAAATATAATTGACTCCTGTGTGTTGATCTTTTTTTTTTTTAATTTTTTTTTTCAACGTTTATTTTTTATTTATTTTTGGGACAGAGAGAGACAGAGCATGAACGGGGGAGGGGCAGAGAGAGAGGGAGACAAAGAATCAGAAACGGGCTCCAGGCTCTGAGCCATCAGCCCAGAGCCCGACGCAGGGCTAGAACTCACGGACCGCGAGATCGTGACCTGGCTGAAGTCGGACGCTTAACCGACTGCGCCACCCAGGCGCCCCATCCTGTGTGTTGATCTTGTACCCTGCGACCTTGCTGAATCTGTGTTTTAATTCTAGAGTTTGGTTGTTTTTCTTTAAGTTTTTGGTAGACCCCTTGATATTCTCCAAGGAGACAATATGCCAGACAATATAGACAACGAGAAGAAGCCGGCAGAAGCAGAGCAGGCCAAAACGAAACAGTGCAAGGCAGGAAGAGTATCAAGTAAAACCTCCTATCAGTTACATGCAAACTCACAGAAGATTCTTTTAAGATTTATATAGAAAGGAGGGGCGCTTGGGTGGCTCAGCTGGTTGAGCATCTGGCTCTTGATCTTGGCTCAGGTCACCATGACCTCATAGTTTGTGAGTTCGAGCCCCATGTCGGGCTCTGTGCTGTCAGCGCCTGCTTGGGCTTCTGTCTCTCTCTCTCTCTCTCTGCCCCTCCCTTTTGTCCGCAGTCTCAAAAAAGTAACAAAATAAACTTAAAAAAATTTATACGGAAAGGCAAACGAACTCTAATAGCTAAAACAATTTTGAGAAAAAAGAATAAAGTGGGGGGAATCGCTCTACTTACTCTCAAGACTTATGAAATAGCCATAAAATAAAGACTGTGTGATACTGTGAAGGGACAGACTTACAGATCAGTGGAACGGAACAGAAAACCCAAATATAGTACCAGTATACTCACACACGAGTACAGTCAGCATGTTTCGACAAAGGTTCAGAAGCGATTCGATGAAGGAAGAATCGTCTTCTCAACAAACAGTACTGGAACAACTGGGCATCCATAGGCCAAAATGTGAATCTTGACCTAAATTTCATACCTTATGCAAAAATTCAGAAAGGATCACAGATCTACTTGTAAGACATAAAACTATAGAATTTTTAGGAGATAACAGAGGAAAAAGTCTTTGAGATCCTGGGGCTTGACGAAGCAAAGTTCTTGGGTATGACAACAAAAACGTGATCCAACAAAGGAAACATGGATAAGTCAGACTTATCAAAATTAAAAAAAAAAAACTTTTGCTCTGCGAAAGACCCTGTTACCAGGAGGAAAAGACAAGCTACAGACTCAAAGAAAATAGTCGCCCAACACGTATCTGACAAAGAACTCAAATCTGGAATATATAGATAAGTCAAAACTCAACTTAAAAAAAAAAGACAATCCAGTTGGAAAATGTGCAAAAGATATGAAGAGATACTTCGACAGAGAGGGCATATGAAGGGCAGAAAACACGTGAAAAAGATGTCCCACATCACTAGTGGTTAAGATGGCAAAGCAGTATCTTTACACGCTTGTTAGAGCAACTAAGATAAAAAAAAGCGCCACCACGAAGATCATGCTGGTGAGGGTGCAGACAAACTAGATCACTGTGTGCACCGAGTAGGAATATTTTCCGGTAGGGACATGCCGGGAAAGAGTTTGGCAGGTTTCTGTTTTTGTTTTTTGTTTTTTGAAAGCTAGGTGTAGACTTACATAGAACTCAAGAATTGTACTCCTGGGCATTCATTCCAGGGAAATGAAAACTATACCCACATAAAACCTATGCATACTTGTTCACAGCGGCTGTATGTGTAATAGTTGAAAACTAGAAGCAGCCAAAATGTCCCTTAATGGGTGACTGCTTCAGCATAAGCATCCCATGGAATGCTTCTCAGAAATCAAAAAGAACTACTGGTCCATGCAACAAGTTGGACGCATCTCAAAGGCATTAATTACACTGGGTGAAAAAAGCCAATATCCAAAATCGTATACTGACTCATCCCAGTTATGTAACATCCTCGAAATTATGTAACTACAGTGATGGAGAACAACACATACATGGCCATGAGGGGCTGGGGGCAGTGTGTACATGTGTGTGTAAGGGGGTACGGAAAGGGAGACCTCTGCATACAGAAGAGGATCTTGACTGCGGTGGTGGTTACATGAAACTATACATGTGATGAGAGTGACATATGTATGGCATCCCACACGTTGTCCCAATGTCCATTTCTTGGCTTTGATCTCTGATACTACACTATAATGCTATCAGACATAACCGTGGGCACAGAGAGTGCTGGGAGATGGTACGTAGCATTTCTGTTATCTTTGTAACTTTCTACGAATCTACAATTTCAGAATAAAAAGTAAAAAAAAAAAAACCAAAAAAAAAGCCTTGCCCAGGACACAAGGCGGAAACACACAATCTATTTCCCGAATAAGTGAAAAAAATCATTACTTTAAAAATAACACAAATTTGGGGGCACCTGGGTGGCTCAGTGGGCTAAGCACCTCACTTTGGCTCAGGTCATGATCTCATGGTTTGTGAGTTCAAGCCCCGTAGGCTCTGTGCTGTCAGCACAGAGCCCAACTGCAGATCCTTTGTCCCCCTCACTCTCTGCCCCTCCCCTAGTTGCGCGTGCTCTCTATTTCTCAAAAAGAATAAACGTTTAAAAAATTAAAGGGGCACCCGGGTGGCCCAGGTGGCTAAGCATCCGACTTCAGCTCAGGTCATATCTCACATTCTGTGGGTTCGAGTCCCACGTCGGGCTCTGTGCTGACAGCTCAGAGCCTGGAGCCTGCTTCCGATTCTGTGTCTCCTCTCTCTCTGCTCCTCCCCCGCTCACCCTCTGTCTTTCTCTGTCTCTCAAAAATGAAAAAATGTTAGCAAATTTTTTTTAATTAAAAAAATAAAAATAAAACAACACAGATATAAAACATAATAGGTTTTATGATAATAGTTCTATAAAATAGGTTCTACTATAGAAATTAACATGTTTGTCAGATTACAAGACATTTTATATGGAGAAATGGGCTTTAACATTTCTCAGATTTTCATATTGAGAAACCAACCTGAGACTCAAGCTTTGGCCTCAAAATAAAAAAATGGGACCGTGTTTTCTAAATTGCTAGGAGTTTCTAAAATGAAACTTTGTTTCGAAAAAAAAAAAGTGTTTTTCCCTTATTCCAGTTCAGAATCTGGCCTGGATTGTAATATGCTATTTAAATAGTACTGAAGACAGTAATGTACTAACCTAAGAACTTACTCATGCTTATGAAGGTACCAAGCTGGAAGTATTGGAGATGAGGTTTAGAGATAAAAGAAATTTCACACATGCATAGTGTTCTTTGAAATTGTTTCCCAAAAAGTGTTTTCAAGGAAAAATTTCATATGTAATTCAATCAGAGCAAAAAAAACCAAAAAACAAAAAAAACAAAAAAAAACCACAAAAAAACCCAAACAGAACAATTACAGATTTCAATGATTTCCTACTCCAGATTGAAGTGCTTTAAACTTATCTTAACAAGAAATTTAAAAAAGAATTAGCATCAAAGAAAGAGGATTTGGGGCAGAGCGGACTTCACGGTCTAGCCAACTTGAAAGGAACGAATCATTTTTTCTTCTTAAATTCCCCAGTAACTGATTTAGAGGAACAAGATTCAATGATTTCACATTTGGCATTTCCTAAGCGTTCCCCACTCATTCTATATTTTAAATGACCATGCTAGCACAGATGTACGTAAAGTCGGTGGGAAAGTTTTAAAAACATGTGCTTTGCGAATTTAAGTTCTATTTAAGTATGGGATAGGTGATGTAACAAAGGCGATTTTCCTACCCTCTGGCACATCTTAAAACGTACCGGTCAGGTTTACGGTGTTGCCTCCTCCTTGCCTCTGCCTGTCTTTACACGCGTCACTAGGGTGCAGCCTATTACGGCATTTCTGGGATTGAAAGACTGCGGGCAAAGATAATGACAAAAGTGAGGTGTGCATTGTAACATGGAATCCCGATGTTCACGTATAGCTAGTCTATCAGATCTGTTTGGATTTGGGAATGAAACTTTGTTGGCGGAGAGTGCAACCCAAGAATAGATCCGGTACAACTCTTCTGAGCAATGGTCTACTATGCTTCGCCAGCAAGAAAGCTGAGGGGTTCACGGTAGGTTTTACCATCAGAACGGCGTGAAGAATCTCATCTGGTCCAATTCATTTTACTTCAGGATGACTGAATATCCTCATTAATCTACTGAAGGTTCTGCCAATATACGTATGGCCTCTCGACTGCAGACCGGAGACCAGGGCTAATTATTACCCCAAGAGTGGCCAAGAAGATGTTCCTTGGGAACCCTGTCTTCCTTTTTAGAGCTGAATGCTTCCATTATTATCTTCTCTAGATTGACACTCCTATTAAATAACCAGGGATCCTCTCCCCAGAAGAAGAAGTTAAAAAAGATAACAGAGAGATAAAGTAAGGCAGATTAGCAGAGGTGCAAAAGAGCAAATCCAATTAAGAAGAACTGTTTCCTATACGGATCTCATATCCTCCTCATTTGTGTGGAATCAGGAGAACACGTTTTCTCTATAAATAGAAGAGAATTGAATCCCTGTCACAAACACTATTAATTAACTTAGAACTCTGCTTTCATACTGTCTTCCCGAGTAAGTCCGGACAGCAAGAAGCTGTGTCTCAGACTCTACAGTCAGGACAGCTATGCAAACGCGTCTGGCACAGCCGACAGATCCTTTCTCAACTGATCCTTGTAAAGCATAAGTCATGTCAATTAAATAATTTATAATTAGTGTCGGTGTGCAAAATCTTTACCGTATCATGTTGATGTGTTACAGAATTTAGCATTTTCTGCACGGTGTTTTCTAAAGGTGGATGCCTCATGTGGAGAATACAGTTAGAGCAACGGCTATAATTTGAATAACGCAAGATGCATCTAAAGCCAGTGGGGGGAAAAATACCAAATGTGACTTTCGGTTCAGAACGGTCGCGTGATTTCTTGTATCTCCTTTCATTCCGCAAATCTTGTTAACATGAGACGAGAAGAATAAAAAGGGCAAAAAAAAGAGTAAGAGAGACACAAAGCAGAGGAATGGATAGTAGCTAACCTAACGGGACGCTGGAAATTAAATCCAACTGTGTGTCAGAAGATCCCAGTGACAAGCCAGTGGATGTTCCTGGCGACACCCCCAAAGAGGCAGGGCCCTTGCACAGGACAGGCCCAGAGTGGAGGGCTAGAAAGCAAGCTGAAAGCATGGAGCCTGTGAAACTCCGAACACAGTACTGGGGGGCCCCTGGGCCCCCCACCCTGACATGGCATGAAGGCAAGTGTCCCCCCTCCCCCATCTCTGCCATCACCCGCGGGACTCCAGGTGGGCAGCGCTGGGCCCAAAGCAAGACTGAGATACAGTGAAGGCACCAGCACGGGGAGGAGGAATAGGCCTATGTCTCACTTCCTCTGCCAAACTCTCAATGCCAACAGCAGGACATAAGATGCTTTCCGGGAAGGAATTTTTTCCCTCGGAAGAAACCGATCAGATCGGGTAGGGGTGAGTGTGTGTGTGTGTGTGTGCGCATGCATGCACGCGTGTGCTGGGGCAGAGGAACAGGGCACCTCCTGAAGTTTAGGGGTTCCAATCTGGAGAAGGTGGCTCAGCACAGGGTTTCATACAGTGCCATTTCTCCGTCCACAGCTTTTACCTTCTCGCACGGAGACCCTGATCTGATTCTCAGTAACTCCCTTTTAAGTGGTAATGGGCGGCCAAGACTCTAACATGAAAGCCAGAGACCAGAATAATCAAACAGAAAAAAAAGAAACCTGGAGGAAAACAAGATACTCAAAGGACATTTGAAGAAAACTTCAAAAGGCTTAGGAAATCATTTAGAGAAATAAGTAAAGATATTGCAGCCCCAAAATTAAAAAAAAAAGCTCCCTTAAAAAAAAAAAAGCAAAAATAAGAGCTGTTAATTAAATACTGAATTGAAATAAAGATTCCGTAGGAGAATTTGAAGGAACATCAGGGAGCTTTCCCAGAAGGTAGAGCCAAAAACCAACAAACAACAAAGTTAGGAAATAAGAAAAAAGGTGATGACATGAGAGGCTCCATCCAGAAGTTCCAGTATTCAAGTAATAAAGATTCTAGGCAAAGACAACAGAGATTAAGGTGGCGGAGAAATTATCTAAGAAATACTACTAAAAAGTTAGTCATGGGGGTGCCTGGGTGGCTCAGTCGGTTAAGCGTCCGACTTCAGCACAGGTCATGATCTCACGGCTCGTGAGTTCAAGCCCCACGTTGGGCTCTGTGAGGACAGCTCAGAGCCTGGAGCCTGCTTCGGATTCTGTGTCTCCCTCTCTCTCTCTACCCCTCCCGTGCTCACACTCTGTTTCTCTCTCTCTCAAAAATAAATAAACATTAAAAAAAAAAAAAAAGGTTAGTCATGGAAGGACACAGGCATCCAGGGCCAGGACGAGCAGTCCCAAGAAGAAAGACCAAAGAAACCAAAGACTAAAAGAAACCAAAAATTCATGGTAAGTCACATCACTGTGAAATCTCAGCCCATCAGGATCAAGAAAAGATCTTTTTTAAAAAGCTTCGAAAGAAAAACAGGACACATACAGGCGCCCGAATGGCACTGTCCTTCTTCAGAGCAGCACCAGATGCCAGGAGACGATGGTGCCGTGTCTCCAAAATTGAGGGGACGTGCTCGTTTAACCCGCAGTCACATGCCCAGGCACTCCTTCTTCAAGCAGGGGGGTCGAATAAAGACACTTTTTAGGAACGCGCGGATTCAAAAGCACCCCTCCCAGGCAACTTTATTTAGGGAAAGTACAGAGGGTGTGCTTTGTCAGATGGCAGAACAAACCTAGAGGGAAAACGCCCAGGAATCCAAGAAGAGAGACGGTCTCCCCCCGACCCCCTCCGCCGTCTCGCATTGTCTCGCATTGTCTCGCACTGTGTTGAGAAGTCACAGCACAGCACCTGTGGAGGGGCTTTAAGAGTAACCAAGAAATGACCCTGGGGGATAAAGAGCTCCAGGAAGGAGAGACATATGAGTATTTATAATTAAAGGCACCATGTATGCATACGGGCAAAGGCGATCCGATGGCCCTCTGGTTTCCTCCCCAGGCTCAGATGTCACTTCTCAGACCAGCAGCCACACAGCATGTACATTCCCATTACAGTCGCATTAAATGCTTACCTTTCTGCATACGCTTGCCACTAACCGAAATCTTATCTGTTTGTCGGTCTCCTGCACCAGAAGGGTAAGCTTCCCTGAGGACAGCACGGCGTCCGTCACTCGCCTCTGTATCTCCGGGGAGCATCACTAGAGTCAAGTGATTGGAGGAGCAAAGGGGAAGTGAGGAGGGAAAGAGGATTCTCATATGCCTCCGGGGCAGCTTCGTCTGCGCATCCCCTGAACTGGAGCTTTTCACCGGGGACACTCTGCGTCCCTAACCCTTCAACTCCACCTTCAACTCCATGTTGTCTGGACAGGCGAGGGATGTGTCTGTTGAACAGCTGCCTCAGCCGACTCGGATTGCAGTCACCCCTCCAGTGTTTTAAATCACTGTCCCCTCTTCTCCCTGTCTTCCGGCTCGGTTTCTTCACCTTGGGGACTTCGTGGATCCCAGAGGCATCTTCTTAAAGGCTAGATTCTTTATATCAGGGCTCTTGGGCAGATAAGGCAAAACCTCAACAACGTGGGTGAGGTATTCCTTCCCTTTGAATTCTTGAGCAGATTATTCGCTGTGGGTTATCCTTGTCTATAGCAAAAGGGCAGCCCGCTCTGGGACGGGAAGGCAGTCCGTAAGCAAGTATTCTGATACAAAAATAAACTACAGAGAGAGAAGTTCACCTGTTGAAATACCAGACTTACTCCCGGAGGTACCCTGCCTGGAATTTCTCCCGGTAGATAATAGGTATCAGTGGGGCTATTCTCTTATTCCTACATCCCCCATCATTCTTCACCATTAAATAGCGTACAGGGCATTCCAGACAAGAAAAGCTAAATCAAGTAGGTCAAAAGGGAACCACCCAGAAAAAGTGATTTCCCAAAGCGATCTCAGTAACAAAGCAACATGTTAGTTACGGGGCTCATAAATATTTATGAGCACCTACAATTTGCCTGTCTTCTTAAAATACGCTTAAAAAGGGCCATGGGCCCTTCCTCAGCCTCTGATAGAATTATCAGAAATCGTGTGCCCTTGCGGAAGGTGCCCTTGGAGTCGCTCAGTCAGGGACACAGGTCTGGGAGGCAGGATGTTCTGCCCACTGGTTCAGTGACGGTACAAATAGTGACTGAAAGTATGAACCCGGACGTCAGACAGATCTTGGCTTCACTCTGGGCTCCACGGCCTACTGACTGCATGTCCCTGAAGCAGATTACGGCTTTCTTGACAGCAAAGGAACGGCACATACAACCTACCTTACCAGATGGCCGTGGACTTAAAATGACGTAACACGTACAGAGCACCTAGCAGGCAGGTGAGTGCCGAAGGGCACAGCCGTCACTCTCGCCGCACAGAGAAGGCTGAGAAGCAGGACAGTCCCAAAGAACGTCTGAAAACAAGTCAGCGGGAGGAAGCAAAGCCACCGGAGTCGTCTGAATCTATTTTATGGCGACTGCGACGAGACGACTACAAGGACCCACGAGTAAAGCAAAGCATACGTCTCGAGCAATTTCTCAAAACCCTGCCGATGAGAAGCGAGTTACTTGGAGCGTTGGATCTACTATCACAACGAGAAATTTACGTACCGCCATTTCCCCAAGCCCCGATAAAGAGAAAACAAATTAAGATAAAAGGAAGCATGCAGGCTAACTTTCTTCAGATTTGCTACTCGATTTCCATTTGTTCCATCCTGAATTTCAGCTCAGCCATCCCGAGACAGCAGGCACGAGGATGGGCACGTATCCGAGTTTCTCGGGCTACAAGAGGATACCCTTACCCTCCCCGTTCAGAAGACTCATGGATCATACGAATTCTGAATGTTTAAAGTAATAATGTCTGCAGGCGATGTTAAAACGAGGCTCTGCAAAGGAGACTCGAAGGCCAGAAGCACAAGTACGGTTGAGTGGTTTTTTTAGACGTGTCAGTATTATGATGTGTTTTAGCGTCGTAAAGTTAGACGGTTTTCCCCAGTCTGCACCAAACTAACATCTGAAATGGTAGCTGTAAAAAAAGAGGTGCTTTGCTAACCACACTTGTAAGGTTCAGAGGGGGAAGTTTTGGAGTCTTTACCCTCAATGGCACGGAAGATATTTACAACAGTAGTTGCTACAGATCCTGCTGATTTGCAACTGAAAGTATGAGTGTGTTGAGTAAAAGCATCGCTCTTAATGCAGGCTCTGTGGAAGCATCTTGGCAAGCGGTACCGTGGTCACGCATCCCCCTCGATGAGAAGCCCCTGTTTAGAAGTAACCGTTGGCAATGAAGCTTTCCACGGAAGCTGGCCACGTAGCTAAGCTGCCCGCCACTATTCTGATGCAGCGCGTTGACCTGACGTTTGGTCCCTCCCACCTCCTGCAAAAATAGATGACCAGTTTGGGGAATGAAAAGCGTTTGAAATCTGAATGCCCTGCAATGTATCTGGCTCCTTTCCCTTTTCGTTTTCAGTAAGAGGCCAGACGTTTGTAGCTCTTGAGATGTGAATGATGTGCGCTTCCTCACTGTGTCAACCTGCAGTACCCCGAGTACCAGGGATTGGCGTTTCCAGGATAGAATACGCGCATTCATCAAATTTATGAGAAATGATGTCATGGAATAAGGTCAGTAGAGAGAGGAGGAAAGAGACAAGAAATCTCTTGGGATCATGGCAATGGTATTATTATCAATATAGAGATTGATGGTAACCAGGTAAACTTTTTTTTTCTTTTTTAATTTAAGGTTCCTGACATTAGCACACATAAGATCTTTTTTTATAACTAAGGACCTTATTCTAGAATCTTCCTGAGACTTTTTGGAGGCCGAGAGATTTCACAGTATTGCATAAGTGTTTATAAAGATACTTTTTGATTTAAATTTTTTAAATGCTGTCCTTTAATCTCTTTTTGTTTTCTAAGGAAACTAAGTTTAATGCGGATTAAATAGGGAGATTGCAAAAATGCCTTGGTTATAGACTATGTTTATTAATATACACATGCATTAGGTGCCTCATACATAGGAGTAATGATTACAGAAATAACTCCTGGCTGGTGCTTCCTGTAGGTGCCTTATGAATATGAACACATTAACGCCTACAACAGTTAGGAGGGGCTATTACTGTCCTTCACTTTACAAATGAAGAAACTGAGGCCCTAAGATGTTACGATGTTCAGTAATTTCCTCAAGAAAATGCCCGCCCGACCACGGCTAGAAAGAAGTGGGCTCGAATGCAAACAAGGCAGTCTGGGTCCGCGCCAGACGTCTCTCGGGGTCACGTGTGGCCAACAAAGGAAGTGCAGTGCTCAGAGGCAAAGAGGCCCCCCATATCTGCCATCCCCACTTTTGGCAATCGTTCTGTGGCTCTGTGCTTCTCCATGCAAACTGGGGCCTCTGCAGCTCTCCCCTTTCTAAGTTTTCTCTGGCTCTTTTGCTGAATGTTGGTTCATGGATTGTCCCACTGGGGAGTAAACTTGAACAAACCCCTCTTTGTTTCTGTATCTGCGTCCAGCTGCCACCAAGAAAGCGGTGCCCAGAATCATATCAGCTCTTCTCATGTAGCTCAGCTTGCCTTCTGCTTTATTGGACTCACAGAAACCACTTCACTTAGGTTCCCTAATTGGTTTACCTACGATCGATTTTTTTTTTTTCCTGCTTAAGGGATTCTGGACGGGGCTAGCACAAAAATGCTGGAAAATAAGCCCACCACAAAAGAAGCCCTTTGCTGTAAGCCATCCCATGGGGTCCCGAGACACGTGCTTTCTAGCCTTACCACTTGTCCTTCTTTAGGTCTTGAGAGAGCTTCTAGCCTTAGAATCCTAGAGGCAGCCCCCAAATGCTGTGTGCATCACACTCAGGAGAAGCTTGAAATGGTTTGCGGTTAACAAACCTTTCCTGATGCTCTACAGTCTATTATATCCCCCAGCCTCCAGAATCCAGAATTACAAGCCTGAAATGGAAGAAATTCTGGACAGGAACAAATAAGGTAACTTGCTTGTCTTTTCCTTATCTCTTCCAAATAGGATGAATGCTCATTCGTTCATAATCTCTGGATTTATTATCACGACACATCTGAATAAATGTCAGCGTCTGTAAGAAGGCTCCCGAAACCTTCAGAATAGGCTTTTATTCTACTGATGGGTTAGCGAACTATTGAAAGTACTAAGGAACACATCTGGTCTGAATGTTAGGGTTGGCATATTTGTATGTTCAACAGGTATGGTAGCCTCCTTCCACATTCAGGCAAGATTCTGTACATCAAAGAGGGAGGCTTCATTGAGGAAGAGATCTCTGAGCCAAGTTCTGGAGGAGGTGAGGGGGTGATCACAGAAATGCTGCAGAAAGACAGATGCAGAGGCCTTAAGGCACATGTGTGGTGAGCATGAGAGGGAGGAGGGGGGCCACCTAAGGGGCGCCATACTGTGCGATGCTACAAAGGCCATAACCACCTCCATGGGAACAGGTGCCACTGTAGCGTTTCAAGCCCAGGAGTGAGGATTTGGACCCAGGAGTTAGCCTGGGCTCTTTGGAATAGGCCGTAGGGGCCAGAATGGAAGCAGGGACCAGTTAAGAGACTACTGCAATGATCCCAGCGCTTTAGATCTCAATCACAGCAGTGGAACCGTAAGAACCAGTCATTTCCTGGAAACGTACCGAAGGCGGGGCCAACAGGATGAGGACATATTTATTTATTTACTGTCTGTCTCCCACGCTAGTATTAAGTTGCGCTGGAGCAGCCTTGGTTTGCTTTGTTCTCTGCATCTCCAGAGCCCAGAACAGTACCGGCCACACAGGCCCCTGGCAATGTCTGCTGAATAAGTAAAGGAACCTGCCAGAGTCTGGAGTGCTACCAAGAGGCTAAACTAGGATTCCAGTCCAGGGGTTTCTCACTCCCAAGTTCCAGTTCATAATCACTGTTCTGCTTCTACTAACATAATTTTTTTTTATCAGGAATAAGAGGTCCCCCCCCCAAGTTATACTCAGGGTAACACACTTTTTAGCATCTGAGTAAGGCACACACTGTATCATTAGTGTGTATGCAGTGTCGACATCTGGAAGAAAAGGGTCAGAAACAAGGCAAAGGTCCCAAGAAGCTCCTACACACTCTAACATGACCTTAGCATGGCCTTGGTTAGTGTGTGTGTGTGTGTGTGTGTGTGTAGAACTTACTATCTGGTAAAGATACTATATTAATAGCACTCTATAGTTACACAAAAGACATACAAGGGGAATTCTGTTTTGTAGTTCCACAAAAAAAAAAAAATGGAAAATGAGCCAGAGAAACAGTCTTTAAGAAACTGAATGGGATGGGGCATTGAGGTCGGCACAAGTAAGTGAACAATGAAATATTTTAAACAACGGTGTTAGTCCAGATGAGTCACAGGTTCGGAGGAAAGTGGGATTTTCCTGGAACTTACAGTGATCCAACCACAAATTAAAACAACAAACCTTCCGGGAGACAGGAACAGGTAGCCTCAGAGCACCAAACTAACCCTAGAGGTCTGATGCCAATTAAGATGACCTGTCATATCACCCTTAATCAGAGGACAGCACAGCATGAAGTCTGGAGAGACACCTGCTGGGTTTAGATAGTGCCTCTACCCGACTAGCTAAATGTCCTTTGGCAAGATACTTACATTGTCTGTCTCAATCTCCTCGTCTGTAAAAAGAGATAAAAAATATTACCCTTCTCCGAGGATTAAGTCAGGATTAATTATACTAACACATGCAAAACATTTAGAACTGCTCCTGGCTCATATCGATAGTTAGCCCTTACTGAACACTTGGTTGTTTCACCTAGTGACTTTGTCTCTCAGCTCAGGGCCAGAAAAGGCCCCTAAAGCACCCTCCTCCCCCCCCCCCCCCGCCCCTACCAACGTGTCCAGCTAACTTTAAGAAGGGGAATCCCTTTTCGGTGTTTCAGTCCAGAAGGAGGAGCCTTGCGTCCTGTGCCTGGGGTTCAAAAGAGGTGAACTGGGAGTCTCATCAAGAATGCAAAATCACTGAGGTCAATGTGAGGCTGGCTGGGACGAGGAAGGCCACTGGGCCCGAGAATGAGCACACTTGGAGAGAATGCCAGGGAGTGTTAAGATAATTACAGCTTTCAAAGAAAGTTCTGAGAATCCATGGAAATATTTCATTTATTACTCTATCATTACCAGAATAAATCATTATGAAATATCAATCTATTTGACCTGAGGAACAACAATGATGATTCTAGGAATAATTCTCTCAGACTGATACACTCTCTTGTCACGGAAAGCGGACAAGTTATAGATGGAACCTAGGCAGGACTTGTGATTCCGTCTCATATCATAGTGATCATCTGGGAAAAGAGTGTCTCCCTCTACAAATATTAGTCTTTGAGTTATTAGTGAGTCTTTCCCTTCTTAAGGGACAGGGTATGCTCATTAAAGACCCAGAGGGCAGGACAGAGCAAACTTCCTACGTTTGCAGATGACATTAATGTAAAGGCAGGATGTGAGTTACTTTAAAACCGAGAATACCAAAATAAAGCGACAAGGGGCTGTGAGCGAGCACGAACCTTTTAAAAAATGATGAAGAAGTCACTTAAACTCTCCTCTGACATTTATTTTCCATGCTTACTAAGCTTTAGCCAAGACGTGAGTCCAAAGCAATTCTGTGCACGGATACCTATGAAACACCATTAAAGATCTGTACCCAGGAGACCCTTCTTTATTAACGGATCACCCCCACTCAGCGATTTGCTTCCTTCTTTGCAGGAAACTATAAAAGATCCCTTAAAACCATAAAGCCAGATGATGTTTCCTATGGGAGTGTTCTTGGGAAGACAAAGCTAGAAATTGTTTCCAGGTTTCATGGGAATCAGCATGCATCTGGAATGAGGCCGGATCAGGTCAGGGCTGCATATACCTAAGAGGTGGGGCTGCAAACCCGCCAGGGGGACCCAGGGACCAGGTCCGGCCCTCAGCAGCACCCTATAGAGCACAGGGTGTCACAGGGGAGTCACAGACAGGTGACGTTCACCTGCAGGGTGAGTGAGGATTGTTACCAGACCTGCAAATGCTCAAGGTACAGATCTAGATACTTGGGACTTGGAACTCTAGCTTTTTACAAGGTCATATTCATGATGTTTCAAGCAAAAACGAGTTAGAACTTCCTTGTAAAAACTACCAAGTAAGCTGTCGACCGGATGATATTAATTTTAAACTTGCATATCGTGATTTTAAACAGCACTAAAAACAACGCCAGAAGGATTTGCTTTTTACCAATGACCTTTTGCTTTACGTGTAACTAATCTGAATTACGGGTATCTGGAAAACTGAGGGTGAATTTGTTTTTATCTCAGTTAAACAAGACATGGAAAGTGCCTACCACAGTGCCAGGCACAGACTGTGTGCTCAGCGAGTGACTGACAGAATGCAGAATTAATCCCTCACTACTTTCCACGGTTGGGGGAGGAGGGGCTGGTGCACACACAAATTAGAATTCGTCTTTGCACTCAAACTCATCACATGTCTATTTAAGGATCCAGACAGTTTGCTTAAATAAGCATTTGTGACAGTATCTTTTACTTATTAAAGTTTATTTACTTTGGAGCTCTCGAGATAGAGTGTGAGCAGAGGGAGGGGCAGAGAGAGAGAGAGAAACAGAGTCCCAAGCAGCCTTTGTGCTCTCAGCACAGCTGACCTTGGGCTCGATCTCACGAACCTCGAGATCGTGACCGGAGCCGAAACCAAGAGTCAGACACTTAACTGACTGAGCCACCCGGGAGCCCCTGTGATGGTATCTTCTCAAAGTAGTTTATATACTTGCATATCTGTGTTTATTGATGATTCATGGTTATTATATAACTATAGTACATAGAAACCCTGCCTGGAGATGTCTGCTGTTTTAGGTTTCTGGTGTTCCTCATGGAATCAGGCTATTAGTTCTAATTGGCCATTATTCTTGGGTCCAGAAGTTTCCTCACCCCTTTGCAATTCCTGCTTCTAATCTACTGAGTTCAAAAAGAATTAAATTAAATTAAATTGTAAATTAAAAATTTTAAAGTCTGCATTAAATGTAAGCCAACAAGATATCGATTGAATGGACAGTTTAGGAGTGGAGAGCATATTCTCGTGCCATTATATCTAGACAGCCATTTTCTGAGCACAGCATTATTTTTTAAACTTAGGGGGTACATGAGGGCAGGGTCTCATACAAGACGAACACGTGTGTTTAGAATGTTGCTTTATATTTGCAAAAAGAGATTCACGGAATTGTAAATAAATACAAAACATAAAATTATCTTCATAAAGATTAATTAATTCTCATTATTCAGAAGTCCAATGTTTTTTGTAACATGAAATTTATGAATTGCTATCATCAAGTAACAATATTCAATCAAATCCGTTTCATACAATTAGGCATTACACTATCTTCTAAAAGTGATGTTCTAAAACAACGTTTTAAAGATTTTATTTTTGGCCTCCTATAATTTGGAATCCATTTTCCTGGAGCAACTTTTATAGCTATGTAAAGACTAACCTTTTATTTGAGGAATAATCACCATCAGTGTTCCCGCCCCGCCCCCCACCATGTCACTCAAAACGTCTGGCACAATTTTACACTATTGTTCAAGTGACATGTTCAAATGCCTGACGTATAAATGACTTTCTGTGGAAATTTTCTCAAACACTGGAAAAAAAAAATCCCCAAAATCTGTTCTTTCAATCTGATTTTCTAACCCCTGTTGGTCTGCATTTGAAATAAAAGAAAGTGTAATACTGGGCTGATAACACAGTCCAAATCAAGTTCTGAAGTACTTTTTTAGAAAAGAAAAAGAATCTTTGGTCAGAGGCTCTGATTTATGGTAAAGAAACAAAGAATAAGGAAGATAATGCTACCGCGTAAAATACACCACGTAAGATACGCAAAAAACACTGTTACCTTTACTTAACATGGAACTAACTTTTCATTGCACACAACTTAGGGTAACACTTCCAACTATGACCCCTTTCTGAGCCATTTTATGGGCCACCGATTCTCCAAAGAAAAATTGAAGTTTTAATCATCTCAACCAGTTCCTTTCTTTTTTCTCTCCTAATTAAAATGCACAATAATGTCAGCAATAAACTTCATCAATAAACCAACAGATTCCCGTTTTCCTTTTTCTAATCATAGCAGTTGGTAGTCCTTTCTGGTTTGGGGCAAACAGACTGATACGTACATTTCCTCGTCCAAACAAATGAGTATGATGATACGATCATCTGCCTTGAAGAGTTTCTTGAATAAATAATTCTAACCAGCCCAAATGTAAACAATGGCTATGAAGTAGGTAGCAAGTTTAATTCCCGCTAGCCCCAAATCTTGGATTACTTCTGTTGGATGGAACCTTCAGGCCTCTGGGAACCCCACCGCTCAGTTTCTCAGGACTACCGTCCCTTCTGTGGTTTAGTCGATGACCGTGGAAGAGAAGAATAATCAGAATAAACATGGAAGGCACGAGGTTCCCAACTTTTCTGTTCGGCCTTGTCTCTGAGCCACTCACTACAGCCTTCAAATGAGTAGATTGAATACGTTACAGTAGACTGTTCTCTCCAGGCCGGACTCACTTCCATAGTAAATGAATTGCAAAGAAGGACAGATTAATGACTCGAGGGCACTAGGGTGTTATTTAGTTGAAGGGTCACCAATCATGGCAGGCGGGATGGCGCTGGCTCAGATGGCCACTCTGGCAATCCCACAACCTTCTGCTTTTCTGATGGCAGGGGGCATGCCTGCCGGCCCTCTGGATTCTCCATCAGTGTCCCGGGCACCTTGCCACCGTGTGGGATCGTCTGGGATCTTCCACGTGTGGCTGGGCTGACGTATGAGGAACTCTAGACGAGCCCCCCTCCCCAAACTGCCCTTCACATGCTGCCTGGCCAGTAACCAGAAAGGGGGCCTACACAGAGTTAGCGCTGTGGAAAAACTAAACTCCCATGTTTCAGGGCCCTTCATCGAAACAGCTTCTGTGCCTTTGTTTGAGGCCAACGAGTAAACTCAGCCCTAGAGACTCTATGAGTTCTGTTTACGTAAACTCTCACCGTGGCCAGATACGTACAGCCGAAAAATATTCCCGGAAATACGATGTGCCGTTTATAAAATTGGATTTCAGTCTTTATTCTTACCCTGTGGCTACCCAGGAGTGGATTCAAACTTTCGATCAGTCACTCATCTGGTCCTCCGATCAACTTTATTCATGGAACAAGGACCTTGGGCCAAGGGTGGTGGTGCTGAATGTTTAGGGCCGAGGTAGAAGTGATAAGCCGATTAAGACAGAGAACCTCACAGTCTAGAGGGGAAGATAAACATGAAGCAGGCACACAACCACACAATGTGTGACATGCTATATGAGAGAGCAAGTATTTCAATCCAAATTTCCTAATTATTGGTGACTTCCGGATGGAGGTGGTCGTTTCCTCATCTATCAGAGTCTGTAACAGGGCTGAACAGGGCTGCTGGGTGGGTCGACATCACTCGTGTCAAGTGCATTGGTGCATAACAGCCCCCCCCCCCCAAACAGGTGCCATGGTGGCTAAGAATAAATTACTTCCGGAGGAAGGTCATGAAGGCAAAGAAGTAATAAAGTTCTTGGGGAAGGAAGGAAAGACTTCCTTATCACTATCTGTGGTTCACAGAGTGACAGAGTGACAGCGACGGAGTGGGAGAGGGGCAGGCAGAAGGCATGGTCTGAGCGAGGGCATGAACCACTAGAAGCCGAACCGGGGAGGGTGGGAATTTGCAGCTGCCAGAGGAGGGGGTGGGGAGGGAGGGCAGGGCTGTGGCACCGCAGGCTGGCCTCGTGGCCATCAGGGGTGGCGGGCTGCAGTCAGGAGGCCCGGGCTGTGACGCCCGGTGTCCCTGAGCGGGGGACATCCCTGGCCAGGAGGCTCATGAGAAATAGCACCGAATTCCAAGTCACCCATTTTTTTAAAGGTGCTAGAAAGCCTCCCGTGGGATCTGAGCCAACGGAGAGGCTTTCTGTAACATTTTAGACCGAGTCTGAAGTGCAGGCCTGTCCCGGAGGGGCTCGGGGTGGCCTTCTGTGGGCCTACGAGGATTGCTGAAGGTCTCACCTATGTCACCGTTGGCTCAGGTTTGTGCCTTACTCATTGTCCTGCTGCAGAAATTTCCCTTTTTACAGATGGAAGTCAAAGAGAATAACTGGAATTTGAGAATTAGCGAAGGATCTTCAAAATCACCATTTCTGACCCTTCTTTATGTTTAATGCTTAATCATTTACTTTGAGGGAGAGAAAGGGAGCATGCGGGAGTGAGGGAGAGAGAGAATCCCAAGCAGGTTCCACGCTAGCGGCACGGAGGCCGACGCGGGGCTTGATCCCATGACCCCGAGATCATGACCTGAGCCAAAATCAAGGTGCTTAACCGACGGAGCCACCCAGGCGCCCCAGACCCCCTTCTTTACTATGTCTGTCACCTTCTCATTGTACGTCATGGAATCTCCACCTCAGATTCAGGAAACAAATGTTCTGGAGTAAGAAAAAAAATTTTTTTATAGAGCTGATAAATATGACAGGATAAATTACATGATAAACAGCCATGTGCAAATTCACGTACATAAAGGGGGCAGGTCCCGAAAAGAACAAAAGCAATTCATCTCCTTGCTATGTCCACAGACCACAGCACAAGACATTAAAGATAACCCAGAGGCCCTTATTATTATTCATTATACTAACATCTTTCAAAACCAACCAATTTGGAGATTTTAAATTACAGGCAATTATTACAAGGTTGAATGATACAAGACAGGTTTAATTATTTTGGAGGTCTTCAAATCAAAACGATCTGCATGCATTAGCATGAGATACACAACAAATCCCCTCCGCTTGGTGACTTAAGCTAGCAAACAAGATTACATTTCTCACCCCTCAAGAGACTGCAGATATGAACAGGAAATCTAGTAATCACGACAGAACTGTCACTAAAACTTGCTACGTATAATGCAGTGATCTGCCTGTTTGCCTGCGAAACATAGCAGCGGGGCCTTCTTTTATGATGAAAACAAAGAAACAAACCACTTTCGTTGTGCAAAAATATTTCACTAAGAGCACCACAAAAGTAGGAGTCTTCGAATATTTAATTTCTGGCCTTTCAGAAAATTCAAAATAACCAATATTGATAAGTCAGAAAAAGGTCTACGATCAGTAAGGCATCTGTTACTAGATGCACTGCCTTTAAAAGGCGAGGACAGTAATTGAAAATAATGACAATATTAAAGAGGGTATGTGAGCTAATTTTTCAGTAATGGAAAATCCATATGGCAATAGGATTTGTTTTGACTATTTTTCACTGCAGATGGCCCTCACTTTTTCAAGGTTATGGCTAGAAAAAGAACCTCAGGAGCAACTGGGTGGCTCAGTCAGTTAAGCATCCGACTCTTGGTTTCAGCTTAGGTCATGATTTCAGGGTTCGTGGGTTTGAGCCTCCCACTGGGCTCTGCGCTGACAGTGCGGAGCCTGCTTGGGATGCTCTCTGTCTCCCTCTCTCTCTGCTCCTCCCCCATTCCCATTCTCCCCCCACCTTTCAAAATAAATACATAAACTTAAAAAGAAAAAAAGAACCTTATAGGCTGAAACTATGCAGTGGGTACTTACTAAACACGGGCAAAAATTATGAAGGCTCTGTGGTGTCTACAGTTTCTTGTCAAAACCTTGAAAACTTGCTTCTTGTCAGTTATAAATGTGTAGGGAAATGAACGCTACAATTGAAAACACTATAATCGACAACATAAACACCATAATCGACAACATAAACACATTGAGAATTTTTAATTTCTTGTGGGAATTTAGCAAGAGTATCCAAACGATCAATGCTTGTTGCCTTCTCCACCTCACCCGACAGGAATGCAGTTGAGCATCTTTTCTACGCCTTGGGGAACCGTCACACTCTGCTCCCACCATTTAATCCTTTGTGCTTTCGATGCCATGCATATCCCCGAAAACCGCTTTAACAGGAAGTCGTGGATGGCATCACTTCCTCTGGGACATCTTCAGCCTGGTCACCTCCGCTTCCCTCACTGACGCGGTAAGCATCAGCTCTCACTGCACATCTGGAAGTCTCTCAAACAACGCAGGGTCAACACTCCCCACGGAACTCTTTCTTCTGTGTCCCTTTGATGCCAATGTCATTGCTCTGCGGCACTCCCATCCCGGCTTGGCCAATTTATCCACTTTCATAAAATGTCGCGAGATATTACCAGGAGACAAGGGGGCACTGCAACTACACCTACAGCTGTCGGTAGACGCTCGATGAGCAGTGACTCTGAAGGAAGTGACATGACTGTGACATTCGCCAGAAGGAGCACCTGCTATTTCTGTAGTGATCTGTGGCCTGAAGGGCTGGCGATGAAGTTTGCTCTTTATGCAATTATGGTCAGCACGCTAATGAGAACTCAAATCTGAACTGTGGTGTGGGGCAACTGTTTTTATGAACTAAACGGCGTGACTGAAACTCATGTAGACTGCAACCACGTAAAGGAAAGAGAAAAGACTGAGCACAATTCCAGTCCACTAGACAGTTTCATTCTAACTCCATGGCCTACAACTATTTCGCATTTGTCTGTGCTGGGGCAACCACCAAATTCCCAAGCTTTGCATACACGCTCGGAGTTGAAATGACACTTGAGTATTGGAAAAAATGAAACACTGAAACACAGTTCAACCCTTTTCAACGCAATGAAAATTGGCCCATCAAAATAATAACAGAATAACACGGTATACTAAGTATTTTACATCCAAATTCCCATTTAATACATCAAACCTTAGGAAACAGAGGCTTATAGAAGTTTCCTGGCTTGCCAAGATCACTCCCCTAATTGGTGGTAGGGCTATAATGAAACCCAGGTGTTTCCAGCTCTAGACCTTGTTCTTCAACCTTAAGTAACATGGAGGCCAAAGCCATTTTAGACAGACTTCGGTTTCCTCCATTAATAAAGTGTTTTTCTAGCCTTTAAGAAATCGCCGAGCCAAGTCATCTGAGAAACTTTTTGGAATACAACTTCACACAATGTGCTTTTATTTTGATTGGTTTTATTTGCATATAAAACCGTAATTTCCAATATTTAAAGAAGAGTGAAAAAGGCAATCAGATACGAATCTTGGAAAATATGTAACGGTAACACCAAAGTAAAGAATATCCGTAGAAAAACTGTGGGGAGTAATTATTTCAAAAGCAAGTAGGTACCGCATTACAGCACAGAAGACTGCAAGCAAGTTATTGCAGGTTGACTTTGAACAGTGAGAATCAATTTTACACGTTATAAAAAAAAGCCTATGATCACTATCTTTTAATCTAGTCTCACTCTGCCCTGTGGTCTTCCTCCTCCCAGGTGCAAAGAGGGTGAGGAAGAAAATGCCCTGTATGTAAAAAGATAGGTTTACATTTCATTTTTATTTGTAGTTTCAATAGATGATTTTCTACTTAGTCCTAGAACCCAGCTTGCTCTCAGGTGTTCTGCAATCTTCTTTACCAGACTTCCGTTTTAGAAAAAAATAAAAAAAAAAATTTTTTTAACGTTTATTTATTTTTGAGACAGAGAGAGACAGAGCATGAACAGGGGAGGGTCAGAGAGAGAGGGAGACACAGAATCTGAAACGGGCTGCAGGCTCTGAGCTGTCAGCACAGAGCCCGACGCGGGGCTCGAACTCACGGACCGTGAGATCATGACCTGAGCCGAAGTCGGACGTTTAACCGACTGAGCCACCCAGGCGCCCCAGAAAAAAATTTTTTAATGTTTATTTAGTTTTGAGAGAGACAGAGACAGAGACAGAGTGTGAGCAGGGGAGGGGTAGAGAGACAGGGAGACACAGAATCCGAAGCGGGCTCCAGGCTCTGAGCTGTCAGCACAGAGCCCCACCTGGGGCTCGAACTCACGAACTGGGAGATCATGACCTGAACCGAAGTCGGACACTGAACCAACTGAGCCACCCAGGCGCCCCTTCTTTATTAGACTTTCTCAAAACCTGTGACATGCTCACGCGATTGCCAAGGCTTTGCTGCAATTCTTGGAGAAAAACAGGTGGAACCATAGTGTCCCTGTCTAACCACAAGATTCCGTACAACCAGGAAACATCTGAGCCGATCAGTATGTTTCTTAAGTTGACAGGTTAAACCTCGAAAGACTAATCTTGGGAAAAATCAAAGCGTGAAATAGAAGTATGCAGAGAAGCAAAGATTCAGGAGCCGGCTGGAGGCTCAAGACATCGCTGTCTTCCTCCTTTATTCGTTCATTTTGCAAATACATATTGAGTAATAAACCCAGCGCTGGGTGATGAGAAGTGAGTCAAAGAATGACACAGTCCCTGCTCTTGACACACTGGGCTCTAGCTGGGCAAGGCAACCAGACAACTACATTAGAGGGTGATATGCCATCTAGTAGAATTATGAGCGGGACACTAGGGACGCTTCAAGGAAAGGCTGGTAAGTGTCAGGTAAGGAGACAGAATGTGCTGGGAAAATAAAACCGTTATGACTCATTTTTGTCGTCTTATGGCTCCTGGAAGGAGTCAAAGTAGTGAAAATGATGGGGACATGGGGAACTGCACCCGTGCAGTTTACTATCAAGACTGATTGAAATGGTCGGGACGTAACACGGGTACTTGCGTATAGAAATACACGGCAGGACTCTATATACTGCCTTAATTGGGTCAGCTGTACAAACCGTTCTCTGTATCCCCTTACAAAGTTTAATTAATTTTGAGAACTGAAACCTGCCGTAGACAAAATAAGAAAAAGTTAAAATTAAGGCATAAGACCCTCAGGTATATATTCAACCCTTGTATTGCCTTATTTCGTTCAATAGGTCTTCTTTTTAAGATGCACTATACTCTATAATATTGCACACGGAAAGACGATGACAGGCTTTTCTAAAGCACGAGTCTCATCATGTCACTCTTCTTTCAAATCCCTTTACTGGTTTTGAAGTTTCTAGCCTGGGTGACCAGTCTCCATCCTGGGTAATGGCACGGCTAAGGTATGAGGAGTCGTACGTGCGAGAAGGCAGTGGGCTTGTGTGCAGGTATGACGTGAACCCCACTTGGGGGCTGAGAGTGAAATATGTTGTTACGACCTTGGAAATCAACTCGTTTCTGCAAAAACGTAAGTAGCTTTGTACTAACACTTGCCCAGATAAATTTCTTTCCGTCATTAGAACTCATGTATTCTGGTTTAAAGGAGCTGGCTACATTAAAAAATATATATATTCTTAAACAGTTTATTTAGATATACTCTGAACCCAGGGTCAGACAGGAGAAAGCTGTATTTTATTGGAGATCAAATTATATAAACAGTGGTAAACCTCTAGGATGAAAATCAAATTACATAATCAGAAATTGGTATGCTGCGAATAGATAATTTCCCAATTTTGGCTCTAAAACAGAAGTGGATTGATTCGTGGGAATATCCATTTGTTGCTCCGTATCGTCGTTTCCAAGTTCTGTCAATCAGAGCCCCTCTTTCCGTGACTGAGGCAGGGTGACTCATTCTGAATGCCACCGAAGCAGTGCAAAGTTATCTGCAATCTGGGTCTTCTAACATCCTGGCTGTGCTTTAATGTAAACACATTCCTGAAAAGTGTTGGTGAATAAGCTAGCATTGCTGAACGAAGGGAAAAGTAGACGTGACGGTCCAGAAAGATAACTAAAAGCAGCATTAATGCTGAAGATTTCCTTGCCTTTCGAGTTTTAGATGTAGGGCCCGAGCGCCATTTAAACAGAATAAATAGAAGTTGGTGGATGCTATAGCTCCAGCTTGCCGCTTTAGTGTCTCCCCTTGGGGGGCACGTGAAGTCTGTGCCCTGGGACTCCAACTGACAGCGACAACTGCCACATGGCTGGAGGGCACAGACTCGCAGCTTCAAGGAAACGGGTACCAAGAGTGCCAAGGTGAGCCACTGGATGCCATCTGCCACTGAGAACCTGGCCCTCTCATTGGCCGGTGACTTACATAAGAAAAATTTTAAATTAAGGTTTAAGACCTGTAGGTATATATCCAATGCTTTCAAATCCCCTGTGATTAAATGACAGTGTAGTCGAGCACGATCAAGAAACTAATTCTTGAAACATGAAGAACATGAGGTTTCGGAGGAAGTGAGTTCATCGAGGCTGGAAATCAATACGGCTCTCATTAATAATATACCGTGGTTTACTCTCAGTAAATATTCATACGGTCCTGGTTATTTTTGGATTAAAATGGAACCATCATCTGATGAAAAGGTTACAGTGACGTTGAACGATCTCACTGTCATGTGGGGGGGGGGGCGGTAAGAATCGCTGGCACAAATTTAGACACAGTTCGTTTATTTTTCAAATGAGGTTGAGCTAGTATGATTAGGAATGAATGGACCCTCCAAGTACATGAACAATCAGAGTGCCAAGCAGAGCTGGCCAAGGCGTAAGTGCTCACGACTTCATTTGTTAAAAGCACCCACACCAACTGTGGTTGATTTGTACCGCGATCCAAACACAAGGTCTACCTGTTGTAAAACCATGGAGTAGACTCAGGATATAAAACAAATTTTGTTGTAATGATATGAGCTAGGGGTTGAATCGGGTCCCTCTAAAACTCATACAGTGAAGTCCCTCTTACTCCTCAGTAACAAAGAATGTGACCTTGTTTGGAAATAAAGGTGTGCTGATGTAATTAGCGAAAACGAGGTGATACTGGAATAAGGTGGGCCTTAGCGCAATACGATCGGGGTCCTTATAAAAATGGGGAAATCTGAACGCAGACACACACAGGGAGAATGCCATGTGAACACACAGGCAGAGATCAGGGTGACGCTTCTACAAGCCAAGCAGTACCAAAGATTGCCACCAGAAATTGCCAAGGATGGAGGACCACCAGAACCTGGGGGAGAGGCAGGGAAAAGGGAATGAGCCCTGGACACCTTCATCCAGACGTCTCTGTTTCCAGAACAGACAGGGAATAATACATTTCTGTTGCTGTAGCCACTCAATCTGTGCTACTTTGTTATGGCAGCGCTGGCCGACTAATATGTGAAATGTATTCCACTGAGAAGGGGACCAAAACATAACAACTTGTATGCTGCTCTTGGAAGGAGCCCATCCTCCTTCAGAACACATCCTGTGGGAATAACTTCAAGGACCCTAAATTGAATTAACGATTGTTTTTTTCCAAAGGATAGGAGGAAACGCCGAACGAAATTTAGGGCATGCTATTTCAGTATCCAGAGCTTGGGAATGTACATGGGCTGATAGTACAGAGAACTAGAGGAACAGAATCCCTGGCTTCCATGAGATTTCTAGAATCTACGTGACAAGAGAAAAGAAAGGGACAGAGATCAGGGAGTGGGAAAAGAAAAGCTGAGCTGACGGCATTGACACAGCACTCTGGCGGAGCAAACCGTGCACGGATTCCCCAAATGGGAGTAGGACGCGGGAACAAAAGCATCTCGAATGCTTAGCAATCGGGTGGTAGGAGAGAAAATGAAGAGACGGACAGGAATCAATGAAAAATTTCAAAACTGGAAACGCCGCACACAAAACACAGAGCCTTTGTTCGGCCCACTTACGTGTGGGCCCATGAGAAAACACAAAACACACTTGTGAAATATTATGAAATATTATGAAATATTATGAAAAGTACACAGGAAACAGATGAGATATACTCTGAACGATATACTCTGCCGATATACTCAGCAGTGAGGTTGGGTACGTGTGTGTGCGCATAATTTATCAGTACGGTATTCATATCTATACACACTTAAACATCTAGACGACAACTAAATCCGCCCAGGGAGACCAGAGGATCGGACCCGAATGAACTTAACAACCAGAACGAAGAGAGAAACTCTCCTCGGAGTTTACTGAAGAGATTTACATGCTGAAATTCCTTGTGTTCAATTTTTTGGAATGTAAGTATTCACTTTTAAAAACTACATTTAAATATTTAATATACCCCAATTAATGACTATCAACTTGAATATTTCTGTACATTCCTTTAGATTCTATTCTCACTATTTTTTAAATTTATTTTGAGAGAGAGAGAGACAGCGAGTGAGCAGGGGAGGGGCGGAGGGATAGAGGAAGAGAGGATCCCCAACAGGCTCCGTGCTGTCAGCTCAGAGCCCGATGCTCAACTCACTGAGCTGCCCAGGTGCCCCTATTCCCACTTTTAAACTAACGAGTTAGCAGGCATGTAGACACCGCACACAAAAGCTACTGTCGACGGGGAAAAGTGAACAGTCACTTATCCTGTCTGTGCAGGGACAGTACGCTTGATAAATATAGCATGTCTCCATAAGGAAGCTGAGATTTAAAAGACAAAAATAGTACATAAACAGCAAAGTCTGACAAAATAAAATTATGTTCTCCCAGATGACTCCAACGCCAAACCCAAACTATGATACGGGAAAAGAAGGCTTAGTTAGTGGCAGGAGAACATCGACCTCCTAGCGGTGGTTACTCGGCTTGTGCGAAGCATTATTATTAATAAGAGCAAACGCAATACCCCTCAGATGGAGAGTCTATTTGGAATTTGAAATGAATGCTTTTCCTCCAATAATGATGCATATTCAAAAGCCAGCTATGAACCTTAGGTTTATTTTTTTAGGACTAGTATAGAGTTAATGTTCCTGGAACTAGCCAGAAGGGCTTAGAAACTAGTAAGTGCGTTTCCATGGTAACGGGCTGCTCTGCCAAGGAGAGATCGGTTCACACATTCCCTATAACCCAGCGACCGCATGGGGAGAAGGGAGATCTGCATTTGGGGTTTTCAGGGTCACTGCCAGCTATGATTTTTGCTAGGTTATTTGTTTTCATGAGAACTCACGTGGCATTCATGTTTACAAGTTACCTAAGCTTAATGGCGACGGCCATCGGCATGGGCTCTGAGGGAGGTATGGTGGTGACAAAGGCACCCACAGATTTCACTTTAATTCATGCTGTGGGTTACAGACCCCTGGCTGGAAGAGTCCAACGTGGAATCCCGACAGAGGAGGGGCTGCGTCCAACAGGTGCGGCACCCTTCACGTACACGAAGCGCAGAGAGCGGCGGCTGTCCAGCAGGGGCTTCGTGAGCCCCGCTGGACAACTGACTTGTGACAACTGACCAGGGGATCGTCAGAAGGATCAGGCAGAAAGCATGGTTTCCAAAGACACGGAAGACAAGTGCGGGAGACGCTCCGTAACCCGGAAATGAACGATCACAACTTCCTGAATAAGGGTGCCTTCTTCAAGGGAGATTTTTTTCCCAAAGGAAACGTTCCCATTTCTGCTTTGCTTCAAATGTAATTCTGGGTGGCGAGAGGAACATGAAAACGTCCTTCCCTTTTGTCTTACAGGGTTCGCCTTCTGGAGTGGCATTAACTTTAGGCCCATTACAGAGGTTGTACGGTCAAGGATTCACTAGACGGGTGAAGGCAAGGCCACACCTATAATGCACGGCTGCCCCCCCCGCAGAGAGTGGTCCCCCGAGGACAGCACTTGCGTGCTGCAGTTTCCCCCCCTGTACCAAGGGCATATTGTGAAGATGAAGGGGGAAAATCCAGGTTAATGCTTAAAATGGGGCCAAGAGTAGAGCAAGCATCCAACAAATGTCAGCGGCTACATGTCATTACCATGGATGTTATCACATTGTTAATATTAAAATTGAGGCAGGGTCTCTTACGAGGCCTTGGGAAAAACGCAGGTCAATCTTATAAATGATGAGATGAAAACACAAGAGATTCTCAAAGGAACTCTCCAAAACTGTACACAGATACCTTAGACTTTATTTTGAATCAAACTAATTAATTGAAGGTCTTCTGAATCTTGCTAAGGTAACAGCACATTTGGGGAGAAGCACAGAAACTGTACTTCAAATGTGTAAATAAAATGTTCTAAAAGATGCCATCACGGCAAAAATATGTTTTTAATGTAGCGGTTAGTTTTGGTGGTATTTTACTTCTATGAAACACTTTCTCCTAAAAGAGGACTGCCTGATGTAAAAATAAAGGAGGACTATGTGAACTTTTAATATGAATAGCCAGCTTTGAAGCAAAACTTATCAATGCACACCCATAGTATATCTATTTCTCAAATGATCTGTATCAAATCATTACAATGTCAGGATGTTTATGGCTTTCTCCCACCCAGTGAATGTGTTGTCAAATTGCCATAATTATTTTTGTCTTTATTTCGGTCATAACCTATTTATCATGCCAAATAGAGTATCTGCAAAGCAGAGCCATGGATGCTAATCAGAAGAAAATGACCAGGGAAAGAAATGTACTCTGGGCAGTAGAAGGTAATGTCTTTGGACTCAGCTTTTATTCTAGTTTTTTGTGGAAAGCAGAACTCCTAAAACTAAGGCACCCACAAATAGATCAAACCGTGAAACTAAATCACTGCGAATTTAAGGCAGTGTTTTAAGCACTACACTGAGGGAAGCAGCCGCCAAAGAGAAGCAGTAAACATCGAAACAGATCCCCAGTGCAAATGACAAGGCTGGCAGAGATCTGGAATGTTCTCAGAACTGTACAGATTATAGCTCAGCCACAGATGACCTTCACACGATGAAATACTTTATGAGCCTCGCCCACTGAAGTTCACCGATCCACGCAGATGATACACAAAGGCAGCAACTGATAGACAGTATTAAGACCACAGAGTTGATGTGAAATAAAACCAATCATCTGTGAAGGTTTTATTTCAGCTTCTCCCTGCCCTTTGTGGGACCATTTGATTGTCACCTAAAACTTCAACGCCTTACTGCAGAGTTTTCACTACCGCTAAAGGCATATTCGTGGCACTAGCTCTGATCCCGTCAAAGGCAGTATTTATGTACACGGGAATATAAAACTGTTGTAACAAGGAAAAATGTTGCAGATTTACAAGGGATCAAATTTACAAGGGAGCAAGTTGAGGTGCATGGGTTTCATCTTGTAAACGCTCCGATCAGAAAGGCAGCATGAAAAGCAGAAAAATCTGTCCTTGATGGTTTTCGGATAAAATATCGCTTCCCCTTGGAACATGCTCATAACTTATTGTTCCTCCTCACATCCAGGATGGGGCCACGCCAAGCACCAGGCGTAACTTGGAAGCAGAGTTCCGTGTTCTTGGGACTTCCACATAAATTCTAGCGCGCGCAATCAACTGACAATCATGTCTTTCTCAAGTTTGGAAAATGGAGAACATACGATTCGGTTTATTAAACTAAGTGTTCATTGCATCCCATAAAAAGAAGCATACACAATCCCCGCCTACTCAAATCTCCAACAATGAAGAGAATACAGACAATGGATTATGGAAGGAAAAAGGACCATTTCACTGAATTCAGAACTGAACTACAAAAGATGGGGAAGCCTGTCTGGAAACGTCCTTTTATCACAGGAGTTCTAAACTGGATGTGTGAGTTGAAAACATTTAGGCCTTGCTACAACTAGAAATTCATCAACTCAGGAAAACAAGGAAGACAGCTACGGAGTGACTGGGTAACTGGGCAAATGCACTGTTATGTACAAACTCACTGAATATATGTATGCACATAGCAAAATGAGATTTAGTGGAAAAACCGAAAGATGTGATTATCCTTTAAAATCAATTATGAAATTATTTATCATCCTCGCATACTTTAACAGGTATAAAATAAGTACAGTTTTGCTATTCTGTGCACCGCTTAAAATATATACTATAACGCAATTTAGTTTTTCATTCAATTTCACCTTAGCAAACATTTATTGGGCCCCTCTCATGAGCCAGGTGCTAGACTAACCATGAGGGATAGAAAAATGACCGATACCTGTGCTCTGTCCCTGAGGAGATCAGATTAGAGAGGGAAAAAGATCCCACTGGAATCGAAACATTTGATCTCAGTGCAGAAAGAAAGTATGTAAGAGCCACGAAACCACCCAAGAGGAGCACGTGGGGGTAAACTGTAGAGTCAAGGGTAACGAAGTCTTCCTGGAAGAGATGACGTCTGGGCAGACTCCTAAAGCTGAGTGCCAGGCCAGAAAACAGTCTAAAACCCAAGCCCAAGAGCATTAAGAATCTGCTATTCACAGAGGCTGTGAGTCCTTTCATGATCCTTCAGGGAAACCCTGTGTGTGTGTTGGGGGCAGGGGCGGGCGGGGGGAAGATGTGCAGGAGAGGTAAACAGACTGTCATGGGGAATCTCATCTGAAGTGAAGCGGCCTGAACCTGACCTTGTAAGTGACGGGAGCCAGTGAATAGTGGTGAGTGGGGGCCAACGTGCCACTTGAAATCACCTGCGCTCTTTGGAGCCCGCAGGTAGACCTGGGCAGGCAAGGAGAGCAGCAAAACTTCAGAGAAGCTAGGACCAGGGCTTGAAGGAGATACATGTATCGAGCTGGGTATCAGATGTTTTACTTCCGGGGATCCCTGCTGGCCTCACCCAACAGAAACATCGTTGGAAAGCTGCAAATTAATTTGGGAAGCCAAATCATATTTGGTAAGCCAAACCACACCACTGACAACTTACTCGTGTTTCTATTAATTTCCTTGATTATTAAGTTGGCGCTGGGCCCTAAAGGGTAGAGCTTAGAATGTAATACGAATGGAAGTCTTCACAGCATTTTGTCGGCTGCAGAAGTTGTCTCTAAAGTAAAGGTTATGTGGAACATCGGCGTGTAAAACAGACAGACACACGGTGGTTTTGGCTAAAGCAGGGCCTCAAATCTCAATGCCCCGTCAGCCTGGAAACGTCTGTACTCCAGGGAACGGTGCTGAAAACCACTGAAGGAGCCCCATTCATTGACTCCACTGATAAGCAAATGAGGTCTCCTGGGCAGAGGCCTTGTTTCAGAGTTGTGATGGAGAAGGAGACAGATGGGTTCACATGCACGGCTTTTCCAGTTATGAGCCACGTTACTTTGACAAGTCACTTTCCTTCTATGCTTCTGTTGCTCATCTATAAAGTTGAGGTGGCAGTGCCCCCCATTCCTCAAAGCGTAAGTGCTTTGTAAAATGTATACGTCTATGAAAAAAAAAAAAGCAAATTGCCAACCTCCATTCAGAGAGCTGGCAGCAAAGCCCAATGATCCGAGTCCCAGACGGCCGGGTGAGCCATCCGAGACCCCTCCCCCTAAGGATAAGGATGGAGGTGACAGAGAGCATGGGTCTCTTTGAGGCCACTACAGAATCCACAGCCTGGAGGGGAACTATTGTTGGCATCTACAGCAAGTTTTTTTGTTGTTGTTGTTCAGAGAATCCTTTAGTAGATCTAATCTGCCAAAAGAATATGGTTTCTAAATAGGAAGAAAACATTTAGCTCCAAAGTCTGGGATCTGGCACGTAAACCATCACTCTTGACACGCTTTGGCAAGGTGAACAAGAAGGCTGCATCTGCAGCCAAACATGGGCTTGTATCTTGCCCCCTGATTACCTGCTCCATTCCAACAACTGCCTGCTATGAGAATTAAGCGAGATGATGCATAAAGGCCAGATGACTGGCCTCTGAAAAGCGCCTAGTACATGCCAGGCCAACACCGGTTCCACAACCTTCCGCTCGTGCCCCATCGTGTAAGTCACTATGCTATGGAGCTATTTGTCCATTAATATTCCACTGTCTTCACCGGGAAACACAGCAGCATTTAACACGTAGTCTTAGAGGATCACCATCCGTTACTGACCAGTGAGGAGACCGGAAATCAGAGAGGGAAGTTTGTGAAGTATTTTACACAGCAATAAGGCGTGAGCTTAAAACAGAGGTAGCACCCTCTACAACATATCCTAAGACACGCACGGTGGTCTTGCTTATGTATGAGGCCAACTGTCAACGACATGGCTACTTTTACTTTAAAATAGAAGAACATTTCAGCTAGCAGTTCAAAACCAGGTTTCAACAGTCATAAAACATGAGATCGACTGGATGTAAATGTCTAATGATCATAAGGTGCTTTGAAATACGGTTGTTGTATTTAAGGTGAACGCATGACGTCAAGTGTCATTAATACAATGAAAAACCCCCAAACGTTGCAGATTTGGCATAAAGTGTCTTCAGGGAGAGACTTAAAGTCACATATCCATATAATTTTTCTTAACTGCACTTTAGCATCTCTTAATCGAAAGCTCAGTGGCCAAAGGATGTGAAGAATAAGAGAGAGACGCTCTTCCAGGCTCCAAATGAGGCCATTTGCTTTGGTCTGGCACCCCCGGAAACCAGCTGAGGATGACTGGAGAGTCAGTTACGAAGACGTGAGCACTGGCCACGGCTGATGAACAGCAGGGCAGCGGGCAGGTCCTCATTTGCAAAAGGACAGCATCAAGGAATGCGGCAAGGAGTCAGTTACACGAAAGCAGAATGCAGCACTTTACGTAACAGGGACAAGCTCTGGGGAAGGTTCAAAGTGCAGAAACACACGTCGGTAGGGGAGGAAATGCACGTGGCCTTCAAATGCCTTATAAGTAAACGTGCCAGGTGTATTCTGAGATCATTTATTACATCCTCTAAAAACCCAATGTGAATAAAACCTTTTCAGGCTCAAGTTCAACAAACGCACGCGTCTTTCTGGTTCTCGACAAGTCAATGGTCAAAATCTTAAATCTATGAGGGTATTGGCTTTCTAAGATCTCCTCATTGATTGTATGAAGAAAAGAAAGGGGGGGCGTTCTTAAAAGTATAGCATGAAATGAACCACAAATAAAACTAGGAGAATAAAAGAAAATGAAGCCCTGCCTTCTCCCCTTATTTTTGTTGTCTACTGCCAGGGTTCTGGAGCAAGGACACAGAGCCTGAGACAGAGGCAGAAGAGGCAGTGGGATGGGGAAAGACAGTCACGTATCAGTGCCGACCCTGACTCACCAGGGATGTCCATGCTGATATAGTCTGTAAGACAGTGTGCAGAAGGGGGTCTTGAGATCGCAATATGGGAGCTCACGCCTTTGCTAAGTTTAGGATCTAAGGCTACTGGATGGGGATATTGACCATGATTCCAGCAATCAAGTATAAACATCCCACTGACACCTCGGTGGAACCTCTTGGAAAGTAGTCCACATTAACAGATGGAAAGAACAGCCTCGCAGCCCCCTCGCTACCTGGGAGATGGAGAGTGGCAGGGTATAAAAGGTGTTAAGCTTTGCAGTGAAAAGTCATGTTTTCAAAAAACGGGATTCAAGTCCACGGTTCACTGGATGGAAAGCAAGCACGAGAATCTTACAAAACCACTTAAAATCTCAAACTCTGCCACTACGTATGGGCCAACTGCCTTCAAAACGATGCTTGAAAACAGTATGTTTGTCTGTTAACCGGGGTGCGCACCATCAATGCGTTGCACTTCCTCCTTTGCACGTCCACTGTATGAGATGAATGTCAGCCAGCAAGGTCTAGGTCACAAACACACCTCTCAGGAAAGACAGCCATGGAGGTTTCAGAGGACCCAGAGAACAGACCCTTGGCATTCACAGACAACGCGACGATCTACGAGAATAGACCAAAGATTCGAATACACCGTTCAGTCGTACTGGAATCTTCCATAGGTCATGGATCTGAGCTCCCCACGATTTAGCCATTCTCTTCTGGCATGTGATCGGGGCTTCTGTTCTGCCTAAAAATGCACCGGTCTTTTCGCATTTTCTTTACAACCAACCCCAAGATGAGTTAACGGACACTCTTCTCAAAATTAGTTTTCAAACACAAAGTTTTTCTCCCTTCACAAGAAGGACTGAGAATGTCAGTGTCTCAGGGGGCAGGAAAGGTTCCTTATACCCGTTAAATCCCCAGGTGCACTAGGGCAGTGCATTCCTGTATTTTTTTTTTTTTTTTTTTAAGGAAAAGATGAATGGATTAACACGCAGGCAGAACGCGAAGCCGGGGTGAGTGTGAACAGTAGGCATGGCTGTGCTCATTCCTCATCTTTCATGAGCGCTGATGTATGTCTTTTGAGGCGGTACCTCCCCCCAATTACAAATTAAGGCTATTATTGAACTCGGGGCCAAGCACAAATAATTGAGCTTTTGAACGCTGAATCTGAGTCCCTAGGGAACACAGACTGTGAGCTAAGGAACAGAACTGTATCTAAACTAAATTTTGTAAACAAAACCCTATTTAAATGCAGTTGAGGAGTCCAGATTTAAAGAGCCTTTTGATAAAGCTAATTATGCGTTCACTGCTCCCTCGTTTGACTAGCTTAAAGTTGAAGCTCAAGTTCTTACCACAACATTCAACTGTAACTCGCTACAAATAACTCAACTTTTCCTTCTTTTTTTTCCCCTTTCTTTTTCCTGACTTCATTTTCTCCGTCCTTTTCCCGCATGTAGACTGTGTCTTTGTCTTTCAGCGAGGTGATGCACCCGGTCCCGTTAACCCCTCCTGCTGCCATGTCTTGTGTCTGCAGAGGATGCTGCTACCAGAACTTGTAAAAGACAGAGGAGACCTACAGTGATTCTCCTTTATACGCAGAGGAAACCCTTGAGTCCTATTCAAGTCCACAAACTATTCTCGATCGTCTACAGTGTGCTAGATTCTGGGCTGGATTCTAAGACACGGGGTTCAAACATAATTCCTACCCTCCGATTGCTTATATAATCCGCCAGCAAGAAGCAGAGGAAATGTAACCGGAACACGAATCAGGTAACGGTAAGTACGCCGTATGTATGCAGAGACTGAAGAAAGTACACGACAGAGACACTCATGGTCCTAAGGGGCTTTGAGTGCTTGTAATGTAAGTTCTGAAATAACAACGATTTAGGAAAGAGCAAAGTCTTCACGCAGGAGGGGAAACTTGAACCGGACCTCACAAATCACGGGGGGATTCTGATCGGGTTTCTACTTGTGTTTCTGGCCGTCAGTGGGTCTGTTTTACCTTCCAGTGGAGATGCTGTGGTTTCCTCTCGACTGTGTTTTCCCTAAGCCTATTTAGATGTCACTCTATTATGGACATTTCAGAACCGACAACGGCTCTCCAATCTGTGCTGTTGAGCGAAACTGTGATTTTCCTGAAGGGCTTCCAGCATTGATAAATGACTTCATTTCCCTTCAGGAAGCTCGTCAGTCCACAGAAGCATACTGAGGCTGTAGGACATCCTAAAGTCTTCTCTAAGATTTCAGCCCCGCCCGTGCCCCTTCAGGGCAGGTGCCGATGGATGCCCGCCGTGGCTCAGACGCCACCGTTGAGAGCCTGTGTTCTTTACAGTAAGAGAAAATTGTTAAAGAAACTTACCATATCATTTGAGAATCATACAAATGCTTACAGCAAAAGATGACTGCGAGACTGTGCCTGTAAATGTACATGGTATATACTAAATTGTGAAGAAACTTGGTGAATGAATGAGTGGTAGAAAGTCTTGGATTTTGCTCAACAAAAGCTTTTTTCTTTTTTTTTTTTTCTTTTTTAAGGAACAGGTAACTTTTGAGATGGGCCTCCAAGGAACTCCTCGACTCCGAGAGTGAGGCGCTGATAAGGAATTGTGGGGAGGAAGACGCACACAAACTCTGCTGAGCCAGGTGTGAAGGGCACACGAGAAGAGTAATAGATCCTGACTTTGGGTAAGTGTGGAGAGGCCAGCCGAGAGGTGGCTTTCGCTGCAAGGCTCTGGACTTTAAATGTGATCGATGGGTACCTGGGAGAAAACAGGGTTTTGGAGCAGGGAAGGAACAAGATGAAAACAGTGTTGGCAAAAAAATGTTCTGCCTGCTAAATGGACTGGTCTGACAGCAGAGACCAGAGGGCAGGCTGACTGATACAATAAGGCGAAGTCAGTAACAGAGCTGTTTGGTGTTGAAGGGACGGGGTCTGACGTCTAATCCAGGAGGAAAAGCCGGTCAGGCTTGGCCTCCCTGGACACGGATGGTAAAGAGCCAGCAGTGACTCAATGGGGCTTCCTTCCAGAGGAAGTTCCTTCCAGTGACCGTCGTGATGGAAACTGCATGTGTTTGTCTGAGGAGGATGCTGAGCTGAGCTCAGCTTTACACGTGTCTTCTAGAGTCAGACCCACCAGACCCAAGTAAAAGCAAGAGATCAATTTCAAGACAGTGACAGACCAGTGCTATGGGAAGCTATGAGAGCAGGTACGTCCGAACACCATCCAGAGGCCATGTGCAGAGGCCAACTTTCTCCTAGGGGTCTTAGTCTGTTCCGGATGCTACAACAAAATGCCACGGACCGGGTGGCTTATAAACAATAAGCATTTCTTTCTCACAGGTCTGCGGGCTGGAAGTCCAAGATCGAGGTGCCAGCGTGGTTAGTCCTGGGGAAGGCCCTCTTCTGGGTGTGTCCTCACATGGCAGAAAGGGCAAGGGATCTCTCTGGAGCCTCTCTTACCAAGGTACCTTCCCATCCCGAGGGCTCCACTCTCATGACCTAAGTACCTCCCAAAGGCCTCAGCTTCTAGTACGATCACATTGGGCATTAGGATTCCAAAATATGAATGGAGTGGGGGACACGCTGAGACCACAGCACTAGGCTCTGGAAGAGAGTGACCAGTTTGGAGAGGATACTCCAATGCTCACTAGTCACATGGTCCTGATAAGCCTCCACCTCTCTGAACTTTGCATAGTCAGGATGCTTGGACGCTTCCTCAGTCCACACCTCATGGTGGAGCAGAAACTCAACAGGCTGGAGAATCAAAAGTGAAGGACTTGACAGGCCAGCTTTTTACTTGCCACTACTCTGTATGTGTCCTCCTCTCTCTAATGGGTGTTTTCTTACAGCCCCTTTCTCTCATCACTTGGCTTTCTGGTCTCATCCCTTCTCTAACTGAAGACCAGCCATAGTTTCTAGGGAGTGGTTCCAACATTCCACAAGATATCCATGTTGTCTTGTGACTTTCCCGTTCCACTTTCCCACTGTCCAATTATCCTCAACTATGTTTCCCATTCCATTTATGACCCTAGCATTATAAAGAAATCAACGGGTATGAAAAGTCTAGTAAGGGATTGATAGAAGAGCCTGGGGGTAGACTTGGGATTTTATACCCAGTGCATCTTATCACACGGTTGCCCTTTCAGGAAGTTTCAACCCCTTCAGTTCTTGCATCCTCATCCACATGATGAAGATTCTTAAAGCCTTCTCTGCAGGGCAAGTAAGCAGATGAGGCACAGGATGCCTCTAGCACAGCACTCCCCAGGTGGGCCTTCCACGGACCATGGGCTTAGCTCTTCTTCTAATCTTTGTAGAAAACCAGTGACTAAGGGCGCCTGGGTGGCTCAGTCAGTTAAGCATCTGACTCTTCGGCTCAGGCCATGATCTCACAGTTTGTGAGTTCAAGCCCTGCATCAGGCAGACCATGTGGAACCAGCTTGGGATTCTCTCTCTCCCACTCTCTCTGTCCCTCCCCCACTTTCTCTCTCTCTCAAAATAAATAAATACACTTAAAAAAAAAGAAAAGCAGTGACTACGTCGACAATGAACTGATGTATACTGTAATAATCACTAGTAATTAACAACAACAAAAAACCATGGGCACACAGTAACTTACAGAAGTTCTTTCCTTTGATTAAAAAAGAGCATTTCAAATATGCCAAATAACTGGTAATTTAACAATTTAAATTGCCATCAGTAGTGGCCTCTTGAATTTCATAATAAATATGTGCGAAATCCTCAAAAACAGAATTCTACTTTCCGTCTGAGTATAGGACTATTTTGTTTTAGAGAGGAGAATATCCCTATGTCTAACTTCACAGAAGCCTATATGATGTTTGTGAAGGAGAATAAGACAAGTAAAATCCCAGCTACTTTTTCCCAGAGAATGCCCCTCCTCTTCCTCTGCTTTTTTAAGAAGCACCAAGCAAGGTCAAAGCCTGGCTCCACTGGGCTGCACGGCGGGTCTCATTACCGCCGCTGGCTTCCCTGGCTCCTGGGGAGACCTTGCTCAAGGTCAGCTGAGCCGGCTTAGGGAGAGCCACACCTGACTGTACCGGTGGAACTTGAGCTCTGAGTCATTTGCTTGGCAAAGAGCTGATCTGGGAAAAGGCAAAAAAGTCAGAGATGCTGGCGTGAAAGGTGGATGAGTCATGGACAAGGAACAAATCTTTCGCTAGGGAGGACCAGCGTTAGGAGACACTAAAATGGAGAAACAGCGGTTTGGGGAAAACTAGCGTGGATTTTTGGTCAGGAGCATTTAACACACACAAAAAGCAGGCCAAGGTTGCTTTTGCTCCCGGCAATGTCTCAAGTACCCAGCACTCACACTACGAAGGAACAAAAATCTGTGCCAGAGAAGTTTTGGAAAAGGAAGCTTTCCAGGCGAAACTGCCTTTATCACTTGCTTAAGTTTGATTCCAATAAGAAACTAAAACACTGTAACTTATTTCCTCAAATTGTAATCACATGGATAATGCATAGAAACCGTTTGTTTCTTTCACGGTGACTTACATAAACATTACACAGGGGGTTTCATATTCTAGACTGAAAAAACTCAAAAGTTTAACCAAGAGAACACTGCAAGGTCATTTTATACCTTTCTTTTCTTTTTTAGTTTCCTTGAGTAAGGAACCATGTTTTAAAAAGACACACCTTGTACTCTTAAAACAACGGAATCTTAAATGCACGTCTTGAGTAATAGTGAAAAACACGAATGACAAGATTAGTACCTAGGTCTCCATAGGGTTACTTATCTCTAGTTCAAGAACACAGAACAAAACAAAGTTTTACTACACTTCAAATGCAAAAACCACCCCAGACAGTTGAACACATTTGGATGGCGAGACAAAAACTATGCTTTGCAACAACGATCTTTTAGAGCCCTTTTGAAGTAAATGTTCCCATCTTATTTACGGGAAAACCAGCAGAAAAACAACTGAAATCAGCTTGTGTACAATTAACTGACTTGGACACAGGGCCAAGAGTTAGGGTCTCCAACCCAGGCGACATCGCATTAATGAGTCAACGTGGCTGAATCTTCTATCATCTCTCCCATGCAGGACCTCAGCTAAATGAGAATACTGACAAATATCGACAACCTCAAGATGGTTATGCCTGGGACAGTAACTGCCTGTCTTCTCCGGAATCTGTCTGGGAGGGAGAAAGGACGTTCCTTCACTTCTTGCATGCCTCTGCGGAACCAGGCACTCCCACAGCTATGTCCTTGGCCTTCTCCAACCCCCCACTGGCTTGCTGTTATCTTAGCTGGCATGTGGGCAACTGAGGTTTCAGAGAAGTAAAGTCCGTTCGCAGGGTTGGTAAGCAGTGGAGCTGAGTTCACACTCGTGTCTGCTCAACCCCTCAGTGTTTTCCTGGCCACCAGGGTCGCAAACTCACCTGCTCTCGGGAGCGAGCCCCCCGGGCATTAACATCGCACGGCAGAGTCTGGATAAGCACGGGAGCTGGGAATCATAAAAGGGACCCACAGGCCCATTGGTGGGGGGCCTGCTTTTAGCACCAGAAAACCCCCTCCCTTGTGGGCACATCGGGATGGGTGGGCTCCTCGAATGAGGCCGAGTGGAGAACACGGGCCCTGCTGGAGGCACTCCCTATGAAATCCTGTGTGCAGGGGCAGTTTTGCAATCTCAGACCTGGGGATGGAGGGCGTGGAGTTCCTTCCAGCCAACAGGAGCCTAGGGCTTGCCTCTCAGCACTTCTTAGATCCGGGATAAGAAGATAAGGTGATGGATTTCAGGGCATCTCACTGGGGGGCACTGTTGGCTTTTTCTGTAATGCCTCTCTCTCCACAGATGGCAGGATTCCACCTGGCACAGGCCGGTTCTTACCTGTCAGCCTAAATTAGATTCTGAAGTTCCTGGACAGTGGTAACATCTACCCAACAATGTCATGCATAATGCAGTAATAATAAACTACAGAATGCATGACACACTATACGGGCAATGGCCCAATTCATATGGATGCTGGAAAAGAGGCTTGAGGAAGGCTGTCAATCATATCGGAGCTTGTGGCCACTTGGGAATATGGCGCTGAGGTTAAGACTGTGCTCTCGTGACGTCTGTGCCTTAAGTGACTGCAGACATCAGTTAACTGGAGAGCTGTCTCTCAACTTCCTAAACATTTCCAATGTCCTCATTTGGTGATATCGAACTCTCAGCCCCTCTGGAAAAGGGAGGAACCACCTGGACCCTGACCACTGTTCATCCACGTCCTTGCTTCCTTCGGGGGAAAATGGGTCTGGTTCTAGGATGTTTCCAGGCTCTCGATCAGCTCTGGAGACCAGGAAGGAATCCTGGGGTGGTGTGGACGCGGGACGAAATGCCCAGCAGTCTCTTCATGAAGCACGCACATTTCCAGAGCTGTTGGCTATCTGCCAACACTTGCCCCCGGCCTTCTCGGTCTGTCCCTTGGCTGGCCATTAGGTTCTGGCCTCTTGACATGGCCTCCTTTGGGAGCCATCCTGCAAAACTCTCTCTCCCCAAAACTCCCAGGGCACTTAATGCTGGCCCTACACCATTCGGCCTGTCAGAAAACACCATTTCATTCTCCGACCATAGACAGTGTACTTTTCATTAAAGTACAAAGATGTTCACTTTTTAATGTTGCCTTCAAACCCACGCACCGACAAGTAGCTGGTCACTGATTATGGGTAAATACAACACGGCCTTTGAAAGAACCGTCACTACTAAGCAAATACATAGAAGACATACCATGGAATCCCTTGGAAAAGCCAAAGTACATCAAGGTTACTGTTACTTTTAGTCCTAGTTTAGAGACCTCCAAGACAGGGGCTCCTTGTTTTTCTTTGTCTTTTTTTCTTTTTTGGTCAGACAGCAAAATATCTGAAACCTCAGCCTCTCAGCCTCTTTGTCTTAATGTAACAAGGCCAACAGGTTTTCAGAGAGAATCAATACCTTCTGCTCAGAACGGGTCCAAATCAAGCAATGTACTTACTTGAAAGAAGAATGAGTATTTTATGGACGGTAGGCAGAAGTCACAGGGAATCCTTTCTACCTTAAGCTACTCTCTGCAGCATGCAATATCTGAAAATAGAGAAAAAACTGCTATTGCTTTTTTATTTGACAGAAATAGGCAGGCTACTAAATATATATAGCAATGGAAAATGATGCTCTTTTAAAAATGCGCGCACGAATTAAAACAAAACAAAACAAAACAGATAACAAACAGGTAGGTACACCAAAATGTGTTAGTTCTCACACACTTCACTTAGAGGCGACGGGTTTTTTGCTCACCTCAGCTACGCTTTTAAGGAGACATTTAACCATGGGCGGCAATTATACAGAAGAACCTGCACGCTGAGTTGTGAGGAGTCACATAAATAAAGGCTGACAGGACGTCATCTCATTTCTGGAACTGCTGCCCTGCACATCCCGAGTCTGAGTCTACCCAAGGTCTGACAGGGTGTTGGCATGTCGAATGGCCTCAGGGCCATCTGGTAGACCACCCCCCCCCCCCTTCAGAACAGGAAACAGGCCCGCTCAGGTGAGGGGCTTCGCAAAAACCACTCAGCTGGCTGGGGCAGAGCTCCAGGAGTACTCCTACCTGCACTGTCAAGCCCCCATGATAGGATTCATTCATTCATCCATTCATTCATTCATCCATTCATTCATTCATCCATTCATTCATTCATCCATCCATTCATTCATTCATCCATTCATCCATTCATTCATCCATTCATTCATTCATTCATCCATTCATTCATTCATCCATTCATCCATTCATCCATTCATTCATTCATTCATCCATTCATTCATTCATTCATCCATTCATTCATTCATTCATCCATTCATTCATTCATCCATTCATCCATTCATTCTCAAGTACTGGCAGAGCACTTTCTATGAACCAAGTTCTACTCTAGGCTCTGTGGGTGAAGGGAAAAATGTCTGACCTCAGCGTCTCCATTCCAGTGAGGGGAGACTATATTCTCAGAATGTCCCGCTACCATGGCGGCTGGAGACATCTGAAGGCAGCGGGGGAGAGCTAGCCAGGGGTCCACTGGGGGAGGCACATTCCAGGCAGAGGGGGCAGCCAGGGCCCTGAGGCACAAGGAGCCCAGGAGGCTGCTAGGACTGGAGCAGGGGACATGCGGGGACCCAAAAGTAGTGGCTAAGTCTGTGGCAACGGACGAACCAACCAGTGGAAAGCAGGTGTCAGAGAAGCTGATGAAGCACAGAACTTCGGAGGGTACCTACTGAACAGGTGGGCAGAAAAGAAGGAGCCTGGAAGGAAACAATTGAAGACAGGAGAAGAATGGAAGGGGGCTGTTTCCCAGAGGCCAGCAGGCCAGCTCCCAGCTGCTGCCTCTGGTGGTCAGCTCTGAAGGAGAATACGCCCAACACAGAGAGTAGCGGTAGAGCGAAGGCAGAGGGAAGTCAAGGCTGCGATACGACAGCCGTGTAGACGTGGATACGGAGGCCCGACTAGAGCAAAACACTGCAGAATGCTGACTGCAGGTCCCGAATATCGGAAACGCAGGACCCGTATCCACGCAGACGGTTCCCTGGCGGCAAGATCTAATGCAGACTTGTCCTTAAAGTGGACCTCCCCCCCACATTGGGCACGATTTAAAACACGCCTAAATTCGATGAAATGTGTAAGGAAAGGAAAGAAGAAGGCCTCCATCATAGTAAGGCCAAAGGCAAGTGTTATCATCCACGCCCCAACTTTACAAGCCTGTCTTTAGGGAGCATCGACAAAATAAACGACTCCCACAAAAGAGTCAACAGGCCTCTAAGAGCAAAAGATTATCCCTGGCAAGGCACACGGTTGCAAAAGTCATCACTGAATTGCTCGGGAGTACAACAGTAATGAAGGTATTTTGCGATTCCTTGAAGGTGGATTTTTAAATTACGAGGTACATTTAAATTACTGGATGCCTCAAAAAAGGCTTTTTAAGTCCCATGTTATGTGAATCTACTAAAACATAAATACTTCCGTGCAACAATCCAGGGTGCATTCTGCAAAGGTGCAGAAGGAAAAAAAAAAACAAAAAAAGACGGTTTATCTTCAGGACGTTCATTACAGATCACAAACAGGACCACATAGTAAAACTGAAAGTCAATATAAGATACGGAACAGCCCTGTGGCCCACGCCAACTCCTACAAGACATTAGCTCTGGTGGATGTGGTGCAAAGTGAGTGGCAATCAGAAAGTTCTGGATGGGGGGCCAGGCGTTACCATCTCTCTTCTCCTGAAGCCTTCCCTCCCTGCCCTTTCTCCTTGGGATCACCAAGCTAAACGCCTCTGTTCTCCTCTTATCCCCTATTATTATTTATTTCACGGTCTCTCCTCTACCACAGAGCTGTGTCTTCTATCCTTGTCTCATGAATGCTTGGCGCAGAACCTGGCACTTGGTAGGTGCACATCATCACAGAGTAAAATAATAAAAAAAATGAAATACACTTAAATGAGAGCCCTGTGTCTCTTCAAATATTTTTCCAACCCAGGCAAATCTGGGGGGGGGGGGGTCAATCCTGAGATATTAATCACTTGTTAAGGACAGATGTCCCTTGCTTTTTGCTGTCACAGATGCCCAAGCATCTGGTCAGAAAGCCACCTCGAGGTGCCATACCACAACCTCACATCCAAGACCCTGTACGACACCTTGGTCTTTCTTTTCTGCAATTATTTTCAGGCTGCGATCAGCCCAGGGGCTTTGTGGCATATCCTATTCTACGTGGAATGACTTTTTGTTTTTAAACTCACTACCATTTTTTTCGGCTATGATTACGAGCCCCTAGGAGAAAAAGTCAGGAAGTAGCCCTTGATGTTTTAATTTAAGAAATTAGACATTTTATATTCTAGTTCATGCTAACGGACTTATTTCTGATTGGTCAGAAATGCTGTTCTCTCAGCAGTAAAGTGCCACAGAATTACAAGGATGGGCAGAACAAAATTTTAAAGTGTCTAAGAAACTTATTTTTACTTTCTCATTTCAGAACTACATAAAGAATCCTCTGAGCGTAGTAAAAACAGGTTGTAATTGATCTGAAGATAAAAGTGTAGGTTTTGGTACTCTAAGAAAAGATGGCTGGCATTTTGTTTAGTGCTATTTGAAAAAATGCCCCTTTAGTATATGTTAAAAGGCCCTTTGGGATATCATAGTACCTTACACAATATCCGTGCACATTTATAGTTACATCACATTTTTAAGAAGTTCCTTCTAGACACAGAAAGTCTTTTAAGATCCAGCCCTTGAGAATCAACGTCATTTACAACTATTTCCCACAGCTTCCCAAATGCTAAGTGGGGCTGTGCTCAAAAGGGAGGTTTACAATGGTTATGCAGGACAACAATAATTTACTCTTCAGGCAGCTTCCTTCTTGGAAATTCTGTAAGACTAAGGTGATTAAGGAGGGGTTTCGGGAGATTAGCAGAAGGAGAAGGAGGACAGGCAGTTACGGAGCCGCATCAATTTATTCTTGTGCAGATGAGTGTCCACGCCCAACTGTCAAATGCAGGTTATTTTCCACACCTGCAGCAGGAAGCATGTCAGGCAAAGGATGGAGGGCTGTAACTGGAGAGAGGGGTCAGGCCGTGTGAAGGACAGCACGATCACCGTAACCAACTGCGCTCCCGCCACGGCGACGCCACCTTCTGAAGTCAGAACCAGGCGTGGCTAGGGTCAGGGGAGTCCAAACAGGAAGTCGGAGCTCTCGGGAGGGCGACGCTTCCCACATTCATCCCGTCACACGTGCTCTCTTAAAACCAAAACGCTGCCACTGCCTGTAGTCACAGAGAGCCCCTGCCTTACAATGAGTGACTGCCAAACTTTGTTATTTATAGATGACGCTGCATTACCACAAATGACCCCCTTTCTTGATATATTCTTTATTTTTTTTTCTTAAAACTGTGATTTGGGAGAAATGTCACATTAGACAATTTATTACAACCTCCGGATAGACTAGGGGAGGGGATCGGGGCGGTGGGGAGTGAAGCAGAGTTAGTATTCTGAAGTTTTCCTCTGCCTAAGAATATACGGAAGCCCTTCCCACCAGATCGTAGCTTTCAATCAAAGCAGTCATTTTAACAAAATACTTAAATGGCACTGTTTGGCTTTTCAGGAGCAGGGCATAATTCCTGACAGCCTTCAGATATCAGCAGGGCTCTCCACTGATAGCAGACCAGACGCATGGTGGCAGCCAGCCAGCCGTGTGACCGGTGAGTCAATACACAAGTTTCTCTGGTCTCCACAGTCGGCGACGGTAAGGACATCAATTGTTAAGTTTGAGGACCAGATGATAACAAGGGGTTCTTCTGTATCAAACAGCTCTATGGCGAAGGTACGCCGAGAAAACAAAAACTCACGCTGCGTTTGTCTGGGTTTCTTGAAGCTCAGCCTTGGCCATTTAGATATTTTTCCTCCAGACTATACCACCTTTATTACCCCATTTAAGATTATTTAGGGTTTGATTTGGAAAACAGTCCAGGCGACCATGAATAGAAATTTTCAAGCGTCGTCAGACCTCAAAGTGGTCAGAACCCCACCTTTCTGTGATTTCCTTTCAACTCCGAAAGCAACGTGACATCCCTGTGAAACAAAAGCCCCGAGTGAAAAATTCTCTCTTTGGCACAGCTGAATACGCACCTCTACATATTTCTGGCACAATGGGATATGCTAATATTCTCCATATTAAAAAAGCTTAATGGGAACTACAAACAGTGAAACAAAGAAAGCCATCCAAAATGAAGGCTGCACACATCTTTGCAGAAACAATAGCACATTACTTCTGCGCCGACACCGGGAGAATCGCTCCCCCGTCCTCATTAAAGTGTGTTTCACTGAACTCTCCTCGATTGCTCATTATTCATGAGAGTCTGGACTCCATGCAAACAAAGTCACCCGGCTACGGAAACGCACCTCCAAAGCCACCTAAATTGAGGCAACATCGGACTTTCCAAAACAGAAGAGAACCAATAAGAATCATCCCCCGCTACCTGCACTCTTGAATCCAGGTAAAAACAATATTCCTTCGTGAACAGGGGAGCTGTTTACCAGCCAAGCCTTCTCCAGGAGAACACATTACAGTCTGGGAAAGCTGGAGCACGCGTGATATTAACAAAAGCAAGATCACATTAAAACGGAGGACATGACGAACGCACTTCATTTCATGCATGGCCCTGTTTTTTCCTGCGAGATAAAGCCTCAAAGTAATTACCATGAACTGAAACTTCTCCAGTGATCTCCGGGAGCCGGCAGCCGGTGCCTCCGATGAACTACAACAAAGACGGACACGTTCTCTCCGGTGCCTTCCTATCTCCTTCACTGTCAGCAGCCAAGCACCTCCGCCGTCGCAAGAACACAGTAGAGTATCTCTGTATCTATGTCTCCAATGCAGCATAAAGAGTACTGTGGAAACCTATCAAACTGGCGAGCAGCAGGGCGAGCAACCAATGAGGAGAGGCTCATGCAGAATCCAGCACATGCTCTCTGAGGCGCAGGCTGTCACCAGCGCTTAGCAGGCTGCTAATCTAATTATAGCTAGTTTGCTAGCACAGAGCTCTTGGAGCAAAAGCACAGAAGCAAATTGCATTTTAATAAATTAAGCCCCACAGACAAAAATCATCTTGATTTCCTGTCATTTTGAAGATGGATGCATCACCTCATAAACGAGAAGTGTTTCTTACAAGTGCATGCCTGTGTGCTCTCCAGTCTGGAGAAACAAAGAGTGGTGAAATCGATGTGCCGTGCCACCAGCTTCCTTCAACTTCACAGAAGCCAGCAGGGAGAAATAATAAAATCGATACCGCGAGGATATTAAAATCCAAGTCCTCTAAAATCTGCGCCTCACTTTATTTACCCTGGGTCAGCAATTTGCCACTCATTTGTCCTAAAGTGCTAATTACTCTCTCAATATCATTGGAAATACCACGCACGTTTGTGTCCATCGGGGAAAAGGGCTACTCAAGGTGTCAAAAGTCATAGTCTTGATTCTCCTGATGAATAATAATTCAGAGTTACAAGGGGTGGAAAAGGATTATCAGAAGTCATTATAAAAGCAAAAATTAAATAAATTTGCCCACCTCACGGTTTAACGGTAGAATCAGTTCTAGAAGCCAAATCCTGTCAGGGATGGTTTGATGCAAACCTAAAGGGCATGCGTCTAAGTGGCAAACTGGCTGGGTTGAAGTTCTGGATCAGCTATTTCCTACCTTTGTGACTGGGCAAGGGATTGGACTTCTCTGTGTCTCAGAGGCAATAATGGGAGACACCTTGCAGGATTATTGTCAATGGGCTATTAGCACTTAGCACGGGGACTGGCACACAGTGAGTTCTCATCACGCTATTATTAATAGCAGCAATCTTTTCACGACGTCCTATTACCTACCTTCTTTTCCAGTATCACACTACTCTAAAAAAGTATCTAACCACTTCTCCACTGTGGAATTTTGTCAGAAACACCATTTAGAATTAACAGTGACAAGCTAATGGCAGACTTGATTAATCACAGAGAATCATTATTGTATTCACTCTAGTAACAAAAAAAAATATGACACCTCCTTCTTTTTGCCTACGTAATTGCTACAATTTCACTTGATTCTGTAAGAACCGATCTTAAAAGGACTTTTCAGGAAATTATGGGCATATAATTGTATTTCATTTACGACTTGCAATATGGATTATATGATATACATTTTGAAAGTGTTTTCTATGGAATATAAATTGGGGAAAGTTGGTAATGAGAAGTTTGATTAAATTTATTTTTTTTAACATTTATTTATTTTTGAGACAGAGAGAGACAGAGCATGAACGGGGAAGGGTCAGAGAGAGGGAGACACAGAATCTGAAACAGGCTCCAGGCTCTGAGCTGTCAGCACAGAGCCCAACGCGGGGCTCGAACTCACGGACCGCGAGATCATGACCTGAGGTGAAGTCGGCCGCTTAACCGACTCAGCCACCCAGGCGCCCCAGAAGTTTGATTAAATTTAAATTGACAAATTTATATGAGAAGGGGAGAGGAGAGAAGTCAGCGAGTCAAAGGCAACTTTTGTCCCTGCAGCCTACTTACACATTTGTTTTCCCTGAAAGTCATTTCTTTCTTGTATGTTCCACAAAATTAACAATCCCGGGATGATATTTATCAAATCTGTTAATCTGTTCAGTGTTCTTTCAGTAATTCCCAGAAACTGGTATGTTCCACCAGTTAAGTTCTGATCCGACGATACTGGGCACACTTCTCATTTCTATAGTTTTTATTTTGCTCTGCTTTTTATTTGAAAACCTTGATAGACAGTTGACATTCTCAAAAGGCATTATGATTTGCTCTAAGGAACCAAATATCCCCAGGGATTAATCAGTGGCCATAGAAAAGGAATCCTGCCTAAGGATCATTTTTCATCCACCAGTCTTTGTGTCCCACAACCTGTTTGGGAAATAAGCTAGTGAAAGGGACGACATGGCCCATAAACTCCAAAGGAGAGCACAGAAACTCATGGCCCATCAACTTAAGAATGAAAAAGGGCGTAGAAACGTACACACAGACACAAAGTCGGGGGAAACATGATGGAGACAAGTCGGCTAAAGGAAAGTATTGCCGCGTGCGTTACTTGGAAGCATCGACCACCGAATTATCAAAGCGCAATCAGCATCATCAGGAGCTAAAACTCCAAGAGGAATTGGCTTCAGTGATTTGGCCTAAGGCACAGCTCCCCAGAGGCTGCCAGGATACAGACTAGTAACACTTCCAGGCATTTATCTAGGAAACATCGAACAGCTCTGCCTTCCCCTTCATTTAACAGACTGCTAGCTCAAAAAAAGGCACTTTAAAAAGCTGTTTGATTAATTTCTCTCATGCCTGTTTTGTAGAAGCATTAAACAGACCCTTTCTGAGAGACGGAAGCGACTGTCCTTTCTTCGGTCTTATCTTTCCACATGTTTAGAACCAATATTTGTTTGAAACTGGGTAATAGTTCATTGGTCATCTTTCTTACTGCCACTCTGCTGGGCGAGCCTATATATTTGGTTTTAACCTCCGGAACGAGCACTTTTGTCTCTGAACTTTTGTCAACTCGTCCTTGATTCTGAAAAGCCATTCGCCCTCTCAACGAACGGTGCTTGGCACCTCCTGTGTGCAAAGACCTGCTGGACATTGACAACAGCGGCACAGGCAGGAGTCAGAGCGTTCAGATTCTTAATGGAGCTTCCATTCTAATGAGGGAGATGAACATCAAGCGATTCATTAACAAATGAGCAACCATGATGGCGCTGTCGGGGGGGGGGGGGGAAGCGCTGTCGGGGGGGGGGGCAGGGGGTGCTGTGAAAGCATGTAAGTGGGGGGTGGGGTGACCGGTCTGTGGCTGGAGTGTGGGTGAGGGCCAGGGGTGTGTCAAGGTCCTGGAGAGGCTGGTGGGACTGGAGGGCAAAGGAGGGACTTGGAGACACAGCCGGAAACAGCATCCACCAGAGAAGGAAGGAAGGGAGTTTGGTCCAAGCCTTCTGAAAATATGACTGCTGATTTCCTTTTCAGTTCTTTCTAGAGTAAGAGGCTCCCACAATCTTCTAGGTCAAAACTTTCGCTTGCCCTGCCCTGTACAAAGAACAGAAACGTGTGCATCTCACATGTGCCACACTGGGCAAGGAGGAGCAGTCACGCACCATGGGCATCAACCTCCCTGAACGGAATCCCTCAATTCTGTTTTCATTCTCTAACCTTGGAGAACGAAGAGAGGAAAGCGTAAGCGTCGAGACTTTCCATACAGAGTTCTGTTAGAGTCTTCTTCTTCCCTTGGGAAAGAAACCAGAGTTTCCATACTAAAAATGATTCTTTCTAAGCCTATGGCTCCTGGATAACTTTAGACTGATCCGAGGTGTCTCTATTTTGGTTGTTTGTCAGACTCCAACTTGCCGCAAGGGGTCCAGGAAAGCTGCTTCTGCTCTGAGGAACCAGATCCGGTTCCACCGTGGGGAGGGCTGCTCATAAGCTGGGCCTCCATGGCCAAGGATTCTCCCACTTGGCTGACCGCAGCCGCAGCTCAGCTCTCCTCTCCCGGCTCTGCCAAGGGAAGGAGCAAGGACCAGCGGTTGACTGGTGGTCCGAGACGTGCCACGGATCCCAGCCCACGTGGAGTACGGGCTGGCCAGTATCAGAACAGCCAGCCTGGGATGGCGTGGCCCTGACCAGCCGCGTTTCCATCATGGGGTTTCGAGGCGCCAACCACCATGCAGTCGCTGTGCGTGGGACTGGGCAGAGATGCTAACAATCAGCTCCCCCCAGACCCTATGAAGGGCTTTAGCATACCACCGACTCCCAACTCCAAGGGAAAGAGAAGCACGCCCAGGCTGTGAAAGCCTCCTCTGGCTACCAGGGGTGGGACAGCTGATGGAACAGCATATGAGTAGTTAGGAAGTATAGTGCTCTTTCCTTCTCTGTTCATAACACCCAAACACTGGCCTTGTTTCTTTCCTTCCTTCCCTCCTTCTCTTGCTTCCCTTCTTTCTTTCTTTCTTTTTAGAACGCAGCACACGGGTGCCTGAAGCAGGTGTAACACGGACAGGCTCGGAAAGACCAAAACGGGCTGCTGGAAATTCCCCCACCCGTGCCAAAGACCAGGTGCGGTCCTCAGCACCCCCCCTTCATTCGGATGCTTCGCACACTGCCCCGTGTGCCGCGAAGTGACCCCGCGGTGCAAACAGGGCCTCCGACGTTCCTTCGTCCATCAACGCAGGATGCCGTCGTGTGAGTCGGCTCTCGGGGCCTCCTGGGAAGCCACCTGCTGAGGAAGATGATTATGTCTGGACGACCATCTTGCCAGCCCTCGTAAGCAGCCAGTGTGAGTCTTCTCAGTGCGGCTCGGTTTCCAATCCAGCCGTGCATCCTGTAGGGTCTTCTCAAAGCCTGTCTGTGCCATCGCCTTTGCTTGTCTTTCTTTTTCTCCGAACGATTCATATTTTATAGTACTGGCGGAGACAGATGGAAAGGTAGGGGACAGCGAGACAGCTAAGGAGGTATGAATCTGCGGGGCGGCTAGCTCCAGAGAGACTCCGTCCTGGAGGCTGGCTGTGAATGGCTGGCAGTCGCTCGCAGAGTAAAGCCTTTCCGACATCCTCACACTCTCGGCATCTATCCTGTCGACGAGGACCCGGGGCGGCCCAAACACCCTCGCGGAGGGACTTCACAGGATCCACAAGTGCATGGCTGGACAGCACCAGTCGGTGGTACTTGACCACAGCACTTGGACGGACTGTTTCCCAGGGCCCCCCTCTCCCCATTTCCTTGGGCCCCTTTCCTGCTGTATCCCCCTATAACAAACCTATGAGGCCCTGTCTGCTCTCAGCCTCTCTTCCAGTTTGCCACCCCAGCCCACCCAGCAGACCACCGAAGTTAAGGCTTTGGACTTTGACACAACTTAATCATAGGTCAACACCGCACGGGGATTAGCCCTATCATGCCGATTTAACCAAGAATGTAACTGGTTTCTCAGGCCCAGAGGTAAGAAGTCACTTGGGGGAAAAAGAGAACAAAGAATTCCTTAGGTATGGGACTAACCCTCAAAAAAGTTTCTACAGACAAAATTTACCTCTGCAATGTCCCATACCCTTTTGTACCGCACCCTGACCCCAAGGATGCCCAAGTACCAAGCGCCTACAACCGTAGCAGGCCACGTAGGGCTGCCCAGCCCCCAAACCTCCTCGCGTTCTAAAACTAACCAGCCAGGACTTTGTCCTCTTACAGGAAAACGGGCCTCCTACGCCTGTTATGCACAAGAAGTAACAAGTCTCCTGCCTTGGGGGTGAGCTCCTGCACCTGTTAAGAGGATGGTAGCCTCAACATTCGGCGTGAATTAAGAAGAACCCACAGAGGTGCTTCCGCGCAGGTCCACGGGGTTAAGAAGAGAGCTGGGATACGTAGTGCAAAAGGGGCTTTCCCCCCACCCCCCCCAGACCTGAGAAACTAAACGATTAGGGTGACATAAACAACTTTTGAAATTCCGATGCAAAAAGCACACTTCCGTGCCTAATGAACATCAGATTAAGAAAAATCGTCGTTAGATGATTTCATTTTGCATCTAACTCACAAACACAACATCCTTAGGAAAGCATCTTTTCGATTCAGCTACTTCCTACAGCAGCCCATTTCCACCCAAATGATTGTTTCTTAATTATAAAGTCCAACAGTCAATTACAGGGAGTGTTAAAAGTATCTCAACGCGCAGGAATTTAAGCATTGCATAATAACGCACAGGAATTTAAGCACTGCATAATAAAAGAACTTCTATATTCTCCAGAAACCAAAACTCCTACCTTCCTTTCACTTATATTTATATATGGTTACAAGTCAAACATGGGTTTTTTTTTTTTTCCAGCCGATGAGGCAGAACGCACAAGGACATTTCATGCGTGTGTAAGTACATGTTGGTATCAGAACACGCATGCGGACAGCAGGGAGCCTTGCACGAATGGACATTCGAGCAATTAAAAATTAGTATCACTAAGAAACTTTAACAATAACAACAACACAACCACGGTGGTGGAATAAGACATCAGTGATCTGTACCTTAATGGGAATGATTTTAAATAACCGATAAGAGGGGCGCCTGGGCGGCTCAGTTGGTGAAGCGTCCAGCTCTTGGTTTTGGCTAAGGTCATGATCTCACAGTTCGTGGGTTCAAGCCCCGAGTTGGGCTCTGTGCTGACAGCACGGAGCCTGCCTGGGATTCTCTCTCCCTCTCTCTCTGCCCCTCCCCCACGTGTGCTTTTTCCTCTCTCTCTCTCCTTCTCTCTCAAAGTAAATAAATAAACTTAAAAAAAATAAATAAATAACCAGTAAGATTAATCCTCAGCATTCTGATTTGTAGCCTTTAAGAAATGTAAGTTTAGGACAAGGAAGAGAGGGTTATTTGAAAACCTAAAAATAGTAAGGAGACATTGCCTCAGTAGCTCGAGAAATGTATATTGGGCCCCTACTTATGTGATCATGGATTGAGATATACCGTCTTCCTTGATGGCATTTACAGGTGAGGGAGGCAGTGAGCACCAGAGAGCTTGTTGGGAAGGAAGGGAAATCAGAAAGGGGAGCCACAAACCAGGACTTGCTCAGGAACTCCAATTTGTTCCTATTTTGCTCCTTTTCTCGCTAAAATCATGTTGGTTCTTATACACAAAAAATTAATTACCCCATGGGTATAATAATTAAATATTATTAAATAATCTTATATATATCTTATATATATATTATATATAACAATAACAATAATGTATAAACACATCACACATATCATATATAATATGTATACATAAATAATCTTATATAGAATAATATAATACACTTTGAATTGGCTTGCAGTAATATTCCTAAGCATATTACCTTTTCTTCTGTTCTCAAATCATACCATGGTTTAGGGACACTGACAGGCATCTTCTTGGATGTGAAGGTGTTTACCTTATCAATAATCTCTGTTCTACCAAAAGGACTCAGGCTTGGACTCTTTCTCTACTGACCATCGATAATTCCTACACAACTTTAAATTACAATAAATGGACCAACGTCCTAAATCGTAGCTTTGACTCCTAAAGCGGCATGCGTAAATATTTCAGTTAAATGAAGCTTCCTATAATTGTAAACAGTTCTGCATAGTATCAGCCCCCGTTCTTGAGGGCATCTCTACAATTACCGTCCAAAAATCAAGGCATATAATCTTGCATGACTGAAGCCTGCTGCTATTTTAAGCAACAGCTTCAAGGAATCACTTCAAGTATGTATCGTACGAAATGTTCATAATTATGTTTTAACGTTACTAACTTTGAAAGGTTACTTCATCCAAACAAATATCATTTGTTAGGAAATTCATCTGGGGTCTTTCTGAAACGTTTAAAGTTTCCTTTAAAGCCTAAGGATAGGTGTCTTGAAAGGGGTCATATGAAAACTTTGGAAGTTATATCCTCCTGAACGATATTCTTTGGGGGGAATTGTGTTGCTAGAACAACATCATCATGTACTTCTCACCTCCTATCCCATTACACTTTATACCAATCTACTCCTTTCCAGCTGGCCACCTTGGGTAAATTACTTAACTTCTCCATGCTTGAATGTTCTCATCTACAACATGAGGATGACATTATGTGGATTAAGTGAGTTAATATATACAACAAGCATTTAGAGAGTACCCAGCATTTTGTAAACATTAAGTTCTCCACACTTGGCTGATGGCAAAATTAAACATCCAGGCCAAATGATATTCATGTTATTAGAGAAACCGACCCTCTCTTAGAAAAAGAAGTATATAATATAAATACATAATATATACATAAGTATATAATATAAATACATCATGCCCTGCGTGCAACCCAGAGGGGAAATGTGATACTGTTAAGAGCTTGTTAGTAACATCTAGAAATCCTGGAACTTCAATGAGCATGGCTTTTTTTTCTTCCTGGGGGCAATGTGGGAAAATGTCTTGAAAATGTGACAAATGTGTATACCTTTACCCCTGGCCATTCACCGTGGGGAAATCATCCTACAGACCATATGCAAAAATAAATTAGAAATAATTGAGGATATATGAAAAAATGTATAGAGTGATGGTATTTGTCATATCACACTATCCCTTAGAGAGCCAAAACAGAAAGGAAATCCCATTCAACAATAGCCAATTGGTTACATACATTATGGGGTATAAAATTAATGGAATATTATACTGAATTTAAAAAATTTTTTCTACTGTGCTATCACTAACATAAATTATTTACTAAAGCTTTGTGTTTTTTCCCACTCCCACCCAAGGAAAAGAAAAACCTAGGGTGGCCAGTGTTTAATGAGTAGAGCCCCTGTAATGTCTTGGCCTGGAGATTCTTGTTGCCCACCCCTGCCCCGGTGGACAGATCTAGCCTACAGCCAGTCTGCAAGGTGCAACTCAGCCTTGCTAACCATGAGGTGAGGAATCAGCCAGTAAGCAGCAGCCTCAGCAACCACGATTTTGATGAGCTAATTGTTCTCAGCCGTAAGTCAAACCATTAGAGTAGGAACCAAAAGTTCAGCCTGGATTGTCAGCCAATTTGCTGATGATTATTAGACATCAGGGCAAGCCTCTGCTGGCGCTCACACAAGCCCTCATTGCTAAGTGCAGCTCAGATATTCCTTACCTTAGTTATTTGGATAATTCTCTCCTTTTATCTAAAAGCGTTCTTACATACTTGGAAGACATGGCCAGGTTCAGACGTCTGGAAAGAAGCCAGTAAGTTTAAGTGCTGTAGAAAATGGAAAATAATTTCTTTGGATATAAAGTTAGAAACATTAGCATGCTTCAAGATCGACTGGGACCTTGGCAGGTGTCTGAAGCTTTATGGATTGTTGCTGCTACAGCAGGAATCAAGTTTAAAATAAGGTAAAGCGAAACAATCCCCTTTTAGCGTGTCTGCCTAGATACTGTTTTTACTTTCACAGTTTAAAAAATCTTGTGAACCCTAGCTCAGTATCGTTAATAGATAATGGTTCAATGGTTTTGTCAGAAAGATATTTCCATTTACACGTGTATATTTTAAAGATAGTTTTATTATATCTAGGGACCAATTTTTTAAGTTCCACAATAGAAATTAATGTGCGAGTGGGATTTGTTTAAAAGAAATCTGCCTTGCAGCAACCTGAGCCCTACTCCATCTATATATACTATTAAGTGTGTAATTACCTGTAAAGTCAAGACTTTTTTTTTTCCTGCTGAAAATAATCACCCCCAGTTTCTTTTTTGAATGTTAAGTGTTTTTTTTTTTAATGTTTATTTATTTTTGAGACAGAGAGAGACAGAGCGTGAGCAGGGGTGGGGCGGAGACAGAGGGAGACACAGAATCCGAAGCGGGCTCCAGGCTCTGAGCTGTCAGCACAGAGCCCGACACGGGGCTCGAACTCACAAACCATGAGATCATGACCTGAGCCGAAGTCGGACACCCAACCCACTGAGCCACCCAGGCACCCCGAATGTTAAGTTTTTCATACACGGTGACCAGTTTCTGTATCTGGATTCCCTATATGTCTCCTGTTCCTACTTCCAAATGTACACATTCTCTCCATGTTTTCTTTTAGAGCAAAGAAACAATTTTTCATTACATAGTCCTGTTAAAGGCAGTGGCAATAATTAGGGAACCCTTTTCCTTTAACTCATGTTCCGCTCCTGGAGCGTTTCACCACTCAGTGATTTTAAGGAGAAAAAAATAACGTGTCCCTCAAGAATGAATAAGTTATTTGACGAGAAAGAATCTTCTGAAACTATGAACATCTGACGACTTTCTAAACAAACAGGAAAATCTGTGTTACTTCCTTAAGGTTCTTTCTTGGGTTGTCACTTTATGCTTTATGGACACAATAAAGGGGAAAGTTCCTCCTCCAAACATTACGGAAACAGTGTGTAAATCTGTGGCGAGATCTGAAAATCATTTCTGCGGACGTGGGTTCTCTTTCTGTAGGGTATGTTTTCTAAGCACAGCGTCAGTATATCAGGAAGAACAAGCACAGGAAAAGATAAGCTTCACTGCATATTACTTTTATCGTGGGTATGTTATTAACTTTGAAACTGGAAGCGATGGGAAGGACATGAATTCACCTTCAGGAAACTTTCTCGCGTCTCTCTTCGGCTTTATTTTCAAAGTCAGATTACAAGCTAATTTACATTTCAGGCAGTCAATTACATTCCTCTTGACTTGACTGCTCGTGATCTTTGCCAAATCAGCGCTCCATTCAGGGAGAAGCTATTTTATTTCTACTGCAGGCAGGTCTTCTTCTGAAGAGGAGAGTTTTAAATTCCTTTTCCATGGAACAGCACGTGATGAATGCTTTTTATCATCAAGTCTGAGTCAAGCCTACACAAGTGGATTGTGTACTAAATTACATAGAAGGCTTTTAAGTTAACATCACAGAAATGGTCTGCACTAGGAATAAATGGCATAAAGTACCTAACAGGTGAGCGGAAAAGCGCCACAGGAGCTCAGAGGGTGGCAAGAGAGACTGTCCACCTGAAAGCCTGACGGTACCCACCGCATTTTCTAAAGCAGCACGGGCCGTTTCAGTTGTCTTCCTCCAAAGGCGAAGCAGAATCTTTGCATTTGTTTTTAATGGTGTTTAAGAGCAAATACAATTTGAGGATGTGATGTGAGTCGATGCCAGGCTTTAAAAGATGGTTCCTGGCGTTCCAGGAGGACGAGCTGGGGGCACAGACAGTGGTTCTTAATCAATTTTATTTTGTCTATAATGAGCACAGCGCTTCCAGTCAAAAGGGTGGATCCTGGCTTTTGGGGTGAAGTAGACAGAAAAATCTTACGGGTTTTGCTTCTCCACCATTAGTGACGGGGGGCCCAACGGATGAGAAGCGACACTCCAACTCCTTCGGATGCTCCAGGGGAGAGGGCCAACACCTCCTGCCTCAAACCCCAGCCGAGGACAGGCCAGGGAAGGAAGCACAGAGAGGGAAGACCTTTCTTGATTTGTAGCTGCTACTATTCTTCAAATGTCCTCATTTTCAGCAACGGAGCTGACACGGAATTTCTTCTCTGATTTTTTTTTCCTTCGGAAACAAACGTAATTTCTGTTTTCCGCAAAGAGGCCAAAAGATGTTCGTGCTGTGTGCCTTTTGGAAAGGATGTATTTTTCAAGGAAGACAACCAAGAGGGAGCTGTACTGAAGCACCGTCATTTTGAACCCTGGTTGGACCCAGCTGTGTGATATTAATTGGAATATCAATTAACCGATCTTCCTTTTTTGATTTACTAGTTTGGGGCTGCTCTGGAGTCTGTGCTCGCTCAGGCCTTCGTACATATTTCTTTTCAGCATTGTTCTCTGACCCAAATTGCAGTGAAATGGAATGTATTACACCAAATGTTTCATATCTGAATAAACCGAACTCATCCAACTGCAAAACACATTCCACCTGCAAAATTCCATGTCAGCGTCAAACATCCGTGATGTTTCACACTTTGTGTTCGTGTGTCCCGCTGTGTGGAACCTAGATGGTGAGTCACCTGTGTTCCCACTGATAAGAAAGTGTCCTCCTCCTCCTCGGGAAGGACACTAAGCTGTTCCAGAAAGACACTGAAAGGCCAACACGATGGTGTTAGTAAGAAGCAACTGTTAGAGCAATGACCCAGAAGAGTCCAGAAATAGATCCACAAATACACAACTGATTTTTGAAAAAGGCACTCGGACAATTCAATGGAGAATGAAATGTATTTCAATAAATGATGACGGAACAGCTGGATACTCATTAGAAAAATAGTAAACTTTGACCCTTACTAAACCGGAGATAGATCATAGACCTACAAGTTAAAACCCAAAACTGTAAAGCTTCTAGAAAAATCAGATGAAAATATTTTTGCAACCCCGAAGTAGATAAAAATTTTCTAGAGCCACGAAAAACACTGTTAAAAAATTGACAAATCGATGGGGTGCCCGGGCGGCTCGGTTGGTTAAGCGCCCGACTTCGGCTCAGGTCACGATCTCGCAGTTTGTGGGTTCAAGTCCCGCGTCGGGCTCTGTGCTGACGGCTCAGAGCTGGAAGCCTGCTTCGGATTCTGTGTCTCCCCCCTCTCTCTCTGCCCCTTCCCCACTCACACTCTGTCTCTCTCTCAAAAATAAACATTAAAAAACGTTTTTTTAATTAACAAATTGGTCTTTGACCAAAGTCAAAACTTCTGCTCATCAAGTGACACTATCGAAAAAATGAAAAGGCAAACACCAAATGGGAGAAGTAGATCTATTACTTACATCTGAAAAAGAACTTTTAGACAGAACCAATAAAGAACTACAAACCAGTAACAGAAAGACCAACAGTCCCACTTTTAAAAGGGGAAAAAGGCTTGAACAGACACTTGGCAAAAGAAGATACACAAAAGACGGGTAAGCCCACAAACAGGTAGGTACTCGTCACCATTAGTCGTGAGGGAAACACAAACTTAAACCCCAAAAGACACTAGCTCATGACGTGGGAAACAAAGGCAAAGTTAAATTTCCCTACAACTGACGAGTCCTTGAGACAGGCAGGGTGACCGTCTTCTGAGAGCTCCACTGTCTTGATGTGGGCCCTCGGCTAAGGGAAATAGACAATCTTAGCCCGACCCCCTAGGATCCTGTGAGTCTACTTTACCATATAGAAATTCGTTTGGAAACATCCTTTATTTATCTCTACCTCTCCAAGATATATGTTTCCAAGCATATGGCCCACTGATCTACATCTGGAGGGTGTCACGACCGAGAGTTTACCAGATAGTCGTAAATGACCTTTTCCTAACCATAGCTAGCCTCCTCGAGGTCCTGGAAACCTTGCTTCCAAAATTCCTTAGAGACTTATGCTGTTCCAACCTCAACCTGAAGGTATAAAATCCGTCACCCATCATAGTGTCAGGGCAGCTCTTTCTGCCCACAGGTCACATCCCTGTGCTTTGACAAAACCACCTTTTTTTGCACCAAAGTCGTCTCAAGATTTCTTTCCGGGCGGCCGGCTCTGAACCCCATCACTTCAAACCACATCAGTTCGCAGCCACTCAAATCACTGAAAATAAAGAGGCAACACCAAATGTCCGCAAAGACGTGGAATGACTGGCACTTTCACGTGGTGCTAATGGGACAGTCGGAAGTTAATCAAACATCTGGCCTCTGAGCCAGCAATTCCACTCAGGGGTCGTGTCCGAGATACAGGAAAACATCTGTCCAGTTGAGCGATGCTCGTAGCAATTTGATTCAAAATGTCCGACTGGAAACAAGCCAACTACCCATTAACAGAAGATCAGAGAAAACCCAATCGCGCTATTTACACACAACGGGGTGCCACTCAGCAGTAAAAGGACCCAGCCACTGAGAGAGACGACAACATGGATGAATCTCCACGACATGATATTGAGTGAAAGGAAACAGGACAAAGGGCATTTACTGTGATTTCACCGATAACACGATTTAAAAACAGATAAAACTAACTTATGGTGATAGAAATCAGAACAATGATTTCATCTGGAGCGGAAAAGGGGAAATAGGGCTGCAAAACGGCAAGAGAGAACTTGTGGGAGTGAAGGAAAGGGTCCACATTTTTATTAGGGGCGTTGTAAGAGTGTTTGGGTTTGTTAGACCTTCCTTACCAGACTGCACACTAAAGATCTGTAAATTTTACCCCCCAAAAATCCCATATTGTATAAAAAACCCAATTACTACCAACAGAGTCTCACTACAAAGTGTTCAAGGTTTTATTACCAATTTCACACCTTCACAAAACTATTTTTATTTTAAGTTCTTCTGAATTTTTCTTTTTCTTTTTTTTTTTTTAATTTTTTTAACGTTTATTTATTTTTGAGACAGAGAGAGACAGAGCATGAATGGGGGAGGGTCAGAGAGAGAAGGAGACCCAGAATCGGAAACAGGTTCCAGGCTCTGAGCGGCCAGCACAGAGCCCAATGTGGGGCTCGAACTCACGGACCGTGAGATCATGACCTGAGCCGAAGTCGGAAGCCCAACCGAGGCGCCCCAGTTCTTCTGAATTTTTCAACCTCTTATTTCTATGTAGAATGCCGCGTACACATAAAGAAGAAATGAGAACTCAATTCGACATGAGTTTATGTCAGGTACAGTTTACGCACGTGAATGTCACATTGTACCTTTATCTTTAGATGACTTTATCAGGCCTGAGAATCTCTTTTTCTATTTATAGGCCCTGGGAAAGCTCATTTCCAACAGTTAACTGCTGTTAGCAGCCATTTAAAACGCCTTTCCGGTAAGTTATTTTCACGTCTTCTGCCTTTACCTGACCAACTTTTCTTTTATTTGTCTCATGTTTGTAATAAAGCAGTTTTCTGGAAGAAATCAAAACATATTTGATACGAAAAGACTGCACCCACGTGCCATTTTCTCTGACTTGTGTGTCACAGAAATGAGCTCACGGCGAAGCATCTTGAGGCCAGAGGAGGCTTTACGACGGTCTTGGGCTCGAATTATCTGTTCTATTCCTTACTGGTTACCGGAAGGTAGGTAAAATCACTTAATTTCTTTAAGACGCAGTTTTCGCTTAGAGAGAAAGTTGTGTGGATAGCTATTTCACAGCTTTGAGAGGGGAGGGGTGCTGGCCCCCGTAAGCTAATAAGGGGGTGCACTGTCTACAGAAAATTAAAAAAAAAAGTCAAGCTGCACGCAGACGATGCTAAAACGTATCAGTGATAAAGCTCCTGTCCCCAGTGACAATGCGTCTGAAATTCAAAGCAATGCAAGCTGCCCACCTGTGAGGGTGAGTGAAAAGAAGAAACAAGAGAACACAGGACTGAGGCTAGTCTCCCATGAAGTTCCGGCCCAGGAACAGCTTCCCTTCACTGAATACCGTCTGCGTACCTGGCCCCATGAACGAACCTATTAATCGCTCAAACCTCGCAATGACTCTGTGAGGCAGATACTAACTATTGTCACCACTCCACAGTTCAAGAACTGAGAGGTCTGTGACCTCAAGGCTACCAGCAGGGGCTGGTTGAATCAGGGGCGCCCTGGCAGGGGACCCTGACAGGCGCCTTTGCAACCATGAAGCCACACGATTGCCTCTGAGCTCCTGAGCCTTCGCAGGGGCTTCTGCAGGTGACCGGGAAGGGGGGGGTGGCGGGGCAGGTCACAAAAGGGGGTCTCTCGATGGAAAGCATTCCACTTTGGAGAATGCGGGTCCTCAAGCTTGAGGCACAACAGCACGAGAAACAAGAATGAGGAAGAGGGCAGGGCCTCCAGTTCTATTCTTTAGGAAAATAAGCTAGTTTCAGTTCCCAGTGCCCTGGAAATGGACAAGAGCAGCCTTGCCAAAAACGTTGCACGGAGCTGTCTCAGTGTGCATTGTGCGTGCGTGTGTGCATGTGTGCGTGTGTGTGTCCAGCAAGCCCAGCAGGACCTCAGCCATGCCAGCATCATGTGCCTGAGGGGCCCTGGCATGAGGTCGTCCAGGCTGTGGACCTGTAAGCCGGCCCGGTGTCCTCGCCAAGGAGAGCAGCCCTACTGCAGGGGCCGGCGGAGGACAGCAGAGCCCTTCAGCCAGCCCATAACCGGCGGAGTGTGTTTCATGGCAGGGAACTCGCCCCTCAGCTATAGTGTGGATGTGGCTATAAATCAAGCGGTAATTAGATTTCGCCACATTTAACACAGCCCCTCTGTTGCCCTCATTTACCAGCTCCGGATGGGAAAGAAAGGCAGATCGTTCCCACTGAAAGCACAGACTTCTTCGCTCGGAGCTCTGTGTCCTGCGTTAGCCCTCAGAGCCCAAGACCGCCGTGGAGAGGATGTTCTCTTCGGGTCCGGGTCGTAGGACAGTACCCTGCAACTGCTCCGGTGACGGGGATGGCAAGGGCACCGGGAAGGAGGGGATCATCTGTCCTTATCATGCTGGAACACACATTAACCACCAAAAGCCTATGGAAAGGGAAACAGCAGTTCAAAGAAGCCGTGCATTACTATGAAAATGTAATTAACGTACCAGAAAAGCACTGAGGTCTTCCCAGACGTGCGCACACACAAAGAAACCTATGCAAACTAGCCTCTCATTTGATTTTAGGCCAAGGAAATCCAGCCTTCCCGTTAGGCTATAAACATGTCAAACTGGGTGGCTTACGAGGGAGACCTCCAGAGACGTGTGAATTATGCCTTCGTGAAGATTTTAGTTCTAAATGTTATCAAGCCCTATGAAAATGTAACCTAATACTTAGGTTCTGTAGAAATGCCAATGTTCTCTTTCAGCGTGACCTGAGATGCTTTCCAATTTACATTGCCACACGTTATGCTTCCTAACTTAAACAAATTTTGATAACCTGTGAAAATGGGAAGTGGTATTAGACAACCAAACAACGCTGAATTTTGATGTATTTTAAACCACTGGCTGTTTTCTCAATGGACTCTCCCTGACAATTTAAAATTTTTTTTTCAACGTTTTTATTTATTTTTTGGACAGAGAGAGACAGAGCATGAACGGGGTATTTTAAACCACTGGCTGTTTTCTCAATGGCCTCTCCCTGACAATTTTAAAAAGATGGAAATAGCGATGATTCCAAAATTGGGTTATGGCCGAAAATGTTTAGTTTAAAAAAAGTTACAGATTTCAGACCACAGTTGGCAAACGTTTCGGTAAAGGGCCAGATAGTGAGTATTTTAGGCTCCACAAGTCTCTGCCATGACTTCTCACCTGTGTTACTACCGCACGGAGCAGCCGCAGTCAACACATACACAGATGATCGTGGCTGTGTTCCAATAAAACTTTATTTACCAAACCTGACAGTGGGCTAGATTTGGCCCATGAACCATCATTTGTCAACCTCTGTTCCAGACCAGACTAAAAACAGAGGGGAATCTGGTCTTTTATATCGGAAACTGACGCTTCAGAGCAATGCTTTGCATCCAAGTATATAATGTTAGATGTGGCAAATGTTTCTTGAGTTTCTGGAGGTTGCTAATTTTTATCAAGAAGCAGAAGACTTGAGGGTGTTCATGCTTTCTTGCACACAGCATATTAGCCGGTGTCAATGCTGATCCCAGCTGGAAACAGCACGTCCTATGCGTGACTCAAGATGGCCAGAGGAAAGGGTTCTTACAAAGGAAGGCTTCACTTGACCAGGATTGGATCTCCACAGGCCCAAAGCATCTTTAAAAAAAAGTCACTGCTGTTACTTAAGAGCACAATTGATTCACTCAACTTGAAAAGGGCACTGAAAATGCCATTCTTTGAAAGCATACACGACACTAAGGGAGCGGGGAAAAGCATGATGTCTTCTTCTCAAATGACACAAAAGAATTCGTGTTCACAGGTTTAAGGAAAATTAATTGAAGTGAAATCCTTAGAATGGGCATGGTAAGTATTTAAATGCCAAAAAGGAATATAACCCGAAATGGGGGGAGGGGGAGATGCCACACAGAGGTGGGAGAAGGGTGAGCTTTCTGCAAATGAAGTCAGAGGGGAACAAAGATCCTGTGCTCTGCGGTCGGGTCTAATGCTCCGGGCAGGTAGAGGACAGGCAGGCTAACACCATAAATCAGGGTGCATACCATCCAGCACTGCTGCCCTTTGACCCCACTGCTCACTGTCCCAGATGACAAGGCCAGCATGGTGTCCTCATTCCAGAAGGGCCAACCAGTTGAAACCCAAACTCTTCAGGTTTGCTGCTCAAGCCCTTCCTGGAGCAAGAGAGGGTATGAATAACCGTCTCAGCTCCCAAAGATTTTATATCACCACCTGGGTGACTCTATTTTAAAAAAGGTACTACCTTTGACAATGTAGCAATTCAATACTAGATTAAATGACACACCTGATATGATGATGGAAAATGGAGAAAGAGAAAAAAAAGAGAGAGAAAGTACAATGAAATAACTGTTCATTTGTAAGACTTGTGAATAAATATGTAACTAGCCTTATAGAGAAATTTACAGACTAAAGGGATTACTTACATAAACACAGATGTATCCACAGGTAGGCTCTTTTGCTTGTGAGGGTCACGCCTCTCCCTACACCCACCAACCCCGACGAGGCTTGGGCTACATACACCAGCCCCAGGGCTCTTGATAAATGCAGGTTTCACAGGGGTCCAGGCACTGCTCTCTCACCTCCTCCCAACTGCCCTGCTTTTTGGAGTTCTGATCTTTCCCGATCTACTAAATCCCCAGCGGGTGCCTTCCCATTCTTGTCCATCGGTTGAGTTGTGTCTAACTGAAGAAATACAGCAAACTATACGAGCGAGCCACGGGTCTTCTGCAAACCCCATCTTGAAAAGCCACACTGACTGCTTATCTGTTCTTTGGTAATGAAGCCGAGGTCAGGGTAGGATATATAAATGCTTTGCCTGCTCTTGTGAAACTGGGGCTAGGAGGCTCTAGGCTTACGCATCTATTTGCCCTCAGGAGGAAGAGATCTGCTCCTAGTTCGTGCTGGAATCTTCCCACCAGGGTCCAGCAGGTAATACCATATATTGAAAGCAAACAGAAAAAGTGAGCTGACGTTCTGGAGAGGAAGAGAACAACATTTCATCCCTGAGATAAGATAATTGAAGATATTCCACTGGCGCGCCAATGTTTCGGTCTTAAATCTCTTTCTTGCCCGTCTACAGTGACGGTCTTAGGGTCCTCATGGCCTTAGGTCCCGTACGTGTGCTAACTACTTCCCTGTCTTCTCTCCGGAACGCCAGACTGGTACACCCAGCAGCAATTCACTGTCTCCCTTTGCACACCAGCAGCAGCTCGAGTGTACGAGGCCCCACGATCCTGTCCCCATCATCTTCAATGGCAGCACCTTCCTTCCAGGTGTTTTAGTGAGAAACCCTGGAGTCATCCTTTATTCTCCTCTATCACACTATGCATCTGAGAGGTCATTAAATCCCACACACTCGATTTCGAAATATTTCCTGAACCTGACCTTTCCTCGCCCACCCATACAGCTGGACCTTGGCCCAAGCGGCCAAACCTGTGCTCTGAGTGACTGCAGGTGTCTTACTGGTCTCGTCCAGTGTCAGCACAGCAGCCAGGGAGACCTTGTTAAAAGGAAGGTCGGATTCAGTCACCCTTCTGTCTGTAATGACTTCCCATTGCCTTTAAGGGCAAACGCCAAAACCTTAACAGCCCAAGGGCCCTTTCCACCCTGGCTCCAAACACTCTCTGACCTTACTTCTGATTGCATGGGGCTCCCCTCCACCCCATAAATGTTGCTCTTCTGGCCGCTCCCACTGCCTGGGCCCTTTCCCACAGAAATCTGCATGTACTCTCTCAGGTATAGGCTTGACTCAAATACACCCCCCCTCCCCCCTCCCCAGCTGCAGTCAGGCTTTCCTTGGCTCTCTGTCTGCCTCAGGTCTCTGCTGCTGTGTAACCAGCTACCCCAAACTCTCCGGCTTAAAACAAGTGAGCATCTCACTGTTCCCGTCAAGGCCCATAGCAGAGTCCTCGGCTCAAGGTCACACAAGGCTGCAGTCGAGGTGCCCCCCTTTGAGTTCTTGTGGCTGTTGGCAAAATTCAGTCCCCGGGGGGCTGGCGGACTGAGGTCCCGGGTTTCCTGGGGGCTGAGAGCTGGGGCCATTCTCGTCTCCGAGAGGTCGCTCCCGGTCTCCTGCCACGTGGCCTTCCCACGGCTCACTTCTCCACGACCAGCAGGAGAAACTCTAGCCCAGTCTGCTAAGATGGAGTCTTACATAACGTCATCCAGTAACGCATCACGGTAGTGACACTCATCACCCGCTCCACACTCCGCTGGCCCCGCCACCCAGTACAGAGTCCTGCCTACGACAGCCTCTAAAATTGCCCTCTCCTACAACACACATCTATCCCCCCGCCCTTTAGTTTCCCATGTGGTACTTCTGCCCATTCGAAGTCCCAAATATTTCGTATATTTATCTTCCGTACGTCTGCTTCATTTCCCCGAAATACAAGCCCCCCAAGGGCAGAACTTACTGCCTCTTTTTGTTTACTACTCTAGCCCCAGCTGTCGAACAACAGGCTTGGGGCAGGTTAGCAATAAATATTTATTGGGTGTGGGGCGCCTGGGTGGCTCAGTCGGTTAAGCATCCTACTTCAGCTCAGGTCACGATCTCACGCTCCGTGAGCTCGAGCCCCGCGTCGGGCTCTGTGCTGACCGCTCAGAGCCCGGAGCCTGTTTCAGGTTCTGTGTCTCCCTCTCTCTCTGCCCCTCCCCCCTTTCATGCTCTGTCTCTCTCTGTCTCAAAAATAAATAAACGTTAAAAAAAAATTTTATATTTATTGAGTGAACAAGTGATTTATTACGTAGGTTTCCTTTAAAACCCTCAGCATCTCAATGTCTCCGATCCCATTGCTAACCTACAGATCACTATGGCCTCTTTTTATCGTAGTTGCATTGCCAGTTTTGGTCACAAAGATGAAGCTCTGTGTTCGCCTTCTCAGGCTACAAAAGCTCTGTAGTTTTAGTTTATCTAGAGTTTTATCAGCCAACTGTGCGGTGAGAACTCCACGCTGAATATTTGCAAAACCAGCAGTTTTATACTTCCGTGCAAACGGATATGTTCACGGTCTGGTTCCCAGGCCCAGGGAGGACTTCTATGTTTGTTTGTTTGTTTCTAATCTTAAGAATCTTTCAGTCAAAAAAATGCATGGAGGGAATAGGAAGTAAAAGCCAAAAACTCCTTTGGAATACTGACTCCAAGAAAACCAGGGGTATGTGATTTAAACAGAGAAGTACGGTATTCAGAAGCAACAACCTGTCACTGTAGTAATAAATGTTACGAAACCACTACCCATCTCATTTAAAGGAGTGTTACTTTTTGCCAGGAGTAGGGGAACAGGCAAAGCCAAGTGCTATAAACGTGAAATACAACTCCCTGTAAAACACACATCGGGTATCCATTTTACCCCATGTGTCTCGGGTTAGCAAAGCTGTTTGGACGATAAGAAAAATGCATATGCACCTAAAACAATACGTACAAACCCAACTGCAAAGGCGGGTAAGTTAACAACAAACTGATCACTTACCTGATACGCAGCCTGAGAACCACTTATCCACGGTCTCCACTAAACCTGACTGATGCTATTCAGGTGATCACAACTCATAAAAAGCAGTCTGATTTTCTCGTTTATCTAATTTAAGCTCCCCCACTCTTGTTTATTCTACTAGCACTATTGCTATTAAGGTAACTCAAGAAACATAATTAATTCCTGAATCTCCCTTGCCACGGATAAATAAACATTCACTTCTGAATTTCTGGCTAGTTTCTGCTTCTGGCTTCTCCCCTCTAACCATAATACGGTTTCCAGGTTAATCTGCCAAAAAACAGTGATTCTGGCAAGTCATTTCTCTGGTCTTGAACTGAGGGAGGCTCTCTATGGCCTGGCTTGTCAAGTTCACTGCCTTCCCCATGGCCTCACTTGTCAAGTTCTTCTCCTGGATGAAGCCCAAACTCGGGTCAATTTGGTTTCCATGTTAATTGCAGACTCTGCTCACTTGACTCCCGTCCTCACATCTGGCCACCACTGGCCCTGGAGTGACTGTCTGAAACAATACAGATCAATAAATGAAAACCACAAACATTCAACCCTATGCCCTCCTGACTGTAAAAACATCCCTTTATATGAAGGACTACTTCTCTCTTAGAAATATAGTAAGGTTGAAAAAGAGAGAGCCCATGAAACACAGTCTTCAGGATCTCAAAGTATAAGTATGAAGGTAAATTTGGTCTTTCCCAAGTATCTTAACTGAACTTTTAAAAAAAAATTTTTTTTCAACGTTTATTTATTTTTGGGACAGAGAGAGACAGAGCAAGAACGGGGGAGGGGCAGAGAGAGAGGGAGACACAGAATCGGAAACAGGCTCCAGGCTTCGAGCCATCAGCCCAGAGCCCGACGCGGGGCTCGAACTCACGGACCGCGAGATCATGACCTGGCTGAAGTCGGACGCTTAACCGGCTGCGCCACCCAGGCGCCCCTTAACTGAACTTTTTATGGAGGCAGAATTCTAACATGGTCCCCAGGAATTCCCAACCCGGTACGCACCCTGCATGGTCCCAGGACAGTAAATATAATGGATTTTACTATGCTTAGGTATGCCATATGGTGCATTAACCTTAAGATGGTGAGATTATCTGGAGGGACCTCACCTGATCTCATGGATCCTTTGGAAGCAGAGAGGTTTCTCTGGCTGGTCACAGGAGAGAAACCAAAGAGCTCAGAAGTGAGAGGTATTTGATGAGAGATTCTGCTCGGGTCAGTCAGAGGGCACCTGAGAAGGCCCAGGGCAAGGAACTGCCAGTAGTTTCTAGAAATTTCTCGGAACTGAGGGCACCCTTGGTTGATAGCCAGGATACAGGGACCTCCATCCTGCCAAAAACATGAAGGAGCTTAGATACTGAATTTTCCCCAAAGTCTCAACGGAGAATACAGTCCGACCAACACCCTGAGTGTGAGACTGTAAGCAGAGGACCCAGTTGAGCCATGACAGACTGGGGGGCAACTCAACTGTGAGGTAACAAATGGCTGCCTGCGGAGACCTGTTACCAGACACAGAAAAACGAATATGCTTTCTTCTAAGCCAGCCTCTGTTCACATAGAAGTGACACTACCCTAAAAGCACCTCCCAGGATTAGCCAACTATCCTCAGGAGCATGAATGAGTAACCAACAAGTGGAAAAGAAAGAAAAACATAAGAAGCACTGAAGGAAATCTCTATCCTTCCTGTGAAATGAAGGCCATGAAATCTGAGGCCAAGCAGGACGCACACAGCTTTAACGAGAGTGACTATTCTAAAGTATTGCATGCGAAAAAAAGCAATACTTCTCAGAAATGTTAAAATAGAAATCAGCCCTGCTGCAACAGGCTAATGCTAACATCAATAAAAGCGACATCATTGTTATAGCTTGTTTAGGTTCCTATGATGTATATTAGGGAGAGTGTCCGTCTTTCATTCATCAAAATAGTAATTGACTATCTACTATATGCAGTATCCTTTGTAAGTGCTTATTGACTAATTCTAGGGAATGCTAAGGTACATGTGACAGCCACATATTATAAGAAAAAGTAAGCATCAGAGGCTGTTTGCCTATTGCTTTTCCTATGAGTAAATACTTATTAAAATATAAATATTCAGCATCTCATTTTGTTTCTATAAGCAATTCTGCTGTGATTTCAACTTACAGAAGTTTGTTTCATTTCAACTCCATGCTAGGCTCTCTGCCAGGCACTAAAAACAGATAAATAAGTCAGCCCCTGCTTTCCAGTAACCCTCAGGCTATTAAGAGCGAGAGAAACAAGTCTATTAAGAATTGAGATAAACAATTTAAATCAATACAGTACTATTACCGGTATGTATGATGTGTAAGATACGGTATAACCTGGGTATTATATAACGTTTGGTGTGACGGTGCTGAACAATCAATTCAGAAAGTGTACATTTCATTTGCTTGGTTTTTTGCTCGTGTGTGTGTATGTGTGTGTGTGTGTGTGTGTGTGTGTGTGTGTGTGTTTCTGAGATTCCACATATAAATGAAATCATAAGGTAGTTGTCTTTCTGGGTCTGATTTATTTCACCTCGCAGAATACTCTCTAGGTCCATCCATATTGTCACAAATGACAAGATCTCATTCCTTTTTATGGCTGAGTAATATTCCTCTCTCTCTCTCTCTCTCTCTCTCTGTGTGTGTGTGTGTGTGTGTGTGTGTGTGTGTGTGTGTATACACCACTTCTTCTATATCTATTCACTTATAGATGGACATTTGTGTTGCTTCTCTATCTTGGCTATGCTGTAATAAACATAGGGGTGCATATACCTTTTTGAATTAGTATTTGGTATTTTATTTTCTTTGGGTAAGTATTCAGTAGTGGAATTGCTGATCATGTGTCTTTCTATTTTTAAATTTTTGAGGACCTCCAAACTCCTCCATACTACTTTCTGGATGGGCAACACAGGTGATAGGGAGGGGGACGTATAGGCTTCCAGTTATGAAATGAATAAATCACAGGGATAAAACGTACGGCATAGGGCACATAATCATTGGTACTTTAGTAGCGTGGTGTGGTGATGGATGACAGCTACACTTGTGAGGGCAGCATGACGTACAGATCTATCGAAATCACTACGCTGTACACGCGAAGCTAAAGTAACATTGAACGTCAACTATACTTCAATGAAAGAAAGAAAGAAGATGCAATGAAATTAAAGACAAAAAATGAGCAAAATAAAATCACATATTTTGGGGGGAAAAAGCGTATATTTCCACCCATCCATCCTTCCATCCATCCAGACTTATATTAAGAGTTACAAAGAAATATCCAATCTAATTCAGGGCAGTTCGGACATTTGTTGTAGGTACACCTAAGGACTGTGACCAACTGCATTCTTCTCATTAAAGAAAATGAGATTTTCATGAAGTATTTCTATCCACTGTCATCTATTCACATATGAGAGGTAGTTGACAGTTCTTAATCACAACCGAGTTTGCACATGTCTGAAACAATAGCCTAAGTACCACAAAACGGTGCCCATCCACGGGAAGGGGACACGAGCTCACCAACTTCTAAAATTCCCCAACCAGAAACTTGTACGAAAGCCAGAGTGACTTCCCAGAAACAGAGTATGAGAGTGTGACCTAAATCAAACACGAAACCTTTCATTCTTGACCCAGCAATGTAAAATGAAAATAACCATGCTATTGAGGAGACAGAATGATTCTAATAGATAATACTGAGCACTACAGTTTAAAAGCGCACACACGCACACACACACACACTCAAGTATCTATCACACTAGTCTTGTTGGGAGGAAATACAAATCTTAATCCCTATTACTCTACAAAGATTTCTCTTAAGTGAGAAAATCCACCCCCCCCCCCCAATAATGCTTGTCTTGCTTGGCATTTACTTTTTAAACGAATGAGCTATGACTCTTTATACAAGCTGTTTACAAATTCCACCACCAAAAATTATTCCTAAAAGAAATTTCTTAAACTCAGTTGTCAGATGTTTAACATCTGCTGTGTGAACTAGACGAAGTCGGGGATGCAAAACACAGTGTTTAGAAACAACAGGCACATAACGAATGCACTGACTTAAGGCAACGCAGCCAAGAGTACGGAACCCAAGTCTTTAAATAGTTTATGTATCAACGGTTGAGATGTGGCTAATAAACCCATGAAAAATTGAAAATAATATAAAACAATAACACACCACCACTGAGAACTGTACACTTAGAAATTAAGACGGTAAATTTTATGTTGTGTTTTTTTTTTAACCACAGTTAAAAATAAAACAGCGAAGAGACCCACTGATAACTCAAAGCTAGTTGCGAGATCTTAAGACAGGAAGTGCTATAAATTCATTTAGAGTCTTGTCTTTAAAGGAAGCACGAGGTGACCCTTCCGTTTTGTGGGCGACAGCACATATTGCCGTGACTGGGCTAAGTGAAGGAAATGGGACGGGGACTCTAGGCCCGGGTGAGAGCAGAGGAAACGAGCAGGGTTTGCCAAAAGCATTCAAGATCTCAAGCAGGTCAATAAAGCTGACGGGGAGGATTCCAAGCTGGAGAACAGAAAGGACTGGAAAGGTAAGTCAGAGCTCGTCTATGGCAGCAGGTAGGTGCCCACCCTACCCCATCTGTACCGTTTACCCCCACAGTCCGTGGAAGTTAGTAAAAGGTTTTTAAGAAGGAAGGTAACATGAAGACAGCATTTTACCAAGATGTACCTATAGGTAACACACAAGCTGGACAGGAAATGGAACCCCTGAGGGATGGAGTAGCCAGCTGGCGACAGCTTTAGTGACGCCATCTGATGAAAGAAGATGGGCACTCGACTTGGAACTCAGTAAAGAGAGAAAGAAAAGGGCAAATATGAACAAGTCAAGGAACAAAACCACTTAATGAGTGAATGCCTAGGAGTGTGGTTGATTCTCCAAGTTTTTCCAAAGATGGTTCCTCCGTATCAGAAGCTCAGTGGTACTTTAGCAGAAAAGCTAGGAGAGATGCTGGTTTATTAGCAGGAAGATCTGGAGATCCATTCGTGTCCTCGTGAATTTGAGTTTGGGGTAGACTATCGATTAAGTGAATCTAGCAAGAGACATAAATGTTGAGATAATCACTGCGGGAAGAAAAGCTGGAACCAGGCTTGAATGTGATGTTCCAGGTTGAAAATGACCAAATGGCTGAGCGAGACCCCTGGTGGATGCGCACATTTCAGCCATAGTAAGGGAATGAGCAAAGAGGACAGGAAAGGGAGGAGATGAGAGCCCCTGACCTAGAAGACAACAGAAAACAGAGCAGTAGTCCTGAGGCCAGAGCACAAAGTCCTGAGGCCAGGGGGATGGAGAACTTCCAGAAAGTACCAAAAAGAGACAGTGCCGAGAGAAGGCAGAGGGGAAAGAAAGGACCAGGGTGAGCACAAACAGGACAACAGAACCCACTGACACGTTGTGAGGTATGAGGCAAGGAGGGAACTCGGTGGCGGTGGAGGTGAGGGGGGTCAGGGCTCAGCAGGGTAAGAACAACAGTGAGATCAACGAGAACATTCTTTTTAAAATGAAAAACATCCAGCAGCACCAAAATATTCTCCACCAAGCCTGCACCAAAGGAATATTCACAGCTTCTATTTTTATCCTCCAAATATGAACAGAGAATTTTCCTGAAGAGAATTTGCAGGTGCATCTGAAAGGGACTAAGCAAGAGAAAAACCACTGCAAAACAGCTAAGTAATTCACTGCTGACTGGCTTCGTAATAATGAACTATGCCTAAGCACCCTAGAGTTTCAGGCTGGGTTTAGGGATTATTAAGCAAGTATTGAGAACCAAATGCTGAATTTCAGCAGCACATATATAACCCAGGGAGTGTGAATCCATTAGGCTTTCATGCTAATAACTTCTGTAGAAGGTGAAAGAGAGTTAAAAGAAAGAAGCTAAAGTTTAAATCAAGTCCTACTTTGCCATTAGCTTTTTTTTTTTTCCCAAAATTCTCAAACTGGTGACTGAGCACGATAACCTCCTGCACGAAGCTGTTTTTAAAAACTAAAATCCCGATATTCATTACCCACGTGAAATGGCCTCTTACGTATGACAAGAGAGCAGTCATTTACCCAAACAGGTATAAACTGTACAAAGACAGAATTCCTCTATTACTGTTTGATGGGACATTGCCTCTTCAGTGATTTATGAAGCATCACTGTTTGATGAACATTGGTTTAAAATGAAGAGAGAGAGAGGCGGAAAGAGAACACGATTCATTACAATCTCGGGAAGTCCCTCGTGCCTCTGGACAGCCGCTGTGCCTCAGTGCCTGGAACCACAGCCCACGCCTGGTGGCCTCTGGGGACAACCCCGAGGACACAAAGAAGAAACAAACATGGCAGCTCCCAAGTGCACCTCAGATACAGCTAGTCCTCAAACCTCATGACAAGCACCCTACCAAACACAGACCATGATGCCAAAACTCGGGTAACTGGTATTTTCCTCTTCCCTACAGATAGGCAGGGACCGCTGGATTGACTTACTACATCATTTGACATCCTTCAGAATGCTCGTTATCACCGCTTCCCCAAAACGTAGAGTATCTCATTCTGACATAGTCTTTACTGTTTTCAAAGGAAAGAAATCTACTGATTTCCACATTCGCTCCTGGGATGACTGGATTTCGGTATCGTTCGAAGACGCCCCCTACCACCACCAGTATTTTCTCTCTGGAACTCTCCCACCCGACTTTCTCCTGGTTTGAAAGTGTGCTAGCCTCACGGTTGCCCAACAACATCAGCTCTGGAAATCTGCCGTGTCACGGGCTCCCCGGTTCAAGCTACGGCCTGTAAAGCCAATTCTCTCCAGCATTTGTCAAGCCACCTGCCACGGCATATTCCATTGGAGAGTGACCACTAATAAACCAAGACCCCACAGCCAACGTCTGGCAGAATGACACAGTCTAGCGTAAGGCTGGAGACGTCGTATTTTGAACTGGACAACTGGTAATCGCTGACTTGACGTAAGATATCCTCTTGCAAAAGTGGACGTGAGTAGGCGATACAAGTTGAAGATCAAGAAATGTGAATACGAGTCCATGTGGCCAGCTATGGGAAGATGTACACACGGAGTTCCTTCTTCAGATCTCTGCTCTAAGAGGGTTCCTAAAGTTGAAAGGTCAAAGAAGAAATAGATGTATAAGTGGTACTAAGACATTCTGTTTATTCTGGGTTTGTTAACGGGTGATGACGCACTTGAGGGCGTACCTTTATATCTGAAAGGTAATGCCTGACCCCCTACAACCTCCCTGTGCCTCAATTCCCTCATCTATGAAACGGGCACTCTTCAGAATCGCCACAAAACATACAGATCATTTCGGAGAATGCAGAAGTCCCAGAAGTCTGGATCACTGGACCATGGACCGGGTATTAATATACAATATGGGGTTAGATCGGGACACAGTTGAATTCATTCCATTTGGTGACTATTCATAGGGCACCCATTGGGTGTTAGGCACTGCTCTAGGCGCCCTGGGGAGACAGCTGCCAACACACCACACTTCCTGCCCTCACAGAGCTTACCACAGACCTCTATTAGGCGACGTTCGCATGAAAGAACCGCAGAGCAACAAGGGAGAGTGTGACCATGCTGTCAGAGAGGGGACCCCACTGTGCGGCCGTGATTACTGCTGACGTATCCAGAGCTGCTTTGAGCGGCTAGAGAAGGCAATTCTAGTGTCCTCTGAGCCCCACAACGTGGCTCACTCAGGGCTCTGCCTCCCCCTGTAATAAATGTGGCCATAACTATTCTAATTGCACACACGTACATCACACTGACTTACTGTCAGGTAACAATTAATTCACTTCACTAATTTTTAAACAACTTTTCAACAGATGATTACGCTTAAACTTCTCACCAACTAAAGCTGCTTAAGAAGACAGCTTTATTTTTACCTGGTTCACTCATTACTTCCTAACACTACATAGTACAGGTGTTATATAACCTATTTACTACTGAGCATATTTAGTGGGTACAGCAGTTTGAGGGCTTTGTGTCCATCCATCCACACAGTATTTTGTCCTTGTCTCATGAGAATTTCCAAGTGCCACCCGCTTTTAGCCAGAAGTGGCACTTGGCTAAAGAGCATCCACGAATCTCTACAATCTGATGTATTGCGCGAGCTGTGCTGCCTTGAAGCTCAGTGACAGCTGAAATAGTTCAAACTGGCTTTTATTTTGGGACCTTGCTGGGTGAGGTCTGTAATTTGCAAAATTACTAAGCTGATGAGTTTGTAATTCTAATACCCACACAGTCTGGCCAACTAACGTCCCTGTAAATTAGAAATTAGTACAGGGGCTTATTTTGATTCTTCTGTGGCATTCCAAACGGCTTCTCTATTTACCTGGTAGCTACTGCTTTCACATGGGCATTTTAGCATCTAGAGGTTTGCTATGTAAAGTACTTTTTTTTTCCACTTCATTCAAAGGTAGCTTTGATACACTAAGGTGAGTTTATAAAGCAGGAACTATGATCATAGGTACACTACATTTTCTACATGTTCATGAAAGTTTTCTAAAAATTTTTTTTTAATGTTTATTTATTTTTGAGACAGAGAGAGAGAGACAGAGCATGAACAGGGGAGGGTCAGAGAGAGAGGGAGACACAGAATCGGAAGCAGGCTCCAGGCTCTGAGCTGTCGGCACAGAGCCCGACGCGGGGCTCGAACTCACGGACCGTGAGACCGTGACCTGAGCCGAAGTCTGACGCTTAACCGACTGAGCCACCCAGGTGCCCCGAAAGTTTTCTAAATAAGGCTGTCAGCTTGCAAAAAGCCGGGCATACAACTGTACAGGCTGTGGACAACGCAGTCTAAGAGATGTCATGATCTCTTAGGGGAGATCCCAGGGGAGATCATGGGTCCTAGGGGGCCGTCTATGCGAGGGGCCCCCTAGGACCAACACAGGATTCATCTGTACCTGCCTATGTGGTGCCTCTGAGCACCCCAACGTCTAGGTAGGAATCCACGCTGCTGCAGGAAGTCATTCCTAAGTAGCACGGTACTTTGTGCAGCCCCCGCAGAATGTATTTAAGTACCAGCCAAACAGCGGTCACATTCATTGGTTCAAATACCTCCCACGAAAGAGTAAATGTACATTCACCAAATACAAAGGAATCAGTAACTATTATACCACTTTTTTGGAGAGCCAGTACCGCGTATCATTTAAGGGAATGCAATTCTAGAATCATCCTGGTTACATGCAAGTCCTATTTTACTACTGTTACCTGTGGAACCCTAGACAAGCTATTTTACCTCTCTACGCTTCAGTGACCTCATTTATAATGGGGATAATAGCAGACCCTACCCCAGAGCTGTTAAAAGGATCAAATGAGGGAATAAGTTGCGCAGTACCCAAATGCTGCGTGCCCACGGTAACCACTGTTGAAGCGTTCAGATCTGGAGTATCCACTGGGCAAGAAAATCAAAGCAGAGAGAGGTTAAACAACTTGTCGTAGGTTTAAGGGTTAGTCAGTGATCTTTTCCGGAATGAAAATTAACTCTTGATCTACAAGAAACAGTTTTTATGAGACCACGCTGTCTTATTTATTTATTTTCTTGAGAGAGAGAGAGAGAGAGAGAAGGGGGAGGAAGGGGGAGAGGGAGAGAGAGAGAACCCCAAGCAGGCTCCACACCCAGCACGGAGCCCCCCACTCAAGGCTCGATCTCGAAACGGTGAGATCGTGACCTTGGCCGAAATCAAGACTCCCACGTTTAACCTACTGAGCTACCCAGGCGTCCCGAGACCACATTGTTTATATCCCAACTTTCTGACCAAGGCAAAACCCATGGCTTGAAGTACTTATTACATCTGAAAAAGTAAATGCCCACGACACCCGAGTGCTTTGATTACTGACACGCATCATCCTTAACAGGCCACCACCGGGGCTGGGCATTCTGAAGCCACATGCTGCCGGCCCTGGGCTGACATTTACTAGCTGCCTCTCCTTGCGGGGAGAGGCATGCTCTGTGGACAAACAACTCCAGTTTGCACAATCAGCCATCGATAAGACTTGCAATCCTAGGAGGAAATAACTGTCCAAAAGCTGTAGCCTCGTGCCTCCGCAAGGCACCTACCGCTTTCGTGCGCGTTCTTTAAATACCAGCCGATCCCGGGTGCCCTACCCTCGTAAAACCATCTCACTGGCTACAGTGCAAACAGCGTCTGCCCCCGGTGCCCTGAGGGAGAGGGATGTGTTCTAAAGTTGAAAGTGTCACTCAAAGTCTCCGGGGCCAACAGGAGCCAGGCCCGTTTCCAGGGTGTGAAGCGGGACATCTAGAAATCACGAAAAGGCCTGGCATGCTAATGACCGGATGCTTTATATCTATTTCACTTCTTCTACAAGGACCCAGAGAGGTTTGATAACGGGTTTGGACACAGATTGTAGCTCTTTTTTTTTTTTTAAGTTTATTTTATTTATTTATTTTTGGTGGGGGGAGGAGAGGCAGAGGGAGAGGGGGAGAGAGAGAGAGAGAGAGAGAGAGAGAGAGAGAGAGTCCTAAACAGCGTGGAGCCTGACGCAGGGCTCAATCTCACGAACCGTGAGATCACGACCTGAGCCGAAATCAAGAGCGGGACGCTTAACCGACTGAGCCACCCAGGTGCTCCTCCCCTATAGATCGTAGCTTTTAGGTAGTGGAACGTAACACGACACTGGAGACAAGTTCCTCACCCACGTCTTCATCTAGCATATTAGAAAGTGGAGTCCTACGCCGTAAACTCTGGCACACAGAGTTCACGCACTACCTCGGTGTGCTACAGCCGGCCAGAGCACCTCTCAAACCGTGCTGTAGAGGCTGTGTTAGCATCACCTAACTAGTCTCCCTCACTTATGAAAGGAGATGGGGAGAGCTCGCTGGGAAAAAATTACAATCCGCAGAGCAGAAGATCCAGGTAACCTAGAAGGGTGAATAAACTAGAAACAGACAGGCTGCGGGAAACGATCTGTATAAAAAAGCAGCCAAAACCCAGAGAGGTCACGCGCTATCATCTCTGCGTTGACACTGACATTGCACCCACAAGCCTCATTACTGTTGCTTCTGGCTACACAATCAGGAAAAGGCACCCAAGCCCTGCTGGTCAACAGCTGAATAAAAACGCATATGTACTATTTTTAAATCAATTAACATATGCAATTTTAAAATGTCTTCATCATAATCGCAATTTTAGTGCAATATCCTGGATCGAGTATAGGGTTCGGTATCTAAAAAGAAGGAATAACATTATTTTCAGTCCAATAACATTACGTGTTCTAACTCAGCCCCTGATTATAATGGTCAAATCAAAACTTGTAGCTTATGGAAGCAGAGAAATCGGAATCTATTTCTCCGCACGGTACACACAAGGAGGCTAAGGCTGGGAGACTTTACGCAGCTTCTCTGAGGTCAAATCCTTCTAAGAACTGAAGCTAGACCCCTGCTTACTCCCTGTGAAAGACTCAGGGACAAGGAAATATGGTTCCTTTTTCGAGCTGCTTCCAGACTTAAAGCCGAAGTTAGCCGTCTGCCAACCATCTGGGGATCAGATTACTGCAGGATTACCAAACCCTATCACTAAAATGGAGAAAATGGCCATACGCACACTACTTTAAGGAACTTAAAGGAACTTTAAGGAACATCTTCACTTTAAGGAACATCTTCACTTACCAGATGGTTCACACCAGGAAGTGCTGTTGACCCCAAGTTCTTCCTCCACCAGCCAGTGTAGCCCCACACCTCGATGCCACATGTGGGTGACAGCTGGCCATCACTACGGTGAGTGAACTGCATCATCCAGGGTAATGCCCTCACCTTCCCTATCTGGCAATGACACTCCCAGCTTACGGTGCACCTGCTATAATTTCCTCTGGCTGCGACTTCCCTGAATAGGAGCTACAGAATACTGACCAATCCAAATGAGGGAGGGGGGAGAACCAGTAGCATATCGACTTGCTAACATGGTGGCTGAAATGTCACCACCAATTAAGTGATGGGGACCACCAGAAATACCTACTCATGGCGGCACGTTTTAAGTTTTGGTAAAAGGGAGAATAACAGAACAGTGGGAAACATCACCATGCTTTACGCTGAAGGCGTGGTCCTATTTCCTGCTGGAATGAACATTTCCACTTAATGTTTATTCACGTGGTTAAGTTACTGTGGTGTACCTTAGCAATTCAGCTTTCCCCATTTCTGACCCCCCTACCCCCGCCGAAAACAAGAAATTGTGCGCATTTGTTGCGAAAGTTTATTTTATCAACCATCATATGGCAACAAGACTGCTGAAAAAAAAAAAGGATCGTGGAGAAAGGAAAAATATCATATGTGGACATTTTAAGCCTCACTGAACATGGAATTTAAAAATGCTGGTCCTGGGGTGCCTGGATGGCTCAGCTGGTTAAGCGTCCAACTTCGGCTCAGGTCACGATCTCGCGGTTCGTGGGTTCGAGCCCCGCATCCGGCTCTATGCTAACAGCTCGGAGCCTGGAGCCTGCTTCGGATTCTGTGTCTCCCTCTCTCTCTCTGCCCCTCCCCCACTCACGCTCTGTCTCCCTCTGTCTCAAAAATAAACAAACATTAAAAAAATGTTCTTCAACGCTGGTCCTGATCTAGGGGGGTGACCGTCCAGGACCACCTGGGTCTCTAACTGTTTGTACATCAGCTTCTCTTTGTGAGCATTATTTCAGATACTGGAAAACATGAACTGCTTAGAAAAAAACCAAACTGCTTTGCTTTTATGTTCAATAAATAAACTGTCACGGCACACAGATGGATTAGCTCTGAGGACAGAATGATCTGTGCCCAAATCAAAAGCAGAAGAAAGTAAATGTTTTGCAGGAAAAGAAAAAAGGCAGGGCGGAGACAGTATAGTACGTCAAAGAAGAGGTGACCTTCCGAGAAGGAGCTGACCTGCCCGAGCAACTCAACCCACAGTCAAAGAGCAGAACAGGACTCAGTTCCGAAATTCCTGCAGCATTTCCCATTGTCCGACCGACTGACCTGGTACCCAACACAGCCTACCAAACAGAGATAATTAATTAAATTACGATTTTAGAAACAAATCACGCGAAAGGGGTACCAGGGGAATACAATGTCAAGACCTGTGACCTCCATGCGATCCCATATGGGTAAGACTTTCCGCGTGCACGGTGAAGGTGTTCCAAAGGGAGCAAACGGAGCTGGTGACAAAGGCCTCTTGGGGAACACCGCCCATGGCTGGTGCTTCCGGGTTGGCCACCGGCCCTGTGCCAACCAGCATGGGATCGAACAAACAGGTAGGTAAGCTCATCACACGCGTTCTAAGGGAAAGGAGTTCAGTCTTTGAGTCACACAAAGGCTAATAATCTAAGCTCTTTGCATTTTTCACGTGACCCACACGGAGGAGGCCCTCACAAGGACTTCCTCCCAGCATTCTTAGAGTGAGGATGAGTCAGGGCTCAGTTTCCCTCCCCAAAGCAGGGCCAGTGAGGAGGCCCTGAACCTGCCAGCCAGCCAGGATAACTGCAATCCAGTCTCCGGCACGGAGGGCAATACTGTGAAGAATTACCTAGAAGGAAGGGGGGGGGGGAGGGGGGGGGAGTTGTATAAATTAACATGGTAGGGATATGCTTTCTTTAACTCCGTCGGGGAGTTTCTTTTTTGGTTTTAATTTTTTCAATGAAGTTTATTTATTTATTTTGTGTGTGTGAGAGAGAGGGGAGGGGCAGAGAGAGAGAGAGAGAGAGAGAGAGAGAGAGAGAGAGAGAATCCCAAGCAGGCTCTGCCCTGTGAGCACAGAGCCCAATGCAGGGCTTGAACACACGAACCCATGAGGCCACGACCTGAGGTGAAACCAAGAGTCAGAGGCTTAACCGACTGAGCCACCCAGGCACCCCTCCCTCAGGGAATTTCTATCAAAACAATCTCTGTGACCTAGCGGAATGCTCAATTTACAGCAGTGCAGGAATGACAACAGAAAATGACATCTTTGCTGAATTCTTAACAGATATCCCAAGCGGAGGCGACTGTAAACGTGGTCTCAATTTTCTCCTCCGTAAAATCAAGGAGCCGGAGTGAAATCTGCGACGCGTGTATCTTGAACATGCCATGACGTCAGGCGCAAATATGACACAGCGCTGAACAGCCGTCAAGAATGTTCCCAGGGCCGACGGGGAGCCACGAGGGCAGCGTTGCAACCTGATCTGGAGTGAGTGTTACCTGAGATTTCGAATGTAAGTGAAAAGCGGCTAACACAGATTTATATGCCAGCAGTAATCACTCGGGGAGAGAAAGACCTTTTGCAAGAGGTTCAATTATCCTCCTAGTAGTACCTTTTGAAGATGCAGAAACAAAAACTGGGTGAGTTACTAGGTCAGAACCATCTAGAATTCATTTGGCCCCCTCCACCCTGCATTTCAAACCCAGACAGTCCCTGCCTGTGTCACGTTGTGGTGATGCCTAGCCATCCAGCCGACAGAGAGAGGAGAGCAGCCTCGGAGATAAAATGCTAACCGTGGAGGCTGGAGAGGCGAACCTGTACAACAATGAGAAAAAGAGAAAAGAAACGTCTGCTTTCCAGTGCTAATTAACATAGGAAACAACTCCGAAAACGGAGCCGAGAATGGAACTCATTGTAAAGGGATGCGACGAGAAAAGCTTCAAAGATTATATAAACACCGTATTCCTGGCTGAAACAGGGCCTCGTCTGTACGACTGAAGTGTGCGACTTAAATCAGAGACATCTGAAATCGATACAATAAACAACCTTCCTTGTAAAGAAGGAAAGCCAAATTCCATATTTGTGTACGAAAACCGGAAAAAGTGCCAAGGACTTGGTTCTTTTAAGAATCGTATGTAACAAATAGAATTCATTTACTGTCGATATCAGGCTTTGGAGGTTAATCAGAGCCTAGGATTATAAAATCAAATAGGAAAAAAAAAAATTAACATGCACTTAGTGCCACTCATACATGGAAGGCCTACCGATTACTTAATTGTCTCTAAAATCACCCTGAAAAACGACAACATACTATCAGATGTTTTTCTTCTTCCTCTGAACACAAGGAAGTGAGGGAAGGAAGTGAGGGAAGGAGGGAGGGAGGGAGGAAGGAAGAAAAGAAGGAAGGAAGGATGGATATTCATCAGAAAAAAAATCAAAGAAAATCTAAGTTTACATTACAGGAATACAATAAAAAAATAAAATAAAAAACAGGACACTCAGTACTTGGGAAAGGGAAATTCAAATGTTTCTAGGATTTGAAGAACTGTATATTTAACCTACTCAAATACACTCCTGTTTAAATGGTTTGCTCTTAGATGATACTCAGGTCAGATCTATACCTAAAGCAAACAAGTCTCCGTGAGAGTTTAAAGCCCAGGTGATCCCAGGGTAGAGGGGACAGATAGGAGGGACTCACTAACATCCCGTTCAGAATAGCAACTAGACTATTCCCTGGTTTCCAGAAACTTTCACTGGTCACTGCTACAAATTTTGAGGAGTAGCCACACTCTTTTTACTTGTTTAATCTCAGGGCAAACCATAACCTATGTGCAAACACGTAACAAAGTCGAATTTGTCAAGTTGTGCACATCTCCAACAGAAAAAGATCATAACGATTGCGTGCCAACTTATGGTCAAATACAAAAACTTTTAAAACTCAAAATGAAAAGAGATTAATGTCTATTGCTGGGAATACTAAGCCAGTTCAGGAGTCACCGTATCGGGTCTCTTTCTTTCTTTCTTTTTTTCTTTTTTTGTAAACGTTTATTTATTTTGAGAGAGAGAGAGAGAGAGAGAGAGAGAAAGAGAGAGAGGAGAGTGCATGCAGGGGAGGGGCTGAGAGAGAAGGAGAGAGAGAGAGAACCCCAAGCAAGCTCCGCACGGTCACGCCCAGAGCCCACGCGCAGAGCCCAATGCAGAGCTTGGTTGCGTGAACTGTGAGATCATGACCTGAGCCAAAATCAAGAGTTGGATACTTAACCGGCTGAGCCACCCAGGTGCCCCCACAGTGCTAGATTTCTATCATGAAGAACACACACTGGCAGATAAGAGAATAAGTCTGATTCCAAACAGAACTTAACACTTCTGGCTGAGCCTGGGTCTTTCCTGTGAAACGCAACCATAATACTGTTCTCTGCCAGAAAACAGTGATGTTAATAGAAGCAGAATGCTTCCTTCCCAAATTAGCTGAGGGATGAGGTAGCAAAGGACGCCGACAAAACCGCTCTAAGAGGCGGATGTTAACTCAAGAGCACAGACGTACCGCCACGGATTCTAACAGAGAGGCGGACGGCTCCCTCAGGTGTTTAAGTAATGAAGGGGGGCTGCCCACCAGAATACAAGTCACAGCAGAATGGGGTGGTGGCGTTACTGCTCGAGGCTGCTCGCTGCTGTTGGTTTGAACTCTTACCAGGACCTCTGAAGACGACACCCAGGCCACTGCACAGGGAACACGAGAGCAGGGACAGACAGGGGCTTGTTTAAGGTCCATCTCAAGAACAGGCAGGAGGTGGGTGGGGGGGAGGGGCAGGAGGGTAGATAGGGAAGGAGTGGGGGGGGCAGGGAGAGACACAGGCGGCAGGAAGGGAAGGCAGAAGGAAGGAGGAGGTGGACCCCGGCCCATCAGCATCCTAAACTTAGGACAGAGCAAAAAACTCCTTTCAAATACACCCAAAGTATCACCCCCGCTACAGGGTCTTGATTTCTACTTTAAACTCGATTATGGTAAGATGAAAGGCAAAGTTGAAAAGTCATCAGATTCTCAGTATCCTAACAAAGGCATTTTCAGTTCTCCAATTGCCTTTGCTGCTGTGTTTTTAATTCAGTTCCCAGCTTCACCGAGCATGCCCGTTGCCAAGCACAGGTGCAAAGAAAACACGACAGGCCTCTATCGCCAGAAGGGCTCAACAACATTCACATCCTAAGGTCACTCACGGGCACTCGAATCATATACTCTGTCCTTTAACTGATGTTCTTAAGCCATGGAATGCCATTTGTCTCAGGTGTACCCAAAGCAAACACATAAAAAAAGTGGTAAGAAATTCTCTAATACACCAAGGATTCAAATGTGCTTTGGTTCCAAGTATAGGAAAAAGATGTCAAAGATTCTTCTAAAATTAAGCCCCATTTAATTTAGGTCTAGTAGAATCAAATGTTATTAGAGTTCAGTTTGCTTCCCCTTTTATAAAGTTTTGGAACAACCACATAATATGGGTGGTAATATTTCAGTATACTTAAGAATGACGAAGGAAAGGCCGTGTCTAATGAGAGAGACCAAAACATCGACACATCTATAAATATGATCAAAGACATGTGTGGACAGGCTGATGGATTCTAACATTGTTCAAGAGCTAATATCATTTATTCTTAAGGTAGTTTAAAAATTTTGTAAAAATTCAAGAAAAGGCTGTCCTTCATATTTAAAAACTTAGACACTAATAAGAATCAAAAGATGAGCGGGGTATATAATTCTCAACTATTCGCTCCAATAGTTAACAAAGCCTTTTTGAGTTAACTTTTGTGTCCAAAGTGTAGACAATGGTTTAACCAGCTAATGATGAGATTTTAAACAATGTCAAGTTGTCAGTACATACATACTGTGTGGTCGCCAAACTGAACTTGTAGCTGTTCTTGCCTGCTACTTTACGTATCAGCTAGCGTTCAGAGTCACAGTCTCTGTCCCATTCTGTACACACTTACTGTGACAATGCTATTGTCATTTTGACCAGCACCACTGAGGGAGACCATATGTTGAGTGCATTTACGTGCCTGGCACGATGTATTTTACCGCTGATGCTTGAACAACGTGGGGTTGGGGCACCAATCTCTGAGCAGTCAAAAATCCACATATAGCTTCTGTCTCCCCCCAAACTTACCTACGGATGGCCCACCGGAGACTGGAGGCCTTACCGGTGACATAAAAATATCGATCGACTATATTTTGGATGTTATGTGTATTATCGACTGTATTCTTACAATAAAGGAAGCTAGAGGAAAGAACATGTTAAGAAAAGCATACGGAAGAGATTACACATTTGCGACACGGTACGTAGATCTATTGAAAAAATCCGCATAGAGGTGGACCCACACGGTTCAAACCGTGTTGTTCAAAGGCCGCCTGTATATGACCACCTCATTTAATGGGTAGAGTAACCAGAAGAGGGAAACATTACTATCTCCACTCTGCAGAAGGTGATGGCAACAAATAGCTACTAAGCATTCCCCATGAGCCCGTCTACGTTGCAACTCAATAATCACTCACTGAAGGCTCACGATAATCCTATGATACAGCACTACTATCATCCGGACTTGACAGATGAAGAAACTGGGGCACCAAGCCAAGAGCTCTCCCAACATCACATCCACCATGTGGCAGAGCCCAGGTGCTGACCCAGATGTGCTGAACGCCGAAGCCACGACCTTATTTACCAACCCCGAAGAACCTGGCTCTCCCATGCCTGCCCTCCACGCCACCTATGATAAGGGCTATAAGAGCAGACCGGAAAGGGCAGGGTTGGTGCGGCCACAGCCGAACACCCTAATCCACAAGCCAACTCATAAATCTGGCTGGGCACGCCCACCCCCCAAGTTTCCCTGAGGAAACTCGCAAGGAGGAAACTGAAATCTGGCCTCATAGCTGGCACATGTGACCCAAAGGCCAGGGCTTCTAACTGCCCAGAGCACAAGGCATCCCAGAATAAAGAGCCCTGCACAGATGCCCTATGTCCCTTCAGTGGTCACCAACGGCTATGTGCCCAGCCACACTAGGCTCTCAGTTACTGAGCTTAACAAGTCAGGGACCTGCCTCACCAGCTAACAGTGCAGGGAAACCAGCAGCTGGGGAAGTGACGGAATAAGGGCTTTCGGAATCATGGCAAATTATTTTTGGATGTAGTGGGGAGGGGGTTCCAGGGGGGACTGACTAACTTCACAACCGTCAACCCGAGGACAGACAGAGGCACTGTGAAGAGAGGAGACTCACGTCCCAAGAATCACGCTTGAAAAGGTTTCCAGTTCAGGGAGAAGCTCCCCATTCCCACCGAGCGTCCAAGGCCCAGGTTCCCTAGGGAATACCGCAGCGACTGACGCATTCCTGACACCCTGTGGCCTCAGTAGTAGCCTGACTACCGTGTACTACAAAACATGAACATGAACCAGGCACGTGGGAGCCCCAGCGGCCACCCCCTGCCCCCCCCCCCCCCCGGACAGAAATTGCCCGTTCAACTTGGCAGTTACCAGGAACGCGAAATAAATAAAGGTGCGATATTGCACAGAAAATACGAAACCACTTTGTCCCCTGACAGTTTTGCCAACTGGTTCAGGGCACTTATTACTGACTGTCTTTATTAGCCACACGAGTCCATGCGTGGAGAGGAAAGGAATTAACATGTTCGCACCTCCATTTAGGCAGTATTATCGCTAGGGAGGGGCATGAGTGCAGACGGTCACATCCTGTGTTGCAGACCTGTAACATTTCATTTTCGTGCAATCTCTGTGTCATGTTAGTGGCTCGGAAAAAGATGCCGAATCTCACACCGAGCGAGCACACTTACAAATTCACCAGTCAGGGGCCAGCACACCGCGGCGCCTTTCTTTACTTACCCCGTGAGCGACTGCGATCCTGACAGTCCAAACTGGGGAGTTGAAATAGCCACAGAATTCACGGAAAAGCCCCTGCAGGTAAACGCCCAGGCAGCTTCAAAAAGGTCGGGGAGAGCCCATGGGTTTCAGGGACGATGAGGACAGTGACAGCCAGGGGCAGGAGCAGAGACCAGCAGACACGGTGCTCCGGTGGGCAGCAGGTCCCAAGAGGGGCTTTCTGGCAACCCCTCCACTCCCCCAGGGCAAGAAAGACAGGATGGCATGGGCGGGCTCAGGACAGTGAGCTGCACCACGGGACAGACGTCACAAAGGTCTGCTGGATGAATGCATGCAAAGAAGAGGGGGGGCGGGGTGAGAAGGAGGAGGGGGGAAGGAGGAAGGAGGGGAAAGGGAGAAAAGAGACAGGAACAGCGAAGGAGGGAACAGAAGAGAGGAAGGGAAAGTAAATCAGAATGGAAAGGTGGGGGCGGTGGGGGGGGGCAAGTGGTGGAAGAAAACACCTAAATTCTGCTCAACAAATAAAAGGTTGTATTTACTTTACGGTCATCAGGGTTACACATCAATTTAGTAAGAAAAGTTTTAATTACCTTCTATTTCCCCTTCAGACCTTAGAGTGTCCTGTTAACGCTCGATTCAAGATGCAGAAAGAACAGGGTAGGCGCTCTGGATGCCCAACTGGGGATTTCTAAGGGAAAAAGACACACAAAAATGATTCTGGAGGATATAAGTGATTAACTTTTCAAGTATCCTTAAAAAAAAAAAAAAAAAAAGACCGATTTTCACTGAATAACGGAGACAGTGTATTTCCTAACATCCCCGGGGAAAATGGAGCCCAAAGCCTCTTTCAAATGCAGTTGCTCTAACAAATTTCAAGCATGGGGGGGGGGGGGGGGAGGGTGCTGCGTTTGGGAGTTCATTGGAAAACAAACCCAACAAGGAGCCTGTGTACTGCCATCTGCCTGGAGCCCCCACCCAGGTGGCTTTATGGCACTCCAAACTCAAGGCCCCCACGGGGGAAACCACGCAGGAAACGAGGGAGCTTCTTCACCAACAACTGTATCACTGGGAAAGGAAACAGCTACGCTGGAGGAACTTGGTTAACGTTTGGAAGGGAATAAGATATTACGAAACGGGCCACACTGCTCGTCCCATTCTCCGAATGCAGTTAAGCATGAGCTCACACACACACACACACATGCCTCGTTGTCCCCGGGCTTCTTTCTCTTGGAGCCAGGACAGACCTTGGAGGCAACGACGTCCCAAACTGTGAGCACACAATGTTTCATTTTTAGGAAGGAAACCATTAACATTGACCAGGCGTGCACTCAGGCCCAGAAACAACGTGATTCCGGTTCACAAAGGGGGAAAGAGATGGAGAGTCCAATCCGTATATCTGTCTGACACATAAATGCTCTTATTATACTTGGATATACTTGCATCGATCATGAAAGTGCTTGTTATCTAAACATCCGGCAACTCAAAAGAAAATACCGCGGTGGGAAATGTAAACGTCTTCTCCTCTTGTACCTGTTCTCCTTGTGTATCATCAATCCAAATAACTAGATCTTTGTTTACGTGAAAGTGGGAGCTACAGACAGGAAGGAAAATGCACTGACCGTAACAAGTTATCTTTTTTATGGAGATCTACTGTATATTTTGCATGGATATAGGAGTAAGCAATAGTAAAAATTTTAACCACTTCATTAAGGTCAATGCCAACTTTCCCAACCATCATTATCTCCTTTCTGGAGTGATGCGTAATGAACGATAAGCCAGAAGTTTATTAGCAAGGCTGCAGATCTTGACCTAGATTTTGCATAGCTTTAAAAAAAAAAAAATAGAAAGCAAGCCTGAAAATGTCTATTTAAATAACAACTCAGACTGACACTTCCCACACTCACAGTTAAAACTTTCAAAACAATCTACTTTCCCTGTGCCTGTATCTAACAAGGTTCAACAAGAACCTAAAGTAAAAATTAGTACCAGATCAGAAGAGAAATATGAACTCCAAGTTCTACATTTCTGTTTAATTGTTTGCTAACTGCAACTTAAGACTTTTTTTGGTGGTGCCTGGGTGGCTCAGTCCGTTGAGCGTCCGACTACAGCTCAGGTCACGATCTCACGGTCCGTGAGTTCGGGCCCCGCGTCGGGCTCTGGGCTGACAGCTCGGAGCCTGGAGCCTGCTTCGGATTCTGTGTTTCCCTCTCTCTATCTCTACCCCTCTCCCACTCACACTCTGTCTCTGTCTCTCAAAAATGAATAAATGTTTAAAAAAATTTAAAAAAAAAAAAGCCTTTATTTGCCTGCTGAAGTATATGATTCCAGAATTCAAATGAATAAAATCATACACCTTTGACAAAGCATTAGGGAAATTTTTATTAAATTGGGCCCAGAGGTATTTGGGATTGATGGTGACTCATAATAACAAAGTAAAAAGTTTTACATTTTACTATTTTCCAACTACAATTTTTTTGTTTTGCCCTAAATCGTATCACAAATTCCTTTTCACCTTTATCATTACTTTCGCTTTCTCTTTCTCACACTTTTGAAGAGAGAAGACAACAAAGAGGTCAACCTTACTCTAATGATTGAGAGATGTCAAAAGTCACACCTCGGATCGGGGTGGAGAGTAACACTGTAAATGAATTTCAGGATTGGATTTGTCTTCAAAGTTGCCACGTGACATCGAAATCATCCTCATAAAAAATAATTCACAGCATGTATTTTAAAGCTAAGACCGTTGTATGGTCATCTGCTCGAATCCGTTCGTTTCACATCTGAGGAAATGAAAGCCCAGAGTGGTCAAGTGACCTCTCCAAAGTCACACAGCTCACCTGGTCCTCTATCTCAGATTTCATAGGTGCCAATCCAGTGCTCTATTAGATCCTCACTGATCTTTAATTCCTATAAATAAATTCTTCAGAGCTCACATTTTCATCTATTTCTTACACACCCATGACTCTACACAGCATGAACACCACTTGAAACGTCAACTTAACTTTACATTAATATGAAACGCTACTCAAAATGATCAAAAACATACTCTGCCCTTTGCTCCACTGATAAAGCTAGATTAAGCCACAAATGCCCAGGAGAAGTCCCAAATAAAATTTGGGATACTCTTAGGTTTTCTAACCTAGATACGTCTACTCTAAAAATAGAATTTCCCTCTCTTATTCACAGTCAAATCATAATCATAGCTTTGCTACAGCACATTTTCAAGAAGATTTTATAGAGAGCTAGCAAGCAAAATGTAGGTATTCTACAGTAAAAGCTTATATAAGCAGTTTTTAAAGTAAGATAAGATAATTTACTTCTAGATCCATCAGTTCAGACAGAACTCTTATTCTCCAAAACTCTGGAATCACTCAAGAGCACTTAATTTACCTAGACCAGCAACTTATTACCATCAGCAGTCATCTGTCGCCTCCTCAGTTATTTACTCTGCGCCGAGTGCCAGGTACAAGGGAACCAAAAAGCATGAGAGGCTGTCCTTGCCTACTGTTGGCTGATGAGGGGAATAATTAAGCGGGCTTTCATAGAGGCGTCTAGGTGAGGCAAGGTTTGCACACGATCAGTGTATACGTAGGTATGTGTGTTTGGCGGGGGAGCTAATAAAACCACGTGGGTTTTCTCAGAGAACGAGTTGACAGGTTTAGTAAGCAGTACAGCTGACCCTTGACCAACATGGGTTTGAACAGTGAGGGTCCACTTATACGCAAGCTTTTCCCGAGAAATGGGGTACAGTACTGTAAATGCATTTTCTCTTCCTTAGGATCTTAATAACATTCTGTTTTCTCTATAAAACATATGACCTAGAAAATACGTGTCCAATTTTGTGTTACCAGTCAGGCTTCTGGTCCATAGGAGGCTGTTAGCAGTTAAGGGGGGGGGGGCTCAGTCGGTTAAGCGCCTGACTCTCTCTCGATGGCAGCTCAGGTCACGATCTTGTGGTTGATGCGATCGGGCCCCATGCGCTACTTGGCTTCTGTGCTGACAGAGCAGAGAGTGCTTGGGATTCTCTCTCTCCCTCTCTCTACCCCTCCCCTGCTGCCTCTCTGTGTCTCTCTCTCCCAAAATAAAGAAATCAACTTAAAGAAAATAAAAATAAATACTAGGCTGTTAGCAGTTAAGTTTTGGAGGGAGTTAAAAACTGGATGTGGATTTTTGACTGCATGGTGGGGGTTCAGCACCCTAATAACCCCTGCATTGTTCAAGGGTCAGGAAGCAGGGTGAGATACATGAAAAGAAACCAACAGATAACAGATGAATCCCTCTGGTCATGCCCACAACAGCAGCAAAAAATAAATAAATAAATAAATAAATAAATAAATAAATAAATAAATAAAAAATAAAAATAAAAATAAAAATAAAAATAAAAAATAAAAAAAATTTTTAAAATGGTGCAGGAAACAAAATACCCACTGAAAGGAATTCCCTTCTTGAAAATAAGTCAGCAACAAAATACCTTCCTTGTATCTCTTCGGAATAACTCGTTAATGGTATTAAAACCCAATGCCAGACAAAAGACCCCACTGGGCGGGGGCGGGGGGGAAGACAAGATTTAATTTTTTTTTTTTTAACGTTTATTTATTTTTGAGACAGAGAGAGACAGAGCATGAACGGGGGAGGGTCAGAGAGAGGGAGACACAGAATCCGAAACAGGCTCCAGGCTCCGAGCCGTCAGCACAGAGCCCGACGCGGGGCTCGAACTCACGGACCGTGAGATCATGACCTGAGCCGAAGTCGGCCGCCCAACCGACTGAGCCACCCCCGTGCCCCAAGATTTAAACACCTTCAACGAAGAAAATAAACAAATGCCAAGTGAGCACAAGAAGAAAGCTTCAATATAGTCAGCAGGAAAATGCAAAGCAAAACCTTAATGAGATACCACTAGAAACTCACAAGAATGACCAACTTTTAAAACAGCAAAAATACCAGGTGTTTGCAAGGAAACGGAGCAACTGGGATCCTTTTACACCTGTTGGCAGAAAATTCAACACGTTACAGGCACTTTGAAAAATAATTGGGCAGTTTCCTATAAAGTGAAACACACACCAGATGACCCAGCAATTCCACTCTGAGGCATCTGCCCAAGAGAAATTTAAAGACCCAAATGCTGAAGACTTACACAAGAATGCGGAGAGTAGCCTTATTCATAATAGCCCCAAACTTGAAAGAATGCAAATGTCCACCAACTGATAAAGAAGGAAACAAATTATGGTGTAGTACACAAAGGAACACAACTCAGTCATAAAAAGAAAAGAATTACTGATGCATACGATAACGTAAGTCAGTCTCAAAAACGTTATACTAAGAAGCCAAACACAAGAGACCATATGCATAAATCCATTTACATAGACTTTTTTTGGAAGGCAAAACTCTAGCAAGGAAAGCAGATCAATTATTGCCAGGGGCCAGGGTGTGGGGAGAAGGGGTGAATGCAGAGAGGGATGATAGAACATGCTGGGGGCGGGGGGAAGGAAATGATCTGTCATGGTAGGAGTACTGCTACATGATCGTGCACATTTGTTGTTGTTGTTTTTTAATTTTTTTAATGTTTTATTTATTTTTGAGCAAGTGCAAGTGGGGGATGGGGAAAGAGAGAGGGACAGAGGATCTGAAGCGGGCTCTGCGCAGAGAACAGTGAACCTGATGTGGGGCTTGAACTCATGAACCAAGAGATCATGACCTGAGCTGGACGCTCAGCCAAGTGAGCCACCCACCCAGGTGCCTCGATCGGGCATATTTGTGAAAATTCACTGAATTATACCCTTAAAATCAGTGAACTTAATTGCATACACAGTATAACTAAACAAACCTGATTAAGAACAAACAAAACTCAGTGCCACCGTCATTTAACTTGAAAATCAGCAATCTCATTAATAAAACCTAAAAATGTACTCAACATTTTCCAATACTTTATTTTTTTAAGTTTATTTATTTATTTTGAGAGAGAGAGGAAAACAGAGAGAATCCCAAGCAGGCTCTGCACTGTCAGTGTGAGCCTGATGTGGGGCTCGAACTCACGAAGCGTGAGATCATGACCTGAGGCTTTCGAAATCAAGAGCCAGACACTCAACTGACTGAGCCACCCAGGCGCCCCAACATCTTCCAATACTTAATAAAGATTATAGCAATCAATGATGGGTAAGTACCTAGAGACCACCAAAAAAGAAAAAGAAAAAAAAACCAATAGTCAAATTGCTGACAGGGAAACTAAATTCTTCCATTTTTCTACAACTTCCGATAGGTTGTAGCCTTATAACAGATTTCCAAAAAAATGAGCTAATAATATTTAATCTAAAATAAACTCCCCCTCATTGTAAGCGGATAATCTTCCTAAAACTACTGATGATCCATGTGGGGTAATACATAGGAGATTGAAGAATTATCAATAAATGCAGAGACAAAAAAAACCCAACAAGTATGGAAATGTGAAGAAATATGGGTCAGATTGTAAATCAACTCCCAAATTATTATTTAAAACTCTTTGATAGGTTAATTGGGAAACACTTTTTAAGCATCCACAAGGCTCTGAGCTGGTCTACTGGACAAGCTTATCTATGATGTAAATAAGGATGCAAGGTAGGCTTATCAAAATTATAGCTGATTCAGAGGTTAAAAATGGCTACAATATTACATAACAGTGATTCTACATGTATAAAAATGGGATAATTTTATAGCGTTAGTGTCAGATATAAGGGAAAATTGCATTCATTTAGCAAATATTCCCCGAGGGGCTGCCACGTGTTGGTAACTAGATGGAAAAAGACACCAAGATTAAGTAAGAAAGAGCCCTTGCCCTCCTAAGTTTATCAACGAAAAAATGTAAGTAACACACTCTGCGGTTAGGAGTGATAAAGTAATTAATCTGAAAAAGACCTATGAGCTTGAGTTTATCACTCAAGTGTTACATATACATAAAATACTGGTAAAATTACAGGCTGAACTAACAAAAGTATCACACTGAAAACAAATACACACAAGTAGGGGCGCCTGGGTGGCTCAGTCGGTTGAGCGTCCGGCTTCCGCTCAGGTCATGATGTCCCGGTTCGTGGGTTCAAGCCCCGCGTCGGGCTCTGGGCTGACGGCTCGGAGCCTGGAGCCCGTTTCGGATTCCGTGTCTCCCTCTCTCTCTCTGCCCCTCCCCCGCTGTGCTGTGTGTGTCTCTCTCTCAGAAATAAATAAATAAATGTTAAAAAATTTTTTGAAAAATGAAAACAAATACACAGAAGTACTACTCTGCTCTAACTGCATCAACCATACAGGTGGAAGGGTAATGCTCTATTACGCTCTGGACGTACGCATTACAAGTCTCATTCTGAAGTCCAGCTTAGGTGCCCGAACCTTCTGCATGTTGCCATCCGCCCACCGCTAAGTGCCCAAGATGATGTATGAGCCTGGAATTACCCCGTGCCTCCTATACAACCCAGGCTGATCGGGGTGTTGGATACTGTCGGACCTTGACACACTGAAACATGGGCAGATAGGAAAAGGCCCAAGAAATACATTTCAATCAACTAGGGGAGTGGGGGGTGGAACGTAGGAAGGAGGAGACACTATTCTGAATGGCAGGAGTTAGAGGAGCAAAGGTAGCTCGTGATATCAACATAGCATCAATGAGCAATCGCGACGTCGTCTTTTTTTTTTTTTATGTATTTATTTAAATTCAAGTCAGTTAACATACCGTGTGGCCCTGGCTTCAGGAGCGGAACCCAGTGATTCATCCCTTACATCCAACACCCAGCGCGCATCCCGACAAGTGCCTCCGTGCCCATCACCCATTTTCCCCACCCCGCCCCTGCCCACGCCTGAACAATGTCAAATTTGAAGACGCTGCCTCGTGACGTAGGGAGACTTGGCAGCACAAGTTTACTGAGCCGAGAATTCAGCCACGTTCTATTTCTAAGACTTCATGGTAACATGCTACCTGTCATCCCACAGCCCGTCTCTCAACGCCCAGATTGTCAAGCTTCCGTGCGGTGGCCAAATCAATCTTTCTCGTATCCTTTTAGGACCGTGTGCCCCCACCCACCCCCGTGCCCACAATGCTTGTGCTCTTTCAGGGGCTCTCGGTCACTGATCACTCCAGGATCCGGGCCCAACACCCCGCAGGCTGGCAGACAGGGCCCCCTATCAATTTCGCCTCTCTGTCACTCTCCCTCATACGCTGTGTCCAGCAGTTTTGAATCACTGCGGAACATGATCACAGGGCCACACTTTTTCTTGCCTTCACCGTGTACGTGCCACTCGCGGTCTGAAATACCCCACACCTCCTGATGTGTGTCTGGAGCCTTCGGCCCCCACGGCCTTCACAGAGTCCGTCCCAGCCCTCTTGCGAGAAGAATTCCATGCTTTACCACGTTCCCCCCCGCTCCATGCCCACGGCGGCTTACTGGTCTCCAGGAAAACGCTCACCCGTATACAAAGATTAGTTATGGCTGCATCTCCCTGCTAAACCTTAAACCCCCTGCCTGGTTATCCTAATCCCTAGGATTTTGCCCAGGTTGTGACACTTTATAGGTATTTTCGACGAGTCAGGGATTCCAAGGTAGCCCAGTTCTGTATGTCCCGTCTGCCCTTATACCCATGAGCAGTGTATCAACTTGGGTTACGCAGGAGACACAGAGGAAGCCCAGACAAATGCTATCGTCCTGGAGCTACAGAAGACACGTGGGCATTTTTCTAAAGAATCCAAGCAGCCCTAGTTGGGATAGAATATTAGAACCAAAATGATTACCCAATGGACGCGCTCGGCTGTTGCAAAGTCAGCTGGGCGCAAATCCTGCTTCCACGCCTTCACCAACTAAGTGACTTTGAGTAACTAACTTGACCTCTTACAGCCCAGGTTTCGTAGTCTATAAAATGAAGATAATTATAGCCCTTACCTCGAAGGGCCATTGTGAGGACGATGTGCCAGTGTATCATAAAGGAGGTAATGAAGGAACCAGTACATGGCAAATACTCACTAAATGCCGATGTCTCAGCCGCCTCGTCCTGCCTGGTTTTCCCTTAACGAATGGAAATACTGCCTACTTCGCAATAAGATGTCTCAACAAAATGTGTAAAATTGCCAGGCACCTAGGAGTCACTGGATTATGAATCACTGATTTCTAAGCCTAGAAAATTACCTTTTTTTCCCAAAAAGACAGGATTATACCACTGAAGAATCTTCTGGAGGTTCAAACCAACAAGACCATAATCACCTGACATAATACTCCTCACATGCTGTGAAGACAGTTTAAAAAGAGGCTTTTAAAAAATGTTTATTTATTTTTGAGGGGGGGGGGAAAGAGGCAGAGAGAGAGGGGAACAGAGGATCTGAAGCAGGCTCTGGGAAGACAGCAGAGAGCCCAATGTGGGTCTTGAACTCACGAACCATGAGACCATGACCTGAGGTGAAGTCAGATGCTCAACCGACTGAGCCACCTAAGCACCTGAAAAAGAGGCTTTTTATGTATTCCAATAATTAATTTAACTGCACTAAGTTTAAACAGATACCTATATTTCCCTAGGCTTGACAAAAAAAGAAAAAGCACACTTAAAAGTTTCATGAAATTCACTCAAATGTATCCCATCACTTTTGCTCACTGATTCTCTATAAACAGTAACACTTACTAGCAAAACCCATTTGGGAAAAGAAAGGTTAGAGTCAAGACAGAAATTTCTGAAAAATGTCATCATGGAAAACCCCTCAAGTGCTTACTACAATATCCGTGTCACAAGTGTATCCTAAGGATAAATGCACCTGGTTCCAAACAACACATTTTTTTAGAAAGAACGCTGCACATTTCCAAAGTTCATTTTGTAACACCCAACACAGAGCTTATTATACAAATCCATGTTTAAAAAATCGAGGACGTAACTGATTGGCTATGATCCAATTACTAATACCATTTTCCAGGGTTTTGGTGATTGTCAGTACCTGAAAGATCTCATTTCGAAAAGATTAACAAAATCACAAAACCGACAGTGTATGTAAGTAGCTGTGTGTGCCAGCAGGTGTGGGTGGGACAAGTTATTTACGGGCATGGACGTGAATATAAACAAGGGTAGTTTTGATACGTTCTGTAGGACTAACATGCTACTTTGGGAAAGAAAGAATACAGGAGCTTCCTTCCTTGAAATTTTTCGAACTTGTACACCACCAGAGATTTCCTAAATCCAAAATACACGAAGAGATTCTTTTTTTGTCAGATTCATCCTTCCAAAGTCACTGTACCTCTTTGTCCAGCAGAAACCGTTGTAGAAAACGTATGTTTTGTAAGTTACTCAAAATTTTCCGTGCAAAACCCCTTATTAACCTACCTTATGGAAAAGACTTCTTTCAAGAAGACACATGGGAATGAAGAACTTACTATATAACCTACGCCAAAAAGCATCGATCGTCTCTGGAGACCGATCTTTAAATTGCTATTATTTTTTCATTTTCTGTGGCGGCAAAATACCCAACACAAAATTTACCACCTTACACGGTTTTTACGTGTACAGTTCAGTGCTCTTAAACACATTCCTAACGTTGTGCAATCGTCACCGCCATCCATCCACAGGACTCTTTTTATCTTGTAGGATAAACTCCGGACCCATCAAACAACAGGTCCCACCCCCGCCCCGCCCGCCCCGTCCCTGGCAACTGTTTTCTGTCTCTATGATCTCGACCGCTCTGAGTATTTTACATAAGTGGAATCAGGCAGTATCTGTCCTTTTGCGATTGGCCTACTTCACTTAGTGTGATGTCTTCAAGGGTCACCCCTATTGTAGCCCGTGTCAGAATTTCCTTCCTTTTCAAGGCTGAATAGTATGGCTTTCCAGGGACATACCAGAGGTTGCTTATTCATTCATCCACTGACAGATACTTGAGTTGCTTGTACATTATAGTTACCGTAAATGATACCGCTGTGAACGTGGGTGTACAAATATCTCTGAGACCCCGCTTTCCATTCTTTCGGGCGTATACCCAGAAGCAGAATATCTGGGGCATATGATAATTCTACTTTTATAAGCTACACTTTTTGACCCAGTATCTATTAATCACTACCTCCCTCCAAATTATAAAAATTATGTAATAGTACTTAAAAAAACCTCACCAGGCCACAACATTATGTCAACAAAATTCTTTTCTCTTCTATGATTATAAACTGGCCATTTCCCATCCTACAAGGCATCTCCCAATCCCAAAAAAGGTGTTGATCAGATTCGAGTCTCCCCTCACCTTTTTTTTCCTTCAAAGAAGGGGTGCCCTGGGGTGCCTGGGTGGCTCAGTCCGGTAAGCATCTGACTCTTGATTTCAGCACAGGTCATGATCTCATGGTTCGTGGGCTCGAGACCCCCTTTGGGCTCTGCACTGACAGCATGGGGCCTGTTTGGGATTCTTTCTCTCCCTGTCTCTCTGCCCCTCCCTGGCTCACACGCTCTCTCTCTCTCTCTCAAAATAAATAATAAATTGAAAACAATTAGTCTTCATAATATATTCAATGTGGACTGCAGGGACTCTTAAGTATTAATTAAACTGTTTGTAAGACACACACACACACACACACACACACACACACACACACACACACACTAGTTATGTTCATCAAACATGCAGGCACAGCGGCTTTCCCACACTGTTGTTTTTTATTTGGTCCTCAAGAGACAAATCTCTGTTTAACAATGCCAAGGTCTGGGGCCCTTTGTCTAGGTGAGAAGTATCACCAGAGTCCCTTTCAAGTACTTTCCAGAGTGGGTGGCAATGATTTCAGGCCAAAGAATCTCTACTTTTAGCTTTCTCTAAAAAAGCTATTTGTCTCATTAATAAGCAAGTATAGAACAATGCCAACATCAACACTGGCATTTTCTGCTATCCTATAAAAATTAGGCATGATGTCAATAAAATGTAACACAATCTACTGGGCACTTCTTTTTCTTATCAGCATCGAAATGCATACTTTCCATCATGTTTTATATCGTTACATTTCTTAAATAGTGGTATAATACACATAACATAAAACTTAGCATCTTTAACCATTTTTTAAAACGTTTAGTTATTTTGAGAGAGTGAGCACGAGTGGGGAGGCGCAGAGAGAGGGAGAGAGGGAGAATCCCAAGCAGGCTGCACGCTGTCAGCGCAAAGCCCAACGTGGGGCTTGAACCCATGAACCGTGAGATCGTGACCTGAGCCGAACCAAGAGTCGGACGCTTACCCGACTGAGCCACCCAGGTGCCCCCCCATCTTAACCATTTTTAAGCATACAGCTCAGTGTCGTTAAGTACACATTCCTATTCTTGTCCAATCATCACCACCACCCATCCTCAGAACTCTTTTCACTTTGAAAAACTGGCATTCTGTACCCATTAAATACAAATTAATGAATGAGTGAATTCTGTGTCCTGTTCCCTCATCCAATACTCAGCATCCACCATTCTTTCTGTCTCCACGAATTCTCTAGGGACCTCATGTAAGTGGGATTCACTGGCATTTGTCCTTTTGTGACTGGCTCATTTTGCATAGCCTAAGTCTTCCAGGTTCATCCATGCCTTAGCCTGCGTCTACACGTAACCCGGGAAAGTCTTTGCCCTTAGGATGTAAGTGCAGAGCCAGACGAGTCTCTCCAGTGAGGCCCTTGCGGATGGACGGTCCCAATAGAAGTCCCTGTGTTTATTACAGCAAGAGTCTGACTGCACTAGTGGGATCCAGGAAGACCAGCATTCAGTGCTGCTCATGGCTCCCTTCTCAAGGCTGCTTCCGGCAATCGAGAGGGTGGGGAGTGCGAGCCAGGCCACCTGGCGTGTCTGTAAAATAAGTCAGGGTACAGTTACACCCGGGACTGAACGTTTCATTTTTGATGTCTGCTGTGCCCTAGCTTTAGGGCTTTGGGAAAATTCGTGTCAAAATAAATGGCCAGGAAAGAGCGACACCACTGGTAAACATCAAATTAATGGCTCCATCACATTTAAGGCAATTTTGCGATCTTAACGGTAATACTAAATTGCACGATAAAAAATACAGCTTGCTCCATCAAATATAGCAGTTATTATATGATCTTTTGCAGTAGTTTCTGGCTATGTGGCTATTTTATGTAAGCCTTCGCCAAACGAATTATATGTTTCAGAAACATAGTCTTTGAATTCTTTTATATCCATCTCAAATCAATGTTCGCAAAAAAAGCTAGGTATTGGATAAAAATACTACCGACTGATCAAAAAGTAATGGATAAGACAAATATAACACCCCCCAAAAAATGAGGGGGTATATTATGTGGTATAATACACCACATAAGTTAAACAAGGGTTAAAAAGTGGTTAAATAAGGGAGTACTTATAGCTTAGTGGTTAAAGGTGCATGTTCTGTAGTCAAACAATTCCCAACTTAAATCTCCGTTCTACTCAGAGTTGTCCCGAGTTAAAGGATAATACATTTACGACCACTGGCTTGAAACCCGAAATAGAGTAAATAATCCTTTATGGTTGGACCCTCAGTGGTAGTAATGTTATTGCAATGAACCCACTGCGATAGTATTAGGAAGCAGTACCACTGGGGGGGTCGTTAGGTCATGAGGGTGGAGCCCTCCTGAATGGGATTAGTGCCCTTACAAAAGAGACACAAGAGACCCCTTCTGCCCTGTGAGGACACAAGACAAGACAGTTGTCTACGGGCCAAGAAACGGGCCTTCCTGACGCACGGAATCTGCCCACACTTTGATCTTGGACTTCCCTGCCTCCAGAGCTGTTAGAAACAAATGATCATTATTTAAGCTACGCAGTCTCTGGTAGATTGTTACAGCAGCCCAAACAGACTAAGACAGCTCTGGGTTCACTTTATGTACGCCTCTTTAACTTTTCCTGCTTCCCAACTTGCATTTGATCGGGCAGTTTCACGACTGAAAAGAAGTCTGCCTCACAGCAAGTGCCAGGGAACAACGTTTGATTTTATTTTTATTCTCTTGCGGACTATCGTGTTTTATTGTCCGCTACCGGTAACTAGGGTTGGCTCATTAGAATTGCGTAGGTCCCAGATTTTCGTCTTGGGAGAAAGGAAAAAGTGGAAGAATGTCACTCAGCACTTTCACCGTGGTAGGGTCCCCTCCCTAAGGAGGGAGAAAAAAGGGAGAGAAAACTTCCAAGGTAACCTGGCTACGCGCCTACGTGACAACATCCCTCATGACCTTGTCAACTGAGCCTGTTTAATCAGACTGCATGTTTACATGTGTTACCATATACGGGAGACAAAGAAAGAGAAAATGTATTAAAAAACTACGCCACGTGATGTGCGGCGCCCAGATCTTGGGGCACAAACCCACCTGAGCGGTGCCGGCATGAATAAAAGTTGCCTCCTGGATAAAAAGCCTCAGCGTCACGACTCTCTCTGTGTGAGAATCCCGCCACATCACCTCACGCCAACCACCTGCCGGTGTTTTCCACCGGTCGAACCCCACCGGAACCCAGGGAGCTCACTGTTGGATTTCAAAGTTTTGGGTATTTGCTTTCAAATAAGTGTACAATGAGCCTTCCATTTCCAATTACGACACAGAGCGCGTAGAAAGGCCTTTGATCTCATGGTAACGAGAAATTTCACCCGGACCAAATAAAAATATACTTTTCTGGGCGTCCAGCAAAGGGTAATAAATGCACAGAAGCCTCGATGACCCACATTCAGTAAGAAACAAGCCCTTCACAGGCAAGCTGAAAGCCAGCCTAGGGTGCATGTCTGCATAGGCTGAGCCTGGCTAGTCTGAAGAGCGGGGAGGAAGCAGTCCACGGACGGACCTGACCTGGCAGGAACACGGACAGAGACCAGTGTTACAGGACAGTGCGAACCAGTAGGACAGACAGACTGGAATCTGGAAGAACCAAAAATGCAGCAGCAAATCACCTTTCCTAGTAAGTCTTCCAATCTACCCCCCATACCCTCCTGTGCAAAAGCAGACAAGAGAGCAACAGTGAAGACGCTAGAAAGCCAAGGGAAATCACAGAGCCCATACATTCTCATGGTATTTCAATCTCTGAGGACAAAGGGGAATCAAAACATCTAAAACGGTAGTCCAAGCCTCTCCCAGATGAAATGCTGAGATAATAAAAAAAAGGAGTATCAGGTGAACTCATTTTAATTGAAAGTATATAACCCATAGTTTAGCTAAATTCTGAGGGATCTGAATATTCAGTTCCTCACCCTAATCTCCATTATGAAGAAAGAGCAGGCAGGCTCTGAGATCTGAACCAAACAAAATATTATACTTCAGTCTTTCCTGTTTTATTTACACCACCTAGGGTACAATTTTTAAAATTATGAAATATACAAAGAAACAGGAAAATGTGATCCATAATTAAGAATTAACACATGTCAATAAGAAAAGAAACACAGACAACTCCATTAATGAAATAAGTAGTTAAGAACTTTAAAACAACTACAAAAAAAATATATTGAAGAATATATAGAAAAATAGGGGTGCTTGGGTGGCTCAGTCGGCTAAGCATCCAACTCCTGATTTCCGCTCAGGTCATGATCTCATGTTCCTGAGATCGAGCCCCACATCAGGCTCTGTGCTGACAGCATGGAGCCTGCTTGGAATTCTCTCTCCCTGTCTGCCCTTCCCCCACCCGCAGCACACACACTCAGGCTCTCTCAAAAATAAATAAATGTTAAAAAAAAGAAAATACGGAAAAATAAGTGTACAATGGGAGAAGATCTGAGATACATTAGTACAGAATAGAAATTCTAAAACAGAACTAAATAAAAATCTAAAAATACAGCATTTGAATAAAAAGTTTCTTGGATGGGATATCTCCCGAGGCAAAGGAAATAAACGCAAAGGTGGGCTATCAGGACTACATCAAAATAAAAAGTTTCTGCACAGTGAAGGAAACAATCAACAAAACTAAAAGGCAACCGACGGAATGGGAGAAGATATTTGCAAATGACATGCAGGATAGATAGTGTTAGTATCCAAAATCTAATGAAGAACTTACAAACTCAACACCCAAAAAGCAAATAATCCAGTGAAGACATGGGCAGAAGACATGAATAGACACTTTTCCAAAGAAGACATCCAGATGGCCAACAGACACGTGAAAAGATGCTCAACATCACTCAGGATCAGAAAAACACAAATCGCAACTATAATGACATATCGCCTCACACCTGTCAGAATGACTCAAATCAACAACACAAGGAACAACACGTGTTGTCAAGGATATGGGGAAAAAAAAGGAACCCTCCTGCACTGCCAGGGGGGATGCAAACTGGTGCAGCTACTCTGGAAAACGATATGGAGTTTCCTCAAAAATTGCAAACGGAACTACTCTACCACCCGGTCACGGCACTACTGGGTATTTACCCAAAAGGTACACAAAAAATTTTTAATTCAAAGTGATACGTGCACCCCTGTGCTTACAGCAGCATTATTTATAATAGCCAAACTATGGAAACAGCACAAGTGTCCGTCAATAGACGAATGGATAAAGAAGATGTGTTTTATACACACACACACACACACACACACACACACACACAAAGGAATATTATTCAGCCATAAAAAAGAGTGCAATCTTGCCATCTGCAACAACATGGATGAATCTAGAGGGTACTGCGCTAATTGAAATAAATCAGTCAGAGAAAGACAAATACCATACGATTTCATTTGTATGTGGGCTTTCAGTAACAAAACAAGTGAGCAAAGAAAAAAAAGTGAGAAACACACCAAGAAACAGACTTTTAAATACAGAAAACAAACTGATGGTTATCAGAGGGGAAGAGGGAGGAGGGATGGGTTAAATAGGTGATGGGGATTAAATGGTACACTTATGATGAGCACTGAGTAATGTATAGAATTGTGAATCACTATATTCTACACCTGAAACTAATAGAACATGGTATATTAATAATACTGAGATTAAAAAAAAATTAACAAAGTGAAAATCTGGAAAAAAAGACGTTTATTGAATGGGTCTGCTAACTGGACATTTCAAAAGAACAAGTCAGTAATCTTATATTTTCCAAATTAAACAGAGAAAAAGAGAAAGAAAAAAAAATGAACTAAGTAGCAATGACTTGAGAAATAATATCAAACAATCCAAAATATGAGTAGAGGAGAGAGAATGATGGTATTTAAAATATTTTAAGGAATGTGAATGAAATGTACCAAATTTGAAAAACATCAAACCGCTAACTCAAGATGCTCAATGAATCCAAAGCAGAAAAATACAAAGAAAACCATACCTAGACATATCACGGTCTAATTTCTGAAAGCTAAACATAAAAAGCAAAGGTATAATAAACAAACAAATAACTCAATAGCAAGAGGGAACAAACACATTACATACAAAGATATTAATGACGGCCAGTTTCTCATTAGGAGAAATAGAAGCCAGAATTTGTCACGAGCGGATCCACATTACAGGAAATGATGCAGGAAGTTCTTCGGGTTGAAGGCAAATGACACCAAACAGAAGAACTCTGATCTACAAGAAGGAGTAAAGAGTGTAGGCATGGTAAAAGTGTGTATAAATATTTTAAAGGTTTTTCTTTTTTCTTTTTTTTTTTACCTTTTTTAAAAAAGATAATTGGCTACAAAGCAAAACATACTATTGTCTTGTGAGGTTGATAACTTAGGTAGAAGCAAAATATATAACAACAGATCAGCAGAGGGTAAATGGAAATGTATTGTTGTAAGGTTCTCAGATTAAACTGAAAGTTGTAATATGAATTCAATATTAAATAGATGGATCCTTAGAACAACCAGTAAAAAATAAAAACAAACCTTGGCTAAACAGCCAAGGAGATAAAATGGCATACTAAAAAATACTTGATAGGGGTGCCTGAGTGGCTCAGTCGGTTGGGCGTCCGACTTCGGCTCAGGTCATGATCTCACGGTCCGTGAGTGCAAGCCCGGCGTCGGGCTCTGTGCTGACAGCTCAGAGCCTGAGCCTGCTTTGGATTCTGTGCCTCCCCTCTCTCTCTCTTCCCACCTCTGCTCATGCTCTGCCTCCCTTTGGCTCAAAAATAAATAAACATTTAAAAAGATGTTTAATAAAAAATACTTGATAAATCCAAACTTAGGCAGAACAAAAGGACAAACCCATCAAATAAACAGAACACAAGTAACAAGAGAGTAGACTTAAAATTAGCCATATCAATAATTACATCTCTCCCGATTTCCCTACCCACACTGTGCAAAGTTCAAGCCCAAAGCAAAGCCAGGTTCTCGACTTCACCAATAGCCAAGCATCACCAGAGGCCCCTCCCCCAGCAATAAATAAGCCTAAGGCGAGGCCTTGAAATCTTTACTGTAAATATGTGTCTCAGGTGATTCTTACAAAAAAACCAGTTTGCATCTCATCTGTACCTTCAGGTTTTCACACCGATGCGGACAGACACTCGGAGCCCCCGCGTCACGGGCTACATGACCTTGGCAAGTCAATTCATCTCCCTCAATGAGGCTCTCCTCTATACAATGGAGACATCTCCACCTTTCAGAAGTGGAGCCGTGCCACGCCTCAGACCTAACAGGTGCTCAAGTCTTTGCTGAAGGAATGAACGAGAAAATGTGCAGCACAGGTACCGTGACCAGGTGCCCACGCTGCACGGTTCGGAAGCTAGTCCAAACGCCACTACCTGGGCACACGGGGCTTCTCCATCCCTCCGACCTCCCCAACCTGAACATTTCAGCTTACGCTGTAAAACTCAATTGCTTGGAGCATCCCCGACTGGCCTGTGCCGTTTCACGCTTCAGTTCCCTGACTTGGTCTGGTGCATCTGGCTGCAATTTCCCTCCTGAATTTCTCCCCCCAGCCCCCCACCCCCAGCCCATCCCTTCACCTACGCAACACCTACCTTAGGGAGGTAGATGTGACTCAGCTCGGGGATGACCTTCCTCAGGAAAACTTCACCCGGCACGTTCCCTTTTAGGCTAACACATGCCGATCACCGCGCCTGGAAGCAATGAACAACATTGCAGGTGTCTCCCTAGAGCACTTCCTGGAGCAAAGGAGCACCTCAGCAAAAACCTGGGGACTACAGAGAGTTGGGGAGGGGGGGAGCCAGTCTTCCTGGCCAAGAATTGGACCTGTGACCGAAACAGTTCAAACAGGGGTAGGAAAGGCCCCGGGTGGGGAGGAACTGAGGTCCACCCACCCAACCAAGAGCCAGCCAGCATCAATGCACCAGGCACCCAGCTGAGCCCCCCTGGATGTAGCTCCTCCAGGCCCCGTCCAGGCTCCCAGTGGCCACAGCCCCAGCAACGCACTGACTGCAATTTCCCAAGACACCCCAGACCCCCACAGAAATGGGAGGATGAGACACATCATTTTTTGAGCCACCAAGTTTCGTGGTCACTTCTTATGTAATGATAGACAGAGAATACAGATTTCACTTCAACTCCTAGGCTTCTTTTTGCTCCGTATACCCATTTATCTAAAAGTATCCGTTTCATAGATAAAAAAAAAAATCATCAAAGAGCCACAGAGGATACATGTTCTAGCTCCCTCTGGCCACACTCACCAAAGAGACATTGGATTTCTCAGATTCTAAAATGGTTTAAAAGATACCCTAGTTTCTGTTTTGTGAGGTATTCAGATTAAATGGGTCGACTATATAATTACGCCGTAAAAATAGAATGAGTCAAATGATATGATAAGGAATAGTTTGATATTCTTTGAGTTACACTTGTTTCCAAATAGGACTTATTTTAATTATAGAATACACATTTCATTACTTTAAATCCTTGTAACTCTTTAAAGACATGTTTCAGTTCATGAAAGGCATTTTTATCTATGGACCCAAGAGTAAATTTAGAAATCACCTTTACTATATTCCTCCAAATTTAATCAAGTTAATAATATCTACATTAATTTTTATCAAAATAAGAAAAATTATTCCAAGAGTGTAAATTTTATGTACCCTAAAACAAAAAGAGCCTAGCTGTTTCAAAATAAAGAACATCAAATTTATCAGCTAAAAAAAAAAAAAAAAAACTCCCAAGAAAAGGATACCATTTTGTAAAAAAATTTTTTATTTTTATTTTTTTGAATTTATTTATTTTGAAAAAGAGAGTGCACGTACACACACGCATAAGCAGGGGAGGGGGCGGGGGGAGAGAGAGAGAGAGAGAGAGAGAGAGAGAGAGAGAATCCCAAGCAGGCTCCATGCTGTCAGCACAGAGGCCAAAGCAGGGCTCAATTTCATGAGATCACGACCCACGCCGAAATCAAGAGTCAGATGCTTAACTGACTGGGCCATCCAGGTGCCTTTTTTTTGTCATAAAAACATTTTTTTAAACCTAAGGAAGTAAGTACACTTTTGTGGCTCAAAGTTTTTATGTTAACGAAAATACCTCAGAATCACTACGTTTAAAAATATTTTATGAAAACTGAATATGTTCCAGATTTCTATTAATTATTTTTATTTTAAAATAAAACACAGTTTTATCATAGTCTTGCTCCCAAGCGTCTAAAAATGTTGAATAAACGGTACTCTGAAAAGCAAATCATAACTCAACTGATAATTTTTTTTTCTTTTTCTTTTTTCTTTTTTTTTTAGAAAGAGAGAGAGCATGAATGGTAGAAGGGAGAGAGGCAGAATCTCCAGCAGGTTCCATACCCAGCGCAAAGCCTGATGCGGGGCTTGATCTCACAACCCTGAGATCGTGATCAGAACCAAAATCAAGAGTCAGACGCTTAACGGACTGAGCCACCCAGGCAACCCCTCAACTGATATTTTAAATGTGAGTATCCACACAGACTAAAGACGAAAGCAGAATGGTTAGGGGAAAACATACATACGCACAGCTTATTAAGCAGAAGTGTTACATTAAAAATTATGAGCTTTGTTTCAGATTCTTGATGAGAAATGAAAGCCTGTGATAAGGCAGATCTTTGTCGGGAGAACGTCTGTAACTCCGCCCTCTGCGGCATTTTCCCACAAGACATCCACCTTCCACGAGCCTCCCTCCCTCCCTCCTGTCCAGGATCCTGCAAAGTTTACTGTGCCTGGGGGCTCTCAGGGTACACCCCTAAAATGAGGATTTCACCCCGATCAGCAGTTCGGCATCCACAGGGAACCTGTTAGAAATGCAAACTCTCAGGTCCTCCCTGGACCTTGTTAATCAGAAACTCTGGGCGCCGACTGGCAATCTGTATTTAACCCTCTAGGTAAGTCTGCTGTTTTGGAGTCACTGACCCAGATCCGGGGCTCCCACAGCCACCTGTGTGCATCACTGTCACCAGCAAACTCCGCAGTGCCCCCCCAATTCCTACCCGAAGAAGGTAGCCCAGGACACTACAGAATCCCAGACGTTCTTACTGGGTCGACAGTGTGGATCACTGGATTAGGCAGTCTTGAAGGCCCTTTCGAGGAAGAGCTGTTTCGCCAAGTCAGCCCCAGCAGTTCCCGTTTTGCTTGGGCACTTGCCAAGCCAGAGAGATTGGAAGGCAAGAGAACTCTGCACCCGCGGCTGCCGGGATCTTGATGCACAGAAAATCCCTGATCCCAGGAGACACAAGCTCCAGTCTCCTTTCCAGCACGGTGACAGAGGCCCCAAACTGAAGGCCAGCCGCTTTGCCCCTCTCCTACTCTGCTTACAAGCAGTTATCAGTTTACTTTGGTGTTAAAGAGAGATGTGACCTTATTTTCCAACACCGTGCCCCTGAGAGAGTGCCCTGAATAGATTCTGTTAAGTCTACCGTGGAGCAGATTCAGCTTGCGAAGCATCATGAAATAAACCCAAAATGAGAAGTCAAAAAGATGCCGCTAGAAATGGCGACAGCCATGGGGGTTGTGGGTGAAGCTGGGAAGTCAGGATGAAAACAACCTGGGTCTCAGCGCAGGGGACAGAAAGCCCACTGCCCAGCTCCCTCCCAACCCCCACTTCCCCATCCCAACAACGGAAAGTCCACTTTATATGGCAGCCCATTCCGATCTGGGTCAGCTGTGACCTTCATTAAGTTGAAACCCGCCTCCGTATCACTTTCCCCCGTGGGTCTTGGCTGGGCAATCGGCAGAGCATGCAGTCACTAATCCCTCCACCCCACAGAGGCTTTTCGAGTATAGTCAACTACTGTGTGCTGAGCCCAGAAATGTGCCGGGCTGGGCGTCTGGACAGGAGAGTAGCCCATCTCCATCCGACGAGACGTGCGGGTCGGGGGACGGCCATTGGGATATCCCAACCCCCCCCCCCCCCCCCATCCTCTTACACTGGCCTCGGCACTTGCTGTCATATTTCATGTTTGATATACATAGGTAAAGATTCTGGAACGCCAGGTATTCGCCTTCATTCGCGGTACTCAAAGAAATCTTTAAGTAAAGCCCAGTCAGTCTCAGTTGCACCCTATCTAATTCCAAAACAGCCTGTCTGGGTGGGAAGATGCTCCAGGAAAACCCATCAGAGGGTCACCAACAATCCCTCTCAAGCCTGGGGGGGAAAGCAGGGTTGGCAGAAGGGACATCCCAGGGGACGGTGAAATGCAGGAGCTCTGAGAACAGCTCCAGGCAGGGAGGCACCTGCCCGAGAAGGCAAATGCGGGAAAATGAGACACGCGACCCCGGGAAAGGGAAGAGCAGGCTGGGGAGGGGGGGCAGGGGGAACGCCTCCTTCTGCCCACTGAGTATATGCTCTATACCAGCTTATCCACTCCCCAGTGACTTGAAGATGCCACTGGTGCTACCTTTTGGCCCCAGTGTCCCTGTAGGCGGGACCATAGTAATACCAACACAGCAGTGTTGTTGTCAGAAGAAATGGGTAACCTCAGGTGACCACCAGGAGCCCCCTCCCCCAAGGCACAGGATCCCAAGGGTATGCCTGCCTCACGCTCCCGTCACCACACCCTCCCAGAGAATGCACAGCTCATGGCCCAGAGACATCGCCAAAGCCCCCTTTGAGATGTTCTACCCAAGAGGCAATTAAGTTGGAAGAAATTTTCTGCCACAGGACTCCATAAAACTTGTAATTGGGGATGGGAAAAAAGAAATGACCTCTAAATACTTTTCACACCCACAAAAGGTAAAGAATTAAACACCTGACCGCCCCAATGTAAATATTTAGTATGCAAGTTTCAACAAGGTCACGCAGGTAACTCCTACCTTCCGAATACAAAGGATTTTCAACAACCAACTTATAGACCAAAAATCACATTAAGAACTCTTCTGGTTTTACCATGAACCCTGCCTTCTTTCACAAAAGATGTGAGATACCTTTAAGAAAAATTGTCATCAGAGGGAACCAGGTAGTTTAAGAAACTAGAGAAAATTAAAGCACAGAAACCGGTCAAGACAGAGAAACACTACGCATAGTTTCCTACTAAGCCGCTACAGGCGAGCTTAAATTTTGCTTCAAGTTTATTGCTTCTGATCAAATTATTTGCCTCACGTGTTTCTGACACATTTTCAAGTGTGTAAAGTGTAGAACACCCCGGCTGATAGCAGTGCAACAGCTACTTACTGACATGTCCACCAAAACACAGAGGGAGATGTCATGGCCACCTCTGGAATAGTCTTCAACCCAAACAGAGGGCAGGAGGGACAAGAGGGCCACGCTGTCAGGAAGATGATTCTAAAAGGATCCAAGATAACTCCTGGCCACCCAAATGCTGCCTAGCGCCACCTACGTGGAAGGTCAAAGTTGACAAAACCAAAGCAGTGGAGGGGCTCCGTAAACTCGTGGAAGAATCTTCCCCAACAAATAAGCCTCTTGGATTGTTAAGAGCTCAGTCGGTTCATAATTTTCAACGGAATTCCCAAAAGCCCGGCCAGAAGGCAGAATTATGCGCTTCTGTCCCTAGCTAGCAAAACCAGAATGTTCTTTGAGAAGTAACAGTTTTGAAGGACCCACTCTAGTACATGGGCCCGGTGAACCCGGATGTCTACTTGAAATTTGCTAAGAGGGTAGATCTTAAATGTTCTCGCCACACACACGTGCGCGTGCGAACACACACACACGGGCCCGGTGAACCCGGATGTCTACTTGAAATTTGCTAAGAGGGTAGATCTTAAATGTTCTCGCCACACACACGTGCGCGTGCGAACACACACACACGGGCCCGGTGAACCCGGATGTCTACTTGAAATTTGCTAAGAGGGTAGATCTTAAATGTTCTCGCCACACACACGTGCGCGTGCGAACACACACACACACACACACACACACACACACAAGGTAACTCCGTGAGGTAGTGGATGTGTTACTTAGCTTAACTGTGGCCACCATTTCATAATGCATACATACGCCAAAACTTCACGCTGTATATCCTATGTATGATTTTTCTTTGTCAGTGGTAATTCAGTAAAGCTGGAAGAATATAAATAAAACCAATTAGGGAAAAAAACCCTCTCATAAATGAAGGTGCCATATATGTTAGATATGAGGCATTAAGGATAACAATTTTAGTTTCAGACCAATTAATACTACACCATTCTCTGGGGCCACAGAGGTGAGGTGCCTACACACACATGCCTCTACCGATGCGTTACCAGCGAGTGTGCGACTTTATTGGAGGTTTTCTTTCCCGCCAGAGGAAATTTTGAGGTTAGGGATGATGTATTATTAATTTTTATTCTCAGCACTCAACGGAGCGCCGTGAGCACATATAAACTCAATAAATATGTTCGCTGAATGGGATCCAGACCATTCGGCAGAACGTGGCTGGTGTGGCATGCCTCCTTTCAGACCTGGTCAAACTTGACCTCTTCACAGATGACCTTCGTTTATGTTCCCTCGTGTCACCCAAATGGAACAAGCTCTACAGGAAGCCTGAGAGTATCCCCACCTGTTCCTGACACCGCAATCAATACAAGATATTCTGAGAACCGAGTTCAACCAGCTACAGACACAGCCACGCAATCAACCACGATTCTATGGGCTCCATGTTGCTCTCGAGCTGATCAGCGGAGATGTTTCAAATGTTTTTACAGAAAGCCAAATAGAAATCTACAGAATCATTCCGATCTTCTAGGCTAGTAACCTTATGAAAAAAAAATGAGGTTAGCTTGGCATGATTTGTTCTTCGTGAAACGATTCTTGCTTTCAGTTATGACTATTTCCTTCCCTGCGAGTACACAACCATCTGGTTAACACTATGTTTTAGAACACTGCCAAGGATAGGGAGTAAAATAATTGAATTGTAGAGTCTAGAACGGCATCCTCCCATGGAAATATAATGCAAGCCATAGATGTGAGCCATATAGGTCATTTCAAATCCTCTTGGTAGGTATATTAAAAATTAAAAAGAAGGAGATGAAATTAATTTTGACAGCATATTTTATTCAACTCAATCAATCCAAAATATCATTTCAACTTGTAATATGAAAAATATTAATGAGTGATTTTGAATTCTGTTTTCAAACGAAATCTGCAAAATCCGAGATATCACACCTGCAGGATATCTGAAGTCATGCTAGCCACACAGCCAGTGCTCAGGAGTCATGGGTGGCCACCATATTGGACAGTGTGGGTCTGGAATCTCTTGTCACTTTCTGAAAAACCAGGGCATTTATCTCGATTCTGGCACCTCTCGTCTTCTCCGTGATCTCTTGGGATTATTACCAAGAGTAATGCCTTGATTTCAGCCGCCAACTCCTTCGGCATCTGAGAAATCATTCACCTCAATCTTGAGATGCAAAACCACTCAGGTAGCTTAAGGCTGAAGCAGATATTCACAAGAATAAGTCATGAGGCAGAGATCTACCTTTATGCCCTTGCATTCAAGTGATTTAAACATCATAAAAAACATGATTGTTTCTTCTGCCCTTTTTCATTCAGACCATATGTGGTCAGGGAAAATAATTAAAGAGGAGACATGACAGAAGCCTTTTAGGGTGGCCAGGACTGCATGAAGCAGAGCGGAGGCGAAGGGGCGCCCGAGGCAGAAGAAACAGCAGGTGCAATGCAGAGAGATGCCAGAGGCACACGGGAGCCACACTGGGAAGAACAGGAATGGCATGTTAATAAGACTTTGTTTTGAGCATGCGGTCCGGGCTTGGAGCAGGTGAACAAGGTGATAGACGGATACCTCGGCTAATGTTGGAGATGGTACAAGAGAGGCAGGAAAGGGAAGAAGGTTCAGGGCAGGGCCATGAAACAGAAAGGCCATGAAACAGAAAGGCCATGAAACAGAAAGGGCCATGGCCAAGGAATGGACTAAGGTGGAAGATGCACCAAGAATGCAGACAGGCAGGGGGCTCAGTCACTTAAGCATCCTACTCTCTGACCCGGCTCAGGTCATGATCTCAAGGTCATGGGATGAGCCCATGCTGACAGTGTGGAGCCTGCTTGGGATTCTCTCTCTCCCTCTCTCTCTCTGCCCCTCCCCCACTTGCTCATGCTCTCTTTCTCCTTCTCTCAAAATAAATACACTTAAAAAAAAAAAAAGAATGCCGAGACGGGCAAGCAGGAGAGATATTTCAGACTCAGGGACAGAGAGGATGTCAAAGGGGACCAGGGTCCTAACTTCAGTATTAAGATGCTACGCATGAGCTGGCAAGAACCATCCATCTGAAGGCCTCTGTCCCTCCCGGGGCACATTCCTGATGTCAGCGTCAGCTCAGATGCAGGGGAAAGAATTCACCCCTTTCCGAAGACAAGCTTTTCATGATTCCTACGCTGTCATTTCATTAGACCACAAAGCATCGACTAATCGATTAAAAATCTATGAGCACAGACAAAAGTTGTCCTGCTTGCGAGTATGTTTGCTATGCCAGGTTTGAGGAATTTACCCTTTTATTGGGAGAGGGGAGTTTCTTACAGGAGTTTTGCTTCTTCACTTATCAAAATGCAAGGGGAAAAAATGCCTGCTGACATCATATTCCCTTTATATGACTTTCTGTTCCAAGACGGGATAGAGGGGATGAAAAGTGATGGAAAAAAGAAAACAGATGAAGCTAAAATAAAAATAAAAATAAAATAAAATAAAAAGATGAACGTTTGCTAAGCTTTCTTTTCCTCCTAAAATAAAAAGATGAACCTTTGCTTCATCGATGGTGCGTCCCCCATGTCACGTAGGCATCGCTGGGGTACACGGGACCCCATCTGCAAAGCACACGGACAATTTCAGCACGGGCACCCAGACACTTCAGAGGATGGACAAGGTCAAAAGCAGCACTGAGGTCACTTCCATTCTCCTGCAACAGGCAGTGGCCTGGCATGAGGACTAAAGAAGTGTACCCATCAACCTGACTGGGCCACCAGGTGCCCAGATACTTGGTTAAGCAAGAGTGTGCTTGGAAGGATGCTCCTGGGTGAGATTAACACTTGAACCTGTCCACTGAGTGAAGCAGACTGCCCTCCCCGCCCCACCCCCCGACACGGGTGGGCCTCATCTAGTCTGTGGAAGGCTTGAATACCACAAAAGGGGAGAAGGGACAATCTGATCACTGCCAGACTCTGAGCTGAGACATCGTCTTGCCCTCCCCTCACACTGGAACTTACACCATGGGCTCCCCTGGGTCTCCAGGCTCCAGGTGACAGATCTGGGACTTCCCAGCCTCCATACCCGCACGAGCCACTTCCTTATAATAAATCTCCCTTAAAAAGAGACGGAGATAGGGATAGAGGCAGAGACAGCAACCTATAGATTCTGTTTCTCAGGAGGATCCTGACTAACACAAGGTCTGCATGACTAAAACACACCATCTGATAAAATACAAGGTCCAAATTAAAATGAAGCTATTCAGGTATTTCGGACACCAAATGTATAAACACGTCTCATCACGTCTTGGTGTCCTGACCTTACAAGGTCTCGGTGATGCCGTCTCTCGATCGCTAACTCGCGGTCCCTAAACACCTTTTGGGAAAGGTCCAAAGCGCAGAGAGAGCTTTTCAACAGCTGAATGCCTCGCGTTCAATGCCTCACATGAACTCCTATCGCTTCGGTGGAATAGTCACGTAAAACCAATTTCCAAACAACACACGCTGATACGTATTTCAACTTACCACGAGATGCAGATGCGTATGGTTGGAAAACTCTTCCCCCTACAAGAGCTATACATTTCAACCCGCTAACAGGAGTCAGATAGAATAAAATCTCCACGAAATTAAATAACTGAGCTGCTAGACGGCTGGCTGATCCCTTCAAAGATGGTGGCCACGCCGACCAAAGCACTAGGGGAAGGTTTACGTGGTCACACACCCGATCCGCGCTGCAGGCTGGACCAAAGCCCGCAAAGGCGAGGAATCGCACCCATGAGCGGCCATATTGAGAACCGACACAAAGATCTCTCTTCTCCTCTCATGGTCACTACACAAGAACAAAATTTGTTGGGAAGAGTAACATCTGATTCTGAAAACTCACAACATTCCAATGAATGATCACTGGAATGAGCACAGGCCAGGGGACAGATTAAAAGGATTTTTTAAATCCCCAACTCACAGTCGAGAGGACAATGAGCTTTCCCATTTCACCTTGTTCTGACTGCATAGTCAAGACACAGAGCGTTGTCAGGATTCACTGGTATTTCTCAGCACGTCTGCGTTCCTAGTTTCCAACAGTCTGTTTCTGACCCACTGTGGAAGCGATGACCCCCTGGTAGCCAGGGAAGAAAGAGCTTGTCCGTGTATGTGAATAAATATGCGCACACATCCACGACAGTGGAGTGTCTGCACGGAGATCTGAAAATAAGTCCCTTGATATTAGTCACTAAACTCCACCCAAAGACTGCAATCAACAAGCAAGTACCGTGAAAGATTAAAAGCCGGGAAAAGAATATGCAAATAATTTCCTTTTGCAAAATACAAACAGCATGAAAATGCCCCAACCAAAGTCATCGCAATGAGATGGGGCATCACAAGTAACTGAATATAACTCAGAAGCAGGGGAGAGAGCCCACAGTCCACGCAGCTGACCGGGCAGGTCTATGAGGCTGACGGCTGGGGCCACAACGTGAGGGCTGCCTTCTGGAATGGCCAGCACAGTTTCCCAAGCACTGGTTGCATTTTTACAGTGGGTGCATTTCTCTATCGATTTTGCTCTTGTGGTTTGTACAGAGGGACTAGGTGCCTGAAAGCTGGCATCTCAGACTTTAGGGCCTTGGAGGTCCCACAGGCAAGGACCTCCTCAGCTCGCACCCCGGTCGGAAAGCCTGCCAGGTGCCTGGCACAGTTTCCGGCCAACTAGGAGATTCAGCAGCTTCCGTGGATTCCGCAGCTTCCGTGACAGCATCCCTCTCACCCTGGAAACTGTATTTTCAATATGTAAACAAATCCCACAATTTCAGTGAGCCATGAGGGCTGGGCAGAAAATGCGGCAGGACGATGGGAAAGAAGGAAAGAAGGGTGGTCGGAGAAGGGGCGACCTCAGCTTCAGCGGTCAGGGTGAGTCTCTGGAAACGTGACCCTCGTCCTGTGACCCGTGTGACGAGAACATACAAGAGCGATGGACGGGGGCGCCTGGGTGGCTCAGTCGGTTCGGCGTCTGACTCTTGATTTTGGCTCAGGTCAAGATCTCGATGGCTCATGAGTCTGACACCGCCCCACCCCCGCCCCGGCTCTGCACTGATGGAGTGAAGCCTGCTTGGGATTCTCTCTCTCTCTCTCTCTCTCTCTCTCTCTCTCTCTCCCCCCCCCCTGCCCCACATTCTCTTTTTCTCTCTCAAATAAATAAATAAACATTTAAAAAAGAGACAGATAGAAAAAGGCACGAAATCTACGAGACAGTAACACGTAACGGCAACTCATCTCTGTGGAGCACCGGGCATTGGGCAGCATCATCTTACTTAACCCTCAGGGCAATCCGATGCTATACGTTATCTCCGTTTTACAGATCAGGAAACTGAGGTTCCAGAAGCCTCCACAACTCGCTCAAGTTCACACAGAGCCGATCTCCGCACCCAGGAAAACTCAACTATAAAACCTCGTCTCAGTCTGTCGGTCACGGGCTCCACCACTTGCTGGCTTACAGCTAAGTGTTTGGCCTGGAATCCGCACGGCCCTGACCGAGCCCTCACCCTGCCCTCACCCTGCCTTGCTCCCAGTGTAACAGAAATAAAGCTTGTGATTCCCAAGGGCTCTGCCACCCCGTTTTGAATGTGCACACAGCGTCTGTGACTCCCCTTGAACCTGACGAATCCGGGCCGTCCCAATTTCCTTTATCTCTGACACTAACAGTCTGTTGTGCATCTGGGGGCAAAAGAATCTGTGAATGCCTTCTCTACACGTTTTTAAATTTTTTTTTTTCAACATTTTTATTTTTTTTACTTTTGGGACAGAGACAGAGCATGAACCGGGGAGGGGCAGAGAGAGAGGGAGACACAGAATCGGAAACAGGCTCCAGGCTCCGAGCCATCAGCCCAGAGCCTGACGCGGGGCTCGAACTCACGGACCGCGAGATCGTGACCTGGCTGAAGTCGGACGCTTAACCGACTGCGCCACCCAGGCGCCCCTCTACACGTTTTTAAAGTATCAGAAAGACTGCTTCCACCGGATGCAATTGTCTAGCTTCCAATCCTGAGGTAGGGGATTCCACTATATATGACCCCCTCCCCCCCCGGCCCAGGTCCTTCCAAATAACAGGATTCGGTTTGTATCACTGATACGCAAATAGAAATAAAACAGAAAGCAGCAAGGCCCTCTCAGCGTGAGCTCCAGAATGTACCCTGTTTCACCGATTCTAAGACACATCTGTTTTCCCATTTTAATACCTGAAATGAGGATTCGTATCACAGCGGGTGGTGCGTCACAGTTTAACTGGGAGTATGTTTTCTCTTCTGCCATACGATAACAACGCATCTTAAGATCAACAGTGGGTTAGGTTAGGAGACATTCAAAACGGTGCCAATATCAGGCTCCCCACCCCTCATCTCCATTCTTTCCTTCCAGCCCAACTGGCTGGTCACCACAACAGCTTTCTCATTGACTCCCCATTTCCGCTCTTTCCCGACAGTCCAATCTCCAAAAGGTGGGCCACGTGAGCTGCCGGAGCCTGGTCCTCCTTGCTTCCCACCCTCCAGCAGCTCTCACGACTTTAGAATAAACAGAAACTCTCCCCTCCATGGCCTTCAAGGCCCTGCTGACCTGGTCCCTCTGCTGCAAGTTCCCGTTCTTCACAAATGCAGGCTCTGTCTGCCTCAGGGCCTTTGCACAAGCCACCCTCTCTACCCAGGGACCTTCCAGAGGTTGCCCCCGGCCTTTTTTTTTTTTTCACTTAAGGGTCATCTCAAACATCCTTCTTGGAGCCCTCCCAGACCACCCAGCCCAGTTCAGATGGTCACTGTTATTCCTGACTGAACTTACTACTGCTTTAAACTAGCTTTTCATTTGTTTGTTTATCTTATTAGCTTTTGCTTCCACTTATGCCATAAAGCCTAAAAGAGGTAGGAACCTTGTCTTCCTTGGACACTGCTTATCCCCAGTACCCAGGCAGGTGCACAAAGGATCCTCTATAAATACCCATTTAACATAATAACCATAATAGAAGATATTACTAAGCTACATTTATGTGTATAGTTACTATTTAATTTTTTTAAGTTTATTTATTTATTTTGAGGGAGGGGGCAGAGAGAGAGAATCCCAGGCAAGATCTCCACTGTCAGCACAGAGCCCAATGCAGGGCTCCAATTCACAAACTGTGAGATTATGACCTAAGCCGAAATCAAGAGTGGGACACTTAACTGACTAAGCCACCCAGGCGCCGCCCCTCATAGTTACTTCCTTTTCATTAAGTTCCAGCCGATGGGACAAAAAAAAAAAAAAAAAAAAATACTGACAATGATCATTTTGAAGTGTATCTGTGATTCTTCCTGAAAAGTCAAAAAAAAAAAAAAAAAAAAGAGAGAGAGAGAGAAAGAAACAAAGAAAGAAACAAACTTCCAGTGGGGCTTATGAGGAGCAAATGCTTTGCCTTCCCAGAGAACCACTCAGAAATTTCCCATATGTTTCTAAATTGTATCTTTAAAAGCTTTATCTAGACTGGATAATTTCAAAACCCATTGATTTTGCTCGGATGTATATATAAAACATACCACAGAATTCTTATAATTCTTCTAGAAAACCTGTCGGCCAAGTGACATATTGTTTCCTTTTGCTCAGTATTCACCCTTGAACTTCCCTCTAAAGTGTTTACAATTTTAAACCCCAGCTTTAGCTCCAGTTCCAGTTTAAAATTGTTTAAATCATCCACATGGTCACTATTTCTATCACCAAACATACACTGGAAAGAGGAAGCAATTTGCTTCATCTACTAACTACTGAAGTTTCCAAAACAAAACAAAACGAAGAAATGAGTCTTATGTCTTTGAATGCTGTGGTCTTCTGTAATTCTCTTTATGAGACTCAATGTTACAAATGTAAACATTATATTCGTCCTTTCTCACAAGAAGGAGGAAATCTAACGTGTCAGAAAAGGAAGATACATGACGTAAGGTCATTCATGTTGCATTACAAAAGATCATCTAGAAACAAACCCAGGCTTAAAAACAGGAGGAAAATGTATTCTGCAGAAATTCTGAAGCTTTGCCCATACCTTAATTATCTGCAGTTACCTGCGTGGATGATGACACACACAAACCAAGAAAAACTGTATTTCTTACTACTTTCTCCCCAGTCTTCCGGGCCGGACGATCCTGTAACGTATCCATCCAAACTTCAGAATCAACGCTACCTTTAGTTTCTTTGGTAAACATTTTGGGCAGAATTTGTGTTCTCTTCTGAACAATTCCCCCAGACGACTTCTTTGTATTTCTATAACAATGTCAATTTTAGTGGCTGCGAGAAACTGTTCATCCGACGTTTCATTCATCACCATAACGTATTTGATTATTTGATGTTTTTAAGTGATCAAAATGAAAGAAAGGTCCTTTAGCCCAAGGGAAAGAAAGTCAGTGGGGGTTCAAGGAGGCTAAGACTTTCACCAGATCCCCTGAGCCAGAAAGCCAGAAACAGTCCTAACACTACCCCTTCATCCTCTAGGCCATGTGCATTCGCCTTTACATAGTTCAAGAAAGTCAAACCTGCCACCCTTCTCCTCAACCCTCTTAAAATAAGGAGGCTTTAATAAAGTATTGCAAAATCTTAAGAGGTGGCCTCTAAGCACTAAAATTAGCTTAAGGTCTCCTGCCTTGTACCCCTTAATGACTGAGCACTGCTCAAGAACTTCAAAGCATGTCACTTGGTTATGAAGAAGAGATCTGTTGGTATCAGACCCAAAAAGAATGCAGGGGAGCACCTCCAAGACAGAGGTTATCCCCCTCGGTGTGGTGGAAAGATTCGGGGGCTCCGGGGCACACAGGGCCCAGGGGTAAAACCACTGTGATTCACCCGGTCACTCTGCGTCACCAGCAGAAAGGAGATAACAACTATCCTGCTTTGGAAGAAAGAGAACATGCTGTCAACTGCCCAGAACGAGGCCGGTCCCCGAGCCGGCCCACAGAGACAACTCAGATTACAGTCCAGAAAGCCTTCTTCTTCTGAGTCCTCTTATTCACTCGCTACCCTTGGTGCTGTACTAAATAGAATAGATATATTTTTTCTCGGATGAGTCATGGCTTTGCAGAGCTTCAGATCCTTCGTCCTGCATATCAATTCTCATTGCATCATACCGGGAGTCAGAAAACTGGTAAAAACGAGAATAAATGAGAAGTTGTTCTCTCTCTATTTTTTTTAATGTTTGTTTACTCATTTTTGAGAGCGAGAGAGAGAGAGAGAGAGAGAGAGAGATAGGGAGGGGCAGAGACAGAGAGAGAAGGAGGCAGAATCCCAAGCAGGCTCTGCACCATCAGCACTGAGCCCGGTGCGGGGCTTGAACTCATGAACCGTGGGATCGTGACCTGAGCCAAAACCAAGAATCAGATGCTTAACCGACTGAGCCACCCAGGCGCCCTGAGAAACTGTTTCCTTAAATCAAGTCATGACGTAACTGGGTTTCTTATCATTTGTTTCTCTCTCTTAAAAGTTAAGTATTGAAAAAAGGTCCAGGTTACAGGGTGTCAGGGTAGCCAGAGGGTTAAGGCGTGAGACTCCTGATTTCAGCTCAGGTCATGACCTCACAGTCGTGAGATGGAACCCCTTGTCAGGGAGCCTGCTTGAGATTCTCTCCCCCTCTCTCTCTGCCCCTCCCCTGCTCTAAAATTAAAAATTAACAAACAGTTTTTTTTAAGTCCAGGTTACTTGGAGATCCTCTGGGCTCAGAACAATCAACCTTCTCCTGTCACGGAAAAAAATGAAAGTAAAGAGTACGGTCGATCAAATAAGATTTTTACAAGCACCGTTCGTCGTAACACCTGGAACACCGTGGCTTTTCAGAGAGAAAAATGTGGCCAAGTAAACAGTCTAAAGAAGTTGGACATACAAAGGACAGACTTTTTACAGAGTTTATTCCTAAGGAGGCTGTTAGACAGGATCGGTGTGGCGGGAGTATATTTTGGGGAGAGCGCAAACAATGGGATTACGAAATTAATCCGTCCCATTCTCCTGGACCACAAATGGGCCTCGTCTATGCCAGCATTACCCACAACTCCACCTACCTGCCACACTGTGTCTACAGCAGCTACGGTATGGCAGGGCCCCAAGAGTTAATGCCATGCCTCTGCTTAGCTAAGTAAACTGTTTGGGAAAGAGAGAGAGACCATTTCAAAGTTACAAGGGCTGGGGGCAGGGGGAGAAAACCTCACAGTGAATGTACACTTCCGACAACCTTTTAAAATACCTAGGTAGCAAACGTAATCGTTTGGGTACAGACACTCGGCAAGTAAGTCGTTTTAATTTTTCTTATGTTAGCTAATCAGGCTGCTCTAGAGATTTGAAGTACAATTAAGAATTACAGGATCTGGGTGATGTATATACAGGGCACACATTTGTATTTTATTCCCTTTTGACCCAGCGGGAGTTACCTAACCGTTGTGCCAATATGCTTCTTTCACTGTCCACCTAGAGAACGAGGGGGTTCAGAATGGGGTCCAGACTGGGTTGCTCCCAATGGCCAGGCTTCTCCTCAATTAGGCCCTTAAGGATAATTAAGTCTCCTTACTATGAAATGTACCTGGATAGGACTGTTCGGGACTATGCCGGCCCGGACAGACCTCCTTACTGTGCAGAAGAAAACACGCAACAGATCGTCAGTCATAACAAAACAACAACCCGAACTCAATTCTGATCTAAAATTAAACCGCATACTTAAAATAGACCATGCCTTAGAAACTCTTCCATTTTAAAACCGAAAACAACTGTACAGAAAAACACAGGGACTGATAACAAAAATTAACGAAAGAAAAGTAGGGTGATACTCACCTAGCACTGGGTTTCGGGCACTGCTCAAAGCGCTTTGCCGGTTATCAGGTTGACAAAGCACGGGCCACCTCCCTGTTCAATTAGTGACTTTACTGTTGCAAGATCCATACTAGCACCAGAAATATCATAGGATAAATCAGTGGGGATGTTACGGACAAAGAATGCTCGCCCTTAGGTTAAAATAATTATGCTTATTAATAAATAGCTCATCCGAATGACCAGGGGTTGTGATGTCACAAAATATATACAAGTTAGTACAGGTATTTTCCATAGAATGACTCTCAGTGTGAATTGGGGCGGGGGGGGGGGGTGCGGAGGGAAAGGCTGAATAGGTATCTTCGACACCAACAAGGGAAATGGGGAAAAGCAAAGTCTTATTATTGATATTGCAAAAACGCTTAGTGGACTCCCACATTCCCCTTCTCAAAAACAGACCAGTTCGCAGTCCTTACAATGCCAGCCATGCAATGTTGTCACAGATGTGTTCCAGATTTTGCACAGGGCATGGCCGCGGGGGTGGGGGGTGGGGGGTGGGGGGGAACCCAGTCTGCCCGGATCTCAGGCATCGAAGAAAGCCCGTCCATTTCTGCGGCTCACGAAACGAGTCACAACTTGAAAGGGTTAAGAAGCCGGGCACCAGGTGTTTTCCTTCCACTTTCCCCGAGTAACTGAAGCACACGGCAAAGTCACCCCTGCCACCCTCCCCGCAAGCCTGCGCAGAGGCACCACTGTCACTGCCATTTCCACCACGCTGCTCCTGCTCCGACAACAATCGGCGGGCACCAGGCTGGGCAGCGGGCACCGGCGCCTCCCCACAGCCTGCAACGCGCTGTGCTGCGAAGTTATGAGCTCCGCTGGGTGACGGGGGCACGAGTGAGCCAAGGATACTTTCATTCCCTCTCGAATCTGTGTGCTTTCAAAGAAAGTGGAGACGAGGGAGGCACGGGTGGAGCTGGAGGGGGCAACCAAATACAAACTTTCAGAGCCTCTGAATCTGCATTTCTTGCCAGAATTGCCCAGCCGGCGATCGGGAGATCCAGACACACACCCCCGCCCCCCCACCCACCCCCCCACCCACCCCAACAAGTATTCAGCCCCGGAGGCTGCAGACCCCGCGAGGAGACGCGGTCCCTCGCCTGCCCGCTCCCCCAGCAGCAGGCAGCAGGCGCGCTCGGGGAGCCCGCCGCTCGCGCCCCGCAAGCCCGCCCGGCTCCGCAGCGCCCCTGCCCGGCCTCCCCGCCCAGCCCGGACGCGCAGCCGGGCGCCTCCCCCCTTCGCGGCCCACACCGCCGGCCGGGGTCCGTCCGGGCCAGCGCGGCTGCGGGACCGGGCCGGACGGACAGCCAGGCGCGGCGCGGAGGCTCGGGGGCGGACCCGGCTGCGCTCCGGCCGCGCGCGCCTCCCGCATTGTCCGCAGCCGGGGCGCCGCGCGGCCCCCCGCCCCGACCCCCAGCCCCTGCCCGGCCCGGCCCGGCCTTACCTCGGCCGCGCTCCCCGGCCCCGGGCGGTGCGGTCCCCGGCCGGGCGCCAAGCTCCCGGGGACGACGGGTAGGAAGGTCGGGCCCGCCACACACGGGGTCCGGGCCGCCGGCGCCGCCGGAGGGCCGAGCGCGGGCCGCGGGGGCCGCCGAGTCCTCGCGCCGCCTCCGCGGGGCCACGGATACGGAGCTGCCCGCGCGAGCCGAGGCGGCCCGGGACGCAAGGCCGTGGAGGGCCCGGCCGGCGGCGGCCGCGATGGTTCTGTCTGCACCGAGTGGGAGGGCTCAGGCGGGCTTCGCGGAGCGCGAGGGAGGGAACTTGGAGCGAGTTGCCGCGGCCCAGAGCGCGTGTCCCTGTGGAGTGTGCACGCCCCTAAAGAGCGCCCCGCCCCACCCCCGCCCCGCCCCTCCCCTCCTCACCCCCTCCCCGTTCCCGCCCCCTCCCGCACCCCCACTTCCAGCCCGGCCCCCTCCCCCACTCCCTCCTTGGCCCCACCTCCAAACCCCTTCCCCACCCCCACCGCCGCTCCCACCCCGTGGGGGGGTGGGGAGGGGGGGAAGAAGCCACAGGGCACAGGGTCTCCGGTGCCCCCGGGAAGCCCCACGTCAGACCACGGCGCTGCGCGGGGGGGGGGGGGGACCCGGGGGGGACCCTGGAGTCCCTTTTGTGAATGCGGTAACCACACCTGGTAGTCAACCCACCCAGCTGATCTCGGTGCCTGACATTTTCCGTGGGCTCACTTGCATACACTCTGGGGAGCCTGCTTTGAGCATTTGCAGACTTAATTTCTCCAGGCATTTTTTTCAGACTCCAAAAAATGTTTGGAGAAAACAGTAAAGAATATTTTAAAAATCGCAAGCACGATGTACTGCCCCTAGAGTGCAGGCCGGCTGATGTTTCCAAATTAACTCAGTGTTTCAGGGTGTATGATGATTCATGTTCATCATGTATGGCTTGTAAATAAATGCTTTTTCTTTCGATGCGCTTAATCACTTGGTTGGGTTTTCTGAGGGTTTTGTTGTTTTAGGAATACCGAGCACATTCCAGTTTAGTGTTTGCTATTGGGAACTCTGGTAGAGGAAATCCCTACTTATCGAAACGACTGAATGAGATACGAACTCACAACATAATGACTTCTCTAGAATATTTAGCAGAGATTTCCTTATACCTTTTGTACGTTTGAAATAAAATTATGTTCATCCCATTTGCTCAGAAAGATCATCCGTATTTGAACTGTGTGACTTGTAGCAATTCCAGGTCAGAAACGATCAAATAAATGAAACTCAGACTTCCAGCGTCAAGTTTTGGCTACTGACAAGGGAACCATTTTAAGCGAGTGACATGATACTGGGTTTTGAACGGAACTTTCCTTCGCCATGCTAATGCATTCCATGTGATGCTCACACATCACGCCGTGTCCAAAAGTCATGTAACGGCAGAATAAAGTTATTTTGTGTAGCACATTAGAACTGACTTCTCTCATCCCAAGGTAAGCTATTAAAAAAAAAAATGAACTTCATTGCTCCGACCTCTTCCTTTAGGGAATTGTTCCTTTACACTGTGCAGGAGAGACCCTCCCTGCCATCACAGAGGCACGTGACCCAAGCTTGCCAATGAGAGTACCTCTCATCCTCTGGGCACAAAGGGAAGAGGGGAAATACAGAGGATCTAATCTGGGAAGATGGGGGGCCTTTTTCGGAGTTGATATGACAGCTTCTGAGACAGTGCCATGTAAGACAGAGGTAGCCTGTTAGAGAGTAAGGCCAAAAGAAGAAAACCACCTGAGTAATGAAGACAGGAAGAGTAGTGATGGCATTAATGAGGCCCTCCAGGCAGCCATGTCTGAAACCAGTCAAAACCCTGGATTTCTGAGGAAATGCACCCATAAATTGTCCTTCTAGCTTCTTGGGAGTTAGGTTTCTTTCCAAAATACTCACTCGTAAGGCCGTAAAAGATTCCCATGTGAGCCAGGCTCTGAAGATCAGGAATGTAATCAATGAATCCTAGCTTCTCGGTCCCCTAAATTGCTCCTTCATAATAAAATAGGTGCCAAGAAGGTCGCTTAGTAGTTAAGTCTTAACTTTTAATAGGACTGGGGTTCTCATTTAAGGTATTACCGTTGCCCAGTGCAGACTTAACATTTTCACATTGCCCCCCTTAAAACCAAAAGTTAATACAAGATGTGGTTAGAAAACCGGAGAGAAAATATTAATATGTCTAAACCAGAACATCCCGGCAAATTTTTTGTCTTGTCAGTCAGTCCAGTAAAACGTGCCTCCGTAATCCCCTATTTTTGCTGACGTAGGACATTTCCTCTCTCCTGGATTGAAAATGTTAGGGCCTGTTACAGACTTTCAGGGACTGGCGAAATTGGTCGTCGTGCTGGAATTTTATTGTGTTGCGTATTGTTCAGGAGAAGTGGGCCATTGGCCTATGCTTGGAATTCTTTCGTTCCACAGAACTTGTTGTCTCTAAAACTATGTGACAATATTTGGCTTGGTACCCTACCCTAACGAGCGTCCATACACTCATCTGTGTGTCGCTTAACCATTACTCACAGGTCACTGTGAACAGTAGGAGTTTGGGTGGCAAGAGAGTGGGTGGGACAGACCCAAAGGCATTGCTCTGAGCCTCTGATTGCACGAGTGGTTTCTAAAGGGAAAAGAGTTTTCGCTGGTTTTCCTTCAGATGGATATGTACCTGGCCATGTCAATAACTAGTGAAATTTCATGCATGAAATCCCAGAAGCTTAATAATTATAGTATACCATACGTAGGTTTGAGCCCCACAGAAAGACACTGCAAGGAGGTGAACCATCTCCAGAAACATGACGAGGAAGCCTAGGAGGAAAAGGAAAGGAAAGTTCTAGAATCCAGGCCCAGCTCGGAGTGACACTTGTTCAAATGACTGGCTATGGTTCCCCAAGGGAAAAGTTCAGCCCGATATTCAGAGTCCCTCCCCATCCTTGTGCTGATCCGTGTGATGTCTGTGCCATTTCCTTACCCTAGAGTGGCGCAGAAATCTCTCATGTAACCTGGGCTCCCCTCTGTCCAGAGCCTCCCCTAGAAAAATGGCATACACCAATAATTTTCAAACCATGAAACAGACGGTTAGGAGCACTTGGAGTGCTCCTAACAACGCCCGGTCTCCAGATTAGGGGGAGGAGGGACGGGCACGTATATTGTTTTAGGACTTCTCCCAAGAGAGGTTGTAATGATCAATTTAAAGTAAATCACGTCTCTGAATCTGTGCCCTTCATCCCACAGGGGGGAAAAAAACAACCTCTAGAAACCATCTGATCGGACTCCATTGACTTAGAATTGTATGTAAAATTAAAGTTATTGATTGAACAAGCTCAATTTGCCTTTTTTTCCTGAACAGCCTGTATAGTTCTTCCGAGGTTATGGAAAAAGCAGTGAGGACTGCTCCTTAGGATTTGCCAGAAGCAATCACAATGAAAAAGGACAGCTCACAGCCAGCCAGAGATAAGAGAATCACTAACTAGAAAAACATCGTCCTTTGTTACAGGAAGAGGTTACTCCACCAGAGGCAACAGCCCCAGGGTTATCACCTAGTGCATATTTCACAGTTTATTACATGTTCAGGCTGATGATCGGAGAAATCAACACAATTGAATTACGTTCACGAATACTGACCTACATCATTTAATACTAGTAACGGCTATCGTTTACCGAATATGTGGTCTGTGCTAGGCGATTTACAAGACTCGTTTCTAATTGCAACAATGCCCCTGAGCATAAATATTATAACCCCCATTTTATGAACAAGAAACTCAGGCCCAAGGAAGGTCAGTGACATACCCAAGGTCACAGAGTTAATATTCGAAGGATTTAAAGGCTGGTCTATGTGACCCGACCTCAGAGCCTATATATTTTTTACTCTAAAAACTTGCCTGTGAGTCATCTGTTTAATAATATAGTGCCTGGCCACATGTGCCCATTTCAATGTAAATGAGTTAAAATTGAATTGGACGAAGACCTCAGTTTTGCAGTCACGCTGGCCGCTTTTCAGGTGTCCAAGAGCCACATACAGCCCCGCTGGATGGCACAGATAAAAAAAAAACATTGCCATAGTCATTGCAGAAAGTTCTGTTAGCACTGATGTTTCACATATTTGTTCATATCACCAATGAAGACACTGTTCTTTGTGATTGAATATCTCACGTACATTACTCCAAGTATTTCGAAAGACGGAATTCTCTCTAAAACACGTAATACATTGATGTTCCTGTGTCTTAGTCCGTTTGAACTGCTATCACAAAAATACCAGAGATTGTATGGCTTATAAATAACAGAAATTCACTTCTCATAGGTCTGCAGATTGGGAAGTCTGAGATCAAGAAGCCAACAGATTCAATGTCTAGTGAGAGCCCACTGCCTGGTCCATAGACGGACATCTTCTCACTGTGTCCTTCACATGGCAGAATGAGAAACGGAGCACCGTGCTCTCTGGAGTCTCTTTTATGAGGGCACTAATCCGATTTATGAGGGCTTCACCCTCATGACCTAATCACCTCCAAAGGCCATGCCTAGTGCTAACATCAGTTGCGGGGGGCGGGGGTTAGGATGTCAACGTTTGACTTTCGGAGAGTGCAAACACGCATCACAACCTGCCTTAATCGTAGAGCACACTGAACAAGAGGCCTCTTGAATGCCTCAGTGGACCCAAATGGCCTGGTGTGGGGCTTACGCTTCCCGGTCCTCCTCTGGGGGTCTCTCTTCCCCGACTTTGCTTCTTGTTTCTCTCAGACTATCTGCCGCATTATGGTGCTCACGGATGTTCTGCCCCAGCCTGTTTCTACTTCTGTTTCTATTTCTTCCTACGTGCTGTTTTCCAATTCCGTGTCCCCAACTACTGCTGACTTGTCAGGGACTCCAGAATTCTGATCTCCGACCTCCACTTCAGTTTCTGATCTTCAGAATAGGGTTTTTTTTTCTTTTTCCTAGCTCTCTCCCAGACTAGTGCATTCAGAGCGCCGTCTGTAGACCCACAAGCAGTCGTCTGTAAATTGATTATTGTTCTGGGACAAGCGAAGTTAGAAAGTAAAAGCTGCAGTTTAGAAACTTTTAGAGCAATTTGTTGTTGTGGGGAACTTATATTTTATTTTATAGTATATATGCAAATAACAGACCGCAATGGACTGGAGATTAAAAATAAACAAACAGGGGTGCCTGGGTGGCTCAGTGGGTTCAGCGACCAACTTCGGCTCAGGTCATGATCTTGCAGTTCGTGAGTTCGAGCCCCACGTTGGGCTCTGTGCTGACAGCTCAGAGCCCGGAGCCTGCTTTGGATTCTGTGTCTCCCTCTCTCTGCCCCTTCACTGCTCATGCTCTGTCTCTCTCTGGCTCTCAAAAATGAATAAATGTTACAAAAGAATTTTTTTCAATAAACCAACCCGGAACACAGTAAAACCTTGGATCAAGAGTAAATTGTTCTGTGAGTGTTCCATAAGAGAAGCAAACATTCTGAGTAACTTTTTACTTGATAATCAAACGACGTCTTGTACTATGAGTGTATGTGACACCAGATGTCACATGATCACCACTGAGCCAATGGTTCTTGAAACTCACGTTGGTATACAAGTGGTTTGGATTCCAAGCATGTTTCAGGAATGAGTTATGCTGGCAAACCAAGGTTTCACTGACTGGACCTGACTCCATCTGGCTACCTCCTATGCCCCCAATGCTCACTCACCACCTGCCAATAATGACAGTTCTTCTTCTCCCCCCCCCCTGCACTGATGCCCCCCACTCTTCAGTCAAGATCCCTGCAGGAAACGGGGGGTTGAATACAGGGAACTACCTACAGAAGTTCTTGAGAAGCTGAAGGACAAACAAGAAAAGGGAACTCAACCTAGATTTTAGCAGGAGCCAGAAACTCTATCGTAAACAGCACAGGTAAAGGACAAGTTGGTCTCATGGGCACCCAGGAGCTGGAGCTGATGACGGAACTTCTCCCCAGATGCTGAGACCACGGAGGGCGCATGGGTGCTGTCTTTTCAATTGAACTGAATGAACTGATTTTCCTATTCTATTATTGACACCAACCACGATAAAAAAATTTCCTGGGGCGCCTGGGTGGCGCAGTCGGTTAAGCGTCCGACTTCAGCCAGGTCACGATCTCGCGGTCCGTGAGTTCGAGCCCCGCGTCGGGCTCTGGGCTGATGGCTCGGAGCCTGGAGCCTGTTTCCGATTCTGTGTCTCCCTCTCTCTCTGCCCCTCCCCCGTTCATGCTCTGCCTCTCTCTGTCCCAAAAATAAATAAACGTTGAAAAAAAAAAAAAAAAAATTTCCTGAGACATCCTAGATTGCCAAATACTGCATATAATAAGTTAATTATGCAGAGGAGCTTGACATTGTTAGGTCCTTTCAGGCTGTAAAACTGACCTAGGGGCGCCTGGGTGACTCACTCGGTTAAGCATCTGACTTCAGCTCAGGTTATGATCTCACTGTTTGTGGGTTCAAGCCCCACACTGGGCTCTGGGCTGACAGTTCAGAGCCTGGAGCCTGCTTCGGATTCTGTGTCTCCCTCTCTTTCTGCCCCTCCCCTGCTTGCACTCTAACTCTCAAAAATGAATAAATGTTAAAAAAAAACATAAAAAGAAACGTGATCTACGCATCAGGACTGAAGATGTGTCTGCTTTTATAAAATAAATACATGAAGTCTTGTTTCTATTTAGCTCAGAACTTTCATTTACTTCCAGATCTTCCAAACTTTTGAAAAATATTAAGCTGCCAGCATTTCTTGCATGGTATATGGAATATTAGGTTAACATATACACTTTCTGTATTCCTATAGTGGGAAATAATGTGCCACATATACGCAGCATTTTTAAACCATCTGTGGCAAGGTGAACTTAGAACATTAAGCTCCTTACTTAATAGAACTATAATCCCTTTTGTACACAGCTCACTAATTCTCATTTTCCCTGGAATCAAAAATCAGAGGCGGCATGAATAACTGAAATCTCTAATTCAATTCAAACCTCGTCCTAATCAAATATTAAACCAGTTCATTAGTAGCCAGAAAAATGAACTAATTTGAACTTTTCTGCTCCTTTCTACCATTATACGGTGGAGACGCCAACCAGTAAAAATAGGTAATAAGCAAGAGAGAACATGGAGAAGGGGACAAGTAAGGGAATATTAGGTCTCTGAGCCACAGATGGTACTGATACATAATAACCATTTTCCTCTATTTAAAACATGCTTAAAGTGGGTGTGTTTATTCCCTGAACTCTTTTTGAAGTGTATGGTATGGTTTCTAAATGTTGGGTAAAGATATATTCAGAATTTCATGTAGGCATTCGATTTTTTAGTCACCTGGTAGTAATCCGAAGGCTGAGCAATGTATTTCTGACATTTGCAGAAATCACCTGTAACTTGCAACAAAATGTCAGAGTGCTTTTGGTATAGATGTGAATTTTAGCTCGTTCACCCACTCAATCCTCCCTCACTCATTCTGTCAGCAAATCTCTCATTTTCAATGTTTTCACTTATGCATTTAGTCATTCACATCTTACCTGCACTTAGTACAATAGCTTTCCTGGTTCACTGTGTAATACATGACAACCAGTCAAATGTGTTTTTTATTACCTCTTCTATGATTATTCTTCCATTCCCCAAATTAGTAAAAATCAATCTTTTGGGCAGTTAGTCCGATGACTAACTCATTTTATTTACCTTACAAATTACACACACATACACACACATACACACAGGTGTGTGTGTATGTGTATGTGTGTGTGTATATGTGTGTGTATATATATGTGTGTGTGTATATGCGTGTGTGTGTATATGTGTGTGTGTGTGTATATATGTATATACATATACATGTGCATATACATATACATATACATATACTCTTGTTTAGAGAGTGTGTGCGCAAACAGGGGAAAGGGATAGAGAGAAAAAATTTTAAGCAGACTCCATGTTCAGCACTGAACCCGGCACAGGGCTTGATCCCATGACCCTGCGATCATGACCTGAGCAGAAATCAAGCGTCGGATGCTCAACTGACTGAGCCACCCAGGTGCCTCATAAATTACAGAGATTTGAAATTTTCTGCTACTTTCACCACCAGCAGTCAAGACTTCTAAGTAGATATCCTTTTAGAGCATCCGCAGTTGCAAATTGCCGACTAGCACGTCACAGAAGAGGGACAAGGTAGAGGGACCGAGGGAAGGAGGTTAATAAGAGACAGAATGGGGCGATGAAGAGAATGTCTCTACTCCCCAGCTCACCATCACACCCAATTCAAAAACTGTCCAAACTCTGCCAGACGTTAAACAGGAAGACTAAAGCATAGTATGTTGAAATCCTTTGAAAGAAAAGCAAATCAGCAAAAAAAGCAAAATCACCATTTTGGTGCCACTGATAGAACAGAAGTGTGGCTACACACAATCACCGTAGGCTACAAAAATGTTGGTACGTAATTATGGCATTTATCAACAAGCGCATCTCGCTCTGGTAGTCTCCACCTCCTAGTTAGCTGTGAGTTCAGAGTTTTATGCAAAGTAGTAAGTAGAAAATTTAAATACCCAGCACAATTTGCTCATAACCATCAACCGTAACAGTCTCATGAATTTTGGATGGGCTCGGTTCCCCCTCTTAGTAAATATCTTAATCATGCCGTTCTTAGAAGGTCCTCCTGCGTTATATTTGATTAGATTGCCTATTTCTCCGAACTCGGGCCTCACTCTGCACTAATAAATTGTCCCGCTCAATCAGTGGTATTCGGGTGGCTCTTCATTAACCTCATGAAGTCTGTAAGCTGTATGAGAAGAGTGGGTGCAGCTAACCCCTCTTGTGAAATTTCTCACTACTGCGTAGCGGCTGACAAAATTTCACCAGCTATTCACTGAGATGAATCCATGCTCTGATAGTGGCGTAATTGCTATGTCACTTTATGTTCATCAACGTCCAATCCCCGGGATCTCGTCGAAAGTTTTATACCGCAGTAATTCCTGCTTGACCACGTGGAACACGGGAAGTGCTGACAGGCCAGGCAGGAGAAGTCGCTAATCTCCGTGCAGCTCCTGACGGGCTGCAGGGGACCTTTCCCACCTGGCGATGCGCATCGGAATCCGGGAGAGAACGAGAATGGAAAGTTATGGGAAGATCTAATCTTCCTTGGATCTGAAAAGGTTTGTGAAGCCGCATGTTTAAGAATATGAATAGCAAAATATTCCTGTTAATTTCCCATGCATAAGGTGTTCTTGTTCTCTACCTGAAAATATTATATTTGAGAAAATAAGAGTTGCGATGGCAAACGAGTCGTGACTCACCCAGGCAGAGCTGTGGAGGTGGTTGGGGAGTCACAGGAAAGTGGGCTTTTCGGAATACTGGGAAGCTCGAAGCAGAGCAGTTCTCTGGGCATGCCCGACAGCTAACTCTGCTTTCTTCCTCCAGGATCCCAAGGCCTTGCTAATATTTTCTCTGCCCCCTCCCCCTCCGCAGTTTTATTGAGATACAATTAACACAACACTGTACAAGTTTAAGGTGTACAAAATAAGGAATGATTCCACGTACATAGATACTATGGGGCCCCCAGGTGGCTCAGTCGTTTCAGTGTCCAGCTCCTGATTTCAGCTCAGGTCATGAGCCCAAGGTTCATGAGTTCAAGCCCCACATTGGGCTCTACGCTCACACTGTGGAGCCTGCTTGGGATTCTCTCTTTCCTCTCTCTCTGCCCTTCCCCTGTTCATTCTCTCTCTGTCTCAAAATAAACAAACTTAAAAAAAAATAAATAAAATGTTCCCCACACTAAATTTACTTAACATCCATCACCTCACATAGTTACACATTTCTTTTTCTTGTGATGGGAGCTTTCAAGATCCTTTCTTAGCAACTTTCAAATATACAAAACAATATGAACTATAGTCACCAGGCTGGACATTACATCCCAGAACATATTTATGTTATAACTGGAAGTTTGTACCTTTTGACCACCCTCATCCTCCCCCAAACTCCTGGCAACCATCAGTTTGTTCTCTGCTGCTATGATTTGGGTTTTTTTTTTTTTTAGATTATTTGCATGTGTGTTTTGCTGTTGTTGTTATTGAGTTGTGTGAACTCTGTATACATTTTGGATAGTGACCTCTTATCAGATGGTAAGCAAATATTTTACCCCATTCCATTGGTTGCTTTTTTACTTTGTTGATCATTTCTTTTGCTATGCAGGAGCTCTTTAGTCTGATGTAGCCCCACCAATTTACTTTTGGTTTCGTTGCCTGTGCTTTAGATGTCATATCCAAAAACAAAAAAATAAAAAATAAAAAAAAAAACATTGCCAAGTCCAATGTCAAGGAGCTTCTCCTTATGTTTCATTCTAGGAATTTTATATTTTCAGGTCTTACACTCAGGTCTTTAATCCATTTTGAGTTAATTTTTGTAAGTGGTTTACGATAGGGCCCAGTTTCTATCCAATTTTATTTCTATCCAATTTTATCCAATTTTGACTATCCAATTTTAACCCAGCAAGATTTATTGAAGAAACTAACTGTTCTCCAGTGAGTAAATTAAAATTCATTTGGAACCACAAAACACCCTGAACAACCAATGAAATCCTGGGAAAGAAGAATGTAGCTGGAGACATCACACTTTCTGATTTTGAACTACATTAAAAAGCTATAGTAATCCAAGCAGTATGGTGCTAATAGAAAAACAGACATATAGACCCACAGAGCAGAATTGAGAGCCCAGAAATAAACCCATGCATGTCGAGTCAACTAATATTTGGCAAAGGACCAATTCTCACTGGAGAAAAGACAGTTTTTCCAATAGGCTTTTCAGAAATCATAATTTTAGTTATTCCAGAATGGAGCCCCAAATACAACAGGATATAGGCAGAGGAAGTTACTGAGCTTGTAAAATCTCAAGAGATGTTTTCCTGCATAGCTTGGGCTATCTGTAGCTCCATCTAGGTTATATACATAATATATATTTTATATTCTCGGGTAGCTAAAATGGGCTAATTACACTCATTTCCCCTCGGTGTATAGCCTACCTGACATGTTGCATTTTCCATATAGCTTTAGAAATGCAGATGTTATCTTACATAAATATAAACAAACTACTCCTTAATTTGCATTTAGCTAATATGAAATCAGTGTTTGTTTTCCTGTGCCTCAGCCTTTAAAAAAAGATTTAAGCTCAGGGGCGCCTGGGGAGCTCAATCAGTTGAACGTGCAACTTCAGCTCAGGTCATGATCTCGCCGTTCATGGGTTCGTGCCCCACATCGGGCTCTGAGCTGACGGCTGGGAGCCTGGACCCTGATTCCGACTCTGTGTCTCCCTGTCCCTCTGCCCCTCCGCTGCTCACACTCTGTCTCTGTCTCTCAAAAATAAACATTAAAATTTTTTTTAAAAGATTTAAGCTCAAAAGTATGTATTTTTTCTGATATGAGAGGTAACAAATTTCAATTTTCAATGTTTCATGTGATTGAATAATGTTTAAGAGCTACTGTTAGATGACTGAGAAATAACCCAGAACATATAATTCACATGAAAGATTATATGCTATTACGAAAGCTTCTATGCTACTAATTCAGCATAAAATAATTAATTTTAGCTTTCATGAATGATGGGTTTTTTGGAGACTGAAATGTCACTACAAAAATCTTTCCTTTTTTGAGACATAAGACTCATGTAAGCAATATAAATTTTTAATGTTTGTGGCATATTTGCAGACAGTTTAGACTGTAAAAGTCCCTAATTTTAGATGCTAGTCATATTATGTTTTGTGCTTTATTCCTCACTTCTATTTTATTCACAAATATCCTAAATGCAGAATTTGCTTTTTATTGTTATATCTTAATTTTTATTCTCAACTAAATAAAATGATTGGTAGGGCCATTGTACATTCTGACAACACGGGCTATAACAGATTGACCAGACATCCATCAGAGTTTCAAGACTATTTAACTAAAAGGACTGGCCCTGAAGTTCAAAATTATGTAATATCCTCTACACTCTGGTTTCTGCAGGGCTATCATGCAAAACCAAGTGGCCTCCGGTGCCCAACTCCACAGGCCACACTACAGATGACCCTCCCTAATGGGGTGTACAAAGCACCCCCAACGCTAGAAATTTCCCCCACAGACTCTGATTTTCTGTCTGGTGCAATAGATCCAATGCTGTAACTATAAGTCACTTTGCGGAATGTTATATAATATAAGTCAATAACTGTTGCTCATAAACTTCTATCTTCCCGATCATAACATATATGCACATGCATTAATAATTGCAGTGAGAAAGCCTTTGCTCCTCTTAATGACTGAATCTTTTAAAGGACAAAAGTATTTAAATGTAGAAGCGTATTATATTTAAAAGAGCATTTTAGGAAACCACCGCACGAGGAATAGATTGGCACGTGCAGGCTGCAATCTTCTGCCCTAACTGCAACCCCAGAATAAAGTGATTACATAATTTATGGAGGTGCACCCATCTGTAATTGCGTTTGGTCATAACGAGAGATTTTCCAATGATCTGTGCAATTTGGAGAGAATCCATGGTGCATATGATGAAGAAAGGCTGGAAGAGGTCAGAGTTATAAGCAAATTATAAGATGTCATTTCAATCCATGGGTAATTTCCTATTTCTTTAAGTAATAGAATATACTCAGGAAAACACGGAACAGACAAACGAGTTTGAATAAATATAATGCAAGATCAGTTTCAAGTAAGTACCAAACAGACATTGTATAGAGAAGTCAGATGTAGGATGATTATAAAATTTCCTTGAGGAAATAAAATTTTAATATGACTTTATACAATGAGAGGGTTAAAAAGAGGACCGTAGGGTTTTTCTGTTAGAGAAATTACAATTGTAAATAAAATAAACAGTTGATAACTGCTTTAAGAGTCTATGGTGGACGAAGCTTTAAAAAAAGGAAGTTAACTTCAGAAGAGACGAGAATAAGAATCTTCAGTGAAGGGCACACCAGTCAGTTGAATGATTACTTATAAACAATGTTTCAAAAGATGCTAGATGGTAGTCATAAGACAGTCATTGGGCATTTATCACTAACTTTAATATACAATATTACTGTTGAGAACTTTTGATCTTGTTGACAGACATGATTAAATGGTAAGACAAAATGTTTTAAGGTACAAACAGACAGGATTCATTGAAATACATAATAATACGAATCATAATATATGATTTCATATTCAACAAATTTTAATATAAAACAGATGTTTTAAAATGGTACCTAAAAACAATTTTGAGATTTTGGAGGAAGGAAAAGTTTTGGTCTGTTTTTAAAATCATCTTAATTTTATCTTCAGATTAGTAAGTCTAATATTACAGATACAGCAAAACAATATTAGGTCCTCATGAATTCTCACGATCCCAAAGAAAATAAAACAATAGCTTTTTAAGGTTCTGTTAATCCTCAAGACTAACTCCAAAATGGATTATTTAATTATTTTTTTCGTGAAATTGATTCGGTCATTAAAAGTGTCAGACACTAAACCAAATATTTTGATGAGGTCTTAGAACTAGTTTTTAAAAAAACTAAACCAGATATTTTGATGGGTTCTTAGAACTAGTTTTTAAAAAAATGCTTCATAGCAAAAAAAAAAGGAATGTGTGAGGCATAGACTTTGGATGCACTATACACATTAACTTAATCCAATGGTAGAGAAATTATGTTATCTGGAGGAGAAAAGTTGAAAATTTCCTCTTGTGAGCAAATCTCGGGTAGTCATAACTCAGAATTCTCCCTTTCTGTCTTTCCTGATAGACAGATCCAGCTTATTCTGTACACTCCCATGAATAAACGACTTCAGTAAACGGGAAACATTTCCCACATCTGTGGGATTGGAACTTTTTAGTAGAGGTAAGGGGCAGACAGAAACATACTTGTTTAAAAGAATTTTATGAATAAAAGTGACGTTTCTTTAAGCGAATACGCATTAACTATTTGGAAGAGATTTCAGCCTATTGGATGTGTATCATGAAATATTTGTGAGAAGAGTAAACCATCTAAGTTACATGAGACCGTAACTACACCCTGCGCAATGAAGGGGCTTACTGTGTTTTTCCGCATGTTGAGGTCAACCACATAATGCAGAAGTAGTGAAATAACTCCAGCCACAAATATGCCTCCAGAGTTCCAGCTTCTGGTCCTTTCACTTGCATTTCTTTTCTCTGCACTGATAAGAGAAGCTTCAAAACTCTTAAAAGAGAATCTAAGAACGCTATTTTATTGAAGAGAAGCTCCAAGTATTTAAAAAGACTACCTGGGGGCGCCTGGGTGGCGCAGTCGGTTAAGCGTCCGACTTCAGCCAGGTCACGATCTCGCGGTCCGTGAGTTCGAGCCCCGCGTCAGGCTCTGGGCTGATGGCTCGGAGCCTGGAGCCTGTTTCCGATTCTGTGTCTCCCTCTCTCTCTGCCCCTCCCCCGTTCATGCTCTGTCTCTCTCTGTCCCAAAAATAAATAAACGTTGAAAAAAAAAATTTAAAAAATAAAAAAAAATTAAAAAAAATAAAAAGACTACTTGGATGGCAGCAATAGTATAAAGATTTGTTGGTGCTTCACCAAATGGCAGGCAAATCATTTGTAACAATGTGACCAATCCAAGATTAAAGAATTTAAGAGATTTTTTAAAAGTTTTTTTTAATGTTTATTCATTTTTTGAGAGGCAGAGAATGAGTAGGGGAGGGGTAGAGGGAAAGAGAGAGACACAGAACCCGACCCAGGCTCCAGGCTGTGAGCTGCAGGCTCTGAGCGGTCAGCCCAGAGCCCGACGCGGGGCTTGAACCTACGAACTGTGAGATCATGACCTGAGCCAAAGTCGGACGCTCAACTCAGTGAGCCACCCAGGAGCCCCTAAAACATTTTTTAAAAAAGAATCTAAAACATTTCTATATTGCAGGTTAGGTTTGCATGATTGTGTGTGAATAGATTCTTAGAATTCACAAAGCAAGATGAGATAACAGCAGTTACGCTCTCGACGAACCACAAGCATAAATCACATGCAATGTTTTTACAAGAACAAGTCAGAATTAGGAGGAAGACAGGGGCGCCTGGGTGGCGCAGTCGGTTAAGCGTCCGACTTCAGCCAGGTCACGATCTCGCGGTCCGTGAGTTCGAGCCCCGCATCAGGCTCTGGACTGATGGCTCAGAGCCTGGAGCCCGTTTCAGATTCTGTGTCTCCCTCTCTCTCTGCCCCTCCCCCGTTCATGCTCTGTCTCTCTCTGTCCCAAAAATAAATAAATGTTGAAAAAAAAAATTAAAAAAAAAAAAGAATTAGGAGGAAGACAGGAGAGGAAGATGCAGGAAGAATGGGCATAGCATAAAAAGAGTTTACTCACTAATTTGGTAATTTGTTTACTCTCTCGTTTATTCAAGCGACGCATATTGTAAAGTTTCTCCACGGTGATACAACAGGAAACAAGCAGACAAAGGTTCTTGTACTGTATTCTCATGGTGGGAGAGCAAAAGCAATCAAATAATAAAACATGCATAAGATAATTCTAGATGATGATGAGTGTGTTTATTTTCAATAGATGCTGCTGTAGAAAGCCAGTGACTGCGGAGGCACGGAATTGAGTTAGGTCAGGTGGTCAGGAAGGTCTCATTGGGAAGATGGCATCTGAGGAACCAGCCACGCAGGGATAAGGGGAAAGGGCATTCCAAGCAGAGGGCATGGTTATCGCAAATGCCGGGAGGCAGGAATGAGCTAGGCGTGTTTGAGAAAAAGGAAGACAAGTACAGAAGGATGCAATATGTGATGGTAAATCTTCCGATTTTTCAACTCTACAATAGTGTGAAAGCGATATGCGTGTTCAGTAGAAGCCGTACTTTGACTTTTGAATTTGGCTCTTTTCCTGGGCTAGGGATATGGAGTAGGATCCTCTGTTGTGTTGTTGGGCAGTGATACAGCTCCCGACCAGCCACATGATCACAGGGGTCAACAACAAGCATACTTGTAACCATTCTGTTCCCCTGCAACCATTCTGTTTTCCACTGTAGGTATACTAGTCAATAGACTACATGAGATAGTCAACACTTTCTTATAAAATACACTTGGTGTTAGACAATTTTGCCCAACTGTAGGCTAACATAAGTGTCCTGAGCACATTGAAGGTAGGCGAGGCTAAGCTATGATGTTTCGTAAGTTAGGTGTGTTACATGCATTTTCAACGTACGGTATTTTCAACTTACTATGAGTTTGTGGAGACATAACCCATCATCTAAGTCAAGGAAGACCTTCAGTGAGCAAGGAGAGGTTGGAGGTGTGGCTGGAGAAGAGGTAGGACTGTAGTAAGGAATTTACATTTCAGTCTGCATGCCTCCTGAAAGCTGTATAATCTGCCTTATATTCCCGCAGGGCCAATCTAGCTGAGATGTCACAAATTTTCAGGGGATAGGGGAACGGAAGCTAAGAACGGAAGCTGGGCGACCAACATGGAAATTTTACAGTGGTCCAGGGAAGCAGATGGAGGTGACTCACACCATGGTGGCTGTAAATTAAGATAAAAGAACCTTTAATGAAATTGAGTTGTATTTCTGAAGTAGGCTTCAGAAGGACTTGAAACCTCAGTAGACTTCAGACTTCAATCGGACTTGAAAATGGATTATAGATGTGAAGTGGGATGATACAGAATAAAGCAAAATGATTACCCCTAGTGGTAAATACTGACAACAGAAAATGAGGAAGTACTAAAGTACTAAAGTACTAAAGTACTAAAGCACTAAAAGGAAAAATCCTGAGAGTCAAAAAATCTCAGCCTTCGATCTTAGAGAAGGTCTCATTCGATCTCATACCCAAAGTGCCTACTTCATCATGGGGTGATGGTCTCTGCTTAAAGACTCCAGTGATGAAAACGCTTTTGCCAACCACTATTCTGTTAAGGAGGGCCCACTGAGTTTAGTAGTTCATAAGCTGAATATCAGATAGTTTTGAGACCTTTCATTTCATAAAATTCAACAGGATACTGGAAAGGTATATTTGGAAGAAGCTTAATTTCAAAGTCTGAGAAGTTGCCTTTCCTTTCCTTTCCATTTTGTCTAAGTTTCTGTTACCACATTTTAAAGATAGCAGACACAATTTTTTAGGGAATTAGAAACAGGTCACAGGAGGACAGAGAAGAGAGACAACTCTTAAAGTTTCTGAGAGTCTGAGGAATGCAGCAGACAGCAGGCTTATCAGATGTTCTGAATTTCTGTAAAGGACTAGACATGAGAAAAGTGATGTCAATTAGAAAAGGAAAATATTTTATTTTGCAATCGGGAAGAGTTTTGTGGATTTAAGAAGTAAAATAGTTAAAAATTCTTTGGAGTCGTGGAGTCCTAGGAGATTAAATGAGAAAACAATTCATTCTGGGTAATTAAGGCCATGTATTGAAGGTAGAGGGTCATATGATTCTCTAATGTTAAAACAGGGTCATGAGTCTACTAAGTGAATTAGAACTCTCTTAGTTGCCTGATTGATTGTAGGCCAAAGTATGATAGAAATACTGTTGATTCCATTTTAGGGTCAGCAGAGATTTTAATCTAGTTCACAGGAAAGAGCAGGGAAAGAGACATTTTATCACACGGATGTGATAATTTCACAATTTGTAGATCATTTTCCTAGTGAAAAAATGATGGTCTTGCTTTTAGTAAGTTATAACCCATTGGATTAAAAAATTCACAGAGAAAACAATTAAGTAACTTTTCAACAATTTAATTTTATTTTTTAAATTAAAAAAAAATTTTTATTTATTTTTGACCGAGAGAGAGAGACAGAGCATGAGCAGGGGAGGGGAGGAGAGAGAGGGAGACACAGAATCGGAAGCAGGCTCCAGGCTCTGAGCTGCCAGCACAGAGCCCGATGTGGGGCTCGAACTCACGGACCGCGAGATCGTGACCTGAGCTGAAGTCGGATGCTCAACTGACTGAGCCACCCAGACACCCCTCAACAATTTTATTTAAGGCTATCTTGAAAAAGAACGAAACTGGAGGAATTTTACTAATTTTTTAGTAATTTACTAATTTTACTAATTTACTAATTTTTCTAAGTACCAAGAGTTGTTATTAAAACATAAAATAAGAGACTAATAAAATGAACTACATCAAAATTAAGAAGTTCTGTTCACCAAAAGGTAAACCACAAAGCTGAAGACAATTGCAGTACATCTGACTGACAAAAGGCTCATGTACAAAACATGCGAGGAACTCACAGACAATGAAAACTGAGCCAAAGGCTTAGACAGGATTCCCAAGGATATGCAAATGACCAGTAAGCACGTTTAAAAAAATGTATTCAGCCACATCAATAACCAGGGAATACAGTTTAACATCACGATAAGTGACCACTCGGCAACTACAAGAACGAGTAAAATTAAAAAAACAAAAGACCTGACAGCTTGTGTAATTACTGGAACTCTGATACATGACTGCTAGGAGAGAAGTCTACACAAGCACTTTGTCAATCAATGTCTGCCAAAGTTGACCGTACTTATGTAAGAATAAATAAGCTGCTGATATATAAAACCACAAGGGCGAAACTTAAGCACGTTGTTAAATAAAAGAAGCCAGGTACAAAGGAACGTGTACTATATATTCCCCTCATAAAATGTTGAATAAAAAGCAGAACTGAGGAAGCCTGGGTGGCCCAGTCTGTTAGGTGCCTGACTCTTGATTTCGACTCAGGTCATGATCTCACGATTCACGGGATGGAGCCCCGCGTCTGGCTCTGTGAGACAGCACGGAGCCTGCTTGGGATTTTCTCTCTCCCTTTCTCTCTCTGCCCCTCCCCTACGGTCACGCACGCTCTCCTCTCTCTCTCAAGATAATAAATAAACTTAAAAAAAAAAAAAGACAAAACCAATCTATGCCTTTAGAAGTCAGGATAGGGGGCGCCTGGGTGGCGCAGTCGCTTAAGCGTCCGACTTCAGCCAGGTCACGATCTCGCGGTCCGTGAGTTCGAGCCCCGCGTCGGGCTCTGGGCTGATGGCTCGCAGCCTGGAGCCTGTTTCCGATTCTGTGTCTCCCTCTCTCTCTGCCCCTCCCCCGTTCATGCTCTGTCTCTCTCTGTCCCAGAAATAAATGAACGTTGAAAAAAAATTTTTTTTTAATTAAAAAAAAAAAAATAGAAGTCAGGATAGGAGGGACTCCTTTAGGGGAACGGGGCGGCATTACTAACGGGGAAGCAGCATGGAAAGCGTGAGAGGTGCTGATAATTTGATGTTTCTTTAATAAGTGGTGGTGGCACAGCAGTTCACTTTGTGCTAATTCAGCAGGCTTCCAGTCATCGTATTTAAATTATACTTTAATTAAATACACATAAGCATGTAAATCTTTATGTGTTACATTTTAATTAAATATATGTAAATATATGCCTGGATGCCAATTATATTTCACTTCAAATTGTATTCAAATGTACAAAGACAGAAGTTAAATTAACACTGCGAAATTTCTCAACTTGAACGTAACCCACGACATCTCGAGCAGCACAAAGTTGCATGTAATTACAGGAAAAACGTGGAACAGATTTTAAAGGGATCATAACAGGTTAGGACAATAAACCAAACCTACACGGCGGGGCTTAAGAGGTATTAGGATCAAGTCACTCTGGTGCGTTAAAAGAGCAGCAAATAACCTACCCTTCAAGTAGCCAACACTACAAGTAAAAGAAATCCAAGGGTTCTTAGTAGGGAGATTGAGGTGGTTAAAAAGTAGTCTGTACCGTAGCTCCTATATGACTCCTGTTAACTTCTTTTCTAAAAGAGAAATAAAGATGCTGCAAATAGAATGAGAAGACCAAAGACCAAAGACGGACCAGCTGTCCGTCAACCTACTGCAACACTTAGACCCTTTTCTGAGACAGTTTTCCGTAAGGTATGAAACAGGATTGGTGGCGTTGAACTAAGAATTGCAATTGCTAGCCTGAAGCTATTTGGTCAGATGAAATGGGGCAAAGCTGCTGGTGAGGATAAAGGTGGGAATCCGGCGATTTCCCCCCTCACTTCCTGCCCACCAAAAGATAAAACAAGTCTGCCCCATTCAGAGAACAGACAATGGTCTCCCTCTTCATTCTCCTCACTTTTACCAATAGCTGCTCTTCTAGTCGGGAGGTTGCCACTTCCTGAAAAGAAGGAAGGAAATTGAGTATGGGACCAGCAGAGCACACGGAGCCCAGGCACAGGGTCCAGATGTGGCGTCTAGTTAACAGTATATATGTAGGGCCTTGGGTTTGTGAACGTCATCAGAGAAACGGTCACCGGGCAAAGGAAACACCTGCCATATTCCAAGTGAGCTTCGTGAAATGAAGATCCGTTAGGCTTTGATAAAGGCAAGGAAGGCAATGATGGAAAGTGATATGATAACTTGCCACTAGTAGGAGGATAGTGCTATGTGAGATGGGGTGCTCAAGGGAGCCACTCCAAAAAAGATGATCTTTGAGCTGACATCTGAATGACACAGTGGAGCCAGCCAAGTGGGCAGAACATTCCCGTCAAGGAAAAGACTAGCTCAAAGGCCACAATACAAGAACTGACCCAGTGTGTTTGAAGAATGGCAAGCAAGTTAACGTAGATTTATTACTGTTATTATTTTTAAAGTCTGCTGATTGTGCCTAATGTTTTAAGCTTCTGTCATTTTTGCTCCCTTTTTAAATTCGAATTTGCTATCAAATACACTTTTTTTTTTAAATTTTTTTTTCAACGTTTATTTATTTTTTGGGGACAGAGAGAGACAGAGCATGAACGGGGGAGGGGCAGAGAGAGAGGGAGACACAGAATCGGAAACAGGCTCCAGGCTCCGAGCCGTCGGCCCAGAGCCCGACGCGGGGCCTGAACTCACGGACGGCGAGATCGTGACCTGGCTGAAGTCGGACGCTTAACCGACTGTGCCACCCAGGCGCCCCTCAAATATACTTTTTATCCAAGCTCTATGTTATTCGTAAATTTAATAAACTAGTATGCTAGGATTTGTTGAAGTTATCGATAATACTTTGAATAGGACTGCATTGAGAGAAACCCAAAGACAGGATCATTCAAGATTCTACTTCAGGGTAACATTCTTTAATTAACGGTTTTGGAGACGGACTCACAAATTTACATAACTATATAATTCTTTATGTTACCATTTTTAACAATTGTAATGAAATTAACTGCCACTTATAAGCACCTAGTATTTGAGGGCTTAGAATTGGATTTTACGGGATTCTGTAAACAACCTTCAAAATAGTGTGCCTTAGAGTTAACTGGAACCAAGAGAGGTTGGATTAATTAATTGCCTGAAGACCACGGCTAGGAAATAGAACTCTTAGTACTGAGACATATATGTAAATTCCACGGAATGCACTGGAATTTCCCATGGTTTGATGAAAAAAGTCGCTTCTTCCCTAGGGGTTGATGTTCCCTGAGATTTGGTTTCGGCCTTTGTCATTCTCTGCTGCCTCTTAAACTAGACCCTCTATCATCAGGTTGCTCTTTACCTAGAATGCACCTTCCTCTTTTCTAATCGATTAGTTATCTATACATTTTTCTTTCTTTTTTTATTTTTAAAGTTTGTTTATTTTGAGACAGGGAGAAAGGGATCAAGCACCTGCAAGTGGGGGTTGGAGGGGTGCAGAGAAAGAGAGAGAATCCCAAGCAGGCTCCACACTGTCAGTGCAGAGCCCGACGTGGGGCTCGACCCCACAAACTGTGAGATCATGACCTAAGCCTAAATCAAAAGTGAGATGCTCAATTGACTGAGCCACCCAGACACCCCTCTACCTATTTTTCTAAGACTCTTCTGGTATTATCTCATCCTTGAGACTTCTCTTTGGCTCCCACTCCAATACCCTCACCCCCTGCCACTCCCCTAGGTTAGCTTGAGAAAAACGGAACACTCTTTTCTTATAAGCTTTATTGAGGTATAATGGATACCACTTCTCTTAAGCTCATTCAGGTAGAAAATGTGTCCTCCCTGTTTCCAGTCCCTTCCCCTTTTTTCCCATGGTCCACACTGCAATCATAGAGACTTCTATGAATACTATAAATCTAATGACATCAGCCTTTTCCCATAAGCTTAAATCTCTTCAACGACTCCCTACTGTCCTCAGCATAAAGTGCAAACTGCCCAGCCTGGCATGCTATTGATGTTGTATAAAGGGATTCATGAGTGAATGGTTTATGAACTGGTAAATAGTTATACCTCCTTGGTCTTCCGGGATCTTTTCCATTTTCCTCAATTCCTAAAAAAAAAAAAAAAAAAAGACAGTCGAAGTTCGAAAATAGAATTCTCTCAGTCTTTTAAGTAATTTGGATGTGGAGATATGAACCTGGGCCAGGACTAGAGTGACTGAGACAAGTGAGGTGCTTGGCACACACAATTTAAAGAGGCTTTCACAATCAGGGTAGTGCAAATGCTAGCCATCAGGGGACGGGGAAAGTGGGTAGATCTGACGGAATGGGTGAAGAATGTGAATCTATTTGCGTTCCACGTGCATGCTTACTAAAGAGTGATGTCAGCCGAGGAGAATTTTAATGACATAGGTAGATGAGATGACCTCTTCTGTCGAGACCAGTGAGCTTTAATCCTGGCTATTCCCTGGCCTTTTGAGGACCTTGGAGAGGTAGGAAAACTTCCTCCAGGATGCAGTATGTACTTCAAATCAATAGTGTCCCCCAAACTCAGGATTCAGGCATCCAGGAATGTGGGATTGGAAATGCCTTACTCTGACTCCTGGTCACCTACAAGAAAAAATTGTGCTTCCTCTGTCTTCTTCTTTAGACTCTGTCTGTCTGGAAATCTTATTCCAAAAGGATCAATCTTCCACGAGTGAGAACAATAATTCCACTCAACTGAAAATTAAGACTGTCGCCTGGCCACTTTGAGATGCTTCACCCAGTGAACCACCAGGCAAAGAAAGTCCTTACTATATTGGCTGGGATGATTGATCACGATCATTAAGGAACAATTGGGTAACTCCCCCACCGTGGGGGTAGGCAACAGTATGCCTGGAATGTAGGAGATCCCTTGGGGGCATTTCTTAGTACTTTCAAGTCCTGAGATTAAAGTCATTGGAAACTACAAAAACCCAATTCAGGAAGAATTGCTAATAACTCGAGCATTCAGGAATGAAGGTTTGGGTCACTCAAGAGTGCCTAACCATTACCAACCGTTGGCACTTTCTGAAGGCAAAGGGAATTTTGAATGGGTGGCAGAATAATTTAGTTATAATTACCAGCCATTATCATGTGAACATTTAGAGAACTAAGGACTGTAATAGTTGAGTATTTTCTTATCTTGACATGAAGGCTCATATTAACCAACATTTTTGTTTTCTGCGACTTTTCCAGTCTCCTTGTTAACATGAGATATATTAATAGTCGTTTATATTTTACTTCCGTATTTAAATTACAAAATGTCATATGAGGAGTGTAAATCATCTGGAAGAAGATGATTTAACCGGAGACACCAACACATCTTTGCATCCATTTGGGGGGAAAGTCTTACACCGTATTTACTCTTTGCCTCATGTTTAGTGGCCATGTGATTTTACTATTATTTCTATTTGGACGTTAAGAGTGGTTTGAAGAGATAGGTATGGGTGGCAAGTTGATAAGGAGCGAATTGGTGTGGTTTTGTAATGTGTCACACTCATCTGGGATGAAGTGTTCCCTGGAGTTCCCTTTCCTGAATATTTCTAGTGCAGGTGAACCGCCATCGTATTTTCGTGCAAGATTTGGAATGCAGAAGTGAAGAAGCAGCCCTTTTGTGTATTTGCTTCAGAGGTCGGAGCAACTGCTTCTGCAGCTCACTCTTGTTGGTGTTCACCTGCTGGCTCACCTCCTTGGTGTGGGGCAACACCTGGGCCCGTAAGTCCTCCACTTACCCTTAAATCCTCCTTCAGCTTTTCTATTGCTGACACACGTGTGCTCATCTCCGTGGTTTAGGGTGTTGGCTTCTCCTGTAGGACATGCGATTTGTCACGGTGGAGGTGAGAACCGATAAAGGTCCAGGGTGTGCTCTTGGATTCCAGGCAACTCATACACATAAGTTTCAGCTTATATTTATGGGTTTCAGTTTGTCTTTGTTGTTCCTCACTTTACACCTATCTTCCATTCAGAATTATCTGCTCTGTTCCAGCATTAAACACAAAGACAACAGGCTTAGAGAGTCCCATGATTGCACTAGATCAAGTTCCTTTTAAAAATGCATATATATGTAAAACTCAGACTGATACAGATACCTAGGAATAAATAACAAAAGAAGTTTAAGACCTCCACACTGTAAGCTACAAAACGTTGCACAGACGAATTAAAAAATGACCTAAATAAATAGAGTGACATATAGACAATGTTCATGGATTAGAAGACTCAGTATTGTGAAAATGCAAGTTTCCCCAAAGTGATCTATCAATCTGATACAGTCCTAATCCATATTCCAGTTGACTTTTTTTTCATAAATTTTAAAAACTAATTTAAAAATATGTATTAAAATGCAATAGACCTGTGATGGATGAAACAATTTTAAAGAGGTAATTAATCTCTCACAAGTAGGGCTTACTCAGATGTGAGGGCCATCTGGCTACAACATTTATCACTCCATTGATCTCCAGGGTTGATTTGGCTGATCTGGCTGGCTAGGCAGGGGTCCCTTTCCTCCCTCACCATTCCATGTGTATCCCTTCCAAAGATGCACTCTAGGTGGGAGAGGATGACCTTCCCCCATAGAGAAAGACTGTTCATTCTTTGGTCAAGGGTATACAAGAAGCTGCTCTCCCCTAGTAGAACCTCCAAAATAATCTCACAAGTAAGGCTTACCCTATTTGATTTTACAGAATGGAAACATTTGTATTAGTGAAAAGATGAACATACAGATCAGTGGAACAGAATAAATAGTGTGTCTGGAATGTAGGAGGTATGCTGGGGTACTTATTACTCTTATGTGCTGTGAATAAATCCACACATATAAATGTAGATTTTAGGCAAAGTTTCCAAGAAAATTAAATGTAGAAAAGGTAAGACTTGTAAACAAATAGTGGTGAACTAACTGTGGACTTGTATGGAAAAAAAAAATCCTCAACTCCTCACATCATAAACAAAAATTAACTCAAGATAGATTTTAGAGTTAAATACAAATTTTAAAACTCTGAAATCCACAGAAGAAAACATAGGTAAAAAAAATCTTTGAGATTTTAGAACAGGCAAAAATGTGTTAGGTCACCAAAAACATGAAAAACAAAAGAAAGAATTGATAAATTGGACTATAGCAAAATAAAAACTTTGTTCTTTGAAAGACATCATTAAAAAAACAAAAAGGCAAATTTGGGGTGTTTTTCGACACAAACGACCAGTTCTCTGATTTTCCAGACACCCAATCAGGTGTTCAACAATTCAATTCAGTTCTGACACTAACCACTCAGAGTTAGCACAGACCCCACAACTTAAAGTCTTACAGGACTGTCCCTTATGTCAGATGCCAGCTGCATTTCTGAGCCCTCCCATACTTCTGGCCCCCTGGCTATAAGTTGAGAGTTCCCATGACTCCTTCCTAGGGTTTGATAATTTTCTAGAATGGCTCATAGAACCAGAAAGACACTTTACTTATGTTTACTAGTTTATTATGGAAGATACAAATGGATAGCCAGACAAAAACATATATAAAGTAAGGTCTGGAAGGATCCAAAGTGCAGAAGCTTCTGACCTCGTGAAATTGGGGCAGGCCACCCTCCAAGTGCATGGATATAATCACCAGTTGGGAAGTTTCCCAAATGTCCTTGTTCAGGAATTTTTAGAGAGCTCAATCTCCAGGAGACCCCTTCCCTCAGATAGGTGGGGGGGGCTTACAACTCCAATCATCTAATCACTTAGTCTTTCTTGTGATCAATTCCATTCTGAGGCTTTTAGTGGCCCTAACCTAAGTCCCTTCATTATTCAAAAGCATATATTCAAAAGTGGTTGAGGGAGGCTTCTTATGAATGACAAAAGATAGTTCTGAATAAGTCACAGGATGAAAAGTACGTCATAGGGAATATAGTTGATAGTATTATAATAGCATATGATGACAGATAGTAGCTACAGTTGTGGTAACATAATGTATACAGTTGTTGAATCACTGTGTTGTACACCTGAAACTAATACAATATTGTGTGTGGACTATACTTAAAAACAGAAAAAGACATTTTTATCATTCAGGAAATTCCAAAGGTGCTCTGTGCTGGAAACTGCATACAAACACCAAGGACGTATTTTTTTGCATTAGATCTCAGCTATTCACAGACTGGGAGAAAACGTTTACAACATGTGCGTTAGGCAAAGAACTTATAACAAGGACATATAAAGATCTCTAGCAACGAATGACAACTCAATTTAAAAAGATTTGAGGGACGCCTGAGTGGCTTGGTCGGTTGGGCGGCCGACTTCAGCTCAGGTCATGATCTCGTGGTCCGTGAGTTCGAGCCCTGTGTCGGGCTCTGGGCTGACAGCTCAGAGCCTGGAGCCTGTTTTGGATTCTGTGTCTCCCTCTCCCTCTGCCCCTCCCCTGTTCATGCTCTGTCTCTCTCTGTCTCAAAGATAAATAAAGGTTAAAAAAAAAAATTAAAAAATAAATAAATAAATAAATAAATAAAAAAGATTTGAATGTACAGTCCACAAATGGACAACGTATATGTCAAAAGATCCTCGCCATCATTGATCATGAGGTAAATGCAGAAAAACATGACATACCACCATACACTCAGCAGAATGGCTAAATGTTAAAAGACTGATCATACCAAGTGTTGGTGAGGATGTGGAGGAACTGGAACTCCCATATACTGCTGAGGGGAAGGTGAAATGGTACAAATACATTGGATAAATTTTGCGAGTTTCTTAAAGAGTTAAAGATATACCAACCATATGACCTAGTCATTCAACTTTTAGTAATTAGCAAGGAAAGCAAAGCTTTCCAAAAAATATATTATATTCATAATGGCTTCATTTGTAATAGTCTTAACTGAAAACAACCCAAAGTTTCCTCAACCGTGGAATGGATAAACAAATTATAATACATCCGTACTCAAGTCAGCCATGAGAAGAAACAAACTATTTATGTACACAAAACAGTGATGATTCTCAAACACATTATCTTGAGTGAGAGAAATCAGGGCAAAAAAAAAAAAAACATCCTTTACTGCATGATTCATTTTAGGCAAAGTTCTAGAACATGCTAACTCATCTGCAGTAATGGCAGGCAGGTCTGTGGCGGCTTCAGTAAGGGGAATAGAGAAGGATAAATTGCGAAGAAACATGAGGCCATGTGGTGGTGATGGAAATGTCCGTTACCTTGATTGCGGTGATGATTTCAAGGGTGTATACGTGTCAAAACTGATCAAATTGTACATTTTAATACATGACGTTTAATGTGCTTTAATGACACCAAAATAAATTTGTAAAAAACAAAACACAACAAAAAAACCAACCAAAACAAATCCATACCTGGAGAGAAAGCTAATACTGACCTAACAAATGTTCCGATGGTTTGCAAGCATGGGCAGTAAGCACAGGTGTTATTTTTTCACCTTTTCTTCAAAAACATTTCTCCCTTCCTTTGACCTCCTCCTGTGCTCTCACCCCAACCTTGGTAACAGGGACATCTGACTCAGGCCATGTGGCTCATGTTACTCTCTCTCCCGTCATGGAGATGGGCATGTAACCCAAGCCATGCCTTTCAGTGTCCCTCAAGATTAAAATGGAGCTGGCGGGGAAGACTCCTTTTCCTTCTGCTGTTAGAGCCAGCAGGTAGGAGTACAGGGCTGCTGGTAGCCTGTCCCCTTCCTACGTGGAGGGTGCAGCACTTCGAAAGAACAAAGGAGCGATGGAGAACGAGACAGAGAGAGGAAGGTCTGGAGCCAAGGAGACAGGAAGAGGGGGAAGGAAGGTGAGTTAAAGAGGAGAAGGAGAGAAGGAGAGTGGGCGGGTGGGGGGCGGGGGAGGAGAGATACTCGGATATAGTATCTGGCTTTCTCCAAGACCAGCTTCACCTCTGCCCTTTCCACAGTGTAGATATATCTGAGCCAATAAACTTCCCTCTTTGGCAGCAGGTGAGTTAGGCTTCTGTCATTTCCCACAGAAAAGAGTCTCGACTGATACAATACTTATCTAGTGCCATTCTTTTAGACTGAGGCAATAGGGGGGATTTGTATTGTTCTCTTTCACTTGCATCCAGAAATCAGAATGTTTTCCTAATTCCTTCATCGCAGTCGCATTGTATCGGTATCAGTGTGGGGTGACCCATGATTCTTTTTCTCAGTGGAGTGCTCTTAATGCAGTAGTTAGCAAGAATTTGCCCTAGACTCTCGGCATATCATTTTCTGTAATTTTTAGTCTACAATGCAGATGTAAACTTTCATGTTTTTTTTTTAAATATTTAAAAAAAATAACTCAGTATGTTAATGGAAATTTGGGAAAAAGTTAACCAAGTGACACTTGGACCCTTCCTTGTTAAATGGGAAGGCTGGCAACTTGGTCTTTAACATACGAGTTATTCCTTGCTTGCATCAGACTTCTAAGAATGGAAACATTTAGCCTTCCATTGGTGTTTCTCTGGTTTGGAAACCCAAAGGTGTGAAGTTTTCTTTTATGGTGAAATGTCAGTTGTCTTAAGTGGATAAAGAGAAGCATTTCTGGAGAGGGAACCAGCCCAGCATCCTCCAAGGGGCAGGACGTACTCAGTCTACTAACTCTGTAAAGTTGGCCCTGCTTCCAAAAGGCCAGAAAGCGTAGTATAGGGCAGGAATAATATTTGAGGAGGATCTGCAAGTAAGAACTCACATCTGGGCCACAGAGAGTCAATGGAAACATCCCCAAACGAGCCTCAGAGGGTTGTCTCCATATTTGCTTCTCAGATGCTTCTTCCTAGTTAACAAACCATGATGGCTGTCAGTTGGAGAGGCAAGCTATAGTCAGACAGGGGCTGAGAAGTTGGGAGAAAAGTTGTGGAAGAGGTGATTTATTGCTGGGGTATTTATATTTGGGGGCTTAGCATGTTTTTTCCCAGAAGTTCTAGGCTTTCTAATTTGAATGTTGCTGTAAGAGAATATACTTATCTAAATGTAGAATTGTTGGAGGAGCATTGCCTATGATTTATACCCCATTTCTGTGAATGTCTTACATTATATACCTCCCCGAAAGAAGCAAATGGACTTATTTAAAGACAGAGGAACCTACAGATGGTGTTTACAGAGCTCACCTGGGTAGAAGGCACAGTAAGACCTGCCTCTGAAAAACTCGCTTGTTGGCCCCACGCTAACCCCAGGGCTCTGAGAATCTCCTGAGAATTCCGTCCAGGTTCTTCAAACTCATGAAGAGGGAAATAATATTAAGAAATTGGATGTCCGAATGGTTGTTATAAATCCTGAGATAGTTCTTCCATTACACTCTGTCCGAAAAGTCTGTTTTCCATGATGGACAGTTAGCTAATCACCCTGATATTGGCTGCTTAACTTCGTCTTTATAACATTACGGATCTCTTGTATTTAGGCTCAGAGAAATGATCCTCGAAGAACGACTTTCTAAATGAGTGATATTTACACTCTATTAGATTCAGGACGTGAAAGAATGCACAACAGACTTCTACTCTTTGTTAGTTCCTCTTATTTTCAATATGCCTTTCAAGTGGACTGCAGAATATGTCACGTGGGTTAATAATCTATATAAAACGTTTAAGGGGCGCCTGGGTGGCTCAGTTGGTGGAGCGTCCGATTTCGGCTCAGGTCATGATCTCACAGGTCGTGAGTTGGAGCCCCGCATCGGGCTCTGTGCTGACAGCTCAGAGCCTGGAGCCTGCTTCGGATTCTGTGTCTCCCTCTCTCTCTGCCCCTAAACCACTCGCATTCTGTCTCTGTCTCTCTCAAAAATAAATAAACATTAAAAAAAGAAAACATTTAAAAAATTTGAACATGTGTCTCTAAAACACATTAAGCGGTAATTAATTTCAGGTCAGCAAGATGGAAACCCTCACAGACCCCTAAAAATCATTATAGATAAATTTAGTGGGGAATTTTAAATATAAATTTTAATTGGTTCAGTAATGTTTCTAGTCACTATTTATTATGTAACTTAAAAATTATAGCGTACCTTGCTGATGTTTTTTAAAGCTGTTATTAACATAATTTATTTATTAAAGAGAATGGGAAAACTGTACTGCTAATCCTCCTGACTCAGTCATAAATCTTTACTGTTCTGCAATAAAACACATTTCCAATAACATTGAATACACTTTCCCCTGAACTTCATTCTCTTCGGCTTTGGCCACTTCATGTTCCTAACATCATGATATATGTCCCCCAGTGAACCAGATGTTCTTTGGGCTCTGAAATGGAAGATCTTATTAAAATGTGCATGTGGGGGTTTTCTGATATCTCATGAGCGTTATCTTCTCAGACGGCATAAATGCCAAAGATTTCCAATTAATTTTTATTTATTTAATCAGAGCGAAGCTCTATGAAGAGTTAGCCCTGGACAGAACAAGTGTGAGAAAATCAAAAGGATAGTCTGGGGACTATGCCAACAGTGTTCGTATTATATGGTGCTTCCTTAGCCCCGTCTTTATGTGCTTTCAAACATTCAGCACCACACAGCATGGGCTGTCTAATCTATTTGGTAAAACTTGTGAAAACAACCAAGAAAAAAAGATAAATATTCTCTGCACCCAGAGTTAACAATCAAGCAATACAGAAAGCATAACACATGGGTAAATTCCTAGTAGTGCTATTGCTGGGTCATAGGGTAGATCTATTTTTAATTTGTTGAGGAACCTCCACACTGTTACAGGAGTGCTGATGCGTAGGGGCACTTGTACCCCAATGTTTATAGCAGCACTCTCAACAATAGCCAAATCATGGAAAGAGCCTAAATGTCCATCAACTGACGAATGGATAAAGAAGTCACGGTTTATATACACAATGGAATACTATGTGGCATTGAGAAAGAATGAAATATAGCCTTTTGTAGCAACGTGGATGGAACTGGAGAGTGTGATGCTAAGTGAAATAAGTCATACAGAGAAAGACAGATACCATGTGTGTTCACTCTTATGTGGAGCCTGAGAAACTTAACAGAAGACCATGGGGGGAGGGGAAGAAAAAAAAAGAGGTTAGAGAGGGAGGGAGGCAAACCATAAGAGACTCTTAAAAACTGAGAACAAACTGAGGGTTGATGGGGGGTGGGAAGGAGGGGAGGGTGGGTGATGGGTACTGAGGAGGGCACCTGTTGAGATGAGCACTGGGTGCTGTATGGAAACCAATTTGAGAATAAATTTCATATTTAAAAAAAATAAATAAATAAACAAAAACCCAAAAAGTATAACACATAGGAATAAACATAAAAATATATTTACAGAAAGCATATATACACATGCAAAAGAATTCAGGAGACTTCACTAAGATTGTTTTCCTAAAAAATTATTTTGATATAGAAGTTTACATAGCATTTCAGCCTTACTGGATGAGTTAGCTTCTTATAGATACCTGATACGTAAGCAGATGTTAACAGCAGTGAACCCATAAGCTGGGCTAAAAACATGCTTGCATATATTTGTTTCCTTTAGAGGATGCATATCATTTTCAGTACTTAAGATTCATACTGGTTTGGGGGCACCCGGGTGGCTCAGCCAGTTGAGTGTCCAACTTCGGCTCAGGTCATGATCTCACAGTCTGTGAGTTCGAGCCCCGCGTCGGGCTCTGTGCCGACAGCTCAGAGCCTGGAGCCTGCTTCGGATTCTGTGTCTCCCTCTCTCTCTGCCCCTTCCCTACTTGTGTTCTCTCAGTCTCTCTCTCTCAAAAATAAATAAATATTAAAAAAAATTTTTTTTTTTTTTAAAAAGAGCCAGGACTATATGGCAGGAGAGGTATGTTCTTCAAGACCCATGGAGAGCCAGAGATCCAGGAGCATGTCACATGGGGACAGAGAACTGCAGCCCAGGTCAGGAAGGTAAGGGGTGAGGAAAGTCCAGGGAGACTGGGGCCTTACAGGCCACAGGGAGGCCCCCTTTATTCTGGATGAGATGGGAAGGTTTGGGAGGGTTTTGAGCAGAAGAGACAACATAATCATGACCTGACCTACATTTTAACAAGATCACTGAATTGGCTTCTTGTCGTGCCCCTCCCTGCCCCATTTTAAATTATAGTTCTATTTTGGTGTTAATCTCATTCTTTTTTTAATAGAAAATTCATGGCCGTCACCCTGTAGCATGTATAAATATATCACATGATTTTGAAATCACACATCAGTCCCTCACCTGTCAGTAAGCATACCAAATACTTTATTACTGGTATAAAAACATTCAGAATTATGCATTTATTGAACATAAAAAAGTTTTTCTCAACAGGCATTTTGGTATTTATGTATGGTTACGGTTTACCCAAATAAAAGCTTCATTCTTAAGGTCCTCTGCATGTGGTTTTTTAAAAATCATTTACAAAAATCCAGTAAATAAAACACTTCACTTTATGATAGTGCATTAAATTCTTGTGACATTCTGCACATGCTCCATCAAATAAAAATTACAATTTCTCTCCAGTCGCAAGTTCCCTTTATGAGAAATGCGAATCTGTGAATTTACTGCTAGCATATGTGAGTTTACTACTGACTCGGCATCATCAGAATTTGGGTCCATTTGAAAGAAATTGCATCCGAGCTGTCCGCCCAGAGCCCGACGCGGGGCTCGAACCCACGAGCTGCGAGACCATGACCCGAGCGAAGTCGGACACTCAACCGACCGAGCCACCAGGCGCCCCTTTTTTGTAACAGCTTTATGGGGATACCAGTACCATACAACTCACCCATTTAAAGAATACAAGTCAGTGTTTCTTAGTATAGTCACTGAGTTGTTTTGCCTGATTTAAATGCTACCCAATCCTTGAAGTTCACCATTGGTACTTTCCTGTACCTCCACCCACCCCATCCAGCCCCTTTCTCAATGCAAATTTTCTATACCTCTTTTCAACTCCGTTCTTTCTTCCATGAGCAGTTCCGTTAATAGCATTATCCGTGGAGGGGCTGGGTGGCTCAGTCAGGTAAGTGACTCTCTATTTCCGCTCAGGTCATGATTTCACACGTCTTGAGACGGAGCCCCACGTCAAGTTTTGTGCTGACAGCATGGAGCCTGCTTGGGATTTTCTCTCTCCCTCTCTCTCTGCCCTTCCCCTGCTCATATGCTCTCTCTCTCTCTCTCTCTCTCTCTCTCTCTCTCTCTCTCAAAATAAATAAATAAATAAATAAATAAATAAATAAATAAATAAATTTATTTTAAAAAACAGCCTTGTCCACACTTTTGAATCAAGCCAGCAAGCCAGGGTCAAAGCCTTGTCGAAGATGGCTGATTGTTTTCCTTTTCCTACTCAGTGTGAACACTCCAGCTGACTCCACCTTTGACATGTCCTGCCCCCCCTTCCCAACGCCAATCATTTCTGAGCCTTGTTTCAGGCCTCCCTACGTCTTCACTTGGATTGTTGTGAAGGTGTCCCAAGTGAGTTCCCACCAGAAGACCGTTCCCCATTTTAATCTACTCTTGCACTTGCCTTGCCAAACCCAAATTGTATCATCTTTCCCTTCTGTCTCAAACCTTTCCAGGTCTTCCAGTGACTTAGAGGTAAATCTAGATTCTTTGGCCGACCATCCACGTCCTGCACCCTGTGGCTTCAGGTTATGCTTCTTGTCTTACTCCCTACCCTTCCTTCTCTTGTCATGCATCCAGAAAATTCCAGCGGCTGTGTTCTGAACCAGTAGGCTTCGGTATATTTATACAAATTGATACTTCTGAGCATATTTAGGTACCACAATTGCCCCCTTCTCCTTTGTCTGTCTGGGGAATTCTTCCACATCCTTCATATACTAAACGTGATACCAGCTCGGGGAAACCTTTCCCGAATACCCAGGACGATGTTTCCAGATCCTTCTAGCTGTTATTGCATTAGGTTCAAACCTCTTTTTCTGCCTGAAATTTAGATTGTGGTCATTTGGTCCACGTCTCTTCTAATTGCTAAGTTCAAGGGCCGTCCGGCCCTCACACGGTGCCTTGCACCATTCTCAGTCCATAGTGGGACTCAACGTGTAAAGCTGGATGTCGCTAAGTACATCTTCACTACAATTGATGTCACAGTTTTCAGGAACTAGCTGGCAACTTCTTTGGTGCTGGTCTGGTTTGGGATTTTTAACTCTATACTGGTTTCTGGTTTTTTTCTCACTTCTTCAGTCTTCAGAATAGTCTTCCCACAAAGCAGAAAGTGAGGCATCTTAGAAATGGCTAGGTAAGGGACAAAGAGTGGCCCTTTTTTGGTGGCTAAGCCCCACAAAGCTCAGCTACCCTTTAATCCAGGAGGTCGGTGAGAATAGAGGAGGGGATATAAAGAGCAGTTGGAAGGTAAGATTACGGTAAGAGAAATTTTAGTAAATCTGTTGAAGGTTTGGAAACGAAGAGATGGAGAGAGAGAATAGTGATATACTGTGAGTGTGACATTAGATTTTGAGCATACTTATATTTAAAAAATCCATTCCCCAGTAAATGCCTATAATATAACAACCAGATGGTATATTTTGCTTTTTAAGATTTCTAACCTTTACAATATGCTGGCTTTATAAGGAGCCATTTGAATTTTAATGATCCAGATTTCCAAAAGGAGTTGGTAGTTGATATAGTTTTAGGGTATCTGAAGTTTAGGATGGGAAGATGTACCCTCATATAGCCCCTGCTACCCCCAGGTGGTATGTTTTTTCGCACATGGCCCTGCCTTAATCCTTTCCCCACTCTGCCCTTGGATGGGAATTGACGAGGACTTCAAGGTCAGCCAATCCATAATCTCTGATTGTACCTCTAGTTCAAAAAAAGCTAGAGAAATAAGACATTTTGTCCTTTGAGGTAGAATCACTCAGAAAGAGATCACCAAAAGCTATTGAGAGACAAGCTGACCGGGGTAGCCGTCATGGGTCCCACTCAAACCGAAGTCATGAAGAAGTCATGAAGAAAAGCACATTGAGCAGGGGCACCTGGGTGGCTCAGTTGGTTCAGCGACCGACTTCAGCTCAGGTCATGATCTCACGGTTCGTGAGCTCCAGCCCCATGTGGGGCTCTGTGCTGATAATTCCAAGCCTGGAGCCTGCTTCAGATTGTGTGTCGCCCTCTCTCTCTGCCTCCCCCATTTGCACTCTCTCTCTCTTTCTCCCTCAAAAATAAATAAACGATAAAAAATTTTTTTAAAAAAGGCAGAGGCAAATGCTCAAGGCCTGAGAAAGGGATAAAGACGAACTGCTTTGGGTCTAATTATGTACTCCATATATATTCTCAGAATAACTCCACCCCCCCCCCCCCGGTAGTAGATCTCTACCCCCTTGCACCCAAAAAACCCTTGCTAAAGTACGAATATTCTGGTCTGTTTTCTGCTGGTTTTACTATAATAAAGTAAACGAGGACCATTTTCTCCTTAGCTAACCTCCCTTGACAAACATCTTTATGGTTTGCGGCTCAACGGAACACCTACTTAGCAGCAACCTTTTGTTATATTTCAAGTTCTGTGCTAGTCAGAAGGCAAGTGTCTCTTAATTTTGAGTTTACTGATGTGCTGTTAAATTAAAATAAGTATCATATATATATATATATATGCCAGCAGCAATTGCAAAGTTGTGGCTACACATTCCTATGATGGCAGCCACAGGCATTATCACTCCTTGGCCTGCAAAGGCAGAGCCTAATATTGTCACCTGTTCGAGAGTAGCCGTCGTAGGTAAAGCCCAGTGGAGCCCTGCCAGAGTCGGCTTCTAGTCAGGACCTCCAGTTGCTCTTCAGGATGTTGGGCTAAATAATGGCCACCCAAAGATATCCTGTCCTAATCCCTGGAATGTGTAAATATTACCTTATATGAGAAAGGGAATCTTGGTAGATAGGATTAAGGATCCTGACATGAGGAGATAGTCCTAGACTACCCAGGTGGGCCCTAAATTCAATCTCAAGTGTCTTTCTAAGAGACAGGCAGAGGCAAATGACATACCCAGAAGATGGGAAGCCATGTGACCACAGAGGCAAAAATGGAAGCGATACAGCACAAGCAGGGAATGACGGCAGCCACCAGAGGCTGGAGGAGCCAAGGAAAAATATTCCCCTTGGGCCTCGGAGGGGAGCAAGTCTCTGCCGACGTCTTGGTTTTGGCCCAGGGAAACTGATCTTGGACTTCTGGATCTAAGTTGCTTTTGTTTTAATCCACCATATTTGTGGTAATTTGTTAGAGGACGACAGGATTGCTTTTCTTCAGAAATCAGAAAGGGAGAAATGAGAGAGGCTGCTGATGAGTTTCTTAGATAAGCACAATGAATAAAGAATATCCTCGGCTGGAATCATTTCGACCTCACAGATTTTATACTTGTGGGGATTTTACGAGCCTCTACCTCGATCAGTGACCACAGATAGCCTCCTAACTTGTGTTGAAGAATGATGATAGGCCTCAGGTCTCCTCGATTCTAGAAGGACTTGGTTCAGCTCAGATTATACAGAGATCTTTCTGAACTGATGCTTGCCATTCAATGCTTGTAAACCTGAGTTACTATCTGGGAGGCTGTGGTATGAAAAACAGCTCCAACAGAAGACAGGTGTGCGTGAATTGCCAGTTCTGCCCTAGGGGACACTTGGTATCTGGAGCTATGGCTGTGGTGACATTTGGAAGTCTCTTGTACAATGTATGCAGACCTGAATTCAAGGGTCTCCAAGAACAACGTTCATTGGAAATGATGTTATGAGATATCACTATCTTGTTCCCGATTGCTATCATTTGACCATTAAGTATGTTTGTTGTAAACTGTTAGTGAATTATTGTCTTCTATTTCTAATTTGCCAAGAGTTTAAATGTTTATCATAAATAGGTTCTGAGTTTTAGTAAATAATTTTTTTTCCCGAATCTATTGAGAATATCATCTGTTTTTGCTCTCTTAATCTATTAATGTGCTGAATTATTTGAGTACATTTTCTTTTTTTTTTAATATGAAATTTATTGTCAAATTGGTTTCCAGATAACACCCAGTGCTCATCCCAACAGGTGCCCTCCTCAATACCCATCACCCACTTTCCCTCCCCCCCACCCCTCCATCAACCCTCAGTTTATTCGCAGTTTTTAAGACTCTCTTATGGTTTGCCTCCCTCCCTCTCTCTTTTTTTCCCCCTTCCCCTCCCCCATGGTCTTCTGTCAAGTTTCTCAGGATCTACATAAGAGTGAAAACATATGGTATCTGTCTTTCTCTGTATGACTTACTTCACTTAGCATAACACTCTCCAGTTCCATCCACATTGCTACAAATGGCCATATTTCATTCTTTCTCATTGCCACGTAGTACTCCATTGTGTATATAAACCACAATTTCTTTATCCATTCGTCAGTTGATGGACATTTAGGCTCTTTCCATAATTTGGCTATTGTTGAAAGTGCTGCTATAAACATTGGGGTACAAGTGCCCCTATGCATCAGCACTCCTGGATCCCTTGGGTAAATTCTTAGCAGTGCTATTTCTGGGTCATAGAGAGTTCTATTCTTAATTTTTTGAGGAACCTCCATAATGTTTTCCAGAGTGGCTGCACCATTTTGTCTTCCCACCAAGAGTGCAAGAGGGTTCCCGTGTCTCCACATCCTTGCCAGCATCTATAGTCTCCTGATTTGTTCATTTCAGCCATTGAGTAAATTTTCTAATGTTAAACTAACCTTGGATTCCTGAAATAGAGCACTTTGATATGATCAATTACACTTTGACATATATGGCTTGGATTCACTTGGCTAAAAGATATTTCTGAGAAGGCGCCTAGGTGGCTTAGTTGGTTAAGCTTCTGACTCTTGATTTCAGCTCAGGTCATGATCTCATGGTTCCCGAGTTCAAGCCCCACATCGGGCTCCATGTTGACAGTGAGGAGCCCGTGTGGGATTCTTTCTCTCCCTGTTTCCCTACTCCATCTCTGCCTCTCTCTCTCAAAAATAAATAAGTAAACTTTAAAAAAAAGATATTTCTGAGTCTATATACATGAGTGAATTAGCTTATTTTTAATAAAAATAATTTTTATTTGATTTTCTTATAGAATTTTAGCATGAAGGTAATTTTAGTCTTATGAAATGAACTTTAGAGTACTCCCCTTTTTCCTCTTATTTGGATGATTAAAAAAAAATGAAATGGTTCACAAAACAACCGAATTCTAGGTTTTCTTTGCACGAAGATTATTAGCTGCTGATTCAATTTCTTTAAATATTATAGAAGTGTTCAGGTTGTGTGTTTCTCCTTTAGCCAGTTTTAACAGTCTTTTCCACAATGCATTTTAGCCAAGTTTTAAAATTTCATAGGTATAAAGCCATCCATGTTATTCTCTCATTACCATTTTAATCTATGATTTATATGTGCTATGCTTCTATTTTCACTGTTAACATATTTGTCTGTGTGCGTATCATCTCTTTTTGTCGTGACCAGTTTCAGCAGACATTTTTGTCTATTTTAGTGTATTCTTTTCAAAAAACCAATTTTTGGCTGCCTTGATCTTCATTATGATGTGGTTGCTATGTTCTTTAATTATTGCTCCTATTTTTATCATCTGATTACTGTCATTTTCTTTGGACCAGTAATTTATGTTTCTCTTTGTCTTAGTTTTGACAATTAGCTCATTAAATTTCAACGTTCTCTTTTTCCAAGGTAAGAATTTATGGCTATAAATTACTCTGTAAGTACAGCTTGAGCTATATCCTGCAAATTTCGGTAGGTAATATTTTCACTCAGTTCTGGGTACTTTCTAATTTCCCTTAAAATATAGCCTTTAATAAATTAATTATTTAAAAGTATAATTTAGGGGTGGCTGGGTGGCTCAGTCGGTTAAGTGCCCACTAGTGATTCAGGTTATGTCCTCGCAGTATGTGGGTTCAAGCCCCGTGTTGGGATCTGTGCTGCCAGCTCAGAGCCTGGAGTCTGCTTGGGATTCTGTGTGTGTCTCTCTCTCTGCCCGTCCTCCGGTCATACTCTCTCTCTCTCGAAAATAAATAACCAATAAAAAATTTAAAAAATTAAAAGTATAATTTAAATTTTCCAAACATGCTTTAAGTTTTTTTAAGTTTTCTTTTCATTTTGTTATAGACCCATATGGTTGCCCATATGATACTGAATGTGGTGAACATCTACAAGTGTTACGTTCGTGTTTAAGAACCAAGCAATAGCACTACTAGGAATTTATCCAAAGCATACAGGAGTGCTGATTTACAGGGGCACTTGTACCCCAACGTTTATAGCAGTGCTTTCAACAATAGCCAAATTATGGAAAGAGCCCAAATGTCCATCACCTGATGAATGGATAAAGAAGGTGTAGTTTACATATATAATGGAATACTACTTGGCGACGAGAAAGAATGCAATCCTGCCATTTGCGGCAACGTGGATGGAACTGGAGGGTATTATGCTAAGTGAAATAAGTCAGTCAGAGAAGGACAGATATCATATGTTTTCACTCATCTGTGGAATTTGAGAAATGTAACAGAAGACCATGGGGAAAAGTAGTTTCAAACAGAAGGGGAAAAATAGTTTCAAACAGAGAGGGAGGCAAACCATAAGAGACTCTTAAATACAGAGAACTGAGGGTTGATGGGGGGTGGACACAGGGAGAGGGGAAAACGGGTGATGGGCATTGAGGAGGGCACTTGTTGGGATGAGCACTGGATGTTGTACGTAAGTGATGAATCACGGGAATCTACCCCCCAAACCAAGAGCACACTGTATACACTGTATATTAGCCAACTGGACACTAAATTATATTAGAAAAAGAGAGAGATGTGTATATTCTCTAAAAGCTGGATAAGCTTTCTGATTATATCCACTAAATAAAACACTTTTTCTAACTCGTAAATTAAGAATGTTTTAAGTGATAAGAGGCCATGTTCTCTATAAATTCTTTCTCCTCTTGGAGTGTTTCTCTTAAGCCTTCCCTAGATTAACTGCATCAGAATCTCTGAGGTGCTTGCTAAATATTCAGATAGATGGGAACCACCCCCCTACCCACCAGCGATTCTGATCGAACGGTTCTAGGTTCTATGACCAGAAATTTGCATTTAACATGGTTTAAGAAACAGGAAATAGTGGGCACCGGTGTGGTTCAATCGGTTGAGCATCCGACTTCGGTTCAGGTCATGATCTCGGGGTCCGTGAGCTCGAGCCCCACATCGGGCTCTATGCTGACAGCTAGAGCCTGGAGCCTGCTTTGAATTCTGTGTCTCCCTCTCTCTCTGCCCCTCCCCCACTCATGTTCTGTCCCTCTCTCTCAAAAATAAATAAACATTAAAAAAATTACAAATAAAAAAGAAACAAGAAACAAGACTATGGTAATCCACTGGAAGGTGATTATGTAATACTGTTACCCTCAATATTTTTTTCTAGTTTAATCAGCCTCTTTTGTTCAAGAAATCACTTTTTTTCCCTCAAAGAGTACTTTATGAACTATTTCAAAGATTTTTTAAAAGGCAAAGATAGGGGGCACCTGGGTGGCTCAGTCGGTTAAGCGGCCAACTTCAGCTCAGGTCACGATCTCGCGGTCCGTGAGTTCGAGCCCCGCGTTGGGCTCTGGGCTGATGGCTCAGAGCCTGGAGCCTGCTTCCAATTCTGTGTCTCCCTCTCTCTCTGCCCCTTCCCCGTTCATTCTCTGTCTCTCTCTGTCTCAAAAATAAATAAACGTTAAAAAATTTAAAAAAAAAAAAAAAAAAAAAAAGGCAAAGATAGTTATAACATAAACTGTGAGAGTCTAATTTCCTATGGTATGTAACTGATAATATTTTCAGGCTCATAATACCTTCAGGCTGATTCATGACGTATTTCTTTTAGTATGATGGATTTCTTTCATTCTTACTGAGGTTCTTCTGTTTTATTTCATTTCATTTCATTTCATTTTTTTAAAGTTTATCTATTTATTTTGAAAGAGAGAGACAGAGAGTGGAAGGGCAGAGAGAGAGAGGGAGAGAGAGAATCCCAAGCAGGCTCCACACTGCCAGTGCAGAGCCCGATGCGGGGCTTGAATTCACAAACTGTGAAGTCACAACCTGCGCTGAAACCAAGGGTCAGATGCTTAGCCCACTGAGCCACCCAGGTGCCCGGAGATTCTCCTGTTTTAAAATAGTGCCAAAGAATGCTAATTACTTTACTAATAATAGTTTATTAAAACTCACATTGCATTTTAGCTTGAATCATGGCGTTTAGTATTACATTATTCTCTGTTTTGTGTGCATGGGTTTTATCTGCTTAAGTCAATTGTATATTATTTGAGATTAGGAGCTGTCCTATATGCATTTTCATATATTGACTCCAATATCTAGTATTATGTGGACTGGTAATATAGATAGTGAAAAATACGATATTTTAAACTGATAGTTTTCAAAGGTTATGCTTTTTTTGTTTGCTTGTTTTTGTTTTTGTTTTGGCACATCTTTTTTCAAGTTAATGAATTTCAGGGTATTAAAAAACAGCATCGACTTCAAAAGTGATAAGTAAGACTTTTAAATTTATCATTATTTTCACAAAGTCTTTTACTGCAATGTTAATTTTTCTTTGTCTTTATAACAGGATCTAAGGAAAAATATAAGAAATGCATCTACCTATTATTATCATCATAACATTCCTAAATACGTTTTAATTTACAAAGTGTTTCCGTACTGCTTTTTATCCATTTAGTCATAACAACAATCATGTGAATATTAACCTTATAAATAAATACAAAAATTTATTTCTACTTGAGCAATGGTTCAGACAGGTTTCAGAGACTGGCTTAAGAGCAAACCAGAATCAAGATGTCTTTCTCTTGGTCTGCGTGGCAAATACAAGCACATCATAGTCTGACCAAATACAGTTCACAGAACAAGTGTTAATAAGGATGTGAAAGCAACTGTAAGACAAAACTGAATTCATTACACCTGCTCGGCAAGAAAGACCTGCATTTGGAAAAATCCTCACCAGTATATATCAGTTGATCTTACATATATCATGTTGGGTAAATGAATAGGGTTTCCACTAGTTGTAAAAGAAGCAGAAAAGTTATGACTGGCTCTATGAGAGAAGAAAAAGAATTTCATTGCTCCCAGATTTAAGTGGGGGCTCAGCATTCCAATCTATCTCAGTGTACAGTTTGTTTATCTAGTCCATATGCTACCCTTGAAGCTTATTAGCCAGGGAAACTTCTACAGATTTCCATAGCATACATATGTGCCTACACAATCTTGCCATTAACTGCAACAACTTTATCAAAGTGTGAAGGAACCACTGAGAAAGAATAGACATCAGACAATAAAGACCTACAAAACCAAGTTACTTTTTGTTTCAGTTTGTAAATGAAAAGAATATATATATATATATATATATATATATATGGAAAAAGCATGCTTTTACCTATTGTTATTCTTTGATTTAACCTAGCATATTGGATCTTCAGGGAGGTGGATCTATAATAATCTACTTGGAAAACTCTACAACTGTGTCTGAATTCTGAGTATAGTGGAGACCATATTGGTGGTCAAAATTACATCATCTTTAAATGCCTCAAGTTCAAAATTAGTGCAAAGTGAGTCTGGAAGAGGGGTTTAAAACTGGCATGTCACCACAACATACATGGTTTGTAATAGGAAGTCTCGTGACTAAGGGACTTTGTCATTATCTACGTTAAGGAGGTTTGGAAATGGCATCTGGATAAGAAAATAGAGACTAAGTCCTAAGAACGTATTATGACTCAGGGTAACTTCTTTCCTGTCTGGGTAGAAATATTGATTTGAAGATCAGTTCAGTGACAACCATATAAATGAAGCCAGGCATTGCAATCTGATACTTTGATTTCACCCAAGAGTATTCTTTTGAGTTTAATGATGTTCCATAGACCATTAAAAATATTTTCATAAGTGGATTCTTCTTAACCGAGAACCAGTACATCAACATTTTCTACTAAGAATTCCCTTGAAAACAGTTTTTTTTTTCTGCTGTTTGAGTGTAATTCAAGATCTCGCCACTGGTTTTTCTTTTCCTACCAAACCATTAAAATGAAAACAGAAGAGAGGCGTTTCTTTACCCTACTGATATTTCTAGTGAATAGCATCTTTTAGCATAGTTAAGCAAACTGATATAATGTTTGTAAACAAGCAAATTAATTTATGACCTACTCTACCTAATTAAGAAATCCAAAATTTTTTTTTTAATGGCATGATTTGAGACCAGAGAATCTGTCACGTCTGTGGGTAAAACTTCATGTTGATTTGAAAACTTTCCAAGTTCAACTGTGCCTGACTTGCTTCCTTGGGGGCAGGGAAGTTATTACTAGATGCATTCCTGAGGATGTAGGGTTGACAATACTCCCTCAGAACCTTCCAAGTCCTAAATCATGAGTCCAAGTGGGGCTGAGGTTTGGGCCAGGGACGTGTGTGTGTGTGTGTGTGTGTGTGTAGTGGGAGCGTGGTTCTGAGTGCAGAGAAACCTCCACAGAAACTACCAGTTCTTCTTGGTGACAAGACTAAGTTTGTCTCTCCCACTTTTAACTAGAGTAAGTTCCTTGCACCTTTCTCAGAATGAGCATAGAGGTAGCCTCGCTCTTCTGGAGATTGGATGGGAACAATGCTTTCCCTGTCCATGAGGTGGAAGAGAGAAAAATCCATTGTCCTTCTCTCCTGGCTGAGGCTGGAGGAAGCTTGGTGAGCACCTGTAGAGTACTTGTAAGACTCCTAGGCACTGAGGGAAAATGATAATGACTAAATAATTTAGGAACTATATAATTTAGACTTGGATGGAGCTGGTCAGAGGGGAACCAAAGGGCAAAAAGGAGGAAAAGATAGAAGAGAGAAATGGAGGAAACAACCATGAATGAGCATTTCAGCATATGCCTCTTATAAACTAAGATTCGGCTCTCAATGGAAAGAAATAAAGCTCTCACTTCAAGTAAGAAAGAGGAAGGAGATGGAGAGCCTGGGTGGCTCAGTCAGTTGAGCTTCCAACTTCCGCTCTGGTCATGATCTCATGGTTCGTGAGTTCCAGCCCCGTGTCGGGCTCTGTGCTGACAGCTCGGAGCCTGGAACCTGATTCGGATTCTGTGTCTCCCTCTCTCTCTGCCCCTTCCCTGCTCATGCTCTGTCTCTCTATCTCTGTCTCTCAAAGATAAATTAACATTTAAAAAAAAAGGTAAGAGGAAGGAGAGAATCTGGGAGAACAATTTGAATCAACTTTCAAATTTATGTACCCTTCTCACTTTTTACCAACATTGCTCTTAAATTCAAATGGAATGAAACATTTTTTCTTTATGCTTTTTCCAGAATTAAGTACTTTTTAAAATGGTAGATCAAAGCAAGTTGCCAAGATCTAGTCTTCACCAGCTGGAGAGCTAGAAAATGGGTTTTTGTTTTGTCTTCCTTTGTTTTTGACTTTCCACAAACAACACTCTTCCATTTTCAAGTTAAGATTGTATACAAAATGGAAAACATCATAGTAAGCGTTCTTCCAGAAATCCTTCTATCTCGGTAGAAAATAGGAAATCTTAGAAACTTTGGAGAAGAAAAGGACAGATTTAAGCTTCCTCCTGTAACTTAGTTACTGCTTTTACAGACCAAGCTTTGAGATGTTTGGAAAAAGGAGCCCAGTGAACGGCCACTCTGGGAATTTTTGTTCCAAAGTAGGTAGAGAACCTGAATCAACAGTGGTTTACTTTCCCCTTTTTGTTAAAAATGGCATCCATGGGAGCACCTGGGTGGCTCATTCGGTTAAGTGTCTGACTTCAGCTCAGGTCATGATCTCACTGTCCCAACCCTTGGCACAGAACAAACCTGGCCATAGTCTTACTAGAGACAGTATCAGAAGATGATTCCATCCAGATGTGCCCTTCCAGATGGAAAAACATCAGTGTACCTCTATGGGTCTTAATCATTCCATTCCTAGAGAGATGGAGTGACCCATGTGGTGATTTTGGAAGGAGAATCTGAGCACGTTAGCTAACCACTTTCATTTGGAATTTGTTGTCTATAAAGAATAAGCGTTCTCCTTGACTACCCCCCCAGGGGAAAGCTCTGTGGGGGAGAGAAACATAGGGGAGAGGTGAGGGGCGGGACTGTCCTGGTCCCACATTATTCTTTGTCCCAAACTGCCCCGGATGAGATTTTAGGTTCATTATGAAGGAATACATTTGTCTGAGCCACATTCTCCAGTTGTGGCTTAGTCTTCACCTGCCTTATTCCATTATTTTATTTCTCAAATGTTTAGAACTTGGTAGAGGTCACAGTGATGCTGACTACTGTACCATCTTTAAAATCCCAATAGGCAAAAGAGTATGAACTGTAGAGAGTAACAGAACATTTGGAATAACTGTGCTGTTCCCCCAATGAGTATAGTTTAATTGGTTTATAAAATTACAGAATCGTGGAGTTGGATGGATCCTTCCAGAAAAAAATCTGTGCAGAGTGCTATTATTTAAGACTTAGACCAATGATGACAGCTTTTTTTTTTCCCTGAGCATACATAACAGATTGTCATAGTCCCAAGACTCCTTAACTCCACTTTACCTTCCCCTTCCTAATAATAAGTGCCAATCAATCCCAGAATAGCTCCTTATTACACTCAGAATGAAGACATAAATTTGATGAAAATGAAAATTGCACGTTTAAGTTGTCAACATATCAAACCTATTTATCTCATTATTTTAATGAACACATTCGAATATTCTTCAGTATTTTTCAGAAACACATGAATAATAATGTTTCAAAAGCCCAATTTGTTTTTGTTTCTTAGAAAGACTGCCAAAGAACACCTTCCTGTATTTTACACTCCCTCCCAAGTAAATAGCTTGAGACCAAAATAAGAAAGTTGGTAAGTTATACATACAGTTCGATTCTGATTTTACTTTCGTGTAGCAACGTTCCTATCATCCCGAGACCCAACTTCCGTTGTGCGTCGGCTTTACCGAGATGCTAAGCAAACTTTCTGTCAGCAAAAAATGCATTTGAGGATCTCTTTTGGATTTTAAAATGTACGATTCTACCTTTCTGTCCCATTTAGAGTAAATGAGTTTCCTGTTCTCGGGTGACTGAAGATCATGACTCAAACACATTTTGTTCAATGACTAAAGCCAAATATGGCAGACAAAATGGCAGCTTTCATTATGGCTTAACATATTCTTCCATCTTCTACCTCGTTAAGAACTTACACAGGGTGGGGCGCCTGGGTGGCGCAGTCGGTTAAGCGTCCGACTTCAGCCAGGTCACGATCTCGCGGTCCGTGAGTTCGAGCCCAGCGTGGGGCTCTGGGCTGATGGCTCAGAGCCTGGAGCCTGTTTCCGATTCTGTGTCTCCCTCTCTCTCTGCCCCTCCCCTGTTCATGCTCTGTCTCTCTCTGTCCCAAAAATAAATAAATAAACGTTGAAAAAAAATTAAAAAAAAAAAAAAGAACTTACACGGGGTAAGCTCATTGATCACACTTCATTAAGGTGCCTGTGCCTCTCTTTCCTGCAGACGAAAGAGCACTGAGCTGAAAGGGGCGAGAGCTCTGCATAGGTTCTCAGAGTTCAAGTTAGCCAACTGTTAAAGGGGAATGCTCCCTGTCTTGCGTGAGCTACTGATCACAGACAGGGCATGTGGTGAAGCTCCCCCTTTAAATGGAACAGGGAAAGCAAAGGGAAAGAGGAGAAGCTTGCATTTCCCAATCCCTTGGATGTGAATTTGGCATAATATTTGCATTGCGCTGTGTCTCTCTGCCATTAAACCCCCTGTTCAGCACGGAGCCCTCGCTCGTGGAAAATACCTAGTGCGGGACCAGAGGGTGTATTTCCCCACCGTTCAAAGGCCTGCGCCATCATTTACAGACGCTCTTCTCAAATACTGAATATGACAGTGACCTTGCTGGGCTTGCAGCCTTCCTAAATTCCCATTAGCACTAAACTCAGGTTTATTCTTTTCTATGAGAACGAAAGAAATTGACTATCATTTAGCGACGGATCTCTAACCATAGGAGTCCTATCGAGATGACGGTGTCGCCCCGTCTTCCTTCTAACCGCAAGCACATGCTCAGAGTCAAGAAGGCAGTGCGTTATACTGGGGGAGACAGGGAATCGATGTAACGACGCCCCTCCAGGTAAACAGGTGTCTGGGAGACTTCGCAGGCACCCGGGGCCGAGTTTCCACAGCCCGGAACTTGTCGCGGATGCCAGTCTGGCCTCAGTGCCACCAGGACTTGATCTCCTATGCGGTGACCCCCTGCCCCATCGTGGGAGCAGAAGCACCAGTGAAGCAGGCGGTGCAAGTCTCCTGACTACACTCTCCGAAAGTGCACCTTCTCAGCAATTCCTTAGGGTTTGTTGACATGGTGGTTAGAAGACTGAGGAAAATGGCATCGGAAGAGACCCCGGGGGGCAAGACGGGAAGACGTATAGGGAACCCTTTGCCCGCTCGCCGCCTTCTGGCTGGCTGGCTTCCCGGGGTGTAAGAAGTTTCCTTTCTCTGCCTGGGAATCCACCCATTGTCCTTGATTCCATTTGTCAGGCCTGTCACCCTGGCCCGGAGGAGTCTCCTGTGCTGTACAAGATAGACTAGATGTTTTCTTTATCTTTCTGGGAGGAGGCACACCCCAAGGGCCTGGGATTAAGTAAGGCTTCTGTATCCTCTGTCTTTCTGGGTGAGGGAAGGAATGCCTCCTCGGATCCTAAGACGAGAGCAGAAGCTAGCCAAAAAGGAAAGAAAGAGTTCAAGGAGTGAACGGAACAGGAGGGAAAACTGCACAAAGGGGTCCCCCCAGACTGGGGGCTCTTCCCACGAAGCAAGTATCGGCACCATGTGAGGAGAGAGGAGCTCTCTCACCAGCAAGGGGCACACACAGGGCCCTGGAAAGGGCTGTGGCCCTGCCCTGCCAGGAGTTGTGACCCACTCGGGTCGTATGGGAAAGAGAACCTGCCAACACAGGGCACGCCATTTGAAGTGGGACAGGAAAAGACACTCGACAAAGAGTTAACTTTCATCAGGCTCCTTCAAGCCCTCCTTGGACTGGGCCCCGTCCTTGGGCCTTGATCTCGAGAGCAAGAATCCTGCGAAGTCAGTTTAGAGAGACTACCCTGCCCTCAGTATCTGACCACCCTTGATATCTGATCACATTCCTCACCCTCCTATCTGCCTTCTGCAAGCATCCTGCCAAATTGGTTTAGCCAGAAACCCCTTTCCCCCATCCCCACGTCACCTCTTAGTAATTTTTACGCTGCTCCTTGGCCACAAACGCCCGATTTTCCTTGCTGCATGTGGAGCTGAGCCTAGGTCTATACTGAGATTTGGTTTCCCCTGTTGCGATGGTTCTTGGATAGAATCTGTTTTTGCCTCTGGAAATACTGTCCGTCTCTGGATTTTTCCTTGACAGGCCTTGCAGAGCTCGATAGGGCCCAGAAAAAGAGGCTTGATGGAGAACGTTCTGAATGATTCTCAAGAGGCAGCAGATCAGGCAGTGTAGGTCCTGGCGATGACCAAAGTGAATCCAACATTTCCGTTCAATTCGCTCCTACTGGGGACCTGGGCTCGGTAGCTGCTTAAGTGATGCATCAGCCTAACCAGAATCTCATGATTAAATAAGAAAATTACTACCGGGGATGAAAAAGCTATATCCATGGCTTTTTTTCTTTTTAAATGAATGGATATTACTTTTACTTTTAATCTTCTTTATCACTAACATTATGTGTACTAATGGAAATGCTAGATTACACAGAAGAACAAGATCAAGGAAGTAAAAATCAACCACAACTCTGCTGCCTGGGCGTTATAACACTGATATATGTGCACCTGGATTTTTTTCTGTTTCTGCACGTACACTTGAACTATGTTAAACTCATCGAGGTGTAACTTACATACAATAGAGCATATTTATGTATTTAGTTATTGAAATTCCAATGCAGGTAACATACAGTGTTCTATTAGTTTCAGGTGTGCAAAGCACACCCATTTTAAATGTGCATTGTGATGAGCTTTGACACACACGTACAACCATGCAATTTCTTTTTTTTTTAATTTTTTTTAACGTTTATTTATTTTTGGGACAGAGAGAGACAGAGTATGAACGGGGGAGGGGCAGAGAGAGAGGGAGACACAGAATGGGAAACAGGCTCCAGGCTCTGAGCCATCAGCCCAGAGCCCGACGCGGGGCTCGAACTCACGGACCGTGAGATCGTGACCTGAGCTGAAGTCGGACGCCCAACCGACTGAGCCACCCAGGCGCCCCACAACCATGCAATTTCTACCAGCGTTGAGATACGGAGCATTACCGCAAAACATTCCCTCTTGTCCGTGTGAAGTCAATCTCCCCGCCACCTGTACTGCAAACCTGGGCCATGCCCTGACCCACTTTCTGTTACCATACCCTGTTTTTTTCTGTTCTAGAATTTCATAAAATGAGATTATACACCATTCACCCTTTCCCGCCTGACTGCTTTTGCCCAGATAATTATTTTAGCTTCGACCAGGGTGTTAGAGGTATCGCAGTTTATTTTTTTTTCCATTGGCACATGGCATCCTATTAGGGAAATATACCACAACCTGTTTATCCACTCGGCTATTATCAAAGAGTTCTTAGCTATTCTGAATAAGGTGCTGAACGTTCAAGTACAAATCTTTATGGGAACATACATTCTCATCTCTTGGGGTAAATGCCTGGGAATTCAATTGCCCGGTCATGGTGAGTGTATGTTACGTTTTATAAGGAGTTTTCAAACTGTTTTCCAAAGTGTCTGTGGCATTTTTGTAGTCCTAACAGAAATGTATAGCAGTCCCAGTGGCTCCAAGTCTTTGTCAACACTTAGTAGAGTCAATCTTTTTAATTTCAGCTATTTTAGCGGGTGCATAGTGATATTTCTTTGTGGATGCTTCTTCTAAGATAATTCATTCAATATAAAGTCAGCACTAGCTTTTGTCAGTTTTTACCTCTCGTGAAATTTGATCTGTATAGTCTGAAAGACAAGGAGTTAAACAGGTTTATTGCTAGTTGTCTAATTGTACTGGTCAATGAATCGATGCTAGCCATCGGAAAGGTTTGGTGACATACCAATGGGATCAGGTCTAGCTTTCTCATATGTAATATGTTTTATCAGTAACTTAAAGCACGGGTTGGCAAACTACTCATAAAGGATGAAAGAGTAAATATTTTAGGCTTTGCAAGTCATGGTCTCTGTTGTATCTACTTCGTTCTGGCACCGCAGCATGAAGGTTGCCATCGACAACATGTGGACAAATGATGATGGCTGAGATCCAATAAATCTATTTACCAAATCAGGCCGCAGGCCAAGTTCGGATCATGGGCTGTAGCTTGCCAACCCATGACTTACAGGAAGAGGAAGAATGTGGTTATCAGATGTGCAGATAACACAGAACTATGAGGGATACATATGACTTTGATCTAGTATAGTGTCAGAGACACGTAAAATAGTACATCTCTTTATTATTACTGTCATTCCTGGCACAGGAATGAGCTTCCAAATTACCTTAAGAGGGTGAAATATGGGTGAGATGCACAAGATTAAAATTTAAAACTACACAGGCCTACATTTTCTCCCCCAAGAACTAGATCGAAACATAAAAACTATGGAAGAACTTGTCATGAGAGAAGCTCATGGGACAAAATGTATGGGTAGTTTCAATGAAGATGCACATGTTTACCTGTGCATCTTGCCAAATCCCTAATAAATTGGATTATTTGGAAAACAAAAGAAAAATAGATATACCCACAAGAACAAAGAGACAGCTAGAGAAGATAACTGGAAAGCTAGAAAGCGGATGAAGGAATGATCGCTGGTTTTGCACGCTTAAGAGCGTTGAATCTCAGTTGGCTCCGGGAAGGCTGAGAAGCATGTGATTTACACCAAACCCCTCCAAGCTAGGGATTGGCAATGGAAAGTACCCCTGGAGGAGGGCCAAAAGTGGGGTTGGGGCCTGGAAGATTTCATGAAAACATGTTTAAGAAGCTGGAAGCTCCCAGATTCCCATCTCCCTCTGTCAGGATGTAGAACTCTGGGGAGGATAAAACAGTGGATCTCTGCTGAACTGGAGGGCTCCTGCTGGAACTGAAAGCTGGTGTTCCCCAAGGAGAATGGGCGAGTCTGTGCAAGTCCACATGTATTCAACACTGAGGCCTCCTTACCGCCACTTGCAATCTTCTCCCCCAAGCTTGACCGAGAATGCTGGCTTCTTCACTCCAGGCAGACATTAGAAAACTCTCTGTCAGCTGAATAACCCTGGAAAAAGATCTAAAGATACGAACGTTGGAGGTTCCCCAACTAATGGGCTCAGCCAGATGACGCCATGGTGACACCTGAAATTGACAAGCCCTATTCTCTTTTGTAGAGCTCCCAAGCAGTTTTTTTTGTTTGTTTGTTTTTGTTTTTGTTTTTGTTTTTGTTTTTTTTGGTGCCCGGTCAAGAATCGCAGAATATGAAAGAGACCAAAACAAGAGGAGGGAAACCAAAGCAATTTGGAGGCAACAGAGACAATACAGGAATAAGATAACTTAAAAAATTAAAATGAAAACTATTATCAGAGAGATAAGGGAAGCTATTCCATTGATGAGATAAGAATAGGGTGCTACAAAAGAAAAAAAAGGCATTCACAGATTAGAATAAGCACCCTTGATAGTTGAAAGGATAATAGCAAAAACGGAAACCCCAATAGAAGGATCGGGAGATACAGTTTTCAGGGATTCCAGTCCATGGAAACAGTCTCAGAACCCAGTAGAGACTATTTGACGAGATACTCTCTGAAAGTGGAACAGAAAACGAAGTTTGGAAAATGGAGAGAAAAGATAAGAAAATCAAGGCTATTTCAGAAATTTCCACATCTGAACAATAGATGAAGAAACAGAGGTGAATTAATGTTCTGTGAATGTGGTCGGGTAGTGTTTTGTTGTTGTTGGGCTTTTGTGTGTGTGTGTCTCTTTTGGTGGGTGGGGTTGGGCTAAAGAAACAGAGGTGAATTAATGTTAAAGAAGGAATTCAAGACAAGGTCCCAGAACTGAAGGACTCAATTTTTCACAAAGTATCCAGACACAGAATGAAAGGGACAAAATGTAACAAAGAGATGATGCCAAGATTTTTTAGAGAGAAGTTGATAAGACTACTCATGCAAGTTCAAGAATCTAATTGAGCTCAGGCTTATCAATAGCAACATTGGGAACTGGAAGACAATCGAGCAATGCTCTCAAGATTCTGAGGGAATTTTGAGAGAATAATTCCAGCTTAGAATTCTCTAGTTGAAAATTAATTAAGAAGGTAAATTCTTAAAACATAAATTAAGAAGGTAGAATGAAGACACTTTGGGGCACTCAAAAACCCCCCAAAATTATTTTCCACACACCTCTTTTTAGGAAACTACAAAGCAATGCATCTCATCAAAATATGGGCATACACCAAGAAGAAAGTCATGGGATCCAGGAAACACAAAGTCAACAAAAAAAGAGAGGTGAAAGAGTTAACTGCGAAGATAAAAGGGGTCTTGAGTGAGCGTCCAGGTCGGATTAGAGACAGTCAGAAGCTCTGGGAAAGATTTCTTTTAAAAATGTGTTAACCTGAAAAATACAAGATGTATTGGGTGAACTGAGAGGAGGTTACAACTGAGAATGAGTTTGGGGGCTATACGACTGTGGAAAATAAACACAATGAAACCCAAGCAAATGAACAAACAAAAATAATTATGAACTCCAGGGAAAATGAGATTTTCAGCAAGGGAGAGCTCTTGACTTAGCCATGAGTATTGAATTTCTGTCATGTTGATGTAACACTAAATATGTATAATACAAGTTGTGATATTGGGAGGTTGTGAGGACAAGAATAGGCATGTGAGTAGGGTAGTGAAAAAGAGATAAATCATTATCTTCTGCCGTGGGAAGTCAACGGATAATGCTTAAAGCTACGAAATGAAGCAACGTAAACATTTTTTTAAATGTTTATTTCATTTTGAGAGGGAGAGCAATGTAAGCATGTTTATAATAGACATACACTGAAAGAATAAGGGGAAAGAGTTGCAATTGTCGGGGAGGTAGGAAATTGGGAAAGGGGGTCATGATATGTTGCTTTTTTTCTAACAAGGCTTGGACAGACTATGTGACGTTATGCTATTGAATAACTTCGTTTTAAAAGGAACTACATTTAAAAAGATATGGGTTGAATTCAGTTGATCTTATATGCACTTGACCAGTCCCATTTCTTTCCTCACAGTGTCCTATAGTTGCTTCTACAAAGTATTTGCAAAGTTTCACTGCGCTGAAAAATAGACTCTACATACAAGTGACCATGATCCATGACTCATTTAGAGTATTGTGCCCACCAAGTCCATTATATTTTATTTTTATTTTAATAATACTTCTATTATAAAACAGTACAGTGCACATATCATTATAGAATAATCTAAAAGCAGAGATGAGGGTGTCTGGGTGGCTCAGTCAAGTAAGTGTCAGACTCTTTTGATTTCAGCTCAGGTCCTGATCCCAGGATCATGGGATCAAGCCCCACATCAGGCTCTGTGCTGAGTATGGAGTCTGCTTGGGAGTCTCTCTCTCTCCCTCTCTCTCTCTCTCTCTCTCTCTGTCTGTCTCTCCCTCTGCCCCTCTCCCCCACTTGTGTTATCTCTCTCTCTCTCTAAAATTAAAAATAAAATAAAATAATATAATATAATATAATATAAAATAAATGCAGAGTTGAAAAGAGGAAGGAAAATAAAAATAAACCTTAGTAAGCCTCTGAGAAATACTTATTAATATTTCATTAAAATCCTTTTCAGATTTTTTTAAAAAAATGTAATGATACAGATTTGCATCTTATTTTATTTTTTTACTCAGAAAAAAATCATAAACATGCCTTTATATTAAGACATACCCGTGTCACAAACAACTCAATCTAACTTTGGATTTTTAACTTACCTTGGGCTTTTTTCCCCCTTTCTATTATAATCATCGTTGCATTAAACATACCTTGAGCTAAAAATTTTGTGTATATCCTTCATTTAACTTGGGACAATTTTCTAGAAGCTGAATTATGTAGTCCAAATGAATGCACGCAAATTTTTAGAATAAAATGCTAAACAGGCACAATTTCAAAATCTGTATTTAGAAAAGTAGATTTACACATAAAATATATGTAAATTGATGAAATTGTAAGGTGAATGTCATGAAATCACCATTCAGGTCAAGAATTAAAACACTACTGGGGCTCCTGGTGGCTCAGTTGGTTGAGCGACTGTTCAGGATGTCACTGTTGTGGGATCAAGCCCCACATTGGGCTCTGTGCTGAATGTGGCATCTGCTTGGGATGCTCTCTCTCTCTCTCTCTCTGCCCCTCCTCTGCTCATCCATGCATGCTCTCTGTCTCTGTCTCTCAAAAAAAAAAAAATAACAATTAAGAAATGAAACACTACTAATGCTCTAAAACATCCCCTAAACCCAGACACATGTCCTTCTCTAATCTCACCTTCATTCTTTGTCCAGAGGTAAGTGTTATCATGACTTTCATAGTAATCATTAACTGGCTTTTCTTTATAGTTATAGTATCTATGCATGCAGTCTTGTTAGATTTGAATTTACATGAATGAAATATACTGTATTCCTTTGTGTCCTGCTCATTCTATTAAATATTCTGTTTGTGAGTTTCAACCATATATTTGCCTAGGACTGTAGATCATTTATTTTTACTGAACTGTAGTGTATTTGATTACTTGAGTAAATTTTTCAAAGAGAGACCAAATAAGGAACATACAGAAATTAATAAAAAGGGTAATAAGATGAATGTAAACCATTTCCCATAAAGTTGAAACTGGAATAAACCATTTGGGGGAACAGGAGAGTTTTTTTCTTATAGGTGAATTACCGTATGAAGACAGTGCATGAACTCATACTGTCTGATTCTGGATAACAGAATAAGTTTCTGTAGAAACTACAGTCTGATTCCACTTCAGTATAGGAATAATGTTTCTAACAATTCAAGTCATCTGAACAGGAAATATGCTGCTTTGGGGGTCATGAATCCCCTGTTGCTGGAAGCTTGGGTGCAGCGGCCAATGGATGGCTCAAAGACCAAAGATACAAATGGAACTCCTGCCTGGGGTAGAAATTGGATTAGATGTTTACTAAGGCTCTTTTCATCTTCAGAATTCTTCTTCTCTGTGTCTTCTTCGGATATTGGAGGTGACTTTCAAAATCTGATAACATGGTGTGTGCAGAGAACCTATTATCCAAGGGATTGGTGAGCAGCTGTTTTCAATTTCCACTGTTGACAGACCAAAAGGAAATGGCCTTTGGTTGCAGCAGTGGAAATGTCAGAGGAGAGGAAACATGAACAGTGGGGGTCTGACACAGTGGAATAATCGCTGGAGATTTTTAAAAGATTGACATGTGTCTTTCTCGAATGATCTAGGCACACAACGCCATTCAACGTGGTGAGGCGATGTACCCATCAACTTGCGAAAATTTTTGTAAACAATTATATTAAGAGCCAATACTCATTGCCATTCCGAACAACTTCCTGTGGGCTGTGGCTCCACTTTCCATAAGACTCCAGTCACTAGAAATAGCCTCATACCCCAGTAAGAGCGAGATTGATTATTTAGATGGAATATCCCTTTGCTTGGCAAGCCCTGTTTCTCTAACCGATTAAGAAAGTGGAGTCCAGAAAAGTAGAGTGCTTTGCCTAAAGTCCCACCCTCAATTTACTGCAAGAAAGAAAGAAAGAAGAAAGAAAGAAAGAAAGAAAGAAAGAAAGAAAGAAAAGAAAGAAAAGAAAAGAAAAGAAAAGAAAAGAAAAAAAAGAAAAGCCATATCTTTTTTTTTCTCATCATATTGCTTCTGTCTCCCCAGTTATGGCCATCGACTAATATCTTGAGAATCCACAGATTTGGTACAGACAACTGTCACTGAAAGGAAATCGCACCTCTCATGCACTTGACAAAATCCTATGACAATCCCAATTTAATTGCTTTCTAAATTTTCTTTAGGAAAAAAATCATACTTACATTTTTGTCTATGTTTGAATATTTGCGAATATCTTAAATGGACTAAACAGTGAGAACTCAGAATGAAAATTATTATAAATCGTGATGATAGGGTATGAAGCTGGGGGGTATTAGATAATTGTAACCTTCTTCCATGGATGAGAAAACTAAGCTTAATTCTTGCATCATTTCATTGAACATTTCATAGAGCAAGTTAGTAAACTTCCCCCCACCACTCCAAATCTCATTCATTCATTCATTCATTCAGTGGCATAACTGGGTCCTACTATGTGTCCCACATGGTCAAAACTGAAGTTGAAGACAATTGATTTCCTCTTCAGAATGCATAAAATTCTCACAAATCCTTATTTTGATTTAGATAATAGATATTATTTAGATAATATTTATTTTTATTATTTATAAATATATTTATATTTATATTTATAAATAAATATTTATATTTATTATTTAGATAATAGAATTATCTGTTAGGATGATGTAACTGTAACCGATTGTCTATTTTACTTAATTTACCTTATCTCTGGGAAATATATTTTTATCCTGCCTAGCTTACTATTAGCGCAAGCTTGCGTCATGATGCCGCGTGTAAAATATGAAGCGAAATTTAATCATGATATTGAAATTATTTTATAGACCGTTTCATTGATAGCTAAAAAAACCCAGCAGCTAATGCATTCGTGCATTTCATATCATTTAATTCATTTGTACACTTACAACTCATAAAGAAATGTTCTATAAAGCGATACACTCATTTGTAACAGTCTTGGTTAATATTGCATCTATCTAAATTCCATTTTCATTGTATTTGTTTTTAATGGGTAAAGGAGCTATTAAATTGGAAAATACAGAATGGGGAGTAACAAAATTAAAAGGCACCAAAGTTCTTAACTTCTGGCTAAGAAAACATTTTCATGTTTACATTTTTGAGAGTCAGCATGTGTGGCTGGAAGGATTCTGAGGATGCCCCGGGGATTCCTGTCCTCTGGTTATTGGATCCAAAGCTAATCTAGATACTGCTGTGATGGGATTTTTGAGACGGAATTCAGTTACTAATCAGCCCACTTTAAAAAGGGAGATTATCCTGGATTATCAGAACGGGTCCAGTATAATCCCACGAGACCTTAAATGACAAAAAGGAAGGCAGGAGAGGGTGAGGGGTGGTGAGGGCAAGGGGAGGTCAGACGGATTCCGAGGGGGGAGAGAGAGAGATTCCTCCCTGCCTCCGCCATTGCTGGTTGCCAGCTTTCAGATGGTAGAAGATGCCATGAACTAAGGGCGTGTGGAAGCTTCCAGAAGCCTGGACAGCCAGCGAGCAACCAAGGACCTCAGTGCTGCAGCCTCAAGGAACCGCCTTCAGCCAACACCGGAATGAGCCTGGAAGCAGATTCATTCCTAGAAGCTCCCAACCGTAACATAGTTTCATCTTTGTGAAACCTGAAGCGGAGAAACCAGCTGAGCCCGCATGGATTTCGGATCTACCAACCGGGAGATAATAATTTTGTTTTTAAGCTGGTAGTGATTTGTTTCTACAGCAATAGAGAACGAATACTGAATGTACAAAAATATAACAGACTGCTGAGGCGTCAACAGAAAGAACCAATATACTAAGAGGAAAAAAAATGAGGAAAAAGACAAGGAACTGAAAATGTTACTTTTTGGGGCTCTTGGGTGGCTCAGTCTGCTGAGCGTCTGACTTCAACTCAGGTCATGATCTCGCGGTCCGTGAGTTCGAGCCCCGTGCCGGGCTCTGTGCTGACAGCTTAGAGCCTAGAGCTGATTCAGATTCTGTGTCTCCCCCTCTCTCTGCACCTCCCCTGCTTGCACTCCGTCTTTCTCTCTCTCAAAAATAGACATTGAAAAAAAGAATGTTACTTTTTTTTTTTTTCTGAGAGTACATGTACAGAGCCACAGTGTGTGGCAACTTTTCTGTTAGGACTGGAGTCAACCAGTGCTTTGGGGCAGTCAGTACTGTACTTCTAGGCACGACCCAGGCCACCTCACACTTCTTTTCCAGGCTGCGGGCGACTATGCCAGAACTTAATTAGTAGGGTGCTAAGTCTTAAGACTTTGGAAGCAATTTTGCAATTTATGAGGCCAAGTAGGTTTAGATTTCGCACACGCGTGTGCGCGCGCACACACACACACACACACACACACATCCTGGGAGAATCTATTCTTAAGGATGCACAGACTGCAAGTAAACGCTTTATGGCTAATTTTGGTTGGTTGGTCAAATATGGAATCTAGGCATGTTCATGGCAGTCAATTGTCCAGTGCGTGACATATGAGGTATCTTAGCATGTGCCAACTCCGTGACCTGGGGCAACTCACCTAATGCCTGTGTTTTAGTTTTACTCACTTGAAAAATGGGGGTCCAAGTACTACCTAGCCTGGGGCGTATTATCAGAAAGACGTGAGTCAATAGATACACGGTGTCCAGAACAGTCCTTGGCACGTAGTAAGCGCGGTGTACCAGCTGTACTGTTATTTTTAACTTCTTAAAGGGGTGGGAACTCAAATGTAAGGAGTCGGTCTTTGTTCTGTATGGACAAGGCTGCTGTGATGTGTGCTACTGTGTATAGGAAAAAGAATCTTTCAGAGTAAGGAAAGCTCAGGGAAGCCTTCCTGGAAAGTGACATTTTAACTGGACTTTCCCATAGGCAGGATTCTCTAAGAGAAATGGGAGGGTTGGGTGAGAAGGGCAGTCCATCAGCGTAACACAGACAGACCTCTTGGCCTCCTAGAATCTGGCGGGGAGCCCACAAATTCTGATTTCATGAACTTTGACCATGCGGGTAACAACAAAGCATGCTTTCTCAATAACCTCACATAGGGCTACCAGTCCTCATTTTGACTCTTAGGGTGTTGTTATTATTCATTGACAATATTACCGCCTTAAGAAATCGTTGAACACGTTCAGTGGTTTTCACACTGGGCTAATTCCATGATTCCAGGGAATTTGTTTGAACCTGTTTCAACAGTCAGATTTCCTTTTTGAGTTACTAAATTCACTCAACTGCGAGTAAAATTTTCACAATGCATCATTTAAGAGGCAAACAGAAAATTCTGATGTCGTCTGTACCATAGAAGCTATCTTGAAAATGTATGTGGGAATATTGTTATTAATGCCTTGCATGTATTATTTCCTCTCCTGCTTTTCCAGCTCAGTGTAATGGATCGGGGCAGGGCTGGGGGGGGGGGAGAGGGGGTGGGGGTAGGTGCATCTGGGGGAGGTAGGTATGGATCTGGGGGGGTAGGTATGGATCTGGTGGGGGGGGGAAGGGGGAGGTCACAGTTGCCAGTCACTTGTTCTTCTCAACATTGTGCCACAGACTGGGTGTCATTATGTAATTCCTAATTTATTGGGGCCTTTTGATTGGAGCATTTTCCCTCACCCTGGCATCTTCGATGTCTTACTGACTCATTTCTTTCTCACACTCCATGCCTTCTTCAGAAAACTACAATCCTATTTAACCAGGTTTAGCTGAGATTCTGTTGACACAGAATGTCTCAAAGTGAATTATACTTCAATTCCTTCATCTTCGGTATTCACATGAGATTAATGATAAAGATAAATGAAATTACAATGGTGAGACTTGTAAGAGGCTAATGGATATTAATATTTTTAAACAAAAATATGTACTAGGGGTATATATTGGCACAGAAGTACCCTTGAACTAGAGTTTCTGTGTTGGAGAGATTTGAAAGCCTTTTTTTCTTTATAATGCTAAGAGATTCCAAGAAAGAAGCACTTTTTTATTACCAAGTGGGATTAATGCTGTCAAATTATTATATTGATGACTCTAATCCAAAGCTTCAAAGCGTTTTCTAAATCAAGTGTGAACACCGAGATACTAAGCTCACATTCAGGCACTGCTAGAAATTACTGTGGTGCAGTTTAGAGAACAATGTTTTCTGTTTTCCCTTCATCCAAATGTGCTAAAGTGGACTGACAGCATGGGGTCAGGCTCAAAGCCACAGCTTTTGGAAATGTTGGAGAAAAACAGAGTTACCAGGAAAATTGTGTGCTGGAAGCTTAAATTCATTATTGCTTTCTTAAAAGACATTTCCGTCGGTGACTGGTTTGGTTGATTTTGGATTTTTTCCTTTTAGTTTCTAGGCCTGATAAAGACATAATTTATCAGCAAAAGAACCCGGATTTCTAATTCTCGTTCTATTTCTGCGACAGAATGAATTGGTGTTAATCTGGGTTGCGGTGGGCATAATGAGCGTGTGTTAATTCACATAGGCTTTCGTTCTGTACTTTTAATAGTACAGCTGTAGTGTTAGCAAGAACAAAACTGGAGGATAAACCCGAAAAAAATCAAAAGTTCCTTCCTTCTTTCCCTTCCCTCTCCCTACCGTCCTCCCTCCCTTCCTTCGGACCTTCCTTTCTTCCCTCTTTTCTTGAACTGATCGTCGTGATCGTTGGTATCGAAGTTAAAGAGAAAGTGGTTAAATATTTATCATGGCTCCTGAAACCATTTGCTTCTATTGAAAACACCTTTGCCCCAGTGATGTGGTCTTCTCGCCAAAGCGTTCCTTCTTTTTTTTTTTTGCCACTAACGCAACCAAAAATGAATCACTTTAATTGGAAAAATGTAAACCAGCTCCTAACTGCCCTCCCGGGGCAGGCATTCAAGGAGATAACATTTACCTCTGATATTTTTTAAAAGCTGGTATTTGCTGTTGCAAGCAGTCTTGTTATCAGGGCATGACTTCAGTCTGGTCACTCATTATCAGGTGTTCATAGTCAGCCTGAGGCAGATGTGCCCACACCACACGCCCTGCCCCCCAGGAGGGCTCCCTCAAGTCCCTTTCATCCAAACCCAGCTCAAATGCAGTTGTCAAGAGTGCTTACCTACTCCCCCCAAAATGCTTGTAAACTGGAAATGTCAGACGTGGTGCTATTGAAAGACCCCAAGAGAACTGCGTGGGGGCTCAGAAAGGACACCACCAAGCGCACAGGAGACTGTTAGAGCCACTTTGCAGGTTTCGGGGTGAAGCAGAAGAAGCAGTTACCAAACCGGAAGTAATCCCCCCATGGCTTCCGGGAAACCCAAATCCAACAGTGCTGAAGCTGAAGGAGGACTTTGCTGACAAGAAGAAAGGGATGCAGGTGGGCAGATAGGCAGGGCGGGAATCTCGGCCCCCTGAGATAGTCACCCTTTTGTTTCCCTGTGGGGAATTGGGCCCCCACCCTGGAGAAATTCAGTCTAGTGTGAGGAAGGCAGGCGTTCATAGTCATACATTTTACCTAAAGATATGGCTGCAGCAGGACTGCAGTGAGAAAGCGTTTCTCCTTCCCTGGGAAGAGTAGCCCAGGGCCACGAACAAAGCTTCTCCCTCTCCCCCAGGGCTGACCTTCAATGCATACGACTCAGTGGATAGTAATAACCAGAAGAAGCAGACTGAGCTAGAATTACAAATTATACCTGGACCGGACCACTTACTCACTCAGCTGGATTAAAAAGGGAACCCTTTTGTGGGAGTTAAGATGTGTATGTGGGTGCACGGGGCTTCATTGACGCTCGCCTTTCTGACACCATGCATGTAGGAATTTCTTATTTTTATTTTTTATGGCGGCAAAGGAAAAGAAGGAGGGAAAACTGTTCTGGAGACACGTTTGGGAGACAGTATAGCCGATTATTTCCTTAGGCGTAATATTCTAACTAGCAGCTGGGCTGACGTCATGCTGAATTCTGAAGAAATTTCCCTCATGTTACCCCATTTAGGGACTGAATTGGGCTCATAGTTTGATAATGGCAGAAATCACAGCGTGGAAGTTGAAGTCAAGCTCAGTCGAAGCGGTCAGGTGGGTGACCATGATGTGTAGAATATTTAAATACCCTACATGATATGTAATACCATATCCTATGGTATATATATATATCCTAGGGTATATCCATACCCTAAATAATATGATATTATTATCATAAATGTTTCAAGAATTGGCTGAAGACTGACCTCCTCCAGGAAGCCCTAATCGTTAGTACTCCCCTCCCAACCCCAACAGGCAGGCATTCCATGCCTCTTTCCAATATTTTTCCCTTCCTTCTTCCTATTCACGGCCTAGGCTTGTGGTTTTGGTGCTTACTTAGGTGGGTAATGCTTGGCTGGATCAGAATTTCTTAAAAACCAGGTCAGCTTCCTGGTTTTTAATTGCCTTTGGCCTACTCACTAGCACCAAGCATTGTATGCTAATTCTCCTTTTGAAGGATCCTGATTTTTTTTATATGAAATTGATTGTCAGAATCGTTTCCATACAATACCCAGTGCTCATCCCAACAGGTGCCCTCCTCAATGCCCATCACCAGCTTTTCCCTCCCCTCTACCCCCCCATCAACCCTCAGTTTGTTCTCAGTATTTAAGAGTCTCTTATGGTTTGCCTCTTTCCCTCTCTGTAACTCCCCCCCCCCTTCCGTTGATTTTCTCAAGACCCACATAGGAGTGAAAACATACGGTATCTGTCTTTCTCTGCCTGACTTATTTCACTGAGCATAACACTCTCCAGTTCTATCCACATTGCTACAAAAGGCCAGGTTTCATTCTTTCTCATTGCCAAGTAGTTTTCCATTGTATATATAACCACATCTTCTCTATCCATTAGTCCGTTGATGGACATTTAGGCTCTTTCCATAATTTGGCTGTTGTTGAGAGTGCTGCTATGAACATCGGGGTACAAGTGCCCCTATGCATCAGCACTCCCGGATCCCTTGGGCAAATTTCTAGCAGTGCTATTGCTGGGTCATAGGGTAGATCTGTTTGGAATTCAGGACCCTGATTTTTTTTTTTTTTAATTTTTTTTTCAACGTTTTTTATTTATTTTTGGGACAGAGAGAGACAGAGCATGAATGGGGGAGGGGCAGAGAGAGAGGGAGACACAGAATCGGAAACAGGCTCCAGACTCTGAGCCATCAGCCCAGAGCCCGACGCGGGGCTCGAACTCACGGACTGCGAGATCGTGACCTGGCTGAAGTCGGACGCTTAACCGACTGCACCACCCAGGCGCCCCAGGACCCTGATTTTTAAGAAAGTTCTTATTTTATTTTTTATTCTTGATAACATTGTTTATTGTTTTGATAAGATTAAGCTGACTTTCCCTTATTTCCAGGTAAGAGATAACTGACACTTCTAAATAATGGAGTATTGTATTCTCCTGGACCCAGAACTAAAGCTTCGAATAAAACCAGTTATGATTTCCAACTTGATGTAAGTACCATAAGGACCATTGTAGTACTTTTAATTTAGAGCAAGGAGGGGAAGTTGGCTTGGTGATTGAAGAAAATGAGCATCTACAAACGTTAAGTATTTCAGAGATTAAAGTCCCTAAATCCCTAGATTTGACAAAACTGGTAGGCAAAAATTTAAGTGAGTTGGTTATAGAGTTGCGATTATATATATATACATATATACATACATATATATATACATATATACATACATATGTATATATATATATATAATGACTTAAGTTTTAAAGCAGTTTTAGAGTCACAGCAAAATTGAGAGAAAGGTACCAAGATTTTCCCCTGTCCTCTCCCTGCACTACCTTATAGGGTTTTTGCTTTTTGTATTTTGGGTACTTCCCGAAATAAGCTAGGCAGAACTTGGTAAAAATGGAGGAAGAAACCCAATGACTTTACACGTGTCAGAACCTTCAGAGATTGAAGATAGTATGGAGTGTGGCTATGGGAGAGGGTTCATTTTCATATACACGAAACCAGGGCAATGCCTTCATATATAATCTGTGGTTTCTGAAATAGCATTCTTTAGAAGCTCTACAATGTCACTGTTTTTATGTAGAGCAAGTGACCCTTGTAGTTATCTTTTGATTTAATTGCTTCATCTTTTTATTTTTTTTAATGTTTATTTATTTTTGAGAGAGAGAGAGAGAGAGACAGAGCATGAGCAGGGGGCGTGCAGAGAGAGAGGGAGACACAGAACCCGAAGCAGGCTCCAGGCTCTGAGCTGTCAGCACAGACCCTGACGTGGGGCTCCAACTCATGAGCCGTGAGATCATGCCTGAGCTGAAGTCGGATGCTTAACTGACTGAACCACCCAGGCGCCCCATTTTTGTCTTTAGGAAGTACTTGGTTTTTAAGAAATGGGCAGCCGCTTTATAAAATTGCATTTCTTACGAAAGCAATTTATTAACCCACTAAACTTAAGTCTTTGAAAATAAATTGCTTGATTTCCTTATAACAACAACAAAAAGATAGAAGCAGCATTCCCGATGCCTGCAAAATGTAAATTAGTAGAAGAGGTGGCTTCCAGTTAAGTGTGGGAGAATGAGTATGCCAATGGACAATGGCCAGGCCATATAGGACAACTGAACTCCGACCCACAGCCTCTGTAGCAACTGGCCCAGAAAGGCCACGACTTGGTCAGTGACTGTCAGCTTCCCTGTTTTTGCCACTCCCACCCCATTTCAACTCAAGGACCAACCCGAGAAAGGCAAGCTGCCCAAACCAATCACATAATACATCCTGCTCTGGTGAGCCCGCCTCCAGCTACCCCAGACCAACAACCTCTAATCAGGGCCTTCCTAAAGGCTTTCCTTTTGTCCACCATAAAGCTTTCCCACTCCCTTGGCTGCCTTGAGCCTCTGCCAAATGCAAGTGATAGCGGTTGACTCCCTCGCTGTAACAAGATCTGAGTGAACAGCCTCAGTTCTCATTAGGGTAGTCTTTGTTTATTTCCCCAAATGGAAAATATGTAGTAGAATTCGAAGTGTTTGAAAACCAGCTGAAAGAATTCTCGGTCATCTCGGAAGACGGGGCCGTGTGCTATATTATCCACTGCAATACTAAGCTTATTTGGCTAATTGCATGACGTTTGCCTACAGTCAATCAATCAACAGATGTTTATTGAGACTTGAGACCCTGTATTTAGTGGCATGAAAGTTACTGACGTTGTATCGGAGCAAGTTGGTATTAAACATCTACCGGCAATCAATTCTGTGTTGAATACCTGCTATAGTTAAGACTTAGGGATCAGCCATTCCTGGAATCGACCTGTGGTTTTGGCGTGTAATGGCTCTCTGACCTTGGGCAAATAACTTTGTTTTCAAATCTCAGAAGACTCACCTTTATAATGGAGAATAAGAAATACCTACCCGATAGGATTTTGCTGTGTATATTAAATTAAATAATTCAGCTAAAATGCCTCGCGATTTGCCTGAGAGTAATAATTGAACACCATGCGACAACGTATTTTACATGCCCATCACTATTTTAAAATGTAAGAGATGAATAAAACATCGTTTCTATCCTTGGGGAAATTGCCTGTTGGACAGGAAAGGATAATATATAGGAAGTGTACATGGAGTGGTTAAAGAACTCAGTGAGACAATGCATAATTAAGTGTTGGTTTGGGTGGCACAGTGTTTAAGTGCTCAGAGGTTCGGTAGAGGAGAAATTAATATGGTTTGAGTGGGTTGGAAAGAATTTTCGAAAGAGGAGTCAGTGTGGATCTTGATGACTGGCAAGTTTGGGATAGGTGTAGCAAAAAGCTCCACCCACTTACTGTTAAATCTCCACCTATATCTTACTCAGAATATCACTGTTTAATATTTTTATTTATTTTTGAGACCGAGAAAGAGCACAGGTCGGGGAGGGGCAGAGAGAGAGGGAGACACAGAATCCGAAGCAGGCTCCGGGCTCTGAGCTGTCAGCACAGAGCTGGATGCCGGGCTTGAACTCATGAACCATGACCTGAGCCAAAGTTGGACGCTTAACCAACTGAGCCACCCAGGTGCCCCAGAATATCACTTTTAAGTTCCCCACCGTCCCTGTCAATCTGCGAAGAGCTCATTTGTAAGAAATGGAGAATGGAGGATTTTTATTGGAAGACCGTGGAAATCAAGGATGGCTGGACAGGTAAAACAGATTATGGAGGGTGGCGTTAAAAATCAGACACATACGTGCATTTTGATTTAGGATTTTTTTTTTTTTTTAATTTGAGAGAGAGAGAGAGAGATGGAGAGAGAATCTCAAGCAGGTTCCATGATCAGTGTGGAGCCTGATGCAGGGGCTTGATCCCATAACCCTGGGATCATGATCTGAACCCAAATCAGGAGTCGGTCGTTCAACTGACTAGCCACCCAGGTGCCCCCAATTTAGGTATCTTAAGAAAGGGGAAGGCAATGGATGCTCTTTAAAGAAGTTTGCTTTAGGGATGCCCGGGTGGGCTCAGTTTTAGTTGAGCGGCCAAATTTCGATTTTGGCTCAGGTCATGATCCCAAGGTCACAGGATCTAGCCCCACCTCTGGCTTTGCACTGTGTGTGTGAGATTCTCTCTCTCTCCCTCTGCTCCTCTCGCCTGCTTTCGTGCTACCTCTCTCTCTCCAAAATGAAATTAAGAAAAAAAAAAAAAAAGGAAGTTTGATGTAGCTGCAGGCTGGTTTAGCAGAAAGGTCAGGGATACTGGAAAGTCTTAAATTATCTGGCCGTGTGGTGATCCCATCTTGAGTTAAGATGGTTGTGGAAGAAATGGGGAAGGGAAGCTTTTCAGAGGAAGAATATCTAGGACTCGACAAGTAAATGGTTGTGGGGAATTAAGTAACACTAATAATTACCACTTATTAGCACTTGCTATGTGGGAGGTATTACATACAAGAAATGGCCTTTACATAAGTATCTGGCAAAAAAAAAAAAAAGGAGGTTGTACACCAAATTCAAAGCAGCTTTCTTGAAAATGGTAGGCATATTACCTCTGCGAGTGTGCAAAATACGAAGTTTACGGTTTGCTAACTTTGTGTGGCACTCTTTAGCAGTTTAGTAGAATACTGAATTCAAGTCATTATTAAATAAGTAAATGCACTTATCTATAAATATCAATTAATATTAACCTTTAATAACTTACAACGTAGGTTACTAATACTTAACCTTTAGTCAAATGTGAAATTAGAAATACTGTGGGAGTGGACACTGCACTCCCCTGAGCGCCAGAGACTGCACTTCTAGAACCTTCCATCACTTACCAGTTGGCCCTTCACAACTGGCTCGTTGCCACCGCATGTCCTACTGTGAGAATTCTGCGCTGGATAATGTCAATTCTCTCAGCCTGGTTGACCTTAACGTGGTGGTTATAAACCAAGATATTGTCTTCTTATTGAGGGTTTCCATTGAGTCGTTTCGTTGAAACAGTTTCTCTTGTTTTGTGGCAAATTATTGTGCAATTTCAAATGGACTTACTAACTCCATGGCTTGGGTATTTTCAAGACTGCTTTATCTCTATTTTTAACAATAAGGATGTAAGTGCTATGAACTCCTAACATACAGCAGGCTCTGTGCTTGACGTTCTGTATACTTTATCTCATTTAATACTCACAATAATGCTGTAAGGCTGACTTTATGATCCCTATATTCTGACGTGTAAATTGAGGCTCAGATTGGTTACAATGACGGGGTCAATGGCACATGACCAATAAAGGGTAGAATCAGGATTCGAACCCAGATTTACCTGGCTCCAAAACCATTCCCTCCACCCTATACTTCTACTGAAAGAAGACCTAAAATTATAGATGAGTCCAAGTTCTACATGGAATGGCCATTGCCAGGGAGAGGGAAGCCAGGAAGGAAAAATGACTCGAGTCACTAATATAATATATGTTGCATATGATATATACAATATAGTATATACATAAACCTGGCCAGGAGCTGGCAAATTTCATTTAGAATGTGATCAGTTTGGGCTGACGAGTAAACACCCAAATAGAAAGTTACTCTGGGATATTACTTTCGTACACTAAATTTTCAAATAACATATGTCAAGACAATGGCAACATCCAACTATCAGGAGATGTTTTGTAACCAGTATGGACTTCCTCAGAGGGAAGATACACACCAGGAAGCGTTCCTTTCTTGTCAGACTTGCAATTACCCACAAGAATACCTGCCCACTCTTTCCCTCTTTTCCTTTAGCGCTGGCAGCGTTTCCTACCTTTGCGTCTTTTACCTGCATTTGAGGTAGTTATTGCTATGTTAAGTCCCACAGGCTTTGCAGGTTTTATTCAAATCCAAGAATGATGTAGGACTGATTCGCTGGGTTATTCTCATCTGAAAAGAACCAAGGGAGTCAGAAGAGAGATTCAGTTCAATAGTTGCTATAAGAAAATAAGCCGGCTGGAGAAGTTCTCAGATTAAATCTAATTCAACATTACTTAGGAAAAAAAAAATCCCATTGGGGACATAATTCAGCAGCAAGGCTCAGACTGGAATGCTTTGCTATGCCAAACAAATTCAAGGTACGCCACCACTTTGAAAAGAAAGAGTTGCCGGTAAGGCCCGTGCTCAGTAACACTGAACAGGGCTAGTTTTATACAGATGTGGAAAGGCTCTTGCCTCACGCAACATCCATAGGATGAGTTGATCAAAGTGAGATGTATGAAAATATCTTTTGGGGGATGAGCGTTTTATGGGAAGTTGGGGTTCATTCTTTAGTTTTATTTTATTTTATTTTTTTTAATGTTTATTTATTTTTGACAGAGAGAGAGACAGCATGAGCAGGGGACGGGCAGAGAGAGAGGGAGACACAGAATCTGAAGCCGGCTGCAGGCTCCGAGCCGTCGGCACAGAGCCCGACGCGGGGCTCAAGCCCATGAACCCACGAACCGCGAGATGATGACCTGAGCCAAAGTCGGACGCTTAACCGCTTAACCGACTGAGCCACCCAGGTGGCCCACATTATTTCGTTTTAAATTTTTTTTTTTCAACGTTTATTTATTTTTGGGACAGAGAGAGACAGAGCATGAACGGGGGAGGGGCAGAGAGAGAGGGAGACACAGAATCGGAAACAGGCTCCAGGCTCTGAGCCATCAGCCCAGAGCCCGACGCGGGGCTCGAACTCACGGACCGCGAGATCGCGACCTGGCTGAAGTCGGACACTTAACCGACTGCGCCACCCAGGCGCCCCTCGTTTTAAAGATAAAGGCTCATCATGGAGAAATAAAGAATGTGAAGCCGGTTTGGGAGCTAGTAAAAAAGTAAAAATCACTTCACTCACCTGACTGGAAATTTAAATGAAGTGTATTAGCTGACATATGGTTACAGTAGAATTATCAAGGGCCTAAGTGTTAGAAAAAAACCTGCCTTCAACCCTTTGTTTGCCAAGTAGTCGCTGTATGACTGTGAGTAGTTTACGGACACTTGCTGAGTGAAAAGTATTCTCATATGTAAAAAGGGATAAAATCTGCTTTCTTTTGGGGATTATTGTGAGAACATGACACGAGTACAGCAGAGTATCTGGACCATGTTAGGTCCGTTTCACCCCAGGATCTAGAATCTATACTTCAGCAAAGTCTGATTAAAGATCAGCCACCTTTTCACTTTCTGATTTCATACCTTTTCCTAGTACCGAAACAGAACGTTGCCGTCACTGACCTTTGGGCCCATCCTGTGAGCCCAGAGATTGGGGAATCCCAAAGGCTTTGATGGCTTCTTCCCACATAACCCCACAGAGGTAAGGGCACTGTGTGGAAGAGAATAGCCTAGAAGTCATAGATGGGCTGAGTTCAACCTGGCTGTTCACCTAATGGGACTTTGATGGGAGGGACCAAAGAGGAGAAAGGCAAGAGGTAACCTAAAACGGGAACTGGAGATACTGAGATGAAGTGCAGAGGTGGGGCTCAAAATAAGAGTGTTCTTCGTGGTTCCTAGAAACACTTGGAGATCTTTGAAAGACTACTGACTGGCGTCTGGGTCAGGGGAGCATCCCAAACCTACCAAACAGGAATTGAAATTTAGGGAAGATACTACGGATGGGCACCCGCATTTTGCATTTTTTTAATGCCTTCTCTCTGCCTTGTAAGAAGGGAAGTATCTTTGTTTCACTACAGGCATCCGATGACTAATTTTAGGTTTGTTGATTCTAAAATGGTTGCACCGTCTTACATGGACATTGGAGTTCCGATGGCCCCACATCCTTGTGAACCCTTTGTATTTTTAGTTTTTGTTTTTGGTTTTTTTTTTTAGATCTTCGTTGGGCATGTAGTGGTGCCTTACTTTTGTTTTGATGAGCATTTTCTGAATAATTTGTGATGTGTAGCACCTTTTTATATGCTCATTTTCTCTATGTACTTCTTCTTTGACCTAGTATCTTCTCAGATTTTCCCTCCCCTCCCCGTTTTTGCGTCACTTGTTTTCTTATTGCTAAGTTTTGAGAGTTCTTTCCAGGATGATCTGAGAACATATTTTATGTGATTTCGATTTTGCAAGATGCGTTGAGCTTGTTTCATGGCCCAAGATGAGATGGCCTGGGTTGGAGCTTTGTTGTTGCTATGGTAACTGTCCCTACACCACAGGCTTCAAAATGCTCTGAGATGCTTTCTGTTCAGCATGGGGGTCTGTCTGCTGATTTCTGAGTTTTAGGTCTTTGCATGGCGCCTCAAAAAGATCACTTCAATGCTCTCTTTCTCCAGTTCCCACCCGTTAATATTCTGCTGTTGTCACTCATTATTTCCAGCATGGTAGCTTGGGGCTGAGGGTGTTGGTTTCTGTTGTTTGATTACTCTCCTTCCATTTAGGCTTGAGTAACTTTTCTTGGTTCAGAGGGTGTGAACTCCTTCCCCTCTGCTGGCTGTAGTTGTGAGGCCAGTGTAATTCTGCTCCTTCTCCAGGAATGTTTTCCTCTGTTCCCTTTTTTAATGTTTATTTATTTTTAAGAGAGAGAGAGAGAGAGAGAGAGAGAGAGAGAGAGTGAGTGGGGGAGGGGCAGAGAGAGAGGGAGACACAGAATCCAAAGCAGGCTCCAGGTTCCGAGCTGTCAGCACAGAGCCTGACACAGGGCTCGAACCCACACACCGCGAGATCGTGACCTGAGCCGAAGTCGGACCCTTAGCAGATTGAGCCACCCCGGCGCCCCCACAGGGAGTGCTTCATAGGGCTCTTTCTGGACTTCTCTGTGAGCAGACAATAGTGTTTGTCCAGAAAGAGTCTGCAAGTGGGAGCAAATTCAATTTCTGCAACCCCTAGGGGGTTCACACTCTCTGGCTGGCCTACACTTGACTCTCACTGGAGTTTTTGAACTCTTCCAGGCTAATAATTTAATTGGCGTCTGGTTCCATCCGCCACGCCCAGCTGGGTGTTCCATCTCCCCTCTCCCTGCATTGCCGTGTCTCCTTGGGTTTTAGACCATTTGTTGCTTTTCCACCTCGTTCCCCGGTGGGTTCAAACACAGTTATGAATTTGAAGTGAGTGTGGCTGATTTTGTTGTAAAGGTGGGAGCGAGGCCCTTCTAGCTCTCTGCCTCCTGGGGCAGATACAGGAACTCTTGGCTGTTCATGATTTCCCCGCTGCGCCGTATCCTTTATTCTTTGGGTTTATTTTGCTTAGTTTTTTCGCTCTCTCCCATACTTCACAAGCTATATGCTTGGTTCATTGCAAACAAACAAACTCAAAGAGGTCTATACGATGAGCTACCACTCTTGCTGGACTTCCAAAGCTAATGCGACCGGCCTTACTTTGTGATTATCAGTAGTCCTTCTGTGATGGTATTTTTGATCAGGAGGGCGACTGTAAGGAAAACCTTGTACACCCAGTGAACACGATGCGTTGTCTGTCTTGTGGGTTGCTTGATTTCTACTGTTGTCATTGCCTTTGAGCTATTTTATAACACCGCAAGTAACTGAGAGCAACAGAATAATTCTCATCTATAGACACGCAGATTCTGTCCTATGCGGTAGAGAGGTTCAACCCTCTTCCCCAGTCCCCTATGGAAAAACCATGCAAAGGGGGAAAAACCATTTGCATATTCTTTTCAATATCCCTTATCTATAAACGTGTCTACTCTTTGGATTCTTTTTTGAACAGTTATAACAACCGCCTGACTCCCTCGCTGATGAACGAACAGGATGAGATTTTTAACACATGTTCAGTTTTATATCTGTATGGGAGCCATGATTTTACCTTTCAATGAGACTTAACATGGTTATGTGTTCGTCACGAAGCAATGCTTTGGCTACATTCCACAAGTTTTGTTGCATGCTATGGTAGTTACTGCTCATCTATAAATATTTGATCATTTGCACCATTCTCTCTTCTTTGATCCCTGAGTGACTTAGAATTTTATCAAATGTGTAAATATCTTTTTCCTCTTGCTCTATTTTGTTACCAAGTTCTAACTTATTTACCTTGCGGTCAGAGACTCCATTCTGTATGCTACAATCCGTTGAAATTTGTTAACACCAGCCTTACGACTAGAATGTGGTCGGTCTTCAAAACCGTGCTTGAAAAGAACAAAAATTCGTCAAGTGTTGGGTGTGATATTCTCTACGTGCCCACTGGATAAAGCATATTAATTTTTCTGTCTAGATCTTGAATTGCTAATTTTACGCTTTATCCGTTGATTTCTGAGAGGTGTTAAATATTCCACAAAAATGGTAGCTTCATTAATTTCTTGTAGGTCTGTGAAGATTCTCCATAAAACTGTAGAATTAAACTCTAGTTTAGAAGTTTTAAATATTCTTGTAAAATAAGCCCTTCTGTTATGACACTTTTTTATTTTATTTTATTTATTTTTTTATTATGTGATATTTATGGTAAATTAGTTTCCATACAACACCCAGTGCTCATCCCAAAAGATGCCCTCTTCAATGCCCATCACCTCCCCTCCCCTCCCTCCTGTTATGACACTTTGGATCCCTTTTTGCTCTAAGGTCTATTTTGTCTGATATCATAGCAACACAGGTTTGTTTTAGTTGACCTTTGCTTGCTGCACCCGTGGGGATACAGGCTAAGTTACAGAAACAAAGATCTCTACTCAAAAATGGCTTAAGTAAAATTGAAGTCCATTTCTACCTCATCTATAATGGTTTGGGGAGTGGGGAGGACAGGGAGCAGAGGATACTTCTGTTCTCGTAAATTGTCTAAGGACTCAGGCTCCGATCTCCTCGTTTTCTGGTCTCCAAGTGATGGCCTCATGCACATAGTCAAAGATGGCTCACTCCATCCCTGGCTCCTTTCTCTCTCTTCCACAGGAAGGAGGGAAAGTGAAGGGGGAGACGTATGTATTCTTTACAAATACTTGACCTGGGAGTTATATTAGTCACTGCAGTTCACTTCCTATTGGCCATACCTCACTACAAGGGAGGCTAATGAATGTGCCGAGGCAGGCGCATATCCAGCTACTCTTTGGCGAGTGGAGGGAAACCAGACTGTGTTCTAAATCTGTCTCCAGTCTGTCTCCACTCTGGATCTTATCCTTTTATTTGTTTATTTGTTTATTTATGTTTTTATTTATTTTTGAGAGAGACAGCATGAGTGGGGGAGGGGCAGAGAGCGGGAGAGAGAGGATCTGAAACCCGCTCAGCGCTGACAGCGGAGAGCCAGATGCGGGGCTTGAACTCACAAACCTGGAGGTAATGACTTGAACGGAACCTGGACGCTTAACCTCCTGTGCCAGCCAGGCAGCCCTATCATTTTATATTTTATTTTTTAATTTTTTTTATCATTTTATATTTTAAAGCAGAGGTTCATAAACTTTTTCTGTGAAGATCCAGATACGAAATATCTTAAGCTTTGTAAATCACATGCGGTGTCTGTCATATATTTTTTTTTCTTTTTTCCCAGTCACTTAAAATTATAAAAAACATTCTTCACCTGAGAACATATGTAAACAGGTGGGGGGAGATGCTAACATGGCCTTTGGGCGGTAGTTTGCCAACTCTGTTTTAGACTTACTTACAAACAATATGTAGCTATTTTTAAAATATCTGTTAGATTAATTTTTGTCCTTTACCTCAGTGGTGTAATCCATTTACTTTTATTGTGAATTCTCAAGTTTATTTTCTATTATTCCATACTCTTTTGTTTCTTCTCTTTCCTGCTCCCCCACCTACCCCCCTCCCCGTCCCTCCTTGATTTGTCTTTTTTGGATTGAGACTTTTTTTTAACTTTTTTTCTTTTTTTTTTAACCAAAACCTGTTGGGAAAGCATATGCTTTAGGTCTATTTAGTTGTTATTGTAGCTATTTTTTTTCTAAAAGAACGTTTCTTTTTTTTTTCTTCAACGTTTTTTATTTATTTTTGGGACAGAGAGAGACAGAGCATGAACGGGGGAGGGGCAGAGAGAGAGGGAGACACAGAATCGGAAACAGGCTCCGGGCTCTGAGCCGTCAGCCAAGAGCCCAACGCGGGGCTCGAACTCACGGACCGTGAGATCGTGACCTGGCTGAAGTCGGACGCTTAACCGACTGCGCCACCCAGGCGCCCCAGTTTGTAGCTATTTTTAACATGCGTTCAATCTGTTATGGTATCACACCTCTTGTAGCCTCTGGAAAACTCCATTAGATTATACTAGGGGACGGAGCTGGCTGGGACTCACCCTAGGGTCTTGAGGTGCTTCAAAGCCCTTTCAAAAGGAAAGAGGCCTGAAGTGGGGGACAGAAAATGCAAATTTGCTTTCTTCACTATTTCTTCTGATCTGCTTCTCTGTTCCATTTCGCCCTCTTCCTGCCAGGCTCTCAAAACTGCTTTTCTAGACTCTCTATAAAAGTTCAGCCTACAATCTCAGTCTATATATTTTTTCAAAAGTAGGTAAGAATTCTGATTATTTCGAAGAAATAACAGTCCCAGGTAGCGTCACGCTAGTAGGAATGAGTCTGCTTGTGCCCCGGTTTCAGAATTCTGATTTGTTTACATACAAATTCAGCATCACACGACTCCTAAGTGATGAATGGGCTTCTGACTTTTGTCAGTAAAAGCCCATTTCTTGTATTTAAAACATGATTCTTTAATTACTAGAGCCAAGTTTAAGTCATGAAAGGCCTCGGAAGTCGCTTTATCTTTTTAAAATATGGGCAAATGTTATCTGAAAGCATCAGTATATTGGCTATTTACGTACAAGCCAAGCTCTTGACTGAGATGTTTACAGTTAGTCGTCCTTTACGCAAACGTATACCCTAGCTAAAGCACATGGCTTTCCCACAGTAAGACTTCCTATTTGAAATTACGGTGTGTGATTATCTCTAAAAAATGATAAAGCCTTGATTTTTATGGTTGATTCCCTAGGTTATTGCAAATCACATCAGCTCTGAGGTTGGCATGCCTCCCAGAAAGCAAACTTCCCAGGCTCAACTCAAAGTTCCTTTTTCCATAACAAAGATCTGAATCCATAAAATCCCTTGAGATTTCTTGCATCCAAAACAGACATTTCCCAGGGTTTCATATGGTTTTCTGGAAAGCTCTTGACCCAACAAGTAGTTCCATATGGAGGCATCCGAGCTAATGAAGCTTCATTTCCTGTGACTTCATCTTACTTGAGATACTCAACTCAGGCCATTCTTTCAGCAGCCACTGGTCTCTCTGCCTCTGTCCCAGCCTGTGTTTGGTGGAGGGAAGCCGCAGTCATCACCAGTGACCTGACAAAAGAATGTTACTGAATTTTTTTTAGCAATGAAGTCAGCGGGGCATGCTATTTTATCATTTGGGATTTATTAAGAGACGTTGGTGGGTCTGTAACAGAGTCTGCACTGAGTGAGTGGCAATTAGGTCTTAGCTACGTGCCACAGCACGAATATCCAAAACGTTCTGAGAAAGTATGGTTTCTAGACAACGGGAGACTCAATGTAGTAGTGACATTTTGAAGTTGGAAGGCGCACATTTAATTTTAGGTTTGCCTGGAAAAATTGCTTAGCTTCTTTGTGGCAGATACCGCCAATGTCCCATCCAGGTCCCCTGGAATCCCTTTGACCTTATCTTTGCACCCATCCGTGGCTTCTGTGTGGTTTTTGCCTCTCGTGGTTGGCACCTCTGACCTTCGTCGTAGAACTGTTCTCAGACTCCTGGACCCAGTTCGCCAGAGACCCCAAAGGGCCCGGGAGTCTGCCTTTTCCATCCCGTCACCGGGGGCAGCCGGCTGCCAATGACCAATGATGAAGACATAGGGCGTAGGCGGGGGGTGGATATAAAAGCCTGCTTCCTCGTGGGGCTCTCCTGCTGAGTCAGGCTAACACTGGGACTTTGAAATCACACCATTTCTGGATTCTAAACTGGGATTCTGGTTCTTCCCAGGCAGGTTGACTAAATGTGCTTACGTACTTACTCTACTACACTACGCTATACGGGCTTACTTACGAAAAATAAGATGCATCGCGTTTGTGGCGAGATTGGTAATAGTATGATGCCCTGACCCCAAAGGACTCGTTCTGATGCCAATGCAGGGATGTCACCTGGATAAAGCTGCCTGAAGCGCTAGCTTGAGAATGTAAGCCCTGGTGGGGACCGAGCGGATTTAAGTAACAGGCAAGATCAGTTAGCATGCACGTCACTTATTAGTCCCTCTGTCACTCAACTTGGAAGACGTTACAATAAATAGTGCTTGCGTTTAGAAATAGGGAGGAGGAAGATTTTAGGGTGCCTATGAGAGCCACCCCAAAACCAGCTAAAATCAGGAAATCTCACCGCGGATCTTTTCGACTCTCTAGACCATGGTTTGTTACTAGTGAAAGCCCTGGGCTTTCTTCGAAAAAAAAAGGCACATATCATAAAAGTTGTGTTTCTATTTCAGGGGATCTGTATCTCCCTGAAATATGATCCATTAGTACAGAAACCTTATAGGCACTTGTAGGCTTTTCATGCCATGGACCTCTTCACAAGACGATGTTTCTAAGCCATAAAATAAAATTTATAGAATTATAAAGGAAATCAATAATGTTGAAATGTAGGTCTAGCCACAGAGCCCAGGAGCATCTGTAAGACCTAGTCCAAAACCCCTGCAGTGAGGAAGGGGAGTGGTTGAGAGCCCAAGGCCTTGGTCTTCCTGAGACACCTGCCTCACTCTTGACTGAGCCTTGACCCATTTGGTGAGGCCATTAGGCAATGGCCTTACCATCCTGACCCACAGCCTCCGCTCTGGGCTACCCTACTGTAGTGCTTATCATTTTAATATTTAATATTTAGAGTTTTCTGCTAATTCATGGCTATGAAAAGTTCGAATATGGGGTATGTCATGTGAAGCTTTTCCAGTAATGACAAGGGCGGGTAGTGAGGACAGACCATAGGGGCTATGGTCTGAATGTTTGTATCTTCCCAAATTTACGTGTTGAAATCCTAACCTGCAGAGGTGAGGTTATCAGGAGGAGGGGCCTTTGGAAGGTGATGAGATCATGAGGCCAAGCTTCTCATAAAATAGACCCCACAGAGACACCTTTCCCCTTTTACCATGTGCAGTCACAGCTATGAACCAGGATGAAGGCCATCGTGCCTTGACCTTGGATTTCCCAGCCCCCAGAACTGTGAGAAATAAATTTCTCTTGCAGATAAGCCACCAGTGTGTGATGTTTTGTTCTAGCAGCCCAGACAAAGACAATGGGGAAGAGGGAACACCACCACCAAGAGAGTGTCTAGGCTTCACTTTATTGAAGAAATCTGTGATATGAGATTGCGTATTAGGTATCTGCTTTTTTTTCCTTTTTCTTTTTTTTGAAGTATAGAATGCTGTGGCTACCTCGTTTCATGGGTAAATGCAAAAACAGCTTCTTGTTTGTAAATCATTAAGTCAAATGCCAAGCTATGCTTCAAATGCCGAAATAAGGTTTTCTTCACATTCAGGAAATTTCCCTCTGTCTTTATCACAAATACCCTTGATTGACAACGCCATTCCAAAAATCATCTCATCTCCTCATTTCATTTCATTTTATTCCAACACATATATTAAATGACTACCACGTACAAATGCCTCTACTCTTGGGGAGCCCTCAGTCTAGGATTCTGGATTAGCAGGTCAACAAATAAATTCTAAAATAAGGTAACGATTTCAACGAGTTTAATAAACTTCCACTAAGGTGTAAGATTATAAGACTATGGTTCAGATTATAGAGCAACAATTTAACAATGGGGATATGGGAAAGTTTCACCAAGAGGGTAATATTTGAACTAGATATGAACAGATGAGTGAGTTGACAGATGAAGAGTGGGGGGAATGTGACCCCAGAATAGCGAATACCGTGTGCCAAGGCCCAGAAGGAAAGTTACTGACTGGACTCATTTTGGATGCACCGGGGTAGAGGATGGAAATGGATCTGTAGTCAGGTTTGCAGCAAAATTTTGGGTTTCAATTTGCAGGTACCAAAGAGTCAGCTGATTTTTTCGGCTATTAACTCTGGTGATACATGTAGGGAAGAAACAGGTGACAGATTAAAAAAAAATTGTTGTGATAATTCCAAGCAACAGATGATGGAGCCCTGGGCACAGGCAGTGGTAATAGGAAGTTAAAGGAGGTGCTGGATCTGAGAAACATTTCTTAGAGAACTGGCAGCATTTTGTGAGCAATTTGATGTAAAAGGTGAAAAAGAGGGAGAGATTGAGGTGTGCAGTAAGTTTGAAGTGCCCACCAGAAATACTTCCAGATTGTTTGATCCCCACCAACTACCCAGTTAACAGGTGAGTGCTGGAGTGGAGTCTTTTGAACATGACCTGCCTAGGAGGAGACTTTCCTGGTACTTACCGTGCCTGGTGTTCTCTGGGCTTCGTGGATCTGTATCTTGGTTTGTTGTCTGTCACCAATTTTGAAATGTTCTCAACCATTATTACTTCAAATATTTCTTCCATTCCATTCTCCCTTTCTTCTCTGTTGGGTATTCTAATTATGTGTCTCTTATGCTTCCCGGTATCGCTCAGTTCTTGGATGTTCTGTTCTGGTTTTGGTTTCTTATTCTTTTTTTCTCTTTGCATGTCGATCCGAGAAATTTCTAATGGACTTCTCTTGAAGCTCACAGATTCTCTCCCCAGCCATGTCTGTCTACTGATGGACTCATCTAAGTCATTCTTCATCTCTATGGTGTTGTTTTTGCTATTTTCTTAGCTTTTTTATCTCTCTGCCTATGTTACATTAACGATTTGTTCTTGCATGTTATCTACTTTTTCCATTAATGTCTTTAGTGTATTAGTGATTGTTGTCTTAAATTCCAGGCCTGAGAATCCCCAAAGCTGTGTCATTTCTGCGTTGAGTTCTGATGATTGCTGTGTGTGTGTTCCTGCCTTTTAGTATGTCTTGTAATTTTCTGCTGAAATTCAAGTATGTTTTATTGGGTAAGAAGAACTGAAATAAATAGAGCTTTAGTGTGAGGATTAATATTAATCTGATTAGATATTAGGTTGTGTTAATATTTAGTGTAGCTATAGGTACCAGCGGCATCCGATGCCTCCAGTGTCTTTGTTTTTGTCTCTTCTCATGTTAGGCTTACCTAAGTACTCTTCCTCAGGGAGTCTGTGTCTGGCAGCATTTTTAGGTAGATCCTGTGTTATTATATTGGGTCTTGTTGGTGTGGTGGCAAGGTGTGGGGGCAGAGAGCATTCTATACTCTTTTAATAAAATCTTGGTCTTTTTGAGGGCCTGTGTCTCTGGTCTGTGACCTTCATAAGTGTTTCTTTATTTACCCCTTGCCCCCCCCCCCCCCCGCCACAACTCCTTTCCTTGACTACAGGGTTTCTGATCTATTTTCTTGAAGTCCTGACTCTTGACCATTTGTGTGTTTGCAAGTGCATGCATGTGTGTGTGTGTGTGTGTGTGTGTGTGTGTGTGTGTGCATTTCATCTTAAATGAGACAGGAAAGTTGGAGGGAACTGGACTTGGAAGGAATTCTCTTCCTCCAGCTGAGATAGGCTTTTAGAATCAAGGCCTGCCAAATTCCTTTTATCTGGAGAGTAGCCATTTGACATAGAGAAGTCTCTTCCCCCTCTTCGACCAGAGTCACAGAGGATCCTTTTTAGGTTCTCACCATGAACACCTACTGGGGTTTCTGGAGAGAAAAACCCATGGACATGAGGGAGTGTCCCTAAGATTGTGACCTCTAAGAAGTTCTCACCTTCATGATAGTCCACATTGGCATCCCATCAATTTGTCAGTGTTACCATTTAACTGTTCCTACAGTTGATGGCTCTTGTGGCTTTTGCTCTGGGGAATAGATCTTGGTTTCAGTATCTCCCTAGAGATACCACTTGACTCAAGATTCCAGGGTGACGGTTTGCTCAATGACTTCAGTTCCCTGATAAGTCCAAAAAAAGTCACTGATTTTTGGCTTGTCTAGCTTTTTCTAGGTGTGAGAAGCTGTTGGATGGTTATTGACCATGCCCAGGCTCTTTATATTTTGAAGCTGAAACTGAAATTTGATGAAGTCTTTTGAGAAATGGGGTCGGATCACCTCATGGCACAACATTATCCTTGGTCACTCCCACCAATGTCAACCCTGGGGGCCTCAGGAGCCTCTCTCATCCTCATAAGTTCCACATGCTCTACTCTTTTGCTCTAAGACTCAAACAAAACAACTTTTCTTCGGCCTCTGGCCAACAATAGTTACAGATCAACTTTAGTCTTTTCAGAGGCGACATAGAATTCATCATATTAGACATATTAGACGTATTAGACATAACTGCCACAGCGCTGGGGTGTTCCTCCAGGAAGGCAAGGGACTTGTTTGCCTTGTTCATTGTTGTGCCCCAAGCCCAAGGTCATACTAAGAAAATTATCTGCATCTGGAAATAAGTGCAAAAGAGTGTGGCATATGCTTTCAATGTCATTCTAGGACATCATTCAACAAGCCCACCCCAAAATTAATTTTCCCAAGAGAATATATTGTTTGACTGCTGTTAACTCTTAACTAAGGGCTTAGGCTCCATAAAGACACATGTTAACTTACAGATTTGTGTCTAGTCAAGAAGCAAATAATTTCTGTCCAGTAGAAAAGATAACTTCAAATGTTACAGTTTATTTCCTTCTAAGACTTAACCAGATGGTATACATTCTAACAATCTTGTTCTAACATTCTCTTTGCAAAGGAACATATAAATCCCCTTTCCTCAAAGTTTCCTTTGAACCAGCTTGACCATAATACTGTTAGCCTCAGTAATTAATTAGTTGAATAAACCTGGTGACATGTATTCAGTCTGTGTTTGTTTGAGTGCCATGGTTTTCATTTTTGAAAATTACATTTTGACCATCTTTCCCCTGAACAATTGTAGGTGCCCAGTAAATAATTGCTGAATGAGTAGGTACACGATGCAGAGAATGTCCCTTACGTGCATTTTTGGAAAACTTGTCTGAATGTGTCCTTAGACTAAATTCCCAGCCATGGTAGTGCCCACTCAGGCAGTGTGGCCACTTGTAATTTGAGTACATATTGCCAAATTACAGTCTTACTAAGGCGTGGGAGGCTCTTCATTTCCTCACATCTTCATCAGACTTAGTACTTCACTATCCAACTTATTTATTTATTTATTCTTGCCAATCTGACCAGTAAAAATGTTTTGATCTGCACTTAAACTTATGCAGAACTTTCTATTAGCCATGTATCGACAGCTTACATCTGTGTTTTCAGTCTCCAGTCTGCTCCCCTCTGTCTATCCATGTGTTTCTGTACCTGACTGAGACTTCTAGACCTTCAGCACTCTGCTCCCATTCATCAGCTCCCTTCTGTCTTGTGTTCCTCTTCTGTCTGATCTCTATCTCATTGTCTGTTATTTCAACCACCTCCTTACACCCTCCAACCCCTTCCCCCTTGTCTCTTTCCCTGCACTCACTCTGGATCAATACAGCGGCTCTCTCTTTTCTTGCCTCTACATCTGATCTGCTGAGTGATGCTGTAAGCAACCGAACAAACCAGAACAAAGCCCACACGACCCTGCCAACTCCTTCCTCTACAAATTTATGGATTCCTATCTCTCCCGCCAGTCTTTTCTAGTTGGCAGTTTTTCTTTCCGGCAAAGGAGCTATAATAATAACATGTCTACTCCTTCTTAAAATACCTCCTAGCCTCCCCACTTCGCCCCTCAATTTGAGTAGATGACTCAACTCTCTACTTCGATGAGAAAAGAGCTGTCAACAGACTTGTGGCGAGAACTCCCCTTCTCACCTGCCGATGTGACCAGTGTGTTTGTACCTGTAGCCCTTCTTTCCTTCTTCCTCGTGGTTATGACAGAAGAGGTGGTCCCCATCTTCCACAAGGCTTTATCCTCTTCATAGTTTCAGAATCCATCATCTCCCTCTCATCAGGAGCACCGCTCATTTTCTCACCTCCTCGTCTTTAGCTCCTCCTTGTCCACTGGCCCTCCTATTCTCATTTGAATATATGAAGCCTCTTGTCTTTTTTTTTTTAAGTTTATTTATTTATTTATTTATTTAGAGAGAAAGACAGAGAGAGAGAGAGAGAGAGCATGGGAGGGCAGAAAGAGAGGGAGAGAGAAAGAGAATCCCAAGCAGGCTCCAGCCGGTGAGCACAGAGACTGACCTGGGGCTCAAATCCACTAACTGGGAGATCATGGCCTCAGCCCAAATCAGGTGTTGGATGCTTAACCAACTGAGCCACCGAGGTGCCCCAGGAAACCTCTTATCTTAGAAAAGTTCTCTTTGGACTCTGCTTCATCCTCCAGCTTCTGCCCTGCACATCTCCTGGGCGCAGCTCTCTTTTTTGAAAAACTGGAAATGTTCCTTTTCCTTGGATGCTGTGAAATCTTTGGGTTCTCTAGCTTCTCCTTCTTAGTTTCCTACAGAGCCCTTGCTCCTATGGACATCCTTACAGTTGGGGTTCCTTTTGGTTTTTTTTTTCCCCTTTTCCACCCGCCCTTCCCTCCTCAGTCTGCATATCTTGCTATCACTTGCATATCACTTGCTATCACTTCAGCCCTTCCCTCCTCAGTCTGCATATCTTGCTATCACTTGCATATCACTTGCTGTCACTTCAGCCACATTCTCAAGGCTGAAATTAAAGCTATGCATTGATGCACAGTCTCTCATCTCCTAGACAGCTCTCTCTTCTGAGATATAGACTAAGTCCAACTAGTTAATGAGCATCTAGGTTTGAAGATGTGTACTCCAGGCACAAGTTTAACTTACCCTACATTCACTTGACCTGCTAATGCCAAGAACAAGAACCCCTCCTCTACTCCCATCTCCCCCCACCAAAGCCACCAGGAAAACCGCCCTTTGTCTTCTGTTTTTTTTGTCTTGGGAATGGAGCCACCTTCCACCCTCGTAAGCTGGAATCCTGAATGGCATCTTTTGTCCCCTGTTCCTCCTTGCACCCATTCTTGGTCATGAAATCATCAGCCCCAAGAATGGTTGTAAGAAGACCAAGGTACCTCTTGTATTTGCTGGAACAGTTTCCTAGTTGCTTGCTTGGAGCCCAGATGTGATCGATCAAAAGCCCTTCTATGTTCACTCTCACTCATCATGGGAACTATACCTCTCGCCAAGAGCCTGCATTTTCCACCTCTGGAAGCCTCCCCTGCTGGCACAGTTTTGCAGGTAATGTGGAAACACCAGGAATCAGCATTTCCCTGTGCTATATTCTAAACACTGTTTCTGGTGAATCGTTTCCTCCATCATGTATCTATCTGTATTTTTAACAGGTAATAGATTTACAAAACGCAAAATATATAAGGCATAAATGGTCATCCAGAATGGAAGTTCTCCTTTCATCCATATCCTATAATTCACTCCTTCCCTCCAGGGAAAACCACATCACGACTTTCCTGTGTATCCTTCTAAGCTATAAGCACACAAACACTCATGCAGGGACTTTTCTTTCGTTCATTTTTCTTCTTCACCACACAAACTGTACTGAACTTTCTTTTTCTTTTTAATACATTTTACAGACCATTCGCATCAATATATAGAGCTACCGCCTTTCTCTTCTTCATAAATATATTGTATTCTCGTTTCCTGTAATTGATTTAACTAGTCCTCCACTGATAGATTGCTTCCAGTCTTTTACCATTCTATTATATAGTTACATAATATATAACTATTATTATAATCTTATTATAATATAACAATAATATATATAATAGAAATATAATTGTAATTATATAATTATTATATTACAAGGTTATACTAGTAAATATATACATATACTATTATATATAAATATATAAATATTGTTATATATTATCTTATATTAGCATATAGTCACCATCATTACAGCCATTATAGATGCTTAACCGACTGAGCCACCAAGCTGCCTCCATTTTTTTTTTTCTTAATTTTACAAAGAAGGAAAGAGTGCAAGCTGGAGAGAGGGGCAGAGGGAGATGGAGAGAGAGAGAATCCCAAACAAGCCCACATGTTGCAGGGCTCCGTCCAGTGATCCTGGGATCATGACCTGAGCTGAAATTAAGAGTCAGATACTCAACAGACCTAGCCACCCAGGCGCCCCCAGGGCTAACCATTCTTTTGTTGTGATTTCCCCTCACTTACTCACTGGCCAAAACCCATTATCTAATGTTTGTTAAGAAGAACTCAAGGGAACTATGCTAAGTTCTCACATGTTTAAATATAATTGTCTGCTGCCTTAAATTTTTTTTTTTAACTTTGAACTCACTTGAGACTTACAGAGAAGTTGCAAAAGTAACATTAGAGTTCTCTGAGTAAACATTTTGCATGACTATAGCACAATTACCCAAACCAGAAAATCAGCTTTGTCAAGATCTCATTGCATTATCTTCCTCTTTCTCCATTTTGGGAGAGTGGTCATCTATTAGTCTGTAAGATGTGTTCCAGTTGCGTTTGTCTGCTGTTTCTTTGACTAGGTGTGTGCTTTCTGGGTCTTGCTTTCTGTCGCGGTCAGGCACGCTGCTGTTGTCTTCTAGCACTGCCAGCTCCTATGGAGAAGCCTGAGACCAGCCTGCTGTCGTATTGTCATCTCCGACGAGATGTGTTCTTTCTAGACCAGTCGGCAAACCCTCCTGACTCTCCACGAAGCCAGGCACGATGTAGGTAGCGTCTTCTATGCAAGGGACTTCAGCGTTTCCTTCTCCCCGTGTGACCAAGAGTGACAGGTGCGGGGCTGCCCCACAGCCTGGGTACAGAGAAGGAAGGTCAGCTCTGCCCTTTTCAGGTCGCCTCCTTTGCTCTTCCCATGGTGTCAGAGGAAGCTAAGGGAGGTTTCCACAGCAGTTTACCTGTTTCTTCAATGGGGACATTTACTATTTTGCTGCTTCTCCTCTTGATCATTTTCTGGTGTCTTCAGAGAGAAGAAGGGAAAGAAAGTCTTGCCCTTTCTCTCCAATGTGGAAGTTGCGGTTACAGACCTGTTGATGCGGAAGTTTCGACCCCCTGAGTTACACGGAGGTGGGGGTGTTACAGCAGAGAAGGAAGCAAGCCAATGCAAAAGTAGTTTCCGGAAGCTGGGTTATTCAGAGCCCTTCATGGCACACTCCTTTTGCCTTGACAACCACGTGAAGAGCCTACGAGCAGAGCTTGCCTCATTAACAACAGATTTGAATCTGTGTACAATATATAATCGTTTGAGCCACAACGAACCCCAGCACAAAAGTCTGGCAGGTGAGTCCCAGCACTGATGTGTCTGCTTGCCGGGAGTAACCGCCCTTGCTTTCTGAATGACACCATTTGGAGTCTGATTGACTTAGCTGCCTTCCTTCATGAAGTGGGAAAGAGACTTGGAAGTTACTAGATTTCTAATCTAGTAAGAAATCGTCTGTTCCATACGGACTTCCTGTTCCCCAGTGCCACCTGCTCAGAAAGCACATATTCCTGGGGGTCCCGTTTGGGTTTCAGAGTGCATTTTCCCATAGACATAAAGTTGAAAGTGGGCTTCGGCATCATCAAAACCATGCATTAGTCTGCTAATTTTGATTTATTACAGATTAGAGGGTCTTTGTGGGCTTGCCTTAACACCTAACAACCGTATGTTACACTCTTTCTATGAGGGGATATATTCCAGATCCAAATTACTGCCCTGACACATTAGCTTATTAACTATATAACCTCTGCCTAAATTGGCCTCTGTCCACAGGGCGGAAAAGTACTAATGTAACCGTAGAACAGGCCAGTTTCCACGTCAGCTGGCAAAGTTACAGGCACAGGAAATCTCTCGACTGAGAGCTTCACATGTAACAAAAGAGTATAGGGAAGATAACAGAATCCAATGAGCTGGGCCAGGGGTAGATTTTCCATTGCTCCCTTACTAGGTGATTGTCCATGTGGAAGATTCTAAAGTCATTAGCGGAGGATAGAGACTAAGCGATATCATTTAAAGGGTGTCCTATTTCTATATCACAAGTGGGAGATGAGAGCTGGAAAAAATTTGGAAGGTTGGGCAATTTGGATCGAGCACATAACCTCCTTCATTATTGCCGACTGAAAATTGGAGATTAAAGTGAAGTGTTATTTTTATTTCATTTTTTTTAATTAAACAATTTTACTTATTTTTTAGTATGAAATTTATTGTCAAGTTGGTTTCCATACAACACCCAGTGCTCATCCCAACAGGTGCCCTCTCAGTGCCCCTCCCTCCCACCCCCCCATCAACCCTCAGTTTAGTCTCAGTTTTTAAGAGTCTCTTATGGTTTGCCTCCTTCCCTCTCTAACTTTTTTTTCCCCTTTCCCCTCCCCCATGGTCTTCTGTTAAGTTTCTCAGGATCCACATAAGAGTGGAAACATATGGTGTCTGTCTTTCTCTGTATGACTTATTTCACTTAGCATCACACTCTCCAGTTCCATCCACGTTGCTACAAAAGGCCAGATTTCATTCTTTCTCATTGCCAAGTAGTATTCCATTTTATATATAAACCATTTGTCAGTTGATGGACATTTAGGCTCTTTCCATGATTTGGCTATTGTTGAAAGTGCTGCTACAAACATTGGGGTACAAGTGCCCCTATGCATTAACACTCCTGTATCCCTTGGGTAAATTCCTAGCAGTGCTATTGCTGGGTCACAGGGTAGATCTATTTTGTAATTTTTTGTGGAACCGCCACACTGTTATGCAGAAGAATGAAAGTAGGCCACTTTCTTACACCATTCACAAAAATAAACTCAAAATGGGTGAAGGACCTGAATGTGAGACAGGAAACCATCAAAACCCTGGAGGAGAAAGCAGGAAAAAGCCTCTCTGACCTCAGCCACAGCAGTTTCTTACTTGACACATCCCCAAAGGCAAGGGAATTAAAAGCAAAAATGAGCTATTGGGACCCCATGAAGATAAAAACCTTCTGCACAGCAAAGGAAACAATCAACAAAACTAAAAGGCAACCAACAGAATGGGATTGCAAATGACATATCGGACAAAGGGCTAGTATCCAAAATCTATAAAGAAATTATCAAACTCAACACCCAAGAAAACAAATAATCCAGTCAAGAAATGGCAGAAGACATGAATACTTTCCAAAGAAGACATCCAGATGGCCAACAGGCACATGAAAAGATGCTCAACGTCGCTCCTCATCAGGGAAATACAAATCCAAACCACACTGAGATATCACCTCATGCCAGAGTGGCCAAAATGAACAAATCCGGAGACTATAGATGCTGGCGAGGATGTGGAGACACGGGAACCCTCTTGCACTGTTGGTGGGAATGCAAACTGGTGCAGCCGCTCTGGAAAACAGTGTGGAGGTTCCTCAAAAAATTAAAAATAGATCTAACATAGTGTTGGAAGTTCTATCATCAGCAATCAGACAACAAAAGGAAATCAAAGGCATCCAAATTGGCAAAGATGAAGTCAAGCTTTCACTTTTTGCAGATGACATGATACTACACATGGAAAACCCGACAGACTCCACCGAAAGTCTGCTAGAACTGCTGCACGAATTCAGCAAAGTCGCAGGATACAAAATCAATGTACAGAAATCAGTTGCATTCTTTTACACTAATAATGAATTAACAGAAGTGTCATTTTTAAATTAGTTGGAAAGCGTTGGTTGAGAGAGAAGCATGTGAAGTTACGTCCATTAAACATTTTAAAGTAAGGGAAGATGTTACTTCCCGCGTGTGCCTGCTTACCATCCCCCACACCACCTTTATCCATCTCGCTCAGGTAGGCGTTAACTTGTGAAACGACTAGGATTTTTTTTTATTTTTGTTAATGTTTTTATTTATTTTTGCAACAGAGAGAGACAGAACATGAGCAGGGGAGGGCCAGAGAGAGAGGGAGACACAGAATCGGAAGCAGGCTCCAGGCTCTGAGCTGTCAGCACAGAGCCCTATGCGGGGCTCGAACCCACAGACCATGAGATCATGACCTGAGCCGAAGTCGGACGCTCAACCGGCGAGCCACCCAGGCGCCCCGACTAGGATTTTAATCCATGTTAGACCTGTATGTTTTCGACTGCCGGACATTCATGGTCAGAGTGGTTGTCTTGAGCTTCCAAATAATCATACAGATTGTGACTTTGCAGACGCCTTATTTGATGTATTCTCTGAAGGCGGAAATGGGTTGTTAATGGTTTATTTTTAGCTGAAAAAGTAGCAAACGGTAAGCTAATATTTTCATGAATGTTTAAATATTGCCGCTATAAGTGCTCTACATCAGTTGCGTCCTGCAACATTTTTAAATATAAAGAACGCCCATCTCAAGTGCAAATAGATTTAGCACGTATATCATTCTTAGTGAAAACAACGACATTCTTACTAAGAGGCACACACACGCCGGTATGCCGGCTTGAGAAAGGAATGATATTCAACCCTGTGTACCTGATGCCCTGGATACTGTGGAGTCTTGTCTACAGTGTCCCCGTAGAAACTAACAATATGCTTCAGGTCGGCCGCTCTGTAAATCAAGGCTCAAGAATCAGAGAGTGTAAATGACCTTAAGTTCCTGCTGAGAACAGCAAGTCGTGTCCAGAGCACAATGGGATGACCCAGCAGGCAGCAGCTGGACGAAGCCAGGGGAGCCCTGAGGCCTGAAGGTCTTGGTGAAGTGCCTTAACCACAGCCTTTGTGGAGGAAGAGGAACTCCCGAGGTTCCTCTATCCTCCAACAGGTTAATGTGCCTTCTCCTTATCCTGCTTTATATATTTAGAATTCTATACGGTGTGTGTGTGTATCGAAGGGGGATTTTGCTGCACACAAAGATTTTTTTAAGTGTATTTATTTTGAGAGAGAGAGAAGAGATACGGGGAGAGAGAGAGAGAGAGAGAGAGAGAGAGAATCCCAAGCAGGTTCTGCATTGTCAGGGCAGAGCCCAAGGCGGGGCTTGAACTCATGAACCTTGAGATCATGACCTGAGCCCAAACCAAGAGTTGGCCGCTTAACTGACTGCATCACCCAGGTGGCCCTGCACACAAAGTTTAAATGGAAACCACTCAGCTCAGCTTTTCGGGGGGGGGGGGGTTAGCTCTTTCCCTCCATCGTAAGGTCTCTGGGGTCTGGGCAGCGATTGGGATTTGGGATTTGGGCTCTAGGAGGATGTCTTTCTGTGTTTATTTATGAATGAATCCATTTGTTGAGCATTTACATGTGTCCTCTAGTGTTCAAGGTGATGGGGCTCTAGCAGTCAATAAAAAAAGATACATTTCCTGCCCTTTGGACTTAACCTTCCAGTGGTGGAAAGATAAAATGCAGAAAAGCATTTGATATAATACTAGATAGGGATGAGTGGTGGAGGGAAGAAAAAGCCGGAGGGTATAGAGGGGATGGGACCGTGTGGCAGGATAGTCCTCCCCGAGGCGATGACACTTGGGCAGGTGAGATGCAGTGAGGGAGAAAGCGGACCATGCAGATACCTTTGGGCGAAAGTGGCAGCCAGAAGAATCTGTGAATTCTTAGACCCTTGGGCAGGATCCGGTTCAGCCTCTCAGGAGCCCTGCATGGGGATCAGATTGGCTGGATTGCAGGGAGGGAGAGGGCGAGGGGGAGAAGGGCAGGGAAGTGGTCCGGAGCCAGGTTGTGTAGGGAGTGTGGGAGGTCATGGTAAGAACTTCGGACTTGCTTATCAGTTGGGGGTGGAAGGGGGAAGCCAGGTGCATGCGACAAGAGTCAAGACTTTAAATTCTGGGTTAGGGCACTGCAGAAAGTTGGGAGAGGAACGGGCATGATTTCTGCCTTCATAGATTATAATGCAGTCATGTGGATTGAGAACCAATGACTTCGAAAAATGACTTCTTAGGAGGCTTTATGCAATATATTTTATGGTCTTTGGTTCTCAGGAGCAGGAAAAATTGATGTGGTCGGAACCCCAAACTGGAATCAGTTTGGCGTCCAGCAAAAAATATCATAAATGCTTCTCCGGTAAAGTAACACCGATGTTCGTAATTAGATCTAAAGCAGGAGTCAATGCCATCAGGGACGGTCAATATTATAAATGAGAGCAGGTGAATGTGCAGGACTGACACTCTTTCTCGTTTCGTCACTGGTGACAGGCACTGGCCGTCACCCGCAGCACGCTTCTCTGATCAGCTTGCATTTGCAAACGGCTCTGCGTTCGCACCAGGACCCAAGCAGCACCTAGCGTCAGCCGGAGGTCAGCAGAGGACACATTTACGGACTTATCTACTCTCTGACAGAGTGACTCTGGGCGCGGGCTGGATTGATCCCTTTTTAAGCCCTTGTTTTGCCCTTGTTCTTTCAACAGAAATCAATCGGTTCCGTGAAAAAGTTCAGCCCGCTGTTGGGCGTGACAAGCAGAAGAGTGATTAATTGTCTTCTGGATGGAAAAACAAAAGTGGACGAAATTTGAAGATGAGAGAGAGAAGAAGGCAGATGAGATTTTTTTTTTTTTTAGTGTCAATTGTAGCATCCTCAGACTTAGTTCCAAATGAAGGAAAGAGCTCTCCAGCCTTACTAAGATTCCAAAGAAGTATTCCACAATGGTCATAAAATTTTCTCTTGATTGTCTAACCTTCGGGAAGGAAAGCAAGGCCTCTTTTAGAAATTAGATTTTATTGTTGCCCTTGGTCAGTATTCTACCTTGAACTAGGACAATATGCACATTATATAAATTAATATATTTAATATATTCACTCGTGCATAATTACGATAGATACATTCAGCTCCATGAATGACTAATTTATTCATCTTTGTTCCAAATAGGCCGTTAGGTCATTAGATGTCATACAAGTAGGAAGAAGGGAAAATTAATTCGGAGAAAACGCTACTTACTGAAAGTAAGTGCCACAGAGCCAGAGGCTGGCACCCAGTAATTAAAGAGATGTTAAGAGTTGGTCCACCGTTTTCTGTCTTTATTTTGCAGTCCTAAGAAACTTCATTTTCAGTCAGCACCGTGCTCAAATATTTAGGTTAGTTTGAGAGTTGAACTTACAAAGACAATATTTCCTTAAAGTTTGATTCCTTAAAGTTTGATTCTTTAAACCTCTTCAAGCTATTAGTTCACAGGGCTATTAGGAATAACCGAAAGCATGTTAAAAGAATATACAGTAAATCCTGGTTTGCGAGCATAATTAGTTCCAGAAACATGCTTGTAATCCAAAGCACTTGGATATCAAAGTGAATTTCCCCATAAGAAATAGTGGAAACTCAGATGATTTGTTCCTCAACCCCCAAATATTCATATAAAGTGATTACAATACTGAATATGGCCAACTAATCTTTGACAAAGCAGGAAAGAATATCCAACGGAAAAAGACAGTCTCTTTAACAAATGGTACTGGGAGAACTGGCCATCAACCTGCAGAAGAATGAATTTAGACCACTTTCTTACACCATTCACAAAAATAAACTCAAAATGGATGAAGGACCCGAATGTGAGACAGGAAACCATCAAAACCCTAGAAGAGAAAGCAGGGGAAAAAAACCTCTCTGACTTCAGCCGCAGCAATTTCTTACTTGACACACCCCAAAGGCAAGGGAATTAAAAGCAAAAATGAACTATTGGGACCTCATGAAGATAAAAAGCTTCTGCACAGCAAAGGAAACAATCAACAAAACTAAAAGGCAACCGACGCAATGGGAAAAGATATTTACAAATGACATATTGGACAAAGGGCTAGTATCCAAAATCTATAAAGAACTCACCAAACTCCACACCTGAAAAACAAATAATCTGGTGAAGAAATGGGCAGACGACATGAATAGACACTTCTCTAAAGAAGACATCCGGATGGCCAACAGGCACATGAAAAGATGCTCAACGTCGCTCCTCATCAGGGAAATACAAATCAAAACCACACTCAGATATCACCTCATGCCAGTCAGAGTGGCCAAAATGAGCAAATCAGGGGACTACAGATGCTGGACAGGATGTGAAGAAATGGGAACCCTCTTGCACTGTTGGTGGGAAGGCAAACTGGTGCAGCTTCTCTGGAAAACAGTGTGGAGGTTCCTCAAAAAATTAAAAATAGATCTACCCTCTGACCCAGCAATAGCACTGCTAGGAATTTACCCAAGGGATACAGGAGTACTGATGCATAGGGGCACTTGTACCCCAATGTTTATAGTAGCACTCTCAACAATAACCAAATTATGGAAAGAGCCTAAATGTCCATCAACTGATGAATGGATAAAGAAATTATGGTTTATATACACAATGGAATACTACTTGGCAATGAGAAAGAATGAAATCTGGCCGTTTGTAGCAACGTGGATGGAACTGGAGAGTGTTATGCTAAGTGAAACAAGTCATACAGAGAAAGACAGATACCATATGTTTTCACTCTTATGTGGATCCTGAGAAACTTAACAGAAGACCATGAGGGAGGGGAAGGAAAAAAAAAAAGTTACAGAGGGAGGGAGCCAAACCATAAGAGACTCTTAAATACACCAGGGTTGTTTGAGGGTTGATGGGGGTGGGGGAGAGGGGAAAATGGGTGATGGGCATTGAGGAGGGCACCTGTTGGGATGAGCACTGGGTGGTGTATGGAAACCAATTTGACAATAAATTTCATATTAAAAAAATAAATTAGCAAACCGAAAAAAATATATAAAATACTAAAGAAAATGCAAAAGAAAAAGAAAAGTAAACAAATTAATCTACTCATAACTTTGAAAATCTTCATGGCTGGTGTGAGGGAGACAAGAGAGAGCAGGGTTATTGTGTAGGACGACCTTCACTACCACTAACAGAGTCACTGCTATCTGTTGGCTCAATGGGATCATTTTCCTTCCTTGAAACTTTAACAAGGAACCCATCCAATGAGCTAGAATGACTCAAAGCGTTCCTAAGCTTATTCTTATATGGAAAAGCAAAGGACCGTCTGTAAGGTACTTTGAAGTGACCAAAAATACACTAGGGCCAGCTGTGGGCAGTTTCCAATGTTCTGAAAAATAACTGATTTCTGCCAAACACCGCAGCCTGAGACTGACCATCTGAGCATGGGAGACTATCACCCACAATCCTGCAGTGAGGGAGAAAGAGAGAGAGAGAGAGAGAGGGGGAGAAGAACCAGTGGTTCGGTGGTGATCACGTGATGGTTGGGGTCACGTATTACTCTCATTGCAAGACATCGCTCATTTATCAAATTAAAATTTATTAGAAGTGTTTGCTCGTCTTGCAGAACTCTTGCGGAACAAGTTACAATCCAAGGTTTTACTGTATTTGAATATGAGACTATATGGCATTTAAAAGGTCAGTTCTGCAGTTGGGGTCTATCTTGGGGAGTCTAGGAGTCTTGTAAAATGCTTCCAGCATAAGGATACTTTCTTATCTCTTTTCCTATGCTTTGCTTTTGTTTATGCAGCTGGCCCATGGACACAAAGTGACAGTTGGGTATTTAAGCTTAAACAAAATCAATATTCTGAACTACTGTGTTCTCAATTTCTTCGGGGAAAAAAAAAAGTTTCCTTCAAGAGCTTGCTTGTCTAAGTCTTGTTCCAAAGGATTATTCTTTACATAAAATATTACAACTGTGATCTGCATGGCGAATTCTTCCATTTCTCCTGCCATTTTCTAATTTGTCAATGGAAACACCAAAGTGTCAAAGTTCACCGGCTGATTATCGCCTCCTTCCCTTCTCTTCGAAAAATACAGCCAGGCAGGGTTGAAGAGGAGACAGGTGCTGACCTAAGTAACCTCAGAAATGAGTGGAGTTTGTAAAGTTCAGGCAACAGAAATGGTCCATAAGCACTGGACTCTAGTTGATAACGGTTTCCACATAAACCGAGCAATTGAGTAGGTGGAGGATGGATGCTTCTCCCACCATTGGAGCGGGAGTTTCCTCCGTGTAAGAAGGCGAGGCTAGAATGATCTATTATACAATGGGTAGGGCTTGGAGACATTGGTATGAACTCATGTTTAGCCTGATATTGATAGGGATGGGCACATAGATGTTACATAAAAGAAATATTTAACACATGTGCACATACATAGATTAGTAAACACATGTATATTTCCTTGTTCTGTTAGCTGAGAATGACTAAAAGAAATGATACTCCAGTAGCGATGAGCAGACCTCGTCCCCAGGTCTTGGTTTCTACTGCCATTCTCTAATGAAAAGATTTGGTCCCTGTGGAGAAATGGCTGATTCGAGGACAGAGCCAGGAAATAAACAAGATGAGCCCGGAGTAGCTAACAGTGTCAGAAAGTGAGCACTGAAAAAGGCAAAATAAAACAAAAAAATTCCAACCATACGTAATGATGTAGGTATATCAGAGAGACATGAGCCAACTGAGAGACTTCCAGTTGGTCAAAGCCAGAACAATTTGAACCACAAAAGAAATGAACTAATATTGGATTATAACCCAAAGTATAAAATAAATATCCATGAGTTTATATTAGAATAAACAAAAGAATAAATAAATAGATGGGGGAGAATAAACAAATCTCCTATGAAGCAGAATTCAAAATAATTTATGCAGATAATTTGTCCTCAAGGAAGGAGAACATAGCCCCATACTCTTGACATGTGGGCTGTACTTGGTGACTTTTTTTTTCCTAAAGAGTACACTATGGAAATGGGAGAAGCTAGGGTAACTTTACAGTAATAAACCGGACAAACACTACCTTAGCCACATGACCAAGTTCAATATCAGGTGATAAATCATGTTGATCATGTGTATAATTTATACAATGTGACTTTTTTAAAAAAATGACATTTATCTGCGTGATCTTCCTCTCCAAAATATATGACCCCAGTCTAATCATGAGAAAAACATCAGGCCAATTCAAACTAAGGGACATTCCACAAAATACCCGACCAGTACACCCCAAAACTGTCAAGGTCATCAAAAACAAGCAAAGTAAGAGAAACTATCAAAGCTTAAAGGAGCCTGAGACACAACTGCTAAATATAACGAGGTGTCCTAGAGGGGGTACTGGACTAGAAAAATGACCTTAGGCAAAAAAACTAAGCAAATCTGAATAAAGTATGAATTTTAAGTTAATAATAGTTTATCAATAGTGGTTTATTAATTGTAACAAATGTACCAGACTAATCTGTTAATAATCAGGAAAACTGGGTGTGGGGTATATGGGAACTCTAATATCAGTGCAACTTTTCTGCAAATCTAAAAATGATCAAAAATAAAAATGGTATAGAACAATAAATCTAATTAAAGCTTGTAAAAGTAATTCAAATGTTGTATTAAACTTAGATGGGTATTCTTCCTGTTTGCATGTGCTTTGTTCTAGCGTCATTGGTAAAGTACAAGAAATTGAAAGAGAAGAGAACCCTTAATTACCTACTGAAAGCTCTGTCTGACTGCCTTTTCTCTCTGCAAGTAGTAAGAACTGAACTAAAGTTTGGATGAAACTCAGCTAAAGAAAGCAGCGTACATTATGAAAAGACAAAATGCTTTCTCCAGTGTTTTTACACGACTGATGTAAAAAGTGTTGTCCCTGCATATAAAAAACATTTTATCAACTATAAGCCCAGAAGAATATTCCTTATAGATTTGGTAAATACATGCATGTTACGTTTGAGTTATTCTTCTATTACTGTGGGATTTAAACTGGCACAGCACATGCTCACCGATGCTAGAAATAAAATGTTTAAAACACTTAATAATGGTTTGTAAAACTGGCGACACAGATGATCCTTTTGAAATTAAATGGAAAGAAAAAATAAATTTTCGGTACATGTATGTAAGCACAGTCGGAAGGTTCACTGACCTTTGCTGGGTTTTGGAACATATACATATTTCTCTAGACACAATATTGATGGTTTTATCGTTAAACATATAAACCAGAATTCAATGATTTTTTTCCCCCGTACTTATTATTTCAGAACATTTTGAAAGATGATGTTCTTTGTGTCTGGAAACATAAAGGGTTATAATTTCAGGCACTCTATGCCGTTTGCCAAATAGATTTTGACAGTGGTGCTCCATCAATATTTTACTGAGAATGAAAAATGAACATCAGACCATTTTATTTTTTTCTCTCTAGAGCCTACTATCCTATTGCCTTGCTCCAAGGGAAGTCCTAGTTCTTTAGAGAATAGGGTCCTTTGAAACCTCTCAGGAAACCTTCAATGCCGTCTGTCCACTTTTTATTTACACTTTAATAAAAGCCTTTTAGTCCATCCTACACTGGCGACACTTTGTTAGGGCAAAGCTTGGCAAATAGCAGTCCCTTTCAATACACTCCATTTTGATTTCAACTGAATGGCTAATGATATTTGACATCTGACCTGCCAGGAGGGATGAAGCTTATACCGTAGGAGCAGCCTATCCGTGACCTTCCCATTAAATCGTCAGTTGCGTCCACGGCAGAGCCCTGGACCGAGAGCCCCAGCTTTGACTTGAGCTCTGGGTCTGCTCCCACCTGCTATCAACACATACGAGCAACTCCTCCAATCGCTTTGGCAACGGAGTTTTCTCACACGAAACCATGAGAGGTTTTCCCCTTCCTACATCTATTTCTTTTCTTCTTTCTCAGTTTCTAATGCCCCCATAGTACAAATTCAGGGGAAGGAATCACAAACCATTCTTCCTTGTGATGCGCTTGGGAAAGGCTAGCAGGTGGGTCATTGGGAATGAGGTGTGAACCTCATTCCTGTGGCACAGTGAGTAAAAGCAAGAGAAAAAAAGGGCACAGTTCTTTCTCCTGGCTTGTCAAAACACCTCATACACAATCTTAACCTCCAAACTTGAGAAGCACTCAGCGCAATCCTGGAAGGACCTTGATATAGGTTTGGGATGAGGACTGAACCCTTAGTTGGCATTGCTAATGATACCAGAGTGTTCTCAAATGTAGTGTTTTATTGCTATAACCATCGCGATGGTTTTCTAGGAAAGAGGTTGATGACATCTTACAGGGTCTGAGATTCTGTATCTTTGTGAAGGACACAAGATACATCTGCGAGGATGAATCCTCGCATTTAAAAATGTTGTCTCTTACACGGGCGCCTGGGTGGCTCAGTCAGTCTAAGCGTCTGACTTCGGCTCAGGTCATGGCCTCACAGTCTGTGAGTTCAAGCCCCGCGTCAGGCTCTGTGCTGACAGCTCAGAGCCTGGAGCCTGTTTCAGATTCTGTCTCCCTCTCTCTGACCCTCCCCTGTTCATGCTCTGTCGCTCTCTGTCTCAAAAAGAAATAAACGTTTAAAAAAACTTAAAAAAAAATTTGTCTCTTACAGACTGATTTTAGCTCTGTTTTGTAGAGAAAAACATACAGAGACCTACATAGATACATTATGTAGGTCTCTATATGTCTGTGCCTAGAACACCATTATTTGGTATGAAAATGGGATATAACTGGGGACACCATAGAGATTATTACAAATGGGATTAATTTAGGAATGTAATTTACTATATCAAGTGATTAGGAGTGAAAAAAAAATTATATGGTCAACTCAGTAGGTTCAGAAAAAGCTTTGTTCTCACTCATCAGTCATTTCGTTAACCAACTTTTTGCAAATAAAGAATGGAAGAGAACTTCTAAAACCTGAGGAAGAATGTCTATAGAAACCGACAGCAACATCTTACTCGGTAATGAGATTTTAAAATCAGGAACAAGCCAAGGACAGCTACCATTACTGTGTCCCTTAAACACTGCTCTGAAACTTCTATTCATTGTAATAAGACACACACAAAAATAACAAAGCTGTAAAGATGAAAGGAAAGAAACAAATTGTCATTGTTTGCAGGTGACACGTTACCTACACGAACATGCAAATAATCTACAGACAAATCATTAGTATGAGAGTTTAACAATGTCCCCAGATGAAAAAGCAACATACAAAGGTCAGCTGCATTTTACCAAGGCAGCAATAGACACAGTTTATAGGGGCGCCTGGGTGGCTCAGTCGGTTAAGCGTCCGACTTTGGCTCAGGTCATGATCTCTCGGTCCGTGAGTTCGAGCCCCGCGTCGGGCTCTGTGCTGACAGCTCAGAGCCTGGAGCCTGCTTCAGATTCTGTGTCTCCCTCTCTCTCTGACCCTCCCCCCGTTCACGCTCTGTCTCTCTCTGTCTCAAAAATAAATAAACATTAAAAAAAATTTTAAAAACCAGTTTATAAATAGCATAACATACAGAGATGTTGAATCACTACGTCATACACCTGAAACCAATGTAATGTTGTGGGTCCACTATACTCAAATAAAAAAAATTAAATTAAAGCAAAGATTTTAAAAAGCTACCATTTACAATAGAACCCTCCCTCCCCCCCAGAAAAGAAAAAAAGAAAGGTACCCGGGAAAGCAACCTGACAAAAATGTGTAAGAACCTAGTTGAGAACATTATCAAAACTATTTGAGAGGTGTCAGAGAATAGGTCTTTTGTATTTTGAAATATGTCATCTATGCAACAGAGTGTTTATAACTAAAATGTAAATAGAAAAACAACTTAAAGCAGGGAACACCTGCCGCCCAGCTTAGCAAGTGGAACACTAACTGTCTCTTTGAAGTCCCCCTTGCCCTGCTTGTTCCAGACCCACGGTCCCGAAGCTTGTGTTACCTACCCACCCCTTTCCTCTCCTTTCCTCTCTAACACGTAGTTTTTCTCTCGCCATTTATTTAGCTTGGTCTGTTCTGAACCTTATCTAAGTGGAATCTTAGCGCTTGTGTCCTTCCACAGCCAACTGTTTTGCACATGCGTCTAGAGTGACGCACATCACCCTAATTCATCCACTTTCTCGCTGTATGGCTTCCCACTCTTTGAATCCACACTACTGTTCCTTCCCAATCAACTGTCAGTGGATATTTGGAATGTTTTCCGTGATTTGAGTATTACCAACAGTGCTGCCTCAAAGCTCATTGCACATGGGTTCCTGGCATACTTAGGCAAGATTTCCTCCGCCATACATGCCTGTAAAAGAAAACTGTTGGGCTGGGGAGTATACAGCTACTTTCACTTTACTGGCTGGTGGCAAATTGTTTTCCAACGCTGTTGTACCCTTTTGCATTTTTTTTTTTTTAAAGTAGGCTTCACGCCCAGTGCAGAGCCCAAAGTGGGGCTTGACGCGGAGCTTGGAACTCACTATCTATCCTGTGATCGAGACCTGAGCTGAGATCAAGAGGCTGGTGCTTAACCAACTGAGCTACCCCGGTGCCCCACACACTTTGATCACTCTCACCGTGTGTGAGAATTCCTACTGCTGTATCTTCTTGGCCACACAAGTACCGTCAGACTAGTTTCTGCCAACGGGGTTGGTATGTGACAATACCCCACTATGATTGGATTCGTTTCCTGTTGCCGTTGTAACCAATGGTCACAAACACAGTGGCTTAAAGCATCGCATTTATTATCTTGCAGTTCTGGAGAAGTCCAGAATTAGTCTCACTGGGCTGACGCCAAGATGTTAGCAGCTGGTTCCTTCTAGAGTCTCTGAGGGGATGATCTGCTCCTTGCTTTTTTCAGTACGTGGGCTGGCTTGCGACTCCTTCGTTGTGTCATTCCAACTTCTTGTTACTATCGTCACACCTCTATTCATCTGGTCTTCTTGTCTACTTATTATAACGATTCCTATGATTCCATTGGGCTCATGAAGATAATGAAGGATAATCGTTCCATCTTGGATCTTAACTTAATCACATCAGTAAAGTCCCTTTTACCCTGTAAGGTAGCATATTCAAAGTTCTGAGGGTAAGGACATAGACCTCATTGGGAGGCCATTGTTTGTCTACAAGAGCGGTTTTATTTTGTTTCATTTTTACATTGAACTACAACTGACATATAACATATTACTTTTAGGTGTATAATCTAATGATTCCATATTTGTATCTCCTGTGAAACGATCACTGCGATCAGTGTAGTTAACGCCTATCACCACACACAGTTACAAACGTTTCTCTTGTGATGAGAACATTTACGATCCACTCTCTTAGTGACTTTCAAATATACAATACAGTATTATTAAGTACAGTCACCATGCGGTACATTCCATCTCCAAGACTAACTTGTTTTATAACTGGAAGCTTATATTTTTGATATTTCTGATGCCCTTCACCCATTCGTGCGTGGACCTAAGATATGTGCACTTTCCTGAAATGATGGATACTCAAAACAGCAATAATAGGTTAAGACAGATTTTCTGGGCAGTGGTCTCAAATATGTCCACAAATCATTTAATGTGTTCCCACCTTTCAAAAGGTAGATCTCAATTTCCTGCTCCTTGAGTACTTAGAGACTTGTTTCTAATAAATAGAATGCAGCAGAAATGAAGGTGTGTCCCTTCTGAGACCCGGCTATAAAGAGCTCTGGGGTTGTCTCCTTGGTCAATCTCTTGGATCACTCCTTCTGTGGGGTGCTAGCTCCCGTGTTGTGAGGACCCATAGTCAGCCCTACAGAGAGGCCCGGATGGCAAAGAATTGGGCCAGAGAGAAATGGAGACCTCTCGCCAACAAGAGCGAGCCATCTTGGAAGTGGTTCCCTCAGTCCGAGTCAAGCCTATAGGTGACCATAGTCCTAGATAATATTGTGACTGAAACCTCATAATAGACCTCCAGTCACATTCCCTTGGCTATGACACTCTAGAATTCCTGACTCTCAGAAAATGTGAGATCATGTGTTTTTGTTGCTCTAAAGCTTAGGGTTTAGTTTGTTATTTAACAGTAGCTAACTAAAGTTTGTTATTTAACAGTAGCTAACTAATACCCCTTTCCACTAAATCAGAAGATTTAGGCAGAAACCTGGGCTTCATCTTCCTCTCCTGCACAGTGGGAGTAAGAACACACTTATCCACACCATGATATTTTCTATGTGGACCCCCCTGGAGAAAGACTGACAGCATTATCCAAAACAGCCATTCACCAGAAAGTCCTTCAAATAAGTTGCATTTGGAAGAAAACAGAAGATAGTTTGCTTAATTTTAAATCTGTCCAGAGTTCCTTAAAACTGTTATGATGTAATTACTTCTTCATTTCAGATTCTAAACTCTTAACATTTATCTGGAAAAGAAACAAACAGCCCAAATAAAATCTCAGGCAACAGTGATCTTGGAGGCACGGGAGGGGTGGGGGGGTAGGGGGAAGATAAGACATTCAGACCAGGCCTCACCAATAAAACATTAACACATCTTTGTTCAAATATAAAATCTTTACTGATGTAGTTAAAAGATACCAATGTCGTTCCCCCCCAGTGCTTAATTCCATCTGTCTTCTGACGCATGTCCATTAAGTTATGGTAAACTTTATGCAACTTTCCCTACAGCTGAATGCTTTACTCACACAGAAAACAGTAAACGTGTGTGTGCGTGGTGTGTGTGTGTGGGTATTTTAATAAGGATTGCAGTCACAATTCTTAACGACAGCAGAGTGAGACACAGATCTCTTACATTAGGCAAATTTGGATAAAATATAAAAGGTTAAAAGCAAGACACTGTTTGATAAAATTAATAGAAGATGGTTCTTATTATCCTTTTAAAGTGAGTAAATCCTCTTAAATTAAGTAAAGAATGCATGAAAATAACTCAAGGAAAAAACATGCCAATAGTGTGTTTAAATTACACTTCATTGCGGCGCCTGGGTGGTGCAGTCGGTTAATCGTCCGACTTCAGCCAGGTCATGATCTCGCGGTCCTTGAGTTCGAGCCCCGCGTCGGGCTCTGGGCTGATGGCTCAGAGCCTGGAGCCTGTTTCCGATTCTGTGTCTCCCTCTCTCTCTGCCCCTCCCCCGTTCATGCTCTGTCTCTCTCTGTCCCAAAAATAAATACACGTTGAAAAAATAAATAAATAAATAAATAAATTACACTTCATTTTTTCCAACTAGAATATATTTATAACTATTTCCATGTTAAGTTCTATGGAGATTTAAAGTTCCTACACCCGCTTAAAGCTGCACAATATTTTTTTCAATGTTTATTTATTTTGAGAGAGAGAGAGAGAGGGCACATGCACAGAGCGGGGGAGAGAGAGAATCCCAAGCAGACTCCATGCTGGCAGCTCAGCCCAACACAGAGCTTGATCTCACGACCGAGAAATCATGACCTGAGCCAAAATCGAGAGTCCGACATTTAACCGACTAAGCCACCCAGATGCCCCAAGCTGCATAATATTTTTAAATTTCTGAATTAAAACTTATTTCTTATGTTTTGTAATGTAGGCAAAATATTATATTTTTGGAGTATAAAATTCTTAAGACGAGGTCATGTGAAATCTTTCTGGCTAATGCAGATAGGTTCATATTCCATTTTGCCTTCTCTTTGTGCCTGCACTCAAGTTTGAAGCACAAGCCATTAAAAAGGAGGTCGGCATGGTGAGATATGAGAGCAGCTTTGATTATAGCTATTTCCATGAAAGATAAAGATAATTTATCATGTGCTGATTATAGGTTTACCTTCTTTCCAGAGCAAGCTTTGAAATTATTTCCAACTTTTTCAGTGGTGTTGAATAAAATGATGTTTGCGTATCTTACTCCCGATAAAAATGGACTGAAGAGCGAATAATTTTTAAAACCATATAGGCTGCATTGGAAAGAGAACACAGTTTGGTGTTAGACCTTCAGTTAATATCGGCTTTGGCCATTTACTGAGTTACCCTAGATATGTTATTTGCTCCGTGAGCCTCCGTTTCCCCATCTGTTAAATGGGGCTCATGAGAATCATTTCACTGGGTTCTGAGGATTAAAAATAAAACAATGTTTGCAAATCTTACAGTGCAGTGTTTGAGTAACAGGATGCTTAATAACCAGTTTCTATTATTATTAATACTTTGAAATATAATCACCGTTGCTTCGTAACGTTACTTCTATTTCTTTCACGCCAGTTTCCCAAAGAAGTGTATACTCGTGATCCTTTACTTATCGAAAATGATTTTTATATGGAGGGCCTTTTCTTCAATAAACACTTTTCCTGTACGTGTGTGGAAAAAGGAAGTGAATGCATAAATTAACCTGCAGGGGTACTGAGCATGTTCCTCACCTCTGTGTTGGTCTGCTAGGACTGCGGATAATGGGTGGGATGCTGAACATGGGACAGAAAGCCAACTAGCAAGCAGGAAGCCATTAGCACCCCAAATCTGGGAGGGGGTCATAGGGAGAAGATGGCATTAGTAACCTGACACTGGGGGGGGGGGTCCCAGGGATGGTGCCTCTAGAGCCCAGGGGCTGAGGTCACCCTGCAGAATGGGAATCTCAGGAGGACTGTTGGATGGGAACCAAAGAGAGAAGCAAGGAGAAAGTAGAGAGCTATCCTGGTTCTCTTTCCCCCATGCTCCAATCTTTTGCCAGTGCTTTTGGCTGGACCCAGTTGGGAATGATCTGACATGGCACTGGGATGTGCCACCATAAGGGTTCATCTGTCTGTAATAAAGGGCTTACTGAACAGGGGAGGGGCAAGAGTGGACTTGAGGGCACATGAGTTCCTACCTGGCACAAAGGCTATGCCCCAAGCCAAAGCAGCACCATACTTTGTGGCGAAGCTAGAGAGGCAGTTCCGTTAAGATTAGGACGTGACAATGAAGCTCGGTGTTACTGTTACCGATGAACATGGTGGGAAGTGATGCTAATGTTGTATGACAAGAAAACCATGTACGAAGAAAGATTTGGAACTGTCGTAGCATGATAAATTTGATAAAGTGCCACAATCGACAGATGATATGGTTATCTACACACAAAAAAACAACGGAATTAATAGAAAAATGATAAGAAGCTAATAAAAGTACAAGTTTGCATATTCGAGGGAAATGTATCAAGTAAGCAGTATTCTGCTATGCTGCAAAGACTAATAGAATGTATAATAGAAAACAGGATATTGGAAAGTATAATGGAAAATAAGATATTATTTACAAAACCAAGCGAGAATAATAAAGTACCTAAGACTTTAGCTAACAAGTGATGCATAAGAGGTTTACAGGAAAAATTTAAAACATTATTAAAAGATGCAAACTTATGATTAAATTAAAGCATAGAGTTTGTTCTTGGGTGAGACAGCCCAGGAGCGTTTGTGTAAATATACACATGCAATCTCAGTAAGACTTCTGGCAGGATTTGTTGCAGAACTTGACAGGCCTATTTTAAAATGTGCAGGAGACATTCGATATCCATAAATGGCAAGATAGCGATGAAGACGGAGAACAAAGAGGAGAAACTCACCAGGTCAACTGTCAATATACACTACAAGTGATAATAAAAACCCACAGGCTCAGGTTCAAGACCATGCAAATGGACCAAGGGAACACAACAGAAAGCTTGGGAATATGTCTCCAGGAATTTGACATACAACAAAGTCGGCACATCAAAACCTTGGGGAAGTAGCACATTTTTCAATAGCTGGTGTTGGGAACAGTGACTCACTAGGACAAACAAAGCCCCACCTCTTCGTTACGCCATTTCCAAAGAAGAAATCTAGACGGATTAAAGCTCTTCATGAGAAAAACCGAATCATAAGCTCAGTAGTTCATCCTCATCAATAGTTTGTGCACGCGTTAGTTTAACTATTCATGTCACGAAGGACATCTGAGTTGTTTCTAGTTTTTGGATATCGCGAATAACGCTGTCACGAAACTTTGTGTGCAGGTTTTGGTCTGAACGTAAGCGTTCATTTCTCTGGGATGAATGCCCGCAAGTGAAACCACGAGGTTGCCTAGGAATTACGTGTTTAGTCTTATAAGAAACCGTCAAATTGTGTTCCAGAGTGATGGCACCATTTTACATTCCCACCAAAACTATGTGAGTGGTTCGGTTTTTGGCATCCTGGGCCCCCATTAGCCACTGTCAGCATTCCTTACTACAGCCATACTCATGAGTGGGGAGTCGTGTCTCATTGTTATTTTAATCTGCATTTCCCTGCATGCTAATGGTGTCGCAATCTTTTTATGTGCTTATTTGCCATAAGACGTATTTTGAGGTTGGGAAAACAGTTCATCGGAAGAGTCTTGGAGCAATAAATTCTAGAATGGGGACGCACTGGACAGTAAGCTCATTTGACTAGGGGACCAGAAGGAATTAGAAGCCAGAAAGGAACAACTTGCTAAAGAAACCCAGAAGAAGAAGATAGAGAAAAAAAGTATTCCTTTTTTTAACATTATTTATTTTTGAGAGAGAGAGAGAGAGAGAGAGAGAAAGACAGCACGAGCAGGGGAAGGGCAGAGAGAGAGGGAGACAGAGAATCCCAACCAGGCTCCACACTGTCAGCATGGAGTCTGACGTGGGGCTCGAACCCACAAACTGTGAGATCATGACCTGAGCCAAAACTAGGAGTCAGATACTTAAATGACTGAGACACCCAGGCAGCTCGAGAAAAAAAGACTCTTGAAGTCAAAGACATCCCAACTTTTTTTTTTCTTAACGTTTAATCACCCCCAAACACTGGCTGATGTTGGTCTCTGGTATAAATGCACAGTTGTTACCTGTCCACCACCTTTCTTTTAAGCTCTGTACCACTGCTGTCTGCATCTGGGAGTAGCAAGAATTCATTTCCTAGCTGCAAACCTCATTTGTCAGATTCTGACCCTTTCTTGCCCCTTTGATGACATTTTCATAGCTTGTAAGTCCTAAACTGGAAACTTGAGGACTTAATTCAGCATACAGGTATAATACCTGTGTACTTTGTTTTATTCTTGCTGTTGTTGGAGAGGGTAGCAACGTTTTGGGGAGGTTTCCTTTGGTTATCTCCTGGAGTATCTTGAAAAATTAAAACTGGGCCTCCAACACTTGAAAAGTTGTCCGAGCCTTGGAAGCCACCAAGCTTTGGTGGCCACCAAAGCCACCCCTTTGGTCAAGGGTGAGTGTTCCAGTTTGCTACAGTCTCCACCACTCTTTAATATACACCCCCCAAGACATAGTTGAAATACAGATAATCAAAAATGCAAACTAGTAAGGTAACAGTAGAATGTTCCACCTTATTTGCTTTGAGAGAGAGAGAGAGAAAGAGAGAGTGCACGGGAGTAGGGGATGGCAGAGAGAGAGGGAGAGAATCCCAAGCAGGCTCTGCTCTGTCATGCAGAGCCTGTCATGGGGCTCAATCCCACGAACAGAGCCAAAGTCCATAGCCAGACACGTAGCCAAATGAGCCACCCAGGTGCCCCTAGAATGCTCCATGCTTGAAAATCTCTCCTGCTTTATATTCCTACTGCACTTGCCTGACTACTGCATGATTGGAATTTGGTTCATCGCCCCCTGCAGAGTATATACCTTCGGACTACAACCTGTTTATGATTCCCACCTAATTCCCAAGCCAACCCTGCTCAGAGCAGATTGTAAGTTGGAAATGGAAATGCCAAGCCCAGTGAGGGCAGTGCCAGAGTTGATGTTGCTGGACGCAGTCCACCATGCGCAGGCCCCAGAGTGCTGCTTTCCTAATACCTCCAGGGATGTCCCAGCCTTAGGAAGCTTGAGCTGCTTCCAGCAAAATCAGTCTTTCTTGGAGACTGAAGCCTGGCCTGTCTGAACCAAGCCAGGCTTACTCTTTCCTGTACCACTAGATACTCACATGTTGGCTTTAGAGTTGATCCCTGGATGCTGGTGCCATATTTCTTTTCCTTTCTTCCCTTCACCATGGCATGTTGAGCCTGCACATTTTACAATAATGCCTAAGCCCAGAGTCTTTGTTCTTTTCTATTTTTCCATGGCGCCTTTTCTCTCCGCCTTTTTCTCCTCTTGGTCAGTATTCACGGGTCAAGCGAACCACTTAAATTATAAATGTGTGAGATAATTTCAGCATGCAAACCGTGGCATTGGCTTCAGTCGGAAGTCCAACTGAATTTTCACGAGTATCAATTCCATTTATTTTTATTTTGCTCCCCCTCTGAGCTGGGCCCATTTATCATCCCTCTTTGTATCACTAGGCCACTAAGCACTAGGCCTGGGGCACGGTGGAAGCTAAGCAAATGGCTGAAGAAATAAATGAAACAGCAGTTTGAAGCAACTAGTGGTTTATTTCAGAGAGCTCCTTGATGGCCTTTCCTACCATTTTGAAATGGCTGATTCTCAGCTTCCATCTGGATTAGAATCATCTGTAAGCTTTAAAAAAAGACCCTGAAAATCTGATCACCTCACATTCCTCCTTAGAGCTTTTTTAATGGCCTCTTATTGCCCCTGTAGTTCAAACTCTGCCTGTTATTTTCTAATCCTCTGCACAGTCTTTCAGCTCTATGTCACTCATGCCTTGCGCTTCCTTCTCCACCCTCTTCCTCATCCCCAACTTCACCACATTCAAAAATCTGGCTCTTCCCACCTTTGAGGTCTCCACAGCAAGGTCACCTCTTCAGAGACTGTCTGTCTGAATAGACCACCGGAAGAATTTTATAATTCTTTTTGTGGCTGATTTCTGTATCTGTAAGCTCGTGCTACGTAACAAACAGCCCCAGACAACCTCGGAGTAACAACCTCAGAGTAAGCAGCTTAAAATCATCACTGTTTTTTTCTCTCCCTGTGGTTTGACTGGATGCCTTCCTCTCTCTTGAGTTCTGTGAGCTCTGGAGTCTGGATGATCAAGGATGGCCTCACTCACACGTCCAACTGTTAGTAGGCTGATGGTTGTGGCCTCTTGGCTCCTTTCTGCATGGCCTTTCTTCCTCACATGGGCCAGCTCAGGCTCACCTACAAGGTGGTCCCAACACTTCAACTGCTGGAAGACAGTGAGCTGCAACGTACAAGTGCTTCTCAAGCCCCAGCCTGCAGCATGTACTCAAAGCTCCACTGCCCTAAACAGGTGTAGTGGCAAATGAAATAAATGAATGAAGAATAAATGGAATTGATCATTATTTTCGAAGAAAAATGCAACTCACCAAAACCGACCTCACTAGAGAAAGATTCTAAACAGACTAATTATAATAGAACAAAGAAATTAAAGAGCTCCTCCAACTGAAATGGCCCCTATGGCTTCTCAGGGTATATCTATCAAACTGTTAAAGAGAAAAGAATCCCAACTCTACTGAAAACAGGATATATACAAAAATGGGACATTTTCAAATTCTTTTCTTTTTTTTTAAATTTTTTTTTCAACGTTTATTTATTTTTGGGACAGAGAGAGACAGAGCTTGAACGGGGGAGGGGCAGAGAGAGAGGGAGACACAGAATCGGAAACAGGCTCCAGGCTCCGAGCCATCAGCCCAGAGCCCGACGCGGGGCTCGAACTCCCGGACCGCGAGATCGTGACCTGGCTGAAGTCGGACGCTTAACCGACTGCGCCACCCAGGTGCCCCTTCAAATTCTTTTCTGTTTTAGGTTTATTTATTTTGAGACAGAAAGAGAGGAAGGATGTGAGCAAGGGAGGGGCAGAGAGAGAGAGAAGATCTCAAGCTTCTGTCAGTGCAGAGCCCGACACGGGCTCGATCCCACCAACTGTGAGATCGTGACCTGAGCCCAAATCAAGAGTTGGACGCTGAACTGACTGAGCCATCCAGGCGCCCCTCAAATCCTTTACATACAGTGCATATAGCATTGCTCCCTAAACTCGATGAAGATTGCAACAAAAAGGAAATTACAGATCAATTTCACTTATTAGTATTGATGTAAAAATCTTGAATAAATCATCAGCAAGTATTATCCAACAGCGCATTACAATTAAGAAACTCTGACCAAGTAGGTTTTATTCCAGAAATGCAAGGGTAGATCAATATCAGACAATCCATTTTTATTGTCCATCATATTAATAGGGTTTGGGAGAAGAATAATATGATTGTCTCCATAGAACATAAAATGCATTGGGCATAATTCAACACCCATCCATGTGAAAAAGAATAAAGTGAGTAGACATTAATGGATGCTTCTTTAATTTATACTATGCATGGTGTGTGTGTGTGTGTGTGTGTGTGTGCATTTCATCCCCAAAACCATCATCTTACTTACTGGAGAAACCCCACAGCCTTTCTTGTTAAAGTGAAGGAAAAAGGGGCTTATATTTAACATTGTGTTAGGAGAATTACTCAATGCAATTAGGTAAATATAGAGCAATTAGAAGCCTAAGAACTAGAAAGAAAAAGGTAAAACTGTCTGTACTTCTCAATGATATCATTATCTATGTTTGAAAAATCACAAGGAGTAAAAGGAAAGTTACTTTTAATACTAAGATTATTTTGTAAAAAGGAAAACAACAACTTACAAAGTAGCAGGTTGCCAAAAAGCTTCATAGATTCACATATTCAAATGCAAGCCAGCATAACAGACTATGGTTATGAGAGAAAAACAGACAAAATACCATGGCATTAACTTACTAAATCATTTCATAATTCTCTATGAGGAAAACCATAAACACCTTGAAAGACACAACATTTGAGTTGAATAAATGGAAGGGAGCACCATGTTTATGAGTAACAAGATTCAATATCCTGAAGAAGCCAGTTATTCCTAAAAACAATTTATATGTTTAATATACTCTGTATAAAAATGCCATCAGATAGTTTTCGGAGGTAGCTTTCATCTGAAGGAAAATAAGCAAGAATAGTTGGAAAACCCTGGAGAAACCGAAGAGCAACAGATTGGGCTGTTTTCTACTAAATATTGAAAGACCATATAAAGCTTCTGTAATCGAAGTTTGCTTTTGGTTTAGGCAGATTGAGCAGTAGAACAAAATGGAAAATCTAGTAACGGATTTAATTGCGTAATGGCATTTCGCTACAGCACAAATGCAGTATTTTAAATAAATGCGTAATAGATGGTCTTTGAAGTAGCACAAGGGAAATAGGAAAAAGAAACATGGCATAAAAAAGATGTATTCCTTGTATCATTGTAAATATATGAGATTTACATATAAAAATATGCCATCAAGCAGGTACAGACAAAATTGTAGGTGAATTTCTCTGTAACTGGGTAGTAAGGAAAACTTTAAGTGTGACTCAAAACTCAGAAACAACAAGGAAAAAGGTTGATGAATTTGATCGCATTAAAAGATCCCCGTTGCGTGTCGATCACTCCCTCGTCAAAACAAAACCAAACAGCAATAAAAACATAAGCGGAGTGAAAAAGAAAAATAACACACTACAAAAATATTTGCAACATATTCACAAACTGTTAGCATTCCTAACACGTAAAAGCTTCTCAAAATAGAGAGGGGAAAGGAGGCCAACAACTGTCATGAAGGAAATTGGCTACAGAGACGGACACTCCCTCGGAGAAAACAAGACTCAAGTGGTTCTCAGCCATACGAAAAGCATTGTTTATAATGGGAAAAATGCAAATTAAAACAGCTATGGGATACATTTTCTCACGTATCAGATTGCAAAACTCCAAAAGATTAAAATAATCTGTTGGTAGATTGTGCAGAGACAGGCCGTCTTATACTGTGCTGTTAGGATTGCAAAATTGTACAATATCTATGGAAGAGAATTTGGCGATGTTGGGCAAAATTATGCAAACATTTTCCTATTTCATTTGGACCTAAGAGGGGTCTGATTGAATAAGCTATGGCATATTCAAGTGATGGAATACTAAGTATTTTTTTAAACAGAATGAGAGATATCTTTCTATATTACTTTAGGTCAATTTGTAAAGTATATTTTTATGAGAAGAAGCAAGATGGAGAAATGTGTGTATAATGTATTACAATCTAAGAAGAGAATATATATTCACACATATATTTACAGGCACATGTATCTTTATATTAAATTCTTATATTTATTCCTATATTAAGGATATAGGAATAAGTCATAAATGGACATTTTATTTTATTTTTTTAATTGTTTTTCAACGTTTATTTATTTTTGGGACAGAGAGAGACAGAGCATGAACGGGGGAGGGGCAGAGAGAGAGGGAGACACAGAATCGGAAACAGGCTCCAGGCTCTGAGCCATCAGCCCAGAGCCTGACGCGGGGCTCGAACTCACGGACCGCGAGATCGTGACCTGGCTGAAGTCGGACGCTTAACCTACTGCGCCACCCAGGCGCCCCAATAAATGGACATTTTAAAAGTTACCCAAAGTAGGAGGGAGAAAATGGAGTGGAGGGGACACGGACGGAAAAGTTCCAAATTTTTTGGAATATGTCTTATTTTGTATATTTGATTTTACAATTTTAAAACAATGTAGATCTTTCATATAATTAGAAAAGAAAATTAACTTTTAAAAAGCAACCCTTAGAAGTCAGGAATAAAATGAAACAAATGAACTTAAGTGTATATCAGGTTGAAAGCATAACCACCCAGAGAGTAATTATTCCAAGTTCTTTACAACACATGAGCTAATTTGCTTTTTGACATTAAGAACTGGAATTTTCAGAGTGTGAAGAGATGTAAGATGGATGAGATTATGTAGACAAACTCGTAGGGCTGATTTTGAATTTAAAATTTTGGTATAAATTTATGACATATTCTGTCTTAAAAGATATGTTTCTCTAGCTTCTTCCATTAAAAAAGTTTAGAAAAAAATACCCAACTCAGCTATAGTGAGAACCCCCAGGATGCAATGTGTCCTAAAGAAACGAAGACTTCTTGGAGAATGGCAGAACCCAGGTCCGTGCAGGAAATAAACGATGGCCCCTCAATATCGTGTTATAAAGGAACAAGAAAGTCATCCAAGATTACTGGGGTCAAGGTGCAAAGTTTCAGGACCCAACTTGGAAAGCTTGCCACAGACCACAGATGGGACAATTTGAGAAACAATAAGTACAGTCGGTAGTTTATGGGCTGGAAGACATCAAGTGACCAAGCCTAATCTAACTACTGCCCTAACTATCGCTATAGGATCGGAGGATAGATAAGGAGTCAGAGGAGCACGTTCCATGACACCACATGATAGAATCAGCAAAATCTAGATAATGAGAAATCTGTGGGACTCATGGCTCTGTCCTTTCAACCAGAATCATAAAATTGTAAGGAGAGAACAAAAATTGAGGAAGAACCTATAAGCCAAAGAGACATGAGCCATACGGATCAGTTGTAATCCGCGTATAGACCTTGTTTGAGTACCAATGTAAACAACTAATATGAATAGGAAGAAGACTCAAGGATATTAGAACACTGATTAGATTTTTGGCAATATTAGGGAACTGTGGCTGTCAATTTTTACCTATGTTTAAATGAAGAATTCCTGTCATTTAGAGGCATGTACAAAAATACTTCTATCTACTATGTGATTATAGATATAGATATAGATGATATAGATATAAATGGCATGATACTTATATTGTATATGCAATTGCATATTATATATGTATATATATATTATCACATGTTATATCTAATATATATCTATCAATGGCATGATATCTTGGATTTGCCTAAAATAATTGGGGGTGATTGAAATGAACATGTATAAAGAAATAAGCCCGGGCATGAGTTGACCATGTTGATGCTGGGTGGTGGGTACACTGGGGCTCATGCTGCCTACTTTTAGATATGTTCGCAAATTTCCATGATAAAAAGGCAAGAATCTTAATAAAAGTGATTGAGAAGAAAGATAATATCCATTACAATCCTTTCTGCTTCTCAAGGCAGGTGTGCCCTTTTCCTTTCATTCCCATTTCACTAAATCTGAACAAGTTCATGACCTTGATTAATTTTTTGATGAGAGATATTTTCTGCTCAATTGCTTTCATGGTATTTATTCCCGTAACAGAGGATTTCTTTGAAAGCAACTTTGCATGGAATATTGATATTATTCATGAGCACTTTTGTCATTCACAGTGGGTTTTTTTTACCCTGGTTTCTTTTCTCTATCTTGGCAAGATTTTAAAATGGTTTGAATAAAACTGACATCTTTTAAATTACCATCCTGTGATATTTCTTCGAACACACCAAAAGCAAAACCATAAACATTAGACATACTAATCTCTTAAGGATCTGTGCGGAAGTAAGAGTCACCTCTCTTCACCTTTTATTGACAAAGCAAACCATGTGGCCATGCCTCAGTGTAGACAAGTGAGGTGAGTTAACCTCTTATGGGAAAGACACCGAACGCTTACTTGTATTAATACAATCTATGCCACATAAAAATATTTTGAAAATGCTGACAATTGCAGCTAATTACTCCTCACTGAGTGGGAGCAGCAGAGTGATTATAAAAACAAACTTACTTAATGATATTTTTTCCTATATTGCTTTTAGAGCATAGTAATTCTTCAAGGTTGAGTCAAAGGTACTATTTTCTTTCAAATCTACTTTAGGCTCACTTCCTTTTGATTTGGGTAGCACGTTGAAACTTTTCACTTAGGGGCGCCTGGGTGGCTCAGTCGGTTAAGCATCCAGCTTCAGCTCAGGTCATGATCTCGCAGTCTTTGGGTTTGAGTCCCGCATCGGGCTCTGTGCTGACAGCTCAGAGCCTGGAGCCTGCTTTGGATTCTGTGTCTCCCTCTCTGTCTATCTCTCTCCTGCTCATGCTCTCACTCTCTCTCTCAGACATAAATAAACAAAAAATGAATAAATAAAAATTAAGGGCGCCTGGGTGGCTCAGTCGGTTAAGTGTCCGACTTCGGCTCAGATCGTGATCTCATAGTCCATGAGTTTGAGCCCCGCGTCGGGCTCTGTGCTGACAGCTCAGAGCCTGGAACCTGCTTCAGGCTCTGTGTCTCCCTCTCTCTCTGGCCCTCCCCCATTCGCGCTTTGTCTCTCTCTGTCTCTCAAAAATAAATAAATATTAAAAAAAATTAAAAATGAAAAAAAAGTTTTCACTCCCATGACATAGTAAAGAAAACATAACTTACTTTATTAATGGTGATCTTGGTTCCTTTATGAGTGGAAACAGTGGTCAATGGGAGAAAATAACTAACATTTCAGTCCACAGCTATGAATAACCAGACACTGATGTGACAGTCACCTCAATTAATGTGCTATGTCTTTGATTTTTCAGTCTCCGTTCCTCTCTTGGCTTCTTTTCTCCAAGATGGCATCTAAAGTGTAACTGATTGTGAAGCAGAGAGGAGACGTTGGGGGCCTCTGGGCCCCAGTGTCCTCTGGTTTCTGTGGGGTGTGGGTCTGGGTGCTTGAGTCCTTCTGGCCCCCGTTGTTGAGGTCTGTGGCTGGTGAACACGTGGCCATTTCCCGGTGGTGGCCCCAGCTTGCCTCTCCCTGGCACCACAGATTCTTCTCATGTCCTGGTTGTAATTCCCATTGGGTCACGGTCCAGGTGACCTTGCAGTCCTGGCCACTGGATGTTGTCCCACCATGATAACCTTCCACTCCCAACCCCCGCAATCTCACCAGCCAGGCCCTCAGTGGCCACAACTTTCTGTCTCTCCTGCAACAAAACCAAGGACGGTTTGGGAGAGTTAAACCTCAAGTCCCCCTGTGCTGGACAAAGCTGCACATCTACTGTGCTGTGGGAAGGCTCCCAGAAACACAAAGGGGAAACGGAGGCAGAGGAGTCTGCACCATTGGTGATTCCACGCCTAATCCTTACCTCACCCTCTCCGGCCTCTCACTGACTCGTCTCTCCCTCTCTTTTCTCTTCTTACATTTCATGGGACCAGAAAGGAGCACCCTTTTCTTACATTGCCCCTGACTCCCATCTTCCTCTTACCTTAGAGGATCGAGGTAATGGCCTCTACCTCTTGCATAGAAAGAAAAACTCTTACAATTAAAGGAGAACACACAGAGCATGGGTCTTCTGGCTTTGAGGCACATAGGATAAGGGAGGAGAAAAAGGGACTGGAAAAGCCTTCCCCCTCAACGACGCCTGGCCTTCAGCTCTCTTGCCCTGTTGTAAGATCTGGTGAATGTCAGATGCGGGCTGTTGCCCCCTTCTTTCTCTTAACTGTTGTGATAAATTCTAATCTCCACTTAGCCGTGTGGATTCCGTGTGGTGGCCGATGCACAAAGTCATGAAAGGTGGAAAGGAAAACTCGTAAGTGATTTTCAAAATGTTGTTCCATTATATTTATCTTCTCTGTTCTACCCTATTCTTACAAAATACAAATTAGTATCAGAAAGTAAATATATACGTGTGTATTTATACATGGTATACATTCTAAGAGGGTAATATAGTTTTATTACTAATTTTAACTCTGACACACGTGATCGATTCTACTTTCTGTATATAGTAATATATATATATATATATATACGTATTTATACACACATGCACAAGAAATAATGTATATGTATTTAAATTATAACTCAGGTAACTCAACCACACGACAGTGATCAGCATTCTTCATCCACTATTCAAAAGCAAAAGGTATTCATTTTTCTCAGTGGTAAGGACAAATGCACAAACATGACTTGATTATGTCAGTGCCCAATCATGGGATAAGTATGGGTTTGTTTGGAAGAGTGAATTTGCAAATGACTCAAGTAAAACGTTAGGCGACAAGCAGGACACGGATTGCGCAAAGCATAAGATGTTAATGAGATGGTAAGTAGTTGAAGCTTAGCGTTGCAGCCAAGGCCAATGGTGGCGAAAAACCTGAGCAAGAGCCAGTGGTTCAGCTCCAACACCAGAGATGCAAACTTAAGTCATATCAAAGCAAAGATCGTCGGCTCTCCCACACCCCTTCCAGAAACATTTGTGCACGATCTCTTACCATAATATAATTTTTCTAAAGCCCTCTGAAAGCTACCTGGCAAAAGAACCCAAAGCCAGATCTGGACCTTATGAGTTGAAAAGGATTATCTCCTCATCACATGGGGACATTCCCCGAAATCTTACTGCGGTCTGCTTTGACAATAGCTTTTGGGCCATGATTTCTCATGTACGTTTCTTTCTAGAGTACCTTCTCTGCGATTGCTCCGAATACAATGATCACTTTTTAGTTCCTTCACTGATAAGGCACATAAGGTTGGATTCTGTTGAGTCACATTTTTTTGTGCCCTCAAATTGTACAAACCGTAGGAGCGTTTATTGCGTGATTGGTGCACACACCCACTGACATACACATGCATACACACGACTTGCTTCATAAGGTAGAATTGCTTCCATACAACACAGGATTTATAGGTAACCTGATGGTAAATGAAATTCTGACTTTAATGTAATCCTCCACTTACAAATGGGTTGTGTTCCAGGGTGCCTGGGTGGCTCAGTTGGTTGAGCAATGGACTTCGGCTCAGGTCATGATCTCACGGTTCGTGGGTTCGAGCCCCGCGTTGGGCTCTGTGCTGACAGCTCGGAGCCTGGAGCCTCCTTCTGATTCTGTGTCTCCCAGTCTCTCTGCCCCTCTCTCAGTCATGCTGTCTCTCAAAAATAATAAACATTAAAAAATATTTTTTAAAAATGGGTTGTGTTCCAAACAAGTGTCAGTCACTAGTTTTGTTTTGTTTTGTTTTGTTTTTTTCCTTTGTGAAGAAAGCACGGCTATGGAAAGTTGCAGGTAGTGGATAGGTTCTTAGACAAGCGACCGGACGTTCGTGTACAGAATGCTAGTCCTCAAAGCCCTTTGAAGCTAATGAGTCTTCTATCTTTGTTTATTTTTTAAAAAAAGAATGAAGCCTGTATAATATAGAGAGATGACCAAACCACAGGACAAGATGGCGGTCCAGGTGGGGCTGGAGTCTGGGACTCCGACCCCTCGCGTGGAATGCTTTTACGGTGGCTTCTAATACACAGCATGTTCTTAACTCATGCAACAGTTAAACTGTCTGAAAATACCAACAAAAATGTTGTGGGTTTTTTTTTTTTATCATGAGCTTAAATTTGTCAGAATAGACTAGGTTACTCCGGGGCCCCAGATTACTCTGACATTCTTGTGACCTAAGGAAAGTTTGTTCCTTGCTCTTGATACACGGCCATGGCAGGGAATTTGTTCTCTGCAGCCACTTGAGAAGCCACGTAAGTGGAGAGTCTGCTGTCTTGTGATTGCGTTATCGTGAAAGATGGTAGAAGATGCTGGAAATAAAACAAAAATAACAAATGCATTAAAAAAAATGATTCTTGAATCTTAGTGCTTGAATAAAAGGAGGTCGTGAGGAGAGGGGGCTCATCCATTCTGTCTGTGAAGGAGGGCCCTGAAGGAGATATCTGAGTACTTTCATGGAAGGGTTTGAAAAGCTGGGTCCTGGTTCTTTTCTTGGATGGGGAGTTACAGTGGCACGATCCGTGACTTAATCAGACTTTGTTAAGATTGTTCTTGGACTTGTGAGGAGAAGGGAGACATTTAATGCACACGCTCACGTGTAATAGATCTTAATTTCACAGCCCCATTTGGCAGATAAGATAGCTGTTATCATTTCCACTAGATGGACAATGTGAGGGGGGAGCTCAATGGAATCTGAGCTAGAAATATTAGTTGAGCAGTTGTTAGGCTGTGAGAACAGAGTTCTGGACAAGATAAAGTGCATTCTTTCATGCGTGTCCATGGACTCAAGGCTAGAAAGGGACGGGCAGAGGACTGGAATCAAAATTTCCTAATTGCTGGTCAACAGCTCCGAATTCTACTCTATGTTGTTTCAGCTAGAGGGCAAATGTCAGGTATGATGAACGAGCCTAACACTGGAATCTTTTGCCCTTGAGAGCAGGTATAAAAAATATTCTTCGTTAATCTCACTGCTGGGGCTTTTGGTCTGGGTGAGCTGAGACAAAGATACTGTCTATGTAAACAGCCCCTCCCCTTCCTCCCCCCCATCCCTGATCTCCTCCTTCCCCAAACCAATATCTACGTGAATCTACTGGGACACCCATGGGACTCCTGAAGTTGGTGAAGGAGGGAGAGGCTTTAGTTGAGAAGGGTAGAGTATGGAGTAGTTATTAGAACAGCTACTCCCTTTCAAATTCTGCACATTTTGTCTGAGATACTTGGACGATGGGTGTTCCTGAGAAACATGGTATTCCTCTGGGCGTGAAGTACGAGCTAAGAGTTAACAGAAATATTCGGGAGATACCTTGTGAGACTCACCGGCAGTGGCACTGGATTGGGTAGAGAGGACTTCCCCTAGCTTTGCAAGGACCCCGCGCGCTCTGGCAGGGTGAGGTCCGCGTGTTCAGGGGACAGAGACTGCCTTTGGCGCATGGACAGTGGCATTTGCCTGATGCATAGCGATGATGGCAAGGCTGTTTCAAGTGGCTTTATGCAGATCAGGACGAGTGGGGTAGGAGAAGGAGAGCACAGTAGGGAAGATGCTGCTGCCTGACTGGGCCGTGGGCCCGTGCGAGAAATAGATGGAGACTCTCTCAGTTGATAAAGAGCCGTCACAAGGTCTTCTTATGGTGGCTGGGAGAGCTCCACAGCCAGTGGACATTAGGATCACATGCCCTTAATAGCATGTAGATTCTCTTGTGAAAAAAAAAAATCAGCCAAAGAAACCCATTTTAATACCTACATTACTACCCCGCTATGGGCGCGGTTGCTCTCTTTAAGATGAAAATATTTCCTGTGCTGTAGAATGGAACGCTTGGTATAGTTTTAGGCAATGCGTTGCTTTCAAGAAAGTATAGGAAACCATTTCAGAGCACTTTCTGAAATCATACTGCAGGATGTCGTGCTGGTAAGCTGGGAATAGCTCATGGGAGTCAACGTCTGCTTGTTTGGGGAACCCAGGAGTGTATTAAAAGCACATTCCACACGTTCTGGTCCCAGCTTCAGTCTTCAGCACTTGATATTTATAACAGGATGACAGGTTTCCTTTTGTACTTTGTCTGGGCCATTAAATGTGGCCGTGGCATTGCACGCTGTTTCATAGCATGGAAATGAAATACTCGGTCAGATTGATGTGTCCTCTCTTCCTGGTTACCGATGAATGGAATGGCTGGCACATTCTCTCACTGCCACGGGCATTCAGATACTTGCTTGTCTTTGGCTGGGAAAACAGACAGCAAGCAGGCTGCATTTCCCCTTTGCGCAAACTGTTACTTCCTTAATTTACGTGTAGAGGTTGAATATTTCATGGTAAACGCTTACAACAGAAACCTTCAAAATGATCTTCCAAGGCTATTATCCCATAGCTCAATAAGAATCGTTTATCTTCTTGTTCAGGAAGCATGCCTTAAAATAGTTTTGCTACCAGAAATGACAGAATTTTTCCAAACGGACTTGCCATCCCCGCCCCCCCCCCAAATGACTTAGGGGTATTTTATCTCCTTGCCTAGGTTTCCTCTTACCCTCGTGGGGAGAGCATCTTTATATCTTGAAAATAGCCGTCTGCCTTCTCCTGATGGAGGTCCTTCAGACTTGCATCCCCGTCGAGAGATTGCAGAGTTAGGTCAGCCAACCAATGCAACAGAAACTCAAGCTAAGTGAATTACAGGAAGGATGTGTGCACTGGGGTGTATGTTTGCAATTCCATTTTGGAAAATATCTCTTTTTTTTCTTCATTTCTTTGCTTTTTAGATGAAAAAGTAATTCGTGTTCAGTGGTGAAATTTTGAAAAATTGAAAAAGTTGAAAACGAAATGAAATAGGCAGAAGTTCTACCAATCTTTCCAACGTTTGGGAACGTTTCCTTCTAGTCATTCTTCTCTGTGGCTCTATATGAGTATTTTTCTCCTTTTGTCTTATCTATAACTCCCTGCCTTCTTTCTTCTTTCCTTCCTTCCTTCCTTCCTTCCTTCCTTCCTTCCTTTTTCTTCCTTCCTTCCTTCCTTCCTTCCTTTTTCTTTCTTTATTCCTTCCTTCCTTCCTTTTTCTTTCTTTATTCCTTCCTTCCTTCCTTCCTTCCTTCCCTCCCTCCCACTCTTTCTTTCGTTTCTTTCTTTTTTTCTCTCTTTCTTTCCTTTCTTTCTCCTTCCCTTCCTCTTTCTTTCTTTCTTTCTTTCTTTCTTTCACTATTCAGTTTTGAATCATGCTTCTCCTCCTTCCTCCGCAAAACAATAATGCTGTTTAAAGAAGAGAATATATGACTTTGATTCAGAAGCCTTTGATTCAGAATACTCAGGTATCCATTCTCCCTTTCTTGCTGTCGCTATCCGTACCAGTGCAATTAGCCAAGGTGTCTGTGCTCCTGGGAGCTGTAAGCTTGGGGCAGAGTGTGGGGCCTGGAACAAAAGCAGCTTACTGTACAAGCGTGCGATGACCTCTCCCTGAGCCTAGGACATGTGCTGCTTTTCATTTAATTTTGTAGTGCAGTGTAAAGTATAATCTAATGAGCTATACACTTTAAGACAAAAAGGAAAAGGGAGTGAAACCTACGGCTGTGTCAGCCCAACGTCACCCCGTCCCTGTAAGCCTCAGGGACTGGAAGTGGGGAACAGAGAAAAAGGGCAGGTAGTGTTTGCTAAGGGCGTTTTCTAAGTATCAGAAGGTAGCATTGTTATTGAGGCGTTGTAACAAAATAAAAAAACAAAAAAAACAAAAGACAGAACCTAAGAAACCTGACCATGTCAGCAGAAAAAACAAAACGCATTAAGGGGAAATGGTGTGACTTTGAAAATCAATAAAGAGAAAATGGACCAAGTCTCTTCACCATAGAGGCAGACTATGTATTTATTTACTTCGTGTTTATTCCCTCCTTTTTTCCCCCCATTACATTATGCTAGAATATTAAAACACTAGTCTAGATTTCTTCACGTTCCCCAGTTCTATCCCCACGAACTCTTCCTTACTTCCGTGTGTGCTTACTCTCCTCTCAACCGATACCCTCGCAGATGTTGGTATCGCAGCCTTTGTACCAAGAGTGTTTTCCCCAGATTCTTTCTTTCCCTACCACCAAAGACTTCCCAAAAGTTATCTGACTTGGTTCAAATCCTTCTTTTGCTTGTATCTCTGCGAATTGCATTGATAGAAGGTGACTTCTGGAATGCAATTTCCTTTACATTAGCGGCTGCCATTTTGTTCAAGGAGTCGCTATTTCCGTTTCGGTGGCTGACCTCTGAAGCCATACTGATTTCCATCCTCTCCCCTGGGCCACACTGACAGTGTAGGTGAGAAATCACAGGACTGTTCCAGGGCAGCCGTGACACAGAGACTAAGAAAGCCCTAGAACCAGCTTATTGTGTGCCCCTTCGCCTGTGAGAGCCCTGAATTGGAGATGAGGGAGGGTGGAGAAAGTTCCGGATGGCGGCTGCAGAGTGGAGAATGGATATAAAATGAAAGACTTGGGGCTTCATCCCTAAGCAGAGCATCCACAAAAGTGTGGTCAGAGGCGAGCCCAGCCACTGCTTTATTTTGTTTCAGATTTGTGCGTTTTAGGACTAGTAATGTTCATTTATTTATTTTATGTATGTATGTATGTATGTATGTACTTACTTTTACAAATCCTCTCCTTTCTTTTGCTATAGGAAGAGAGAATGTAACATCTGGAAAGCCAAAAACAGATTTTCTTTTTCTTTTCCTGTGCCTATAGAATGAAGGTATGAATTCTGTTAGAATCCTGTAAAGTCGTTGAGTTTTCTTTTCAGCTCAACCTTTAACCCACACGTGACATAATCAGGCTCGATTATATATTTTAATAAAAAAAATTTTTTTTCATTATGTTACAAAGCCATGGCTGTTAGCTTAACATTATATAGTTCTGGGTCGTAAATATATGAAATCTTCAATATAAATCATAAAAATTTCACATGTAAGCGTTCTTTCCCTTTTAAAGGGGAGAAAATAGCAGACCCATCCTATCTGTGGACAAATAAACATATTTTTGGCAGTTTTTGGATACACACGTTTGAATTCTCCTATGTGTGGGTGTGTATAAAATCTAGAAAATGAGGGGTGCCCGAGTGGCTCAGTCAGTTAAGCATCTGACTTCGGCTCAGGTCATGATCTCATGGTTCATGAGTTCCAGCCCTGTGTTGGGCTTTGTGCTGACAGCTTGGAGCCTGGAACCTGCTTCGGATTCTGGGTCTCCCTCTCCCCTCTGTCCCTCCCCGATTCACACTATGATACTCTCTCTCAAAAATAAATAAAGATTTAAAAAAAGTAAAATCTAGAAAATGAATTTACTTTTCCCATTTTTTTTTATACTATAAAATCAAAGGGCAATTCATTGCCATTGTTGCTAATTTTCCTGATAGGTTTTATAATTCTGGAGAAAATGTTTCTCGATTAGTGACTTTGCTGTTGCTTCAATGCAGTTCTTGCCACTTGTGATTTTTCCAGACCTTGTTCTTATTATTAAGAACAAGCTGCTCAGATGGTTGTTACTCCAGAAGCACCATTCATCAGGAATGTTAACCGGTCTCGTATCTAATTCTGGGTCCCTCTGAGGCAGCCCAGACAGACATGGATTGAGCAATCAGAGGCAACTGTTGGTTTTCACTGATTTGGTTGAAATCATGAACAGTCACTGGTGAGTATGGAAAAATTTCCTTGTTGTTCTGATCCTTTCATAGTTGCATCATCAGCATGGCTTCATGAGGAGGACAGTATGCACTTGCTTGCCCGTTCTCACCATTGTCAATTCTGTATTTAAGAAAAAAAATTCTAGGGGCACCTAGGTGGCTCAGTTGGTTGGGTGTCCGCCTTCAGCTCAGGTCATGATCTCACGGTTTGTGGGTTCGGGCCCCGCGTCGGGCTCTGTGCTGACAGCTCAGAGCCTGGAGCCTGTTTTGGATTCTGTGTCTCCTTCTCTCTCTGCCCCTCTCCCACTTATGCTCTGTCTCTGTCTCTCTCTCTCTGTCAAAAAGAAACAATCATTAAAAAAAAATTTTTTTTAAAGAAAAAGAATTCTAGTTGCTAGAGACAGATTAAGCTCTATTAACGTTGCACATCTGATTGGGGTGGCAGGCAGTTGTTTATTAATTTTTCAGACTCCTGAGGTACGAACAAGTCTGACAACACCCTTCACCGGGGCTCTTAAATGTCTTGAGAAATGCGGTTTAGGGGAAAGAGCTGCTTATGTACGGCTTTGAATTTTGATGCTCTCCCTAGATCTGTGAATCGGAGCAAATCTTTGAACCCATGTCAGTCTTTGCTTCTCATCTGCAAAACAAGAATAACAGTATCTGTTCCGGACGATTTGTAAAGCACCTAACAGTACCTTTGTGCAACCATTCGCCACATATGGATTCCCTTCCTTCTTCTAGAACATGTCTCTGTGGGGTTTTAATAGAAGCCCCATCCTTCACTCAAGTGGCCTAACAATGGCCTGTGACAGAAGCTCTCCATTCCTTCGACTGTATTTATCATCAGGCTGGGAGGCCTCTCTACGAATCCAGTCCAAAGCCACGGCATGGCATAATTCCCTTAAGTATGTAAACTTTGCAGCCATTTGTTTGGTTAACCTTCTGCTGCTCTCTCTAGATGCTTGACCTTTGATGAGTCACTGAGTCTGTCTGTTCCTCTGTTGCCTCCTCTGGAAATGAGTTTATTAACAGAACCGACCCTGTGGGTTGTGAGGGATTTAAATGAGTTAAGATTTGTAAAGGGTTTAAATCAGTGGCTCCCACATTGTTAGTTCAATACATATCAGTTGCTCTTATCGATCTAATTAATTTGTGTTTAAAATTCCTCCTCATTGCAGTTAAAACATAGGCAACCTTTATCATCTGTAGGTATGTTTTAGATCATGCAAATATTTTCAGTCCGATCATCTCATTCAAGCCTCCCCCAGACTCTAAAATAATCATTACCACCCCCTTTTTACAGATGCAGAAACTGATGCCCAGAAAGTTTAAGTACTGTGGGTCTCCCCCGTGACTAATAAAAAGCAAATGATGGAAATGCGGGTTGGTACAAATTTTTCTGATCCCAAATCCCATGCGTTGTCCCCGCAATGCAACAAATGTTTGATTGGTTTTTAGGATGGCAGGTTGTGTATCATTAACTCAGGATTGTGCTAAGAGGTTTTTATATATTTTAGAAAACAAGGTAGTCAAACTCATGGAATTGAGTGCCAGAGTCCACGGTGTTATATATTTGGGGGGTCACATAGGAAGCAACAGCTTCCAAATGAGGTACTTAGCCGTAGTACCTAATTTTGGATAAGGTATCGATAGTAGGTTGACTTTTTAGAGAAAGCCAAGATGTAACAAACTGGATACAGAAAAGGCGAACAACAAGGAAAAATGGCTAAGTTGGTTTACATTGAAATTAAGAACTTCTGCTTATTAAAACTACAAGAGTGTGGAAAGACAAGCCAGAGAACATAGAAAGTATTTGCAACACCCTTATCTGACAAGATTCATTCCTACCCTTGTTTCTTACTGTGAAAACCAATAAGAAAAAAGCAGAGAACCCAATAGAAAAGTGGGCACAACGACTCTAATAGGTAATTTAGCAGCAAAGGATTTCTAAAATGCCAATAAGCATATGAAAAGAACTTCAAATTTCTTAGTCATTGGGGAAACGCAAGCTGCAGTTCAATGCCACTGGGCACCAACCATATGGCTATATCGCTGATGGCAGGATAAATAGACACAGCCAGTTTGGGAAACTGTGCAGCAGAACACAGCATATCCTATGGTCTGGAAGTTTCACTTTTAGATAGATACCTACCATTCAGATAAACACGTACATTAGTGAACCAAAAAAACATGTATAAGAATGTCCAGAGAGGCCCCATTTGTAATAACCTCAGACCGAAACACCCCAAACACCCATCAGTAGAATGGATAAATTAACTGTGCTAATTTCTCACAATAGAACGTTCTACAGCAAGGAGAATAAATGAACACAAACAGCAAAATGATTTTTATGTACATAATGTTATGCTTAAGGAACCAGACGCATGGGAGTATACATGAGAAAGTACTATCAAGTTCAATGCAGGCGAAATTTATCTTCGATGATAGAAGGGAGGCTCGTGGTTGCCCTTGCTGGGGAGTAATGACTGCAGGGTGCTCAGTAGGATGTTAGGGCAGTTGTCTTCATCATCTGTGGGGAGACGCACTCCAAGACCCCTAATGATGCCTAAAACCATGGATGATACCAAACCCTATATAATGCTATGCTTTTTCCTACACATACACACCTATGTTAAGTTAAATTCATAAACTAGGAACAGTAAGAGATTAGCAACAATAACAATAATAAAATAAAGCAAGTATAAAATGATGCTGTAATAAAAATTATATGAATATGGTCTCCTTCTCTCTCTCTTTCAAAGTATCTTATTGTACCGTACTCCCCCTTCTGCTTGAGATGCTATGAGATGAAAAACACGAGATGAAGCAAGGTGAATGACGTAGGCATGGCGACACATTAGGCTACCATTGACCTTCTCACCATGTGTCAGGAGGCTCATCTCTTTCCAGAGCGGGGTTGATCCCCAGTAACTGAAACCGATAAAGGAGGAAGGACGATAACGTTCTCTTTCTTTGCACGGTGTTGGCTACCAGGGTGGGTGGGCTTCCTTTGTGAACATTCAGCACCCTATTCCCTCAGAACTGGTGCCCTCCTTTGGGGTATGTTACACCTCGGTATAAAATCAAGAAATGGATTTGGTTGAGACAATCTTATATATCAGAAAGTATCCAGCCTTTTTCCTAAATAACACACAGATTTTTCTACTCCTCCGTAGAGGAGTTCTGAGAGAAGCCAACTGTAGACGCACGTTCTGTCTTAGGAGGAAAGGGAGCTTTAAGACCCTTGACAGGAAAGGCGTCTGTGGAACAGAAAGGGTGGTGACCAGTTTGGACCTGGGCCTACAGCAGCTCTGGATTTAGGACAGCACAGATTTTTCACTCCCCGAAGCCCCGTGAAAGGATGAGGAAAGTTGACTCTGGCAGTCTGAGCTTGACAACGGTCACACAGCCTCCATGAAGCTTCTGGCCAGATTCATGCCATTTTCCAAAGAGCCAGCAGCTGTCCTGGCATCCTTCTTTTGAGGTCTGATAGTCAGAAACACTGTCCATGCCAGGCTCTGTTGATCTTTCCAGGCTAAGGACCTCAGGACTGAGCACACTGTGTGCAGTTCTTCCCCCCGGTTCAAGGGAGAAACCGTCACTCACGAAGGACATTCGGCGTAAGCCGATTCAGGAAGGCACCACGGTGACAGAGGACATTTATATCTCAGCTGCTTCCTGACCCTCTTTATTTTGCCTCATCCCCTTGTTGTATTTAAACAAATTTAAACCACCGTTCTGCTAAAATACTGATTTTTTTTTTTGAACACGCCAAGGTTACTGAGTGGGAGATTTTTGAGCCTCTGAGACCCCACTCTCCTCTTCTTTTCTGTGACAAGGACAACTCTGCTCAGGCCACATCATAGTCACCTACCGCCACCTGATGCAGTAAAGGACAAGGTGATGGATGTGGAAGCTAGTGGCACACTTAGTGTGTGGGCCAAGTGTAATACCTCTCTTCTCTTTCTGATAACATTCTTTTCAGTAATCATCTTGAAATGACACGAATAATAATAGTAGCCAGAAAACAAATATCGACAATACACATTATTTATTTATTTATGTATGTATTTATTTATTTATTTTAGAGAGAGAGAGAGAGAGAGAGAGAGGGAATCTTAAGCAGACTGCACACTTAGCGAAGAGCCTGATGTGGGGCTCAATCCCACAACCCTGGGGTCACGCCCTGACCAAAATCAAGAGTCAGATGCTCAACCGACTGAGCCACCCAGGCACTCCAATAAACATGTTTTTTTTATTGAATCTCCTAGTCATGTCAACAAAAACAATAATGTTAAATAAAATATAACAAAACTGAAAGGTCTTCCAACGGTCCAGTTGAGGTTACTGTCAAAATATCACACTCTACCTTTAGCAATTAAACATTTAATCAAAGTTCAAATGTAAACATATTATTCAAATTCAGCAAAACTTTTCATGCTCATGCACTTACCAGGCAAAACTTTTGTTCCTTTCCCTTTTCCATTTCAAACCTAAATAAAAACTCCACTGGTCACCTAGGGTGACAGAACTGAAGTAACTCAAGGTCTGTGTGTCTGTTTTCATTGTTCATTTAGATTATGTTTTTAAAATTTTTTTTTCAACGTTTATTTATTTTTGGGACAGAGAGAGACAGAGCATGAACGGGGGAGGGGCAGAGAGAGAGGGAGACACAGAATCGGAAACAGGCTCCAGGCTCTGAGCCATCAGCCCAGAGCCCGACGCGGGGCTCGAACTCCCGGACCGCGAGATTGTGACCTGGCTGAAGTCGGACGCTTAACCGACTGCGCCACCCAGGCACCCCTAGATTATGTTTTTTAATGCAGGAATATATTGTCTCTAGGGGTTAGAGAAGTTAACTGCACCCGAGGTAACACGGAACCTTGCTGTTAAGCATGTATTCTTCAAATGAACATGTATAATTGAGTCTGCTTGTGTTGGGGGCTGACTGTATAACTAGGAGTTTTCTGGAGACCTGGGTGGCTCAGACGGCTGTGCATCTGACTCTTGGTTTGGGCTCAGGACTGTGATCTCATGCCCCGTGAGATCGAGTCTTGGGTCAGACTCTGTGCTGACAGTGCAGGGCCCGCTTGGGATTCTCTCTCTCTCCCTCTCTCTCTCTCCCCCTCTTCCTGCTTGCACTCTGTCTCTCGCTCTCAAAATAAATAAATAAGCATTTTTTTTAATGCATTTTTCAAATGAACGTGTGTGGTTGAATCTGACCGTGTTGGGGGCTGACTTGTATAGCTAAGAGTTTTCTGAGTTACCTTGTAGAATGCAAATGTGTGTTAAAGTAATAAAATACATGCCTACTGGAATCATACTATAGAAATCAGGATGGAGTCACTCATGTCAAGAGGTCGCATGTCAAGCAGTGACGTGAGCGACCAAAGGTGTTGCAGCTAAGACCAGACAGCTCCCAAACCAGCACGGGCTGAGGACATCCAGAACTGATAACTGGCAGAACCAGAGGGAGTCTGCCATAATCCAAGACTGATTAAACTCCTTTAAAAAGGGAGGATATTTTGCAGCAAGCTGTCAGACTCTTCTGAAGCTGACCCTTTCATGTCTTATCACATCAAGAAGACAACTGCCACCCAAGGCCCTACCCCAGTGATTTCTGAACATAACAGAGATACTCCACTGCTTGATCATGAGAAGCAGCACGTGCCATGAGCTGACCCTGACTCGACCGAGGCCTCCCTCTCAACTGTGGGCTCACCACCTGACTTCACACTGGGTTCCTTAACTTCCTACCCCTTGTTGTACCTTGTTTGCTGTGTGACTTTGTATCGTGCGTGTACGAAGCCAAGTGAACATGTAGGGAGTGTCATTGAGTTCGGAATCCTGAACCTGCCTTATGTTAACTTTGGTTCATGACCGGATAAAGGCGACACCGTGGAAAGGCGACAATTTGTGTGTGCACCTTCATAGTATGCTCGTGACACGCGCACATTTTTTTATTAAAGGTCAGCAGCTCAACACCAACAACCAAAGCAGCCCAATATACGAAATGAGTAAAGATACACACACTGCTCCAAAGAAGATATACAAATGCCCAATAAACACACGAAAAGATGCTTAGTATCACTAATCACTAGGGAAATGCAAATCAAAACCACAACGAGATATCACCCCACACCCATTAGTATGTTTGTGATCAAAAATAAAATCCGAAAACAGTAAGCGTTGATGAGGATGTGGAGAAAATAGAACCCTTACGCATTGCTTAAGGAATACAAAAAATTGTGTGGCTGCTGTGGAAAACAGTAGGGTAGTTCCTGAAAAAAATTAAAAATTTTAATAAATTAAAATTAGATGACCATATTATCCAGCCATTCCACTTCTGGGTATATTCCTAGAATAATTAAAAAGCGGGGTCTTGAGGAGGTAACTGGATGCTGATATTCACAGCAGCATGATTCACAATAGTCACAAATGGAAGCAGCCCAAGGGTCCCCTCACAGATAAGTGAACGAGTAAAGTGCAGGGGACACGTACAAGGGAAAGGTAGTTAGCCTTAAAAGGGAAGGGAATTCTGACACATGGTACAATGTGAATGAAACTTGAGGACACTATGCTAATTGAAATAAGCCAGTCATAAAAAGACAAATATTGTATGATCTCCCTAATGCTCAGTCGGTCTTCGTATTCCATGAAGTCGTTTTGGATAGATGTCCTGAAGTCCCCACCTCCAAATCTCCCCCTCTTCTCACCATCACCTCCAGGTCCCTTCTGCCCCTATCATCCCCCCTGCCCCCACAAAGTGAAGAGTAGGGGTAGGATCTACTTTGATTGCTGCAGAGTCTCTGATCCTTAAAAGTCTTCAGAGTAGAGGGGCCAAAGATCAAGGGCCCTTTCTCTGGCCACTGTAGATCTTCTCCCATATCACAATCTCCCTGTATATTCACGCTACCAAGGACGTTGATACTTTTCTCTGGTTTAACAAGGTGTCCATGAACCACCCACAGGGAAGGAGCTGGGAGGGGATGTGGGCAGAAAGTAGGGACAAGGGAGAAAAGGAAAAGTCTTGCCATGACTGGGTTTGAGGCCTTCACCCATGGTTAGGGCAGGTGGGACGTCCTTTGAAGTCCTTTCATTATTAAACTGTGAGTCAGTATGAAAATCCTCAGAGGGTTCACCGTGGGAGGTGATGTGCTGGGTAGACAGGGGACCATGTTGCCTTTTACGCAGAGAAGGTTGTTCGTGTTCTTCCAGATCTCTTCATTCTCTTTGGACTTGCAGGGCAGGAGGATATGCTATCCCAACATATGCCATTTTGACATAAGGATTAGTTTGACCTGAAAGCAACTGAGAATAAGTGGATGAAAGAAAAGCTTTCTGCCCTGGTCCCATTTGTCTAAAAGCAGGGCACAAAATCGCAAAGGTGTCTCCCCTCCCCTCCCTACCATGAAGAAAGAAGTTGGTCACCGGACCCTTATCATCCCAGTGATGGCACCGTAAGAGTCTACATAACCTTCCTTGCTTCAACTGCCTCTTATCCACCTTTTCACATATATTTGCCTTTGTCAGCCCTAGAAGTTCAGAGTCCTTTGCTTTGGTCTTGCCGCTTGTCCCTTTCTCTGTGACAATTTGTTGTTATTTTGTTAATGTGCTCCATAAGCCCATGTTTTGACTACCTCTTTGCTTATATACACGCACGATGCTTCCATGTATATGCACAATGCACAACAATAAGCTTCCGTGTGTTTCTCTCTTGTTACTATGCCTTTTGTTAGTCTAATTTGCAGGGCCTCAGATGAAGAACCAAAGAGGGGCAGAGAAGAAAATATTTTTTTTCCTCCACTGCAAACATTACCACAAGGAAGGATAGCCAATGAGTGAGGGTAATCTGGGCTTTGCTGTGAAAGTGTAGGTAAAGAAGGAAACTGTTCCCCTCAAATATGTGCTATTCAAACATCATATGTGAGCAAACTGGCCAACCTGCGGCACACTCCAAACATCTGAAATTGGGAGGTCCAGTCCGTGCTTCCCTTAGACAGTCTTCATGCTGTGCTATTCCCGGGGGCCCCTTGGCATATCTGATTTCATCCTGATTCCACTATGCTTTGCTAGTGATCCCAGAATAGTCTCCTTATCTTTACCTTATATTCCACTATGACCTTGTTTGTTTGTGTTTTGTTTTGTTTTGTTTTGTTTTTGAGAAAACCATTCTGTTTTGTCGCCAGCACCTTCCCACAGGCCTCCCACAGGGGAATGCTCCAGTCCATCTGACCAAGGCTGGGATCTCCCAGAATCAAGACGCAAAGTGGACACCTCCCTCCTCTCCTCTTGTCAGGATTAAATCCTCATTTGTGGGGAAGTCTACATGTTGACTACAAAGAGCGTTCCATGGGGTCTTCTGTCCGTTGCCGGCTTTTCCTCCCCAAGGATCTCTGGACTTGAGCAAGTCTCACGATTTGCTTTGGGTCTCTCCTTTCTCTTTCTACATGCCTCCTCTTCGTCTTCTGGTTTCTGGGTTCCTCTTCTGTGCCTCATAGTCTTCTCGCGGGCTTTATTCAGTGGGACGGCCTGTTCTGGCTTCAGGGCCCTACTGATTGCCAAGAACTCTTGGTCTCTGATTATACACTTGCCTGAAGTCCGGTTTTAAGTACAGAGTTGGTACAGTTAAATATCTATAAAAGACACATTTCTCTCCAACAGGCTCTGCACAGTGCTAGCTGTCCTGCTAGTTTATGGGACTTCCTTGAAAGTTCTAGCACAGTCTCTTGCTTCTATCTGAATTGTCTATTACTTGGCACGCTGGATTCTCTTTGCGTGATCAGCTTTCCCTGTGAGCTGTGGGGACCTCTTAGAGCTGCTAGTTGCTTGGAGCATGAACTGAAAACTGTTGCCCTCAGGGGCAGGTCTATGACCTTCGGCGTGTGGAGGCCTTAGTCTCCTGATGGTGGCAGCTCATGAGCAAGGCTGCACAGTCACTCCAAGGCCAAAATTGTACAAGCTGTTCTTTCATATCCACTATCGCGCTGTGACCTGAATTATCTTGCATTAAACCTGAGTTCTAAGAGATGTTCTAAAAGTAAAAATGGCCTGGAGATGAAAGAAAATCCTGGAGACCTACCAAGAAAATTCCTGTCTTCAAGATTTGCAATATACATGAAAAGCTCTCAGAAACCTTAGAGTAACAAGCTTTCTTGATTTTGTTCAGTGCAACGTATCCCAAACTTAGCTGGTCACGGGTCGTCTTTTTTTCTTCCCATAACACTTCTTAATTTTCTGTAGAAATCAGGTTCCACAGGACATACTTGGAGAAATGTTATCTTGTTGCTAAATTCATTTTACAGACAAATCAATATGTAGCTTCTGTGTGGTCCACCCGGGCTATGTGCTCTTAGGATCTCTGCTTGTTTCCCTGGGACTAGCACGTAAGGGTTGGGGTCTAAGAAAAGCTAATGACAAGGACAATGAAAATTAAGGGGCACAGATATCATTTAGCTTTGCAGTGATAACCCAAACCCAAACAATCCCAATTGTTCTGGAAACATTTATTTCTCATTCATGCTACCTGTCAGCAACTTCAGGTTGCCTGTCATGGCTTTATTCTAATTTCTTCTGACTCTGGGATCCAGACAAGCCATTCTCGTGGCAAAGGGGAAAAAGCAAGAAAGTAGGGCAACTGGCCAAGATCTGCCTGCTCGCTTAGTTACGTCACTTTAGGTCATATTCTATGGGCTGCAGCGTATCACATGGCCACGTCCATTTCTGGTATTGCTTTTGTATTTGTCCACTTCGTAATGCCCTGCAGTAACAAGTAACCCTCCAGTCTCACTTACGTTTCATATGAGTTATCGTGAATTAACTGCTGTGCCTGCTCTCCATGTGCCTTCTCCTTTTGTGATACATGATAATGGAGAAGCGATTCTCACGGTAGACATGCCATTCTCAAAACAGAGGGACAAGAACGAAATGGTCGGAAGAAACCCTTAATGCCTCTTGACCAAAGGGCATGATATGGACGAGCCCAGCAGCAGTGGGAAGAGGAAGGTTTTGCTTCCACACTGAGGAGGCATTGGCACTTACGTGGTGACAGGTAAAGATGCGTAACCCACTTCCAGGCACTAGAGAAGGTGAACAGTTGGAGACAAAAATTCATTGGGAATGATCTCAGTTGACAGTAGCAGGATATCCAGCTAATGGTGCTTTAAACTGGTTAGGGTTTATTTTTCTGATATAAAAGGAAGCCTAAAAGGAAACAGGTGTTAGAGTTAGATTTAGCTTCTTAGCAATGCTGTCAAGACTCATATTCTTTTCCCCCCTATTAGATTATCCTTAATGTGTTAGCCATTCAAATTTATGCACATTGCCTCTTAGTCACAAGAAGGCTGCAAGGTTCCAAGCATTACATGCATACTGAAGAGAGAAAGAAAGAAAAATAAATGGTGCTAATGCCATCCATTTCTTTTGTCAAGAATCCAAATGCTTTTCTGGAAGACACTCGACCCTCTATACCAAAGACATTTGCTTTCCCATCATCGTGCAGCATTTGGCTCCCCTGAGTTGCAAGGGAGTCTAGAAAGTAAATATTTAATGTTTATAGTGAAGACAGGCAAGGGAGAATGAGGCTTGAATATCAGTTGAGTTAGCCAATCAATACTGCCTTCCACAGGGTATTATTAGAAAGGATGGAGGTTTGAATCTGAGCTTTTGTCATTTTTTACCACTGGGAACAAAAAGCACGTTGACATCCTTTGTTAGTGTAGTTGATTAGCTTTTCTTTTCTTATGCACATAATTTCCTAAAAATGCTGTTAAATCTCTCAAACAACCCCGTCTTACAGAATTTATGTAGGTATATTTTGTTATTAAGGAGACTATTGTTGTTTACTTAGTACTCTACAGATGTAACTCACATCTTCCCTAAGAGAGAAAAATGAATCACAGTAATGAAATCACACGGAAAGATAGACTTGAGCACAATAAAAACATTTGTTGCTTTCATGTGACTTGCTTCCATTTGTAAATGATTCATAATTCTTTCAAGAGGGCTCTTTTATGTTACTAAAACAGAAATAATTGTGTTGCCTAATACGTTACGTAGAAGTCAGGACTCATTTCCAGTGGCAGAGACAACACGTTCTTGTTTTGAGAGGAAATGTGTTATCAGTGTCTCTCCACTGTTAAAATCGTGAACAGCTAAAAACAATCTGACTCACTTGAGATACGAGAGCATTTTAGAAAAGCCTAATGAAGGGAAGATATTTCTGCAACAACAACTTGGTCTCTGTCTTCTATAAATTGACAATGACAATGAGTTACGGAAGGCATAGAAGGAAGGGGCACTCCCTCCACCGGCTCCTGGTACTAACCTCCTTGCTCTTGAAGTCACCCAGGCCACTGCCTGTGATTGATGTGAAGGCTGGAAGGGGCTTTGCCGTATTCAGAGGAAGAAGCCATGGGGCCTCTGGAAGGAAGTACACCTAGAGGAATGTATTCATTTTCTAGGACTGCTATAAAAAATTCCACAGACTGGGTGGCTTAAATAACAGGAATTCATTTTCTCACGGTTCTAGAGCCTCGAATTCTGAAAAGCAAACGTGGGCAGGGTTGGCCTCTTGGGAGACCTCTCTCCTTGGCTTGGAGGCACCTGCCTTCTCGCTGTGTCTCCAGGTACCTGCCTTCTCCCTGTGTCTCCAGATGCCTGCCCTCTATTCGATTGTGTCCTAATCCTTTTTTCTTATAGGGATTCCATTCGTATAGGGATTAGGACCCACCTTAATGGCTTCCTTTTACCTTGATCACCTCTTTAAAAGCTCCGTCTCTAGATACAGTCACCTTCTGGGGACCGAGGGTTCGGGTTTCAACATAGGACACAATTCGGCCCATTCACAGAGAAGTACCTGTGAGTGTGTTTTTTGGTGTTCATTTCTCTATACGCTGATAGCCTGCGTCCAAAATGGTGTTTACTTCTTCTGTGGCTACTCTTCAGTGGGTTTCCTTTCCCTGTTGCTGTTCTGGGTCTGTCCCTACCTTTCCTCTGCCGATAGACACGCATCACAGATAGCAGTAGTATCTACTACATCAACATTACACACACACACACACACACACAGAGCCCGCACATACACATACACACGTGCACAAACCACGCACACCACACACACACCACACCCCATTCGCCGGCTCGCACATCTCTGTTCTGATTGTTAGCGTCAGACACCCAAGGGCGGAGGCCAGGGAACCGCCCGTCACCATGGCTGTTAACTTCACTGAATGCACCAGGAGCTCCGGTTACTCAGTCAGGCCACCGTTAGTTTTCCTCATCGAGAGAAGACCCGTATGATTTCACAAGAGACTTGTCGCTTGTGGGCTTTTTTTTAAGTACGTTTTTCTGATTTCGTACCGCAAAGTAGCCAAATCACATCTATTTTTTTTTTTTTTTTTTTTTTTTTTTTTTTAGTCTCTTAAGATCTTTGGAACCTGGATAGAAAACGTCCACTTTGCCATTTTACCTCATCAACAAAGAAGGCTAGCATGGAAGCAAACACACAGGACTTCGTGATTTCTAAATAAGGTGAAATTCGTATCTTTTTGGCTAAGAAATAGGAAACCCAGCTACTGGAAGTAACCACTGGAGCACGTAGCAACGCTCAGCTCTCGATATTCCTTTCCGGGCTTTGTCACCGTCACCCTGGTTTGTGTACCCTTACTTCTTCCTTGGGATGGAAGTCATCTTTCCAGAAAGCTTCCGGGAGAAGTTTCAATTCTGTCTTGTTCGACAAAGGTGCCCTCGAGACCCTCCAGGTGTCGCTTATTTCCATGGAGAGACAGAAGGGTCTAGAAAGTAGCCATCTCAAATCTAAAGGGACAAGGAATGCCTTTCACTCCGCTGACGTGAACTGTCACCTCCCCTGAGAGGTGGGTTCATCCTGAGAGCTGTGACTTCACTGTCCTGGCCCCAAACCCACTTTCTCTACTGTATCTTTGTGTAAGGCCACATCAGGTGTCCATGGCCTTGAGCCCAGTTGCTTCCTACCTGACCACAGCACCACAGGGCCGCGGCACGCATAGGGACTGTAGGTGGGGAGGCAACACGACAGCATAGATTTCTGGCTGGTTCTTCTGCAGGGCTTTCCTTGGATAACTATGGCTGCCGCAATCTGAATAGGTCACTACGTTCATTGGGAGCTCGACCAGGGAGCTGAAAAGAATTGAAGGATTTATGTGAATGTGAAATGCTACTTTCAGAGTCTCATATGGAGGGCTCCTGAGTACAGACACATCCAGCTGTGAAGAGCTGTGCCGACCCAGGGGTCTTACTAACCACTGAAGCAAAAAACAGCAGATGCAGACCTTTATTGTATCTGTTTCTGGTGTACTGGCAATGTTTTGAGACACGGCAAAAGCCGGACATCATTTTATGCCCAGGCCTAAGTTGTTTAGAGTGTTATTTAATGGAACCTGCTTGGGATTCTCTCTCTCTCTCTCTCTCTCTCTCTCTCTCTCTCTCTCTCTTTGCCTCTTCCCTGCTCATGCTCTCTCTGTCTCTCTCGAAATACATAAACTTTAAAAAATTAGGGGTGCCTGGGTGGCTCAGTCGGTTAAGTGTCCGACCTCTGCTCAGGTCATGATCTCGTGGTTCATGGGTTCGAGCTCCTTGTTAGGCTCTGTCCTGACAGCTCAGAGCCTGGAGCCTGTTTCGGATTCTGTGTCTCCCTCTCTTTCTCTGCCCCTCCTCCACTCATGCGCGCTCTCTCTCTCTCTCTCTCTCTTTCTCAAAAATAAATGAACATTAAAAAAATTTTTTTAATTTTTTAAAGAAACCAAAAAGATGTTTCAGTATTTGAAAATTTGAAACCCACAGGCTCCTGGAAGTTTTATATAATGAAAGCACAGGCTTATATTCGGACACTGAAATTAGTTCTATGATTTTTGACAAATAAGGCAAAAAAAAAAAACCCAAAAAACAAACAAAAAAAATGAACACAGTAGGTAAGGTGAGTTTTGGATTTGATTTTAAAGAGCATACACATATATTTGTTGATTATATTCCAGGAACAAAATATTGCAAACATTTTGAATAGCTCTATTTTAAAGGATCTTCGTTTGAAGATATAAACCCAGTTTTGCCAAGAAAAATACCGACACATTTGGTTGGACATTTGCATCTACTCTTTTCATAGGAAAAAAACATAATATTTAATGAAACCATAGTATAGGGACTCCTGGGGGGTGGGGGTCATGTTAGCATAGAACAAACGTTTTGTGTTCTTATAATTTAGTTCAAATGCAGGACAAGAACCTAGAAAAGTCTAATAATAACATGCCTTCTGACCCTCTGGATGGATTCAGAATTTTAGTCATTTCACATTTCAGTCATCTAACCATAACAGCGAAAAACATCTTACCGCATGATTGACTGCCGTGAGAGTGACCAGTTCGCTACTACTTATAAGGCAAAAAGAGTTGCACTTGACCGTGGGTGTGTGGGGGTGCCCCGACAGCAGCCAGCCCTCAGCAGGGCAGAAGCTGCTGAGGCACCTGTAAACACAGCAGACATTTTTTTTTTTCCCCAAAAAGAATTTTGGAATGTTAAGCTGTCATTTTAATGATTGGTTTACCCACTGAAGTGTAGTCTATATGCTACAAGAATGCACAAGACTAGTCTCACATTTTAAATGTAAGTTACATAGATTTATATCCCTTCTTTAAAATACATCAATAAAACTTTGTATTTAAAAAATGTTTCTAATGTTTATTTATTTTTGAGAAAGAGAAGAGGGGGGAAGGGGCAGAGAAAGAGGGAGTCACAGAATCTGAAGCAGGCTCCAGGCTCTGAGCTGTCAGCACAGAGCCCGACACGGGGCTCGAACCCACAAACTGTGAGATTGTGACCTGAGCTGAAGTTGGACACTTAACCGACTGAGCCACCCAGGTGCCCCAAAACCTTCGTACTTTAGATTATAAAAAAATGCCTTTCCAGTATTCACTAGTTGCCAATTTTAAGTACACCTATAGAAAGCCAGAGTCACCTCTCCAAATGTTTGTAAATGCTTGCCAAATAAAATAGTTTTCACTTCCATGTTGATGCTCATCTACTTCTGGAAAAAAAAAAGGCTTTAAAAAAATTCAACTACTTATTATCACTAACAGACTAATGCACTAACTAAATAAGTGAATGAATAAGTAAAAATTCTCACGCCCAAGGTAGCTAAGAAAATCCCTACTTGATAAAGCGAGGGACTTTTAATTATTTTAGGCACTATATCTTTTATTTTTAAGCTTGAAGAGAACTATCACTTTAGAGATTGTTTAAAACTGGATTTGTACAACTCACTTAAAGTTGGCAGTGACAGCAACGGGGAAATCCATTTCTTTGCCAAAGAGGGGAAGCTGAGGACTGGGGGCATGGTTTTTCTGCAGGAGTTGGGTATCACTAGAACGCAGCCGTGAAGTCATCCAGAGAATAAAGCGAGGAATTGGATATATTCTCATGTTCTGACCTTCACACTAACCTTCCGACCTTCTCTCCCCCACCACCTCCCCTGCCTCATATTCAAGGATGATTTCCTCTCTAGTCCTCTAAATCATTTTAATGTTTTGACTTATTTTTGAGAGAGAGAGAGAGAGAGAAAGAGACAGATCGCAAGTGGGAGAGGGAGACACAGAATCCGAAGCAGGCTCCAGGCTCTGAGCTGTCCTCCCAGAGCCCGACGAGGGGCTCGAACTCACAAACCGCGAGATCACGACCGGAGCCGAAGTCGGACGTTTAATCGACTGAGCTGCCCGGGCGCCCCATCGCCTCTAGTCTTCTAAATCCTACCCCTTCCATCTGCCACCATCCTGCTCTGTTGTCATGACTCCTCTACTTACAGTGCCTCCTTTCTTCTGGCTCTTTCTTTACGGTCTAAACAGAATAGGTTTCTCAGGCCATGAAGCAAACCCCTCCCTCCATTGGGTGCCTGCATAATTGTCTCCCTCTTTTTCTAGCTAAGCTCCAAGAGAGCATGCTCTACTCAGCCTTTCCTTCCACACCTCGCCCCTGCAGTAACCCTCTGTGGCTAAGCTTTCCCCTCTCCTCCTCAAGGAGCCTTTCTGGGAAACATCACCGGGGACTTCCCAACAGGAAGCCAGAAGCCCGCTTTCTGGCCCTCATCTTATTCGTTCTCCTTGTGGCATTTTATAGACACGACTGCTTTTCCTTAAAACTCCTTTCATTCTTGGTTTCTAACAAACTGGCCGCTCCCACCTCCTTTGCTCCCGATTGCTCCCTCTTTGCTTTCTTTCCTGGCTGCTTTTCCTTAAAGGTTCCCCACAGCTCCCTCCCTCGCCCCCTTGGCTTCTTGCCCCCCGTCTCTCCCCGATGGGCTTTGCTGTTGCCTTTCTGCTGACCATTTCATAACCACCCGAGCGTCAGCAAGGCATACCCAAGTGCCCGGCTGATACTTCCAGCTGGATGCTCTCCAGACACATCCAGCCCCACACGGCCAGCCAGAACTCTCTACCTGGCCCCAACTTCCAGCTTTGCTCTGTGGCGGCCCCATTCAACCCAGTCTCCTTGGTGAGAAACCCGATGGGATCCCTCACCCTCGCTCACAACACCTGAAAAAGCAAGCGATCTCGGTAATGCAGCTGAGAACCACCCAGGGCTTTGAAGCAGGCCTTTGGCAGTGTGTGCGGGAATGAGGGGTCAAACGAGCGAGACGTCGAGAGGACATGTTACCGTCCCGTGGTCCAACTGCCAACAGGGAAGGCAGTTGCGAGGGAGGCGCACTGGACAAGCCTGTAGACAATTACAAATGACTTCATTTTCTGAGGTCTCATACCTTGGCCGGAGACTTGGTTGGCTCACGTCACGATCAAGGGTGTATACCTTGGAAGCAGGCCCGTGTCTTTGGAGTTCTCTGCTTCCTAAGTATGCCCAGGTTATGTGCACGCGGGCTCATGGAAACAACAGCCTTGGCAGCCTGGACCCAAGTTATTTTTTTGCATGTAGTCTAAATCACCTGATATTTGCCAAGACTCTGGATTGTGTTGAATCAAAAATTAAGATGTTTAAAAAAAAAAAAACCCCGCAGGCATAATAGAAATAATTGTCCCTTGGTTATTCATGGTATTTGTAAATACCAGTTTCTCAATCCAGGCCAGAGGCAATGGCAAAAAAGGATGAGATATTAAAATGCAAAAAAAAATTTGCCAGGATACCCTATGTCCAAAATCACAGTTTTATGATTGAATTTGCTTTGCAAATAGAGCTAATAACATGCCAGTATTTTTAAAATTTATAACTGAGAACAAATCGCTGTTATAAATCACAGAGCCCAACCACTAGAATGAGAACCCATTCATGAGAACACGGGCTTGGTCAGTTTTGTCCTTGCTGTGTCTCCAGACGCTGGACCAGCTCTTGGAACATAACAGATGTTGGACAGAAAGTTCGTTGTCGAGTGAAGTCTCCAAATGGGTATTCCTATTTGTGTGATTTGATTTTTAAATGCCTGTTATGCACGTTTGTTATATTGTATCTCGTATCACTTATGGAAAACAATGAAGAATCTCAAGACAAAGAAGCTATACAGTTATTTTTAAACTTAAGGCAGGAGGGGCACCTGGGTGGCTCAGTAGGTTAAGTGTCTGACTCTTGATTTTGGCTCAGGTCATGATCTCATGATCCGTGAGATCAAGCCCCATGTTGGGTTCCATGCTGATAGCATGGAGCTTTCTTGGGACTCTGTCTCTATCTCCGTCCCTCCCCACCCCCGCCACTCAGCACTCTCTCTCTCAAAATAAATAAATAAACTTAAAAATAATAATAATAAAAAATAAAGTTAAGGCAGGAACATAGCCTAGCTCTTTCAATGTTCTGGCTTTATTGTGGTCATTCAAATAAGGTCTAAGTAAAAAAAATCCTAGTGTTATATAAATTTAATAGTTTAAATTTCCATCAGCTACTCAGTCTTGATTTCCACTTCAAATGCAAGCCATTTGGCATATATGTGTAATTTATTAAATAAAAACATCTTTTTTGCTTCTAATCTTGCTGACGGTTCTTCAAATTTAGGAATATAGAACTGTTCAGGCCCATGCCTATTTGGCCGTGACAGAAGACTGTCATATTAACTTGACTTACATTTGTCTTTGGAAGAATGTGTTTGGACTGGCCAGGTTGGAACCTATTTGTCTCAGCATTTACTAACCCCTGTCACTATTCTTAATAACCCTTTTATTAATAGCACGCCAGCATCTGCACTAAGAGATCATTAGAGGACCATCAGTTTCCTCGTGGAGACAGACATCCGATTTCACTTTACATGTTGTTGTTTGGCTTCAAGGCCAAGGTTGGGGTCCACTGTAGTCTTTTGAAACAGCAATTTCATTTTCGCACAAGGGGCAAAGATAAAAATGGAGGTGATAGGACAGAGTGAGTCTAAATCAAACTTTTCTGGAAACTATATGTTCTTAATTTTTCTTTTTTTTTTTGCTTTTTATTTTTATTTTGATATCTTTTCCATTCTAAACTCTCAGTGGGAGGGGGTCTGGGGGGCTCAGTAAGTTAAATGTCCAACTCTTGGTTTTGGCTCAGGTCATGATTTCACAGTTGTGAGATCAAGCCCTGCATTTGGACTCCTTGCCCACTCATGTGAAACCTGCTTGGGATTCTCTCTCTCCCCCTCTCTCTCCCCCTCCCCCACCTTCTCTCTCTCTCTCTCTCTCTCTCTCTCTCTCTCTCTTAAAATAAATAAATAAACATTAAAAAATTATTAAAAAACTCTCAGGGGGAGAAAACTTTCTATTTATGAACTATTTCAATAAGACAAGGAGGAAATGATGAAGCAAAAGTATTGGCTTCATGAAATCGCTTATTTTTTCAAGTTTATCTTGAATGAGAATAAGGCCAAGCAGGTGATCGACATTCATTAGAATCTCATTTGAGGGGTAGACACTGGGTTAGATAACACTGGGGTTACAGACGTTAATTAAATGGTCTCTGTCCTCAAGAGTCTCAGGGGGGCAGATAGACAAAGACAATAGAAGAACAGGGCTCAGCCCAGCGTGGTATCTTTCAGAAAGTCTCTGCTCCCTTGCGTCTACCGTTGGTCCCCTACCAACCCCTGTGTCCAGAACGCACTGTTATCATTCTGTCATATTATTGATGAATCTGTTCCTTCCACCTAATTCCTTGAATGCCCCCTACATGTCAGACTCCATTCTGTGTGCAAGGCATACAACAGTGTAAATATGTATTTCCCATCGTTAAGGAGGTTCTCACAGGCGACGGATAACATAGATAGCGTATCAGATGGCGATAAACGTAATAAAAGAAAATCAAGTTGTTTATGATCGATCCAGAGGGAGGATTAAGCTTTCAGATGCTTCAGATAGCCTGTCAGCGAGTAACCTGTCATTTATAGAGACCTTGTACCATAATGACTGGGGCCCGCAAACCAACCATGTATTTGGAGGGAAGGAGTAAGTCCTATCTATCTCTGCATCTTGAGCATCCAGAAGGCTTGCAGCAGAAAATGCTCATTAAACGGTACTGAATGAATGGATTTCCCAGTGAAAAAAACCTCACTCTCATAACTTGGCTGTGGGCAGCAGTGAGGGAGTGGGCTGGGAGAGTACTGGTCTTGACAGGCGAAGGAGGCGCACTGGCTGTAGTCAAGACCAGCCTGAGGCTCGGTTCCGGGAACAGTCAGGGCCAGGTTTCCTTCAGGGTGGCAGGGAGATGGGTAGGGGATGTAGCTGGAGGTCAGTCTTTGCTATCAGTCAAGGTTGCTTCATAAGGTTGAGCAGGTTGTGCACTGAGAAACTCTAGGAGGATATCAAAGTCTATATGTATATTTGCTACAAAAGTCTTATGGCTGGTGACAGTAAAAGTCTCGTGGTGACACTGCTAGAAGTCACCATGGAGATTCAGTGTCAATCTTCCTTGGAGGGTGGCCTTTGGGTTCAGTTTTATGCCTTAAACTCTACTATTTGTCATCATTTCTGCTTCCAGCTTTGTTAATTTGCCAGGTTGGAATTGTCCAGGAGGCTCTGCCCTCTGTGGGAACCAGTACCTGCTTCTCTGCGTCTGACTCCCTAACTCCAGAGCTTAGCAAGGCACAGCAAGGCACAGCCAGGCCCCCATGGCCACAGGTGCCATTTCACAGTCCTCTTCCAATTCCTTAGCTCAGCCGGCCCTCGGCAGGAAGTGGGTCAGCAGCCTCCAGCTTCTATCTCACCTCACTTCCTGTCCATCTAAAACCTGTTCTGTAGACGCACTGAACTGGGTGGGCCTAGGCCTGGTGGCTGGGCCCCTACATTTATGGGCTTTCTTTGCTCACAATTAGACTTGGGAGCCAAGGCCTCCAAGAATGTCACGGGGGCATCTGGTTCCTGCCATCGTCTCTCCGCTCCCTGCAGACTGCCTTAAAACATAAGGCAGTGTAAGTATTGCATCCCGGAGGCCTCTCTGCTCCTCTAGTCCCCCGAGCCTGGGGCCAATTCTCAGCCCAATGCATAGGGCCCCATGGATAGTCTCCCAGTAACCCAGTCTGCTTCTCTGGTCCCAGGACCACTGCAGGCCCAGAGATGCCTTCGTGTAACTAGAAAACAGCATTATGCATAAATAGACATGTATTTTGACATATATGTATAAATGTTTACATATAATATGATATATATGGGATATTATATATGAGATATATAATCTATTTTCTTGTAGTTTCTTTTATGAGTGTGCAAATAAGAAGAATGGGTATATAATAAATGTTTGCAGAATTAAGGTCATTTAAATGTGTTACTTTTGAGCTTTTAATGAACATGGCTCATTCCTTCTCTCAACGTCAAATATTCATTGATAATGTGCTTTTGATATCGATGCGTGAGATCCCATCGTAAGGAGAACGTGGCAGAATTTTTTAGCCAATACCTAGTTATTGGTCATTTGGGTTTTACTTTTTTGCTATTCTGCCAAGAGTGTGGCTTCTCTGTGTAGACCTTTGATTGCAAGTCTATCGTGAGATTATCCTCAGAATCAAACTTCAACACTAATCAGCCTTTGGAAGCAGATGTGTTCTCTTTGGTTCTGACTCAAGAAGCTTTCTTAACTGTATGGTGTGCATTTTTGTGTTTTATGTCCTATTATTTTTGTATTTGACTAAGTTTCGAATTTTATTTCTTTATTAGCATGGTGGAATAAATCAGTCAACCACGAAGAATGTGCTTTACTTTGCCTTGCCAATAGACATTCATCTATGAACAGATGTGAATGCACATCTGTGTGTACACACACCTTCTAAGCCCCATTAGGGACTGGTTCAGAAAGTGAGAAAGGTCCTCTGAGGACCATGGGGTTGGGGGAATTCTGATGGTGGACACCATCATCCTAGTGATGGAATGACTGGTCATCCTACTCTGCCCCCCAAGAGCTAGTGTTCTCATTATTTCTAGTCTTCAAGACTAAAGTCTAAAAAATCTTCTCCCCAGTCAACTGCAGTTGTCAATCAATTCCTTAGCTCAATGTGCTTCGCTGAGTCCCGCTGTCAGGAGAATGGGAGAATAGGAGGCTCTCCTTCAGTTGACTTGTATGCCCCCCACAAAAACACATTGGAGTCCTATCCCCAGTAACTCTGAACGTAACCTTCTGTGGAAATAGGGTATTTATACGGGTGATGAAGTTAGAAGGAGGTCATTAGACGGGGCCCTAACTCAATGTGACTGGTGTCCTTACGAAAAGAGGCTGTTTCGACACAGAGACAGGCACAGGGGTAGGGCTGTGTGAGGACCCAGGGGGCCAGACAGCCATGTGAAGACTGGAGTTATGCTGTCACAGCAAAGACACAGCTGGGCTAGGAGAAGCTGGAAGAAGCAAGGAAGGGTCCCTTGGAGATTTCAGAAGGAGCACGACTCTGCCTACGCCTTGATTTCAGACATCCGGCCTCCGGCACTGTGACGCAACACATTTCTGCCGTTTGAAGCCACCTTGTCTGTGGTACTTTGTTAAGTCACCCTTAGGAAATGAATATAATACTTCTACATGGTATGACACATGACGCCAACCAGTATCTCACCAGGAGGTTCCAGCCTGTCATATTTATTAGAATTCAGCTGCCAGATTAATCACGCATCCATTCATCCATTCATTTCTTCGTCTGACAAATGCTTGTTTAATATCAACTAGCTCCCTTATATCTCTATTTCTAACAAACCAATGCCCCAGATCCCCTTTGAATATCTTTCTCAGTCATAGTGCCGTATTTCAAGGATAATTCTTCCCCCACTCCCCCGCCTGTAACTCGATAGCCAAACAAAATATTCCTACAAGGAAGCCACGCCTGACTCCGCTGGTCCTCTTTCCTCCCACTTCTTTGTCACTCCACCTGTCACCTGATGATGTGATGATGTGTGATTTTGTATTATTTGGTGGTTCTGTCCATTGATCTTATCTCCTTAACTCAGTGATGCTTTGTTTGAGTCAGTTGAGGTTGATCAATGAAATATACTTGTACCCACGGCAGCTAAGTCTCTACTTCCTTTTTCACATCTTTTGTTTGACAGGAGAAATCAGTCCACTAATTCATCCTAGAGCACAGCATTTAAGCAAATATATCACTGTCTCTAATTTATGCAGAAAGGGTTTACCCCTAGACAGTTGTAACCAGAATCTCTTCTGTATTCCGACGAGGTCTAGCATGGAGATGAAAACACGGTACTGGCCTCATAAATATTTCACAATAAAATAGCTGTGATTTCTTTGTCGTTGTCTGTCTAAACAGAACAGGGCTGGGCTCCTTGACTGAGCTGTCTGTCTAACCCCTTGTTTGTCCCGGAACACTTATCATTGTATTTAGGAGGTTTCGGTTAGCGTTGTTACCGTGATCATCAGGAATCATGGCAGCAATGGAGAATCAGCAAAAGCCCTAGAGGGTGGTGTAGACAAGCTGGTTAAGACAAAGGGTTTGAGATCCAATTTCCAACTCTCATGCCTATGAGCTATGTGACACGGGGAAAGTATTTCATCCTGTCAACCCCAGATGTGTTAACTGTAAAAGGGGAATACTAATCCCTGTCTCAGGAAGTTACAGGTTTTTATCGAGAGAGAACGTGTATATGTGAGTTTAACCAGCACGGTAACTGGCACATAGTGAGCGTTCACAGACAACACCATTATTACTAAGTAGAAGCCAGCACGCTGCCGGGTGTTACCGAATGCTGTGGCCACCACTTGGCTAGAGACATATATGGGTCTGGAACTGTAGTCTCACCTCATGTGCTCTGAAGAGTGTGAAATCCCAAGGCCTTTCCCCATATTTGACCTTTTGTTTTTTTATTCACCTTAACGCATTTTTTAACCTGTGCCCTCTCCCCTGCCTCAGCTCCCAGGCAGTGGGCAGAAGGTCTTGAGACAAGATCCGATGCTACAAGCGCCCCGTTTCAGCCCCTCTTTCCTTTCTTTTGAATTTTCCTCAAATTCACCCATCACTGATATTAGAGGTTTTGTATATAAACATCACCTTCAGCGGAATGAAGCATTTTGGTGAGTATCTTAAGAGAAGTCCCTGCATTTCTTTAACCCTTCCCAGAGCACCAACTGGAGATTGTCAGAAGCAAAGTTTTGGGGATATAAGAAAATCAGTCCCGGGTCAGAAAAGCCTTATGTAACCTCAGTAAACACCAAAATAGCACACAAGTCACTGAACAGAAGAGCACTGGAATGTGGACTTGTTTGTTATGTCAGACAGCGTCAGGTTTCCAACAACTTTGTAGGAAAGCAAATTAGAGCAATGAGTCGATTCAATTAAATTATGGACACAACATCTCCCTCAGTCTTGCGAGTAGAAAATCCTAATGTTGATCGTGGCAGAACTTCTAAATTTTTAAACATTAATGCTTTTCATTACTCATAATCGCCGTGAAAACTTGAGCACTACCCAGAAAACGAGTCTTTATTTTCAGATGCCAAAAGCTAAAAAAAGAGCAGTTGAAGTTTCTGAATGTAATAAAATGCCAGGCAGAACTCTGAGGCGAGAGGAATATTCATTTTCATAGACCTGCAGCTCCCAAGGAGCCACGGTAGTCAATTTTCTCTACTCGTAGAGTTTCATTCATTAGCATGATCTTATAATGTCATTTAGGCATTTCTGGAAAGAGTTTCATCTAGTGCTGCACCTTCTACTATTAGAGCATTTCTGTTGACCCTATTTGATCCTGCCAATGGATTTCAACCTGCTATCATGTTTCAAAGACTTCTGACGTCCTTTTCCTTCGGCGAATCTTTTAACGCTTCCAACGTTGAGTGGCTACGAAGCTTGGGAGATGCGAATGTACCAACACTAGTCTTACAAGTTGTGCTTGACCTTATGGGAAGGAAGGTGCTCTGCCATTGGGGTTGCAGGCTCCGTTCGGCTTCTCTGCAAGCAGAGGTGACCCCCGGGTGAAGTGCTTATGACATGAATAACCCGACCCTCCAAGGCGAGACAGTGATGCCAAAGCTCAGATTCTTGACCTCTGCCGAGATTTTGCTCCAGAATTGAAAACCTGCGTGGTCATCCAGCAGACATTCTATGGCTGGGTGACATTTAGTTTACCTTTGCACAACTGTTGGCATCCTTTGCCTCCGAGAACAGCTTCTTGTTACTAGTCTTTCTCTACTTTATAGCCAAGTTTCCAACTACCTTTGACTTGTGAGGCGCAAATCGGACTAACGTGTGAAGAGGATTTCTGGCTTCCTCTCTTCCAAGCGCCCAGTGTAACGTTTAGGAACTAACATAACATATGAAAACTCGGAGTTCCATAAAAATTGAAAGCGGGCAGCATAATCGACAGTGAGGCAAATGATATACACTTAGCCACGTGAAACAGAGAAGATTTGCCTTCCTCAAAATAACCAGAGATAGGAGTTGTCTCCTCCCTCACGACGGCTCCCGTTCCAAAAACCCTGGCAGGGTCTGGGGCGTGAAAGTAACAACGACGAGCCAACTAAAACAAAACAAACGTGAAATACAATGAGGGCAGAACACCATCCTCCAGCTTCCTACCCAACATCTGCTCTTGCCATTATCCCCAATTCAGCAATATAGAACACTTGGGACAGGAGGTGGGTGGGCACTTTTACCTGAGAACTGGGGTTCTGACATGCAAAGAACTGTAGCAAGGCCAGTTCAATAAAAGCCTAGGTAGCAGGAGTACAGACAGGGAAATGAATTTTTCTCCCCTACGTCACCAGAGTCTAGGTAAGCCTACGCAAAGAATGTATTCCTCTTTTTTTTTAAGTCTATTAATTTATTGTTGAGAGAAACAGAGACAGCATGAGTGGGGAGGGAAAGAGAGAGAGAGAGAGGGAGACGGAGAATCCCAAGCAGGCTCCGCACTGTTCAGCGTGGAACCTGACACGGGGCTCGGACTCACGAAACCGCGAGATCGTGACCTGAGCTGAAACCAAGAGTTAGACGCTTAACTGACTGAGCCACCCAGGTGCCCCAAGAATGTGTTGTTTAAAGAATGTGTCAGTGACCTAGCAGCATGAATATGAAAGCAACTTTCTAGAAGAAATAATGGAAAAGGAGGGGAGTGGGGGATTGCATTTAGAGTTGGGGGACAATGAGAATGTCTTGATCTTTCCTCATATTGTAGCCTCCGTATCTGGAGAACGTGATGAGTGGGGAATGGAGGTGAGAAGCAGAGGAGGAGAGGGGGTTCCCCAGAGTGTGTCTGACTTCTCAACACCACCACAGAGTAATACCAGAAAAGACTAGCTTCAAGATATTCTTCTTTTTAGCTTAAAAGGACACAATGAAACAAAAAACTTTGAAAACATCACATGCGCTTGGCGCATCGTGGCATAACGGCTACGTTACAAAGCAATGACCTCTGTCATCGTCCTGCCAGTTCACACTAATGCGTTGACCTCTCCACGGTGACACCATTCTAATCAGAAAGCGCTGAGGTGAATACAAGTTCTAGCCAGAACGTACCACCTACTCCAAAGCAAATGGTCCAACTGGAAAGAGCGGTGGTTCTTTTTTCAGAGCAGCACTGGATGTACTGAGTCGGGAGCGTCACAAATTAACCCCTACGGCGAGGCCAAGGGAAAGCCAAACGCTGTCCAGATTTCTCCAGAAAGAAAAAAAATGACCCTTCATCTTTTCCGGCACCTAGGAATAGAAAGCATTGTTACAAAGGCTTAGCGGAATAGCAAACGTCCTAAGATGGGTTATTGAGAGAACCACAAATAAGTAGCCTATCTCTTCAATGAATATCCACCAATAGAAAGAAGGAAAAAAGCGACCTCTACAAAACAGGTGCACAAACAATGAGAAGAGAATGGGCTGCCCTAATTATGATTCTTTCTGTCGCAAGGACGGGAAGGCCGACACAATGTGGCATTAACAGAGAGGGAATGAACCAGCTCCCATAAGTGAAACGTCTGTAGGAGGGTACAGGCTTCAGATGCTGCTGCAGAGAGGGGCCCAAATAGTGTTTTCACAAAAAAGATTTCTCGCTGTCCGTATCCTTAAGAAGAGAGTCATCTTCTGTGGACCCTGTCCTCACAAAAAGCTCTTTCTTTTCTGCGGAAGGATGGCTACACCTTTCAGGTTCTGTAACCATGGAAACAGAGCAGCGCCTCTCACTCCTCACATTGTCTTGTAGCTTCATTGGCTGATCGGGTCAGGTGCTCTTTCTGGAGTCAGTTGCCGGGGCCGAAGATGATTTCACTGATTGGCTTCAGCCCAGGACTCCTGCCTTAGCCTGAGACTTTTCGGGTCACAAAAGCTAAAGTGAATCTCCAAGGCAAACCAGGAGCCTCTGCTTGGAACAGTGAAAAATGAAAACTGGGAAGGAAAACAGCAGAGACCCACTACTTAGTATGAGATTAATGTGAAACAGCACGGTAAAATTCATTAAAAAAATAGAATTAAAACAGAATTGATTGCAGTGCATAATGACTACAAAGAATAGGTAGAAGGACAGAATCTAAATCTGTATCAGAACTAGTTAGAGAAGAAATAATAGGGTGCAAATATTAAAATGTCATATAGAGGAAAAAAAAATTAAGAAAATCTTCCAGAGGGCAAAGGAATAGGAAAAGAGGAAACTGATATTGTAAAAAGCAGAGAGAGAGGAAATCTCACTTAAAAATTACATGTTAGAGTAGAGAGTAGGTAGAGTAGGTAGAGTAGAGAGTAGTAGAGTAGAGTAGGTCTATAAACAGACCTACATAAATATAGTCAATTGATCTTTGACAAAGGAAGAGAGGCAATACAATGGAGTAAAGACGGCCTTTTTCAACAAATGATGCTGGGACAACTGGAGAGCTACGTACGCAAAATGAATTTAAATACAGTCCTTACAGGGCCGCCTGAGTGGCTCCGTCGGTTGGGCGGCCGACCTCGGCTCAGGTCATGATCTCATGGTTCGTGGGTCCAAGCCCTGCGTCAGGCTCTGTGCTAACAGCTGGGAGCCTGGAGACTGCTTTGGAATCTGTGACTCCCCCTGTCTCTCTGTCCCCCTCCAAGGTCATGCTCTGTCTCTGTCTCTCAAAAAAATAAATAAATGTTAAAACAATTTTTTTTAAATACAGTCCTTACATCCTTCACCAAAAGAAAGCACTCAAAACGTACCATTAGCCTAAATCTAAGACACAAAACAACTCCAAGATGATAATGTAGGGGAAAGTCTAGATGACTTTGGGTATAGTGACCGACTTTTTAGATGGAACACTAAAGGAACAAACTATGAAAGAAATAATTGCCAAATCTTGAAAGCAAACAAAATTTCCTTCAGTAGGTAAATGGATAAATATACTGTGATACATCCAGACAATGGAATACTATTAAGCATTAAAAGAAATGAGCTATCAAGCTATGAAAAGATATGGAGGAAATTGAAATGTATATTACTAAGAGAAAGAAGCCAATCTGAAAAGGTTACATACTGTATGATTCCAACTAGATGAAATTATGGAAAAGGCAAAATTATAGAGACAGTAAAATGATCAGTGATTTCATGCATTGGTGTGGGGAATGGACGAATAGGCAGAACACAGAGGATTTTTAGGGCAGTGAAAATTCTCTGCATGATACTATAATGACGGATGCGTGCCATTAGACACGTGTCCAAATACCAAGAGTAAACCCTAAGGCAAACTCTAGACTATGGGTGATTATAATGTGGGTTTATCAATTGTAACAAATGAGCCACTTTGGTGGGAGATGTTGATAATGAGGGAAGGAAGTGTATGAGAAATCTCCGCCTTTCTCTCAATTTTGCTGTGAATCTAAAACTGTAAAAAATAAAATCTTTAATATAATTTCAGATATTCCCAACGAAGAGTTAAGAATAATGGGAATGGAAGCTATAATTTTGCATAATTGAAAAATATCTCCCAGACATTAAGAAGAAAAAAAAATGTGTATTTAGGTCAAGGTACTTTTTGCTGCAAGAACTTACTATGCCTCCATATTCTCCAGTTAAAAATGTCAGACTTGCCATATGGAAAATTCTAAAATTATTCAGAAAAACATAGGTTACCTTCAGCGAAATAAAAACAATTCTGACCAGATTATTAGCTTCCAGAAAGTAACGGAATCTGGATTATCTCCAGAATTGAAAGGAGCAATGTTGTGACCCAGAAATTTTATAATCGGCTAAATTATTATTTATGTATGGGGAGACTAGACATGACTGTAAGGGGAAGATACGATATTCGCTTGCATATATTAAAGCAAAATTGCTTATAGTTGTAATTCAGCCAATGGAGAGCTGTCTGAAAACGAAGATTATAAAATGAAGACGTAATGGTATGTGCTGTGAACTGGATGCTTGTGTCCTCCCCAAGTTCACATGTCCCAATCCCCAGCGGGATGGTATTTGGACGTGAGGTGTTAATTGGGAGATAACTTTGTTTGGATGAGGTCATGCAGATGCCCCCCTTTGACGGGATTGGTGCCCTTATCAGGGGATGAAGAGACTAGGGCTTCCTCTGTTTCCAAGTGAGGGTAGAGCAGGGAGACTGTCTGTAAACCAGGAAGATGGCACCATTCAAGAACCTGACCATGGTGGCACCCTGATCTCAAACTTCCAGCCTCTGGGACTGTGAGAAGTTGTTGAAGTCACGCACTGTATAATATTCTGTTACAGCAGCCCAAACTGACGAAGATGGCTTATAAAATTTGATACTGAGATGTTTTTAGAAACTTGGAAGGATAGAGTCCAATCTAATCAGTTCAAAGTACGGTTACAAATATTAGGGTAACGGTACAAATAACTATTGAAAAATTATATGTATGCGCTTTATAATGATAAGTTAATAACATTGACCCGAGTTTTGTACTTTATGTCACACTAACAAGGACAAGGTATTGGGGAAAATAAAAAAAAAAAAACAAACCAGTAAAAATATACTTGTCTTATATTAGGGAAGTCCAAAATAAATTATTCCATTTAAAAAAATATTTATTAAAAAAATTAAATAAATAAATAAATAAATAAATAAAACAAAATAAAAAAATAAAAAAAAATATTTATTTTTGAGAGAGAGAGAGAGAGGGGCAGAGAGGGAGGGGGCCAAAGTATCCGAACTCATACAGCAAAAGGCTAAAAACAATAGTAAAGCAACAAAGCGCGAAAAGGGCAGAGTTAAGGAGATTGAAGACAGCGTATTGTTTCTGTCAATATACTGAATGTGTTACTTTCTTCTAATAAAAGTAGAGATCCTCGGGGCGCCTGGGTGGCGCAGTCGGTTAAGCGTCCGACTTCAGCCAGGTCACGATCTCGCCGTCCGTGAGTTCGAGCCCCGCGTCGGGCTCTGGGCTGACGGCTCAGAGCCTGGAGCCTGTTTCCGATTCTGTGTCTCCCTCTCTCTCTGCCCCTCCCCCGTTCATGCTGTGTCTCTCTCTGTCCCAAAAATAAATAAACGTTGAAAAAAAAAAATTAAAAAAAAAAAAAAAAAGTAGAGATCCTCATACAGCATTGCACATACAACTAAAGCAGACGCTAGTTACAGAAACAAACAGGAGTGATGTCAGCAAAGTTATAAAATGGGAGTTCCGAGCTCGTGTCCCCCAGTGAAACATTAAAAAACAAAAAACAACCAGCGGAAACTGTCAGAACCAACTTTGTCAGAACGCTAGAAAAGAGTCCGAGGTTTACAGTAGCCAAATGAACGCTGAACCAAGAGAAGAGCAATTTCAAGATGTCAGAAAAGCTTTACGGTATTTTTACTTGCCCTTATCCCAACTCCTACTACGTGGCACAGCGGTAGCCTTGGGGAGAGAAGCCCGTGTTCCCAGCGTGGGCTCTTGGTCTCTGGTTCCAGACGAAGCAGAACTGCTCCTATTCGTAAATGTGTGGGTCTGTTCTAACCCACCTGGGGAACATCTGAAGCAGTGCTGATTTTTGTCCCACCCAGCTAGCAACTCAGGCTGGAAAAAGAGGCGGCCATTGCGCAAAAACACTGCAAATCAAACTAACAACGCGTCGACTCCCAAAGCAAAATATTACGCTTAAAAAATACAACAGACTTCTTCAAGATGCTTCAGGAGCAAACGCTGGGAGAGTGTGAAAAACTAGGACGTACAGAAGCACTCATGTATATGGAGGAATTAGGAAGGCTATGCGCATACCCAGGGTGAGACACTGCTTAGAAAATATCTAAAGAAAACGCTAAGCTTTCCCCCTTGGGCTTGATGAGATCTTGGCTTCAGTGACAAAACAAGAAAGGGGGTCTTTGCAAGAATAATTTTAGAAAGTCGCTAAAAAAAATGGAAAATTACAGGCTTTAATCATCAAAACCTCAGCAAACTCTGGGAGAGGGAGAAAATCCGATTTTCGGAGTTAACTTATCTTTTCGACAACATAAAAGGGAAGAGGATGAAGTGATGTAGCAGGAAAGATTTTTATGCTACTGAAGTTAAATTGGTATCAATACAAAGTAGATGTCATAAATGTAGGATGTTAAATGTGACCCCCAGGATAAATACCGAGAAAATGTTTGACAAACCGTACGCAAAAGGCTGTGAGAAGGGGATAAAAGTTTTTCACTACAAAAAAACGGAAAAATGAACCAAATATAAAAGAAGGCAGCAATGGAGGGAATTAGGCACAAAATAAGTATAAAACACAGAAAAAAAATTGTGAAGTGGCCGAAATAAGTTCTTCTTTATCACTAATAACTTTAATTGTAAATAGATTATACTCTTAAATAAAAAGGCAGAAACTGGAAAAATGGATAAACAAAAACAAAAGCAAAGCAAACCAAAAAAAAGCTATGATCCAACTGTCTACAAGAGATTCATTAATTTTTTTGTAATGTTTACTTATTTCTGAGAGGGGAGGGAGGGGCAGAGAGAGAGGGAGGCACAGAATCCAAAGCAGGCTCCAGGCTCCTAGCTGTCAGCACAAAACCCGACTCGGGGCTTGAACCCGCAGACCGTGAGATCAGGACCTGAGCCAAAGTCAGAAGCTTAACCGACAGAGCCACCCAGGCACCCCTACAAGAGATTCATTTTAGAATCAAAGTCAAATTGATTGAAAGTGAAAGGACAGAAAAAGCCAAAACAAATAAAGAAATATGTCCAGACAAAATGAACTTTAAGTTAAAAGTTGTTATAAAAGACAAAGAGAAATATGCAACATTAATAAAAGAGTCAATTCTTCAAGAAGAAATAGGAATTATGTATGTACCAAACAACAGAATTCTAAAATACAGGAAGCAAACATTTCCAGAATTAAAGAGAGTAAGACAGTTCTACAATAATACAGCCGTCAATACACTACATTCAATAATGGATAGAACATCTTCTGATCAATAAGGAAACAGAAAACGTGAACAACACTATAAATCAACTATATCTAACAGACATATATAGAACACTCTACCCAACAATAGTAGAATACACATTCTTCGCAAGTGCACGTGGAACGTACCTCTATGGTATACTATACGCTAGGCCACAAAATAAGTCTCAATAAATTAAAAAAAAAAACACACACACAAAATTGAAGCCATACAAAGTGTGTTTTCTGACCGCAATGAAATGAAGCTAGAAATCAATAACAACAGGAAAAAAAATTAACTTGAGGAATGAAACAATAGGCTCTTAAACAGCCAGTGGGTCAAAGAAGAAATTACATAGGGATTTAGAAATGAAAAAAGCAAAAAACAAAAAACGACAAAACGACAACATCCCAAACTTATGTGATGTAGTGAAAAGAGTGCTCAGAGGAAACTTTATAGCTGATAAAATGCCTCCATTAAAAAAGAAGATCTCAAATCAGTAACCTAACTTTACAAGATGAAAAACTAGAAAAGGAAGAACAAAATGCAAAGCTATCAGAAAGAAGCAATAAAGATTACAGCAGGAAAAAAAAAAGAAAAACAATGGAGATACAACCAAAACCATTTGAAAAGATCAACAAAACTGATAAACGTTTAGATATATTAACAAGGAAAGAGAGTATGCAAATAAGTAAAAATACAAATGAAAATGGGGACATTAGTACTGACCTTACAGAAATGAAAAGGATTTATGAGAATACTCTGAACAGTTGTATGTCAACAAATTTCATAACCCACATGAAGTGCATAAGTTCCTAGAAACACACAAATTAGCTACATTGATGCAAAGGTTAATAGAAATCTCAACAGATCTCTAACATGTAAAGAAATTGATTCAGCATGAAAATCCTGCTAACAGAGGGAGGCTTTGGACCAGATGGCTTCAATGATAAATTCTACCAAATAGTCAAAGAATGTTTAACACCAATTCTTCTCAAACTTTTCCAAAAAGGTAGAAGAGAAGGGAACACTTTCTGACTAATGTTATGAGGCCAGTATTACCTTGATATCCAAACCAGATAAAGACATTGTAATAAAAAACGTACAGAAACCAGTATCCTGTATGATTATAGAAGTGAAATCCTCAACAAAAAAACTAGCCAAGTGAGTACCTCGGGGACTCAGTCAGTTGACCACCTCCTTAAGATTCTCTTTCTGTCTCCCACTGCTCCTCTCCCACTCATTCTCTCTCTCTCTCTCTCTCTCTCTCTCTCTCTCTCTCACATAAAAAAAAATTTTTTTTAATCAGTAAAATGAATTCAACCAAGTTGTAGGGTACTAGAGTCACACACAAAAATTAGTTGTGTTTCTGTTATCTGGAATAAACAATCCAAAAAAGAAATTAAGAAAGAAATTATGTACAATAGCATCTAAATTCTATAAAATACCTAAGAATAAATTTAATCAAGAAAGTGAAAGACTTACATACTGAAATATACAAAGCATTGTTTAGAGAAATAAAGACTTAAATAAATGTAAAGATTCCCAGTGTTTATGGGTAGAAAGCCTTAATATTGTTAAGATTTCAACATTACCCAAAGTAATCTACAGATTAAATGTAATTCCTATTAACATTCCAACAGCCTTTTTTTTTGCAGAAATGGAAAAGCCCAAGTAAACACTATGTTTTCTGTGTAGACTTTCCTATTTTGGACATTCATATTAATGGAAGCATTTAATATGTAGTCTTTTGTGACTGGCTTCTTGTGAAGTGGTAAAATATTAAATTTTAGGAGTGTGGTAAGTTATGAAAATATATTTCATCCCAATAGTGACCACTTATAGATACTGCTACATACTTTAGCTAAAAAGTCAATTTATAAAATTAAAATGACATATTGAAATGTAATAATTGTATTAAATGTAAGTGGACTAAAAAGCAAAATTTTCAGACTGTACGAAAAATATGCATCTATGTTGTCATCAAAAGGCAGTCTAAACACAAAGACAAACAAAGATAAATGTAAAAATATGGAAAATGTATCCTGAAAACACTGCTTATATGAAAGCTTGGGAGGTCATATTAATGACAAACAAATACACTTCAAGACACTTGCTAGTGTTACTAAAGATAAAGGGGTATTTCCTAATGATACTGTGTAGTTAATCATGAAGCCAAAACAATCATAAATGTGTAAGTACTGAATAAACAGCTTTAAAACATATGAAGTAAAATTTATATAGCTAAAGCAAAAGAGTAGATAAATCCACAGGCATAGTCTAAGGTTTTAACATATCTTCTTTGGTAAATAATATAGCAATTAGATGAAAACTCAGAAGACCATAAAAGATCTAAACAACACTAGAACCTACCCTGACCTAATGAACACGTGTAGAGTGCTACCTATAATGCCTGCAAAGTTCATATTCTTTCATACGCACACAGAGTGTTCAAAAGCAAGGTATAACACAGAGTGTCACAAAGTATGTTTTCTTACCACAGTGGTTTCCACTATAAATCATTAACGATACAATTTTTTAAAAGTCCAAATATTTGCAAATTAAGCAATACGCTATAAATAAATCATAGGTCAAAAAAAAAACCCCAAGAAAATTTATAAATTATTTTGGATTAAATTACAATGAAAATAAACAATAGAAACATTTTAAACCCATGGGGTGCAGCTAAAGAGTGCCTAGAAATTTATTGCCTGGAATGCATATAGGAAAAAAAGAACGATTTAAATGCATCAACCTATGTTTCCATCTCAAGGAACAACAACAACAACAACAACAACAACAAGTTGAGTAAATTAGCACAAAATAAATGACAAGAAAAAGATCAAAGGAGGGAAAAAAAATTAAAAAAATCAGAAATAGGTAAGCTGTAGAGAAGACCAAAGCCAGGAGTCAGTTTTGGAAACGATTAATGCAGACCAGCAAGATTGATCAAGGGGAAAAAATGAGAAAAATCACAAAATATTAGCACAAATAAAAGAAATGGATGTCACTACAAATACTGCTAACATTAAAAGGATATTAAAGGAATATTTTGGACAACTTTATGCTATTCAGCAATTTGGTAAAATAGAAGAGAGATTCTTGTAAAACACAACTTTGAAACTTACACAAGATAAGATAGAAATCCAAATAAACCTACATATTTTAAGGAAATCAAATTTGTTAACAAAATTTTCCTGCAATACACTTTCCAAACCTGGAATGTTTCATTATCAAACATCTAGGGGAAAAAAATCAGCTTAATGTGGATCCTTCTAGAAAATAGAGGAAGAGGAACCCCTTTCTATCTAGTTTTCTGAGGACAGAATAACCTCATACTCAAAATTAACGAATACATTATAAGAAACTATAGCTCAAACAAATTACCCCATGAACGTATATATAAAATCACTACTAAAATATTACTAGATCAAATTATTTTAATAAAAAACATTATACACAGTGACACATGATTTATTGCAGTAATGCAGGGTTGACTTATATTAGAAAATTAACATAATTCATCATATTGAAGAAACAATGGAGTAAAATCTTAATATATGCAGAAAAAGCATTTGGAAAAATTCAACACCCATTTTTGATGAAGTCGGTAAATTAGGAGTAGAAAGACAATTTTTCAGCTTGATAAAGAACAGCTACTAAAATCTATAGCCAGCATTTTCAGTAGTAAAAAATTCAATGCTTTCTCCCTACAAAATCAGAAAAAAGGCAAGGATATTTTCATTATATTGGAGGCTTCAGAAGTGCAATACAAGTGATAGTGATTGGATGAAAAGAAGTAAAACTATCTTTTACAGCCAACATTTTTTTAAAATAGAAAATCCTAAGAAATCTGCAAAATAACTATCAGAACTAGCAAAGTGACAGGATAAAAAAATCAATATACATATGTCGCGTTGTGGTTGTGGGTGCGTGTAACATACAATTTGGAAAATGAAATAATTAAAAAATTTCCATTACAATAGCATAAACATAATGTCTGAAACTATGAAGAATGTGATACTGGGCGCCTGGGTGGCTCAGTCGGTTAAGTGTCCAATTTTGGTTCAAGTCATGATCTCGTCGTTCCTAAGTTGGAGCCCTGCATGGGGCTCTGTGCTGACAGCTTGGAGCCTGGAGGCTGCTTCGGATTCTGTGTCTCCCTCTTTCTCTGTCTGCCCCTCCCCTGCTCACGCTCTGTCTGTCTCTCTCTCTCTCAAAAATAAATAAGCATTAAAAAGAAAAAAAGACTGCAATATTACCCTACTTGCAAGTTAACAAGTTAGCCATTAACAATTTCATGGATGCCGGTGAAAGACATGAGATTGAAAACTGCAAAATGTTGCTGCGTAAAAGTTATGAAGAAAAAATCTAAATAAATGAATATATATACCATGTTCATAGAATGTAAGACTCAATATTGTTAAAGTAGTTTCTCCAAATTGATCTAGAGATTCAATGCAATGCCAGTCATAACCACAATATGCTTTTTTTAATAGAAAAAATAAATATAAATTTAGAAGATTTGTATTTATAAATATTTGTATTATAAATTATATCAATTTACATAATTTAATAGAAAAATAAATATATATTTAAAATATGTATAGGATGGTAAAAAATCTAAAATAGTCAAAGAGGGGTAATTTATACTATCCCTTTTGAAGACTTACTATAAAGCTACCAATAATCAAGACAAGTTGGTATTGGCATAGGAATGTTCAAATATATTAATGATGCAGAGTCGAGTCCCAAAATAGATACATTTACATAATTGGTTTCAACCAAGATGTTGAAGTAATTCTATGGGAAACTATATCTTTTGCACAAATAAACCTGGAAAAACTGAATATCTGTATGGTAAAAATGAATCTTGAACTCTATCCTAATCATACACAAAAGTTAAAGATGATCAAAGATCTAAAAATAAAATTTTCCTATAACCAAGCATTCCATTCCTCAGCATATACCCAACACAAACGAAAACATATATCCACAGTAATATCTGTACTAGAATGGTCTTACCAGCTTCACTCATAATGGCCAATTACTGGAAACAGCCCAAATGTCCAGAAGTAGAATGAATAAACAAATACGCATCAGCAATTAAAAGAAACAATCTGCTGATTCACACGACAGCCTGGATCTCATTGACACGATGTTAAATCAAATCAGGCACAAAAGAGTGTGTGTGTGTGTGTGTGTGTATGCGTGTGTGTGTATGTGTGTGTGTGTGTGTACATATATATGTATATGAAATTCTAGTACAGGCAAAACAACTTATCATGTAAGCAATCAGGACATGGTCACCAGGGACAGACGTTGTACTGACTGGCAAGGTGCTAACTGAACTTTCTGGGGTAGCATAAATGTTCATTATCTTGATGAGGATGTGGGCTTACAAGGTTGTCCGCATTAGTCAAAACTTAGGAATTTGCATTATTCAAAACTTATGAATTGTATTCCTTGGATTGGTATATATGCCTCTGTGTAAATTTTCACTTAAAAAAGCCTTAAGCAAAAACACAAATGAATAACAAAAAACATCCTTTCAGTAAGAACTGTTTATTATGAAACAAAATTCAATGGCAAGAAACAGGTTTAATTTCTATCCAAGTAAAATTAGATAGCCCAAACCAACAATAACAAAGTCATTTGCAGGATAGTGCTAAGACAATTCTCTAGACATAAAAGCAAATGTTTTCTAAAAAAATAGAAAGGAGAGATACAAGAGTTTAAATTTTAATTAATTAATTAATTAATTAATTTTTAAATATTTATATTTGAGAGGGAGACACAAACACAGAGTGCAAGTCAGAGAGAGAGGGAGACACAGAATACGAAACCAGCTCAAGGCTCTGAGCTGTCAGCACAGAGGCCAATGAGGGGCTGAAATGCACGAACAGTGAGATCAGACCTGAGTTGAAGTCAGACTCGTGACTAACTGAACCACCCAGATCCCCCACAAGAGTTTAAATTTTAATTTTTTTTAATGTTTATTTATTTTTGAGAGAGACACACACACACACACACACACAGGGCGTGAGGTGGGGAGAAGCAGAGAGAGAGGGAGACACAGAATCTGAAGCAGGCTCCAGGCTCTGAGCTGTCAGCACAGAGCCTGATGCGGGGCTGGAACTCATGAACCTTGAGATCATGACCTGAGCTGAAGCCGGACGCTTAACCAACCGAACCACCCAGGCGCCCCAAGAGTTTAAATTTTAGATAATTGTTCAATGCATGTGGCTCAATGTCTTACTTACCATCAGTTTCAGAGGTAGTAAAATGAGAAAATAGAAAAAAAAAGAATTTATCAAAATAACAATACATAAACATTAATCAGAACTGAAGCTGCAGGAGTCTCCATAACCATAATAGATCATTTGGAGATATGGAGACGATTACTAAAATAAATGCTTAAAAACGTTTTAAGAAGCAGTTTCTTTGTTGGATCAGGACTGAGGGTCTGGGACAGGAGACTTGGCACTGTAAGCTTTCAATGTTACTGTGTGTTCACTTTTACATTTTTCCATGGATCAGCACTAACATGCAAAATTTCAAGGGCTGGGAATCCAAGTGGCCCACTGAAATTCTAGGTCTTTTCATTTTTCTTCAAATTTCTATTACTAGCCATGATCTGGCATTTAAAAAAATTTTTTTTTAATGTTTTTCTTTATTTTTGAGACAGAGACAGAGCATGAGCAGGGGAGGGGGCAGAGAGAGAGGGAGGCACAGAATCCGAAGCAGGCTCCAGGCTCTGAGCTATCAGCACAGAGCCGGATGGGGCGCTTGAATTCACCAACCGTGAGATCATGACCTGAGCCGAAGTCGGACGCTTAACCGACTGAGCCACCCAGGCGCCACTGTGTGATCTAATTTTAACTCAGTTGCCTCTTTTGAAGGTCACTTTATTTTTTTTTATTTAAAAAAATTTTTTTTCAACGTTTATTTATTTTTTTTGGAACAGAGAGAGACAGAGCATTAACGGGGGAGGGGCAGAGAGAGAGGGAGACACAGAATCAGAAACAGGCTCCAGGCTCTGAGCCATCAGTCCAGAGCCCGACGCGGGGCTCAAACTCACGGACCGCGAGATCGTGACCTGGCTGAAGTCGGACGCTTAACCGACTGCGCCACCCAGGCGCCCCTGAAGGTCACTTTATAACAGGGATCACATTTTCTCCAGTTCCCAGCAACATGTTCCTAATTTCCATCTGAGACCTCACCAGAAGCACCTTTGATATCCATATTTCTATCCATATTTCTATCTCCCCCTCTTGCCTTCTGTCTCTCTCTCTCTCAAATATAAACAAACTTTATTTATTTATTTAAAACAATTTTTTAAATGTTTATTTATTTTTTGAGACAGAGAAAGAGCATGAACAAGGGAGGGTCAGAGAGAGAGGGAGACACAGAATCAGAAGCAGGTTCCAGGCTCTGAGCCGTCAGCACAGAGCCCGACGCAGGGCTCGAACTCACGGACCGTGAGATCATGACCTGAGCCGGAGTCGGATGCTTAACCAACTGAGCCACCCAGGAGCCCCCATAAACAAACTTAAAAAAAATTTTTTTTAAATTAAAAATACCCTCTTCTGTTATTTATCATTTATCACATAATTTATTAATTCAATGCTATCTTGTTATTTTCTAATCCTTTCAAGCATTATTTTTCAATGAAATTGCAAGTCTTCACATCCATCACTTTCTTAACACAAGGCTAATTCCTAGACGGGCGCCGACTTTGAGCAACCTCGAATTTGAAATGCTTTGGTAAAACATTTCATTAATAATTTTCCTTCTCAGGTTCCTTAATATAAGATCGGGGTAGTCTGGATCACAAGTATTTCCGTTATTTGCATACTCACTAAATTCATTTAACAAAAACTATGGAGCCTTTGGCGATGTTATAGGCTCTTAGTAGAACACAGTCAACCGAACAGAATCTGTGCCTCGCTGGCATTAAACTTGTTACTAGGTGAGGCATGTAATAAGAAGGTAGGCATAGTATAAAGCTAGCTCGCTTCAGTCCCAGGAGAATACAAACGCAGACACACAAAGGCATGCACAGCCACACAGAAACTGACGAACAATTAATGAATTGGATAGGATTCACAAACTATGGAATGTCTGAATAAATGTTTGAGATTCAAAATGAATTGATGTGACTTGTTGTAAAGTGATGTTTTTATTCCTTCCTATTTTAAATAATAAAAGCTAGTTGGGAGAAAAAGATAGACTTCCTGGAAATAGAGTCAGATGAGGCAATATTTCTTTTCCTCCCACTATTTCCTGACGCTCTGGCTTGACGATACTGTTACAAAAATGGCACCTATTTGTTTTTCTTTGACCAGGTACCTATTTTAAGTACAAGGCAATTCTTTCAAACATCCATACCCTTTAAATTTAATGGTATATTTTTAAGAAACTTGGTTCTGTTTTTCAGTAACTTGGTTACCTAGTCATACCAAATTTATACCCTTTGTTGTTTTTCTAAAACCAAATGAATTAAAATCTTTCAACATGTGAGGATTGCAACCTCCTATTATAAATTGTGAATGGGCTGCAGCCTTATCCAAAGCCTTTTTCCCATGAACCACTAAACCCACCAGTTACCAGCAGAAAGAAGTTCAAGGTAAACTGCACGTGTCAAGAAACTTAATCTGGAAAATAATCTGGTGGTTTTTGTGCCAATACCATACTGTCTTGATGATTACAGCTTTGTAGCAGAAGCTAAGGTCCGGGATTGTGATGCTCTCCACTTTGTTTTTCTTTTCTTGCTTCTTTTTTCAACATTACTTTGGCTAGTTGGGGTCTTTGTGGTCCCATAGAAATTTTAGGGTTGTTTGTTCTAGCTTTGAGAAGAATGCTGGGGCAATTTTGATTGGGATTGCATTGAATGTCTAGATTCTTTTGGGTAGTATTGACATTTTAACAGTACTTGTTCTCCTGATCCATGAGCATGGAATGTTTTTCCATTTCTTTGTGTCTTGTTCAGTTTCTTTCATAAGTTTTCTATAGTTTTCAGCATACAGATCTTTTACATCTTTGGTTAGGTTTATTCCTAGGTATTTCGTGGTGCTCGGTGCAATTGTAAATGGGAGTGATCTCTTGATTTCTCTTTCTGTTGCTTCATTACTGGTGTATAGAAATGCAGTTGATTTCTGTACATTGATTTTGTATCCTGCGACTTTGCTGAATTCATGTATCAGTTCTTGCAGCAGCTTTTTGGTGCGGTCTGTCAGGTTTTCCATGTAGAATATCATGTCATCAGTGAAAATGAAAGTTTGACTTCTTCTTTGCCAATTTGGATGCCTTTTATTTCATTTTGTTGTCTGATTGCTGAGGCTAGGACTTACAACACTACGTTGAATAACAATGGTGAGAGTGGACATCCCTGTCGTGTTCCTGATCTCAGAAAGAAAGCTCTCAGGTTTTCCCCATTGAGGATGATACTAGCTCTGGGCTTTTCCTATATATCTTTTGTGTTGTTAAGGTATGTTCTTTCTATCCTGACTTTCTTGAGGGTTTTTATTAGGAAAGGATGCTGTATTTTGTCAAATGCTTTTTCTGCACCTATTGACAGGATAGTATGATTCTTATCCTTTCTTCTACTAATGTGATGAATCACACTGATTGATTTGTGAGTATTGAACCAGACCTGCAGTCCAGGAATGAATCCCATTTGATCATGGTGAATAATTCTTTTCATATACTGTTGAGTTTGATTGGCCAGTATCTTGTTGAGAATTTTTGCATCCATGTTCATCAGGGATATTGGCCTGTAATTCTCCTTGTTAGTGGGGTCTCTGTCTGGCTTGGAAATCAATGTAATGCTGGCTTCATAGAATGAGTCCAGAAACTTTCCTTCTGTTACTATTTTTTTGGAACAGCTTGAGAAGAATAAGTATTAACTCTGCTTTAAATGTCTGGTAGAATTCCCCAGGGAAGCCATCTGGTCCAGGACTCTCATTTGTTGGGAGATTTTTGATAACTGATTCAGTTTCTTCACTGTTATGGGTCTGTTCAAATTCTCTATTCCTTCTCATTTGAGTTTTTGTAGTGTTTGGGTGTCTAGGATTTTGTCCCTTTCTTCCAGGTTGTCCAGTTTGTTGAAATATAATTTTTCATACTATTTTCTAATAATTGTTTGTGTTTCTGTGGTGTTGGTTGTGACCTCTCCTCTTTCATTTGTGATTTTATCTCTTTGGGTCCTCTATCTTTTCTTTTTGAGAAGTCTGGCTACAGGTTCATCAATTTTGTTTAGTTTCTCAAAAAACCAGCTCTTAGATACATTAATCAACTATGGTTTTCTTTTTTTTTTTTTTCGTTTTGATTCTATATTGTTTATTTCTGCTCTAATCTTTATTGTTTCTCTTCTTCTGCTGGCTTTGGGTTTTGTTTTTTTTTTTTTGCTGTTCTACTTCTCGTTCCTTTATGTGTGTGGTTCAGTTTTGTACTTGGGATTTTTCTCGTTTCTTGAGATAAGCCTGGAATGCAATGTATTTTCCCCTTAGGACTGCCTTTGCTATATCCCAAAGGGTTTGGACTGTTGCGTTTTCATTTTCATTTGCTTCCATATATTTTTCACTTCTTCTTTAATTTCCTGGTTGACTTATTCATTCTCTAGTAGGATATTCTTTAACCTCCATGCATTTGGAGGCTTTCCAAATTTTTTCTTCTGGTTGGTTTCAAGTTTCATAGCATTGTGATCTGAAATTATGCATGGTATGACCTCAATTGTTTTATATTTATTGAGGACTGTGTTGTGACCCAGTATGTGATCTATCTTGGAGAATGGTCTATGTGCACTCGAGAAGAATGTGTATTCTGCTGCTTTTGTATGAAAAGTTCTGAATTTATCTGTCGAGTCCATCTGGTCCAGTGTATCACTCAAGGCCATTGTTCTTTTATTGATTTTCTGCCTAGATGATCTGTCCATTGTTGTAAGTGGAGAATTAAGTTCCCCTGCAATTACCGCATTCTTACCAAAAAGATTGCTTATGTTTGTGATTAATGGATTTATATATTTGGGTTCTTTCAAGTTGGGAGCATCAACATTTACAATTGTTAACCCTTCTTGATGGATAGACCCCATAATTATGATATAATGCATTTCTTCATCTCTTGTTACAGTGTTTAGTTTTAAATCTAGTCGTCTGAAATAAATATGGCAACACCAGCTTTCTTTTGACTTCCAGTAGCATGATAGATGGTTCTTCATTCCCTTACTTTCAATCTGAAGGTGTCCTTAGGTCTAAAATGAGGCTCTTGTAGATAGCATATAGATGGATCTAGGTTTTTTTTTTATCCATTCTGATACCCTATGTCTTTTTTAAAATTTTTATTTAATGTTTATTTATTTTTGAGAGAGACAGAGACAGAGTCTGAGCCAGGGAGGGGCAGAGAGAGAGGGAGACACAGAATCTGAAGCAGACTCCAGGCTTTAAGGTGTCAACACAGAGCCTGATGCAGGGCTCAAACCCATGAACTGTGAGATCATGACCAGACCCGAAGTTGGATGCTTAACCGACTGAGCTACCCAGGCGCCCCTGATACCCTATGTCTTTTGATTGGAGCATTTAGTACATTTACATTCAGAGTAATTATTGAAAGATATGGATTTAGTGCCATTGTGTTATCTGTAGGTTTCATGCTTGTAGTGATGTCTCTGGTCCCTTGTAGTCTTTGCAGCATTCTACTCACAGAGTGCCCTTTAGGATCTCTTGTGAGGTTGGCTTAGCGGTCACGAACTCCTTCAGTTTTTGTTTGTCTGGGAAAGCCTTTATCTCTCCCTCTATTCTGAATGAAAGTTTTGCTGGATAATTGATTCTTGGCTGCATATTTTTCCTATTCAGCACATTGAATATTTCCTGCCATTCCCTTCTGGCCTGGCAAATTTCAGTGGACAGGTCTGTTACACCCTTATGCATCTACCCTTGTAGGTTAAGGCCTCTTTGTCCCTAGCTGCTTTCAGAATTCTCTATTTATCTTTGTATTTTACCAGTTTCATATGATATGCCATGGAAAAGACCTATTCTTATTAAAACTGAAGGGAGTTCTTTGTGCCTTCTGGATTTGGATATCTGCCTCCTTCCCCAAATTGGGAACGTTCCCAGCTATAATTGTTCAAGTAAACCTTCTGCCCCTTTCTCTTTCTCTTCTTCTTCTGGAACTCCTATGATATGGATATTATTATGTTTCATTAAATCACCTCGTTCTCTAATTCTCACCTCGTGGTCTAGTATTTTCTCATCTTTCTTTTTCTTAGCTTCATCATTTTCCATAATTATATCTTATATATCACTTATTCTCTCCTATGCTTCCTCCATCCTTGACGTCACTGCATCCAGTTTATTTTGCACCTCATTTACAGTATTTCTTAATTAATCATGACTATTCTTTGGTTCCTTGATCTCTGTAGCAATAGATTCTCTGCTGTTGACTATGCTTTTCTCAAGCCCAGCTATTAATCTTACGACTATTATTCTGAACTCTTGCTCACATATGTTGTTTATACCTGTTATGAGCAATTCTCTAGCTGCCATTTATTCCTGGAATTTCTTTTGAAGAGAATTCTTCTGTTTCATCATTTGGCTAGTTTTCTGTCCCTTTGGTGTTTCAAGAGCTTATTATAGGTCCTGCCCCTATATATTAAAAAGGGGTCATAGCCTGTCCAGGGCCTGGCCCTTCAGGAGGTGTTTCTGGAGTGTGTTGCGTGCTCTCTGTTGTTGTGATTCTGGTTGCTTCATCTCCCTACTCGTAGTGGTGATTTGGACCTTCCACCAGGTGTGCTTTGATTTATTTCACTGAAGTAACCCTGAAAAAAATTTTAAAAATGGGGGTGGGTGTAGAAGAAGCCTTATCCCATACAATGAGAGAAATGACAGGGGTGGAGAAAAAGAAAAGGAAAACAAACAAACAAACAAAATGACCAGGCAGAGAATCAGATAAACTGTATGGCTTAATCCAGAGAGAGAGAGAGAGAGAGAGAGGAAAATAAAGAAGAAGGAGATATAGAAGAGATGTAAAAAGAATAGATTAAAAATGTCTATGGCCCACCAAGTTGTCCCTGTGGGCCTCCGGAGATTTTTCAGACACTCTGTATCCTGGATTCCTGGAATTTCCTGTCCTCTGGCCTCAATGCTGATCTGTTTAGGGGGGAAGGGAACCTCGGGTCCCCTACTTCTCCACCATGCTGACTCCTCCCTCTATTTCCTTATTTGTAAATTATTTGGTGGGGGGGACCTTGGGATTATTTGCGATGGCTCAGTTGGTTAAGCGTCCGACTTCAGCTCAGGTCATGATCTCACAATTCATGGATTCAAGCCCCCAAATCAGGCTCTGTGCTGACAGCTCAGACCCCGGAGCTTGCTTTGAACTCTTTGTCTCCCTCTCTCTATGTCTCTGCCTCTCTCTTGCTCATTCTCTCTCTCTCTCTCTCTGTCTCTCAAAAAATAAAGAAGTGTTAAATTGTTTTTTATTTTTTAACCGTTTTATTTCTTTAAGTTCACAGAATAATAAAGTCAGTTAGAGAAAAATGTAGATGAATGTTAAGCTTTTGTTATGTAAATAGTTCAGCACCTGATTTACAGAAAATGAATCTTCAAATGGGTGTGTGGATCTTCTTAAATTTGGCTTGTTTCACTTCAGTGTTAACAGACAGATTATCTAGCTCATAGAGTCTTTCTTCTCAATGCACACTTAAAATTAGATAATTAAATAGCTTTTGCTGTATGCAGAAATAGCCAATAACAAGCCATGGAAAGAAATGAGAATACAAAAATTAAATTTCTCACATCATAAAGAACAAATTCAGGGAAAATGCGAGGTTGAGTTCACGGCAGGCTTTGCTCCCAGGTGGGGCTGGGAGAGGGATCCATTTCGCTGGTGATGTCAATTTACACAGAATGGTGTTCTGTAGAGAAACTAATTGAATGAGACCCTCCAGATTTCACTTTGCTTTTTCATAATCCATATAATTTTTATTGCATTGTGCACTGGCCGACACAAGCAGAACGTCAATTAGCTTAGTGAGGGGGCATTGTGCACCCATCAGTAAGTTATTCAGTCATATGCGAGTGATATTGCCATCCTACCATTAAGTACTGGGTTGGGAGGGGGAAATGTAAGAGAGAAGAGGCATCTTCTCAATGCACCTACATGGCTCAGCCCTCTTCCATTCCTACCTCACTTTTCCTTCCCTCCTTGACTGTGGGAAGCCTTTCAAAGGGCTGTTATCAGCTATCATTAAACCAGCCACCTGTCTCCTTGGCAACCCTTATCAAGCTGTACCAGGCTGCTCGGGCTGCCAGCGAGTACCTTCAACTCGGCGCTATTGAATAAGGAGCTTCAAATTGTTACCATCTGGTATCCCGAAGTCTTATAAAATGTCAGGAGAAGGACCGTATCTTAGGCTGCCTACAGGCTTGGTGGTATAAGAAGCTTGGTGGTGTATTGGAATTCACCATCAGTGAAACAAACAAACCAACCAACCACCTTTTAAAAAAAGGTGGGTGGAAGAAAGAAAATTCATTTCAGAGCTGCAGGAAAACCATTCTCATTGATTCCCTTCTCAAACTGATGAATACTTTTATGAAAAATATCTTCCTCCGACGCTGAGCACTACTGATACGCCGTTAGTATTCGTAGTGGTTTCTCTGTACCCACAGCTCGGCTTACAATGCACTGTGTCCAGCCACTGAAAGCAAAAGGAAAAGTGCTTTCCTGAAGGTCTCTGACAGTTCAGGGTTTAAGACTAAAGGAGACTCTCCTGGCTGCCAGCTGTCCCTAAACCATTTTTCCCTTCTTTTTTTTTTTTTTTTTTTTTTTTTTTTTTTTTTTTTTTTTGCTACAGCTGTCTACATTTGTTAAGATTTGCAGCCCCAACACACACACACACACACACACACACACACATTCATACACACACAAGGCTCAAGAGTAAGCAGTGACTAATTTAAGCCAATCAGAGTGACTTTATTCTCTCTGCCAGTGATTAGCTTAGGGGGTATCTCTGACTCCATGCTGGTTGATGAGAACGGAAGGGAAGTCAACCAGAAGGCTTCCAAGGGTTTCTTGATCAAAAAGAGACAGAGAAAGAAACAGCATGATGCTTCTATTACTAGAATTGGGGCATCCGCCTCGTTATCATGAAGGTGCTGGCCTGAGCTTGGCATTGAAGGGTGATATCAAGAACCTACTTCCTGGTGATACCATCGAGCTGTTGAATTAACTCCCTTTGAAGGAGCCCAGCATTGGGACTTCTCTTAAAGTAAGAAAGTAAACTTTCTTTATTGTTCATGCTGCTTAGTTTATTTATTTTTAATGTCAGCATCCTAAATAGATTCCAAATTATTCATCCTTCTTATTTAAGCTCCTAACTTTGCTGAACACTTCTTTTAGACACCTTGCTTGGGGTGGGGGGGGGGGGTGGCCGGGTGGGTCAGTCAGTTAAGTGTCAGACTCTTGATTTTGGCTCAGGTCATGATCTCATGGTTTCTGAGTTCAAGCCCCACATCAGGCTCCACGCTAATGGTGTGGAACCTGCTTGGGATTCTCTCTCTCTCTGTCTCTTTCTCTGTCTCTCTCCCTTTAGCACATCTCTCTCTCTCTCTCTCTCTCTCTCTCTCTCTCAAAATAAATAAATACACTTAAAAAAAGAAACCTTGCTTGGAATTAAAAAGCATCAAATACATCCTCACGCATACAGGTGCACCTTGGATTGGACCATTCATCTGAATTAGCTAAAATGCAAATATTTTCTAGGGAAGATGACTCAAGTATCTTTTCGTATCAAGCCGTTTGTCATATTAGATTAAATTTAACTAGTTCCTTAACATAATCTTATCCAGGAAAGAGAAGATTTTATATAAAGGAAGAGATAGGAAAGAGTAAAGAAACTTGAACTCCCCCGGGGCTCTGAGTGATGAAAGATCCTGAGGGTTATCAGGATATGGAAAAGCAGAAAAACAGGCAAAGCAGGCTTGGAAACTAGGAACAAACAGTGACCTAAGTCTGAGTAATCGTGCAAAGAAAGATGAAGAGTGAAAGAGATCCCAATTCTCACCTCTCTTCCTGAGAAGGTGACAGACGACTATTTAAAGTTGCTAAGTCAGGAAACAAATGTGTAGGCTGGTTATTTCCAGAGTCACACTTTTTATTCTGACATTTAAGGGACTGCAGGCCAAATCACAGGTCACCCTTACCCCGACACATGCTTGAAAATGAAGTCTGGGAAAAGATACCAAGTAATGCGCAGGATTCTCGGTGTTCTTCCTCTAAAGAGGTAAACCTGATGACCAGACAGGCCCGCCTAGAATATGGCACAGAAAACTACACCCCCCCACCCCAGCCCGTAGTTTAGTCTCAACTGTGAACATACTCCAAGGTGATATCACCACATTCACGAAGAAAGAATCGTGGGTGACGTTTGCAGAAGATGGTACAAAATTAATCAAACAAAGAAACAAACAAAAAGACAAATTGAGGGGATGTTTAAGAGTGAAAACTTGCAACCAGTAGATAATTAAGTTCTGGACATCGAATGCACAGCATAGTGATTATCGTCATCACTGCTGTATTAGAAACTTCAAAGTTGCTAAGAAACAAGGTCTTAATTGTTCTCACCACAAAAAAGAAAGGATAATTATGTGATGTGATAGACGTGTTAGCTAACCCTACTGTGGTAATCATATTGCTATATATAAATATAAATGTATCAAACCAACACCTTGGATGCATTAAACTTACACGGTATTATATGTCAATTGCGTCTCAAGGTTTTTTGTCGTTTTTTTGTGGGGTTTTTTTTGTTTTGTTTTGTTTTATTTTTTTTAATTTTTTTAACGTTTAGTTTTGAGACAGAGAGAGAGTGCAAGTGGGGGAGGGGCAGAGAGAGAGGGAGACACAGAATCTGAAACAGGCTCCAGGCTCTGAGCTGTCAGCACAGAGCCTGACGCGGGGCTCGGACTCATGAACCATGAGATCGTGACCTGAGCCGAAGTCGGACGCTTAAGTGACTGAGCCACCCAGGCGCCCCAAGGTTTTGTTTTGTTTTAAAGCGAACAGGGGAGGAAACACATTTTGGAAAACAGAGACCTTTGAACACTCTCTAATTGGAATACTCGGAAGAATTTAAAACGTCATTTCTTATAAAATCAGAAAAGGATGAAGGTGATACTCAAAGAATTTGTAAAAGCTTTCAAAACTTAAAACTATAACTGCAAAAAGAAACAAAAATTATTTACATTGAAGACTCGGAAAACAAAGGGACAAAATTCTTCAGGATGTAGAAAACACATTTTAAAGGCAAGGAAAGATCCTACAGGGTTAGAAAAAAAAACCTATAGGGTCAAACCAGCATGTATAATATCTGACAATGAATGGTTTTAGAAAAAGAGAACGTAGAAATGAGAAGAAATTAGCGAGAAAATAATAGGAAACAATTTCCTAGAACTTAAGAAGCACTATGTTTTGGGGGCACCTGGGTGGCTCAGTCGGTTGAGCGTCTGACTTCGGCTCAGGTCATGATCTCACGGTCTGTGGGTTCCAGCCCCGTGTGGGGAATCTGTACTGACAGCTCAGAGCCTGGAGCCTGCTTCGGATTCTGTGTCTCCCTCTCTCTCTGCCCCTCCCCTGCTCATGCTCTGTCTCTCTCTGTCTCAGAAATAAATAAACATTAAAAGAAGAAGAAGAAGAAGAAGAAGAAACACAATGATTTGCAGTTTCCAAAGAGCAAGACATTTCGAAAACCCCTGCACTTAGAAAACAGCTGCCAGACATGGATTGGGCAAATGCGGGACTCAGTTGGCAGGTGTCCAGGGAACAGGAAGAGAGTCCGCATGACTCATGTGTTAGAAAATCTTGAGGGTATGATAAGGAACGTGATTCTTTTGTCAAGAAGGAAAATAAGTTAATCAGAAACTATAGATGGATGTCATAGGAAAGGTAAATGTCCGATTAACCTATCAGCGTACAGAGTGACCACCAGGATGGTAACCGAAACAGGAGGACAGAGCTACAGCTTCCATTTAGAAAAGTAACAAAGAGTATAACTAAAGACAGCATCAGTATTACACATTCTGTTTTTTAATTTTTTAAAAAAAATTTTTGTTTTTGAGAGAGGAAGAGAGACAAAGCGCGAGTGGGGGAGGAGCAGAGGGAGAGGGAGACACAGAATCCGAAGCGGGCTCCAGATTCTGAGCTGTCAGCACAGAGCCTGACATGGGGCTCGAACTCACAAACCTGTGAGATCATGAGCTGAGCCCAAGTCGGGAGTCGGAAGCTTAACTGACTGAACCACCTAGGCACCTCTACACATTATTATTATTATTATTATTATTTTTAAGTTTACTTGGAGAGAGAGAGAGAGAACATGTGCATGCATGGGGGGAGGAGGGAGGAGCAGAAAGAGGGAGAGAGAGAGAGGGAGAGAGAAAAAGAATCCCAAGCAGGCTCCACAATGTCAACGCGGAGCCCCATGCAGGGCTCAAACCCACGAGCCGTGAGATCATGGCCTGAGCCAAGGTCAGGGTCTTAACCGACTGACCCACCCAGGAGTCCCTCATTATTACACATTCCTAAGAGAATTGTGAAACTGAGCCAACCCTCATCTTTCGCTGTGGAAAGGCGTGAGACCACATATGAACTTGATAAATCTATCTATAATAGACTTCCCGTTAAACATGGTGAATTAACCACACGCAATTACTTTGTTTCTCCTAGAGATCCCGCTGCAATTATAAACAAAAGAATAAAAAAGAAATCAGTCTCCAGTGACAGGGAGTGTGGGAGAGACAGACCTTCAGTGGAGAACAGGATTATGACTCCCCACGCCAGTTTCCACTGACAACGCGTAACTGGGCAAGGGCCTGCCGCCAGCCTCTGGTAGGGATGCAGAGGAACTCTTCTCTAGAAAGCTCTAGTGGCCTCAAAGAAAAGAGTTCCAAATCCTGGCATTTCTGGGTCACCCAGCAGATGGGCCGGATGACTCCTGTTCATCAGAGAGTGCAGCTGTCCAGGCCACACGCCGACTTCATGGTCGGTTCTCTAGCGTCCGTGTGTTTGTTCCTTTCCTTGGTAATACGTGAAGCACAAAAGAAAATATGATATGCACGCAAGTTCTGAAGCATCACAATAAAACAAACACCAGGGAAACCTCAAGCCGCTGTGAGAGCAAAATAGAATCGGAGTTGTAGCTAACGTGCGAACTCTCTGTGATTTCCTTTTCTGTATCATATTGACACTTTAACTCATAGTGTATCACAATCCTGGGTTGTATAGTCATCCTTTAAAACATATATATATGTATATAGCTTTACCCCATGCCTATTATCTGCTGGAGTACATTGCTTCGTTTTTCTTGGTTTGGGACTTTATAATAACGATATTCTGAATTCTGTTTTTAAGGATTCAAACATATACTTATATGCTTTATATTTATATGTTTATATTTACCTCCTATATTTATGAGATCTTTCTGGAAAAGACCGGATAGTAAATATTTTAGCCTTTGGGAGGTCTGCGGTCCTGGTCGAAACTACCGAACCCTGCCGTTTTAGTAGGAAATGTTTGTTTTTTACCAAAACAGGTGGGAGGCAAGATTTGGTGTCCAGGAGGAAGACACCTGTGGGCAGGATGCTAGCTTTGTCGAATATAGTGTTACCAGACACGGTCTAGCAGGAGCTCAATAAATGTATATTATTTTGTAGGGCACCTGGGCGGCTCAGTTAAGCGTCCGACTTGGGCTCAGGTCATGATCTCACGGTTTGTGGGTTCGAGCCCCGTCGGGCTCTAGGCTGACAGCTCAGAGCCTGGAGCCTGCTCCGGATTCTGTGTCTCCCTCTCTCTCTGCCCCTCCCTCGCTCACACTCTGACCCGCTCCCTCTCAAAAATGAATGACCATTAAAGAAAAAAAAAAAAAAAAGGCTGCTTTGCTCTCAAGTACTTTTCTGGCTTCTTATTTCCTTTCTTTGTGAAACATCCCTTCGTATCCTCCGTTTTCCCATCCAGTCTGTGTTTTAATCCCGTGTAACAAAGATTAACAGACGCCCAGAGGTCAAAGTGGGTTCCTACCCACTAGCAGATACTTGGGTGAGACCACGTTGATCAGTTTGCCTACAGAGGCGTGTCGGTCCAGAGTCGATCCCTGATTGACTAAGCGGCAGAAGCTCTGGACTTCACTGGTTGGTTGGCTTGCAAAAGCCACTTTGTGTCGGAAAAGCCAAACCAGGTGTCATACTGGTTCTTCTGCAAGTCACTACTATGGTAAGAGTACAATCAGGGATGATCCCTGAGTTTGTGGGACCCTTTAAAATGTTCACATGCTATATACGGATGACAAATATGGTTTTTTTCCCTGTTTTTATTTATGTTCTAACTCGAATGAGGGTTTTTGTCATAAGACAGTTTTCCCTTTTATGTGGACAAAGTGATTAGGTTTCCTTTCAGTTGTTTGCTTTCAGGTCACGTTTTCCTCGACCTTCCTCCGTCGCCATAGTTATTGAAAAACATCTATTTTCTTCTGGAGTAGTCACCATGTGTCAAAATTTAAATCATTAAAACGAAGTGGTCAATCCATCTGAAAGTAAATTTTGGTAAAGATGTTAAGAGTGGTTTCACTTGTTATTTAAAAATGAGCTGCGGGGCACCTGGAGGCCTTAGTTAAGCGTCCAACTTGGGTCAGGTCACGATCTCACGGTTCACGGGTTCGAGCCCTACATCAGACTTTGTGCGGACAGCTCAGAGCCTGGAGCCTGCTTGGGATTCTGTGTCTCCCTCTCTCTCTGCCCCTCCCCTGCTTGTGCTCTGTCTCTCTCTGTCTCTCTCTCTCTCTCTCTCAAAAATAAATAAAACATTTTAAAAATTCAAAATGAGTTGCCAATTTTTCAATTGTAATTTCAATTTTCAATTTTCAAGTATTCAATAAAGAATAACTTCTAGTTTCTCCATATATTTGAAGGATACAAATTTACAAGATGGTGAAATACGCACATATACGAATATACGTGTGCAGGTGTGTTTGTGTGTGTATTGTGCATGCACGTGTGTGTAGTTGATCTAGAATCTTTATTTTCTTGTAAAAGTGCCATATTTTCAGTTACAATAGCTTTATAATATGTTTGAATAACTCCATCTTATTTTTTCAAGACTGTCTAGCTACTACTGACCATTTATTCCTCTATATGAAATTTTAAATCTTCTCGGCAGCTTCCTCTCTCCTTCCAAAAGATGTGATCTGTGTTTTTACTGTAAATGCCTTTAATTCATGCTTCTTTGGGGAAGAGGGTCCTGCCGTTTTTACCATATTGTCTTCCCATCTGGAAAGATGTTAGTTTCTCAAGTTACTCAGATCTTTTGTTTTTCTAACCAAAGTTAAGCTTAGGGAGGTATAAACCTTCCTGACAATTTTTTTTTTTTTGCAAACACAAAACCCTCACTTATCGGAAAAAAATTACATGTGCACAAACATAACATTTTGAATAATATTTCTGAGAAATAAAGTTTGGAAAATCCATCTGTTAAAAAAATCCATCCATTAAACAATGGATTTTTATATTTTTATAAGATTTTATTCTTCTTATGGGATCTGCCACTTTCTATTAATATTTTCCACGTGGTGAGCATTGAGATGATAATACTATTATTGTGTTCAAACGCGTCGTGACATGGTGGTCAAGAGGATGGCCTTTGGGGGTGGCTCAGTGGGTTGAGCACCCTACTTTGGCTCGGCTCATGATCTCATGGTTCCTGGGTTCAGGCCAAAAAATTAATTACCCTCGTTGGATCTCCATTTCCTTACCGTTCATATGATGATGGTAAAGGTGATCTACGTTGGAACAGGCCTTGCCAACACTACAGTGCTGTGTAAGTGTTAGTTTTCATTCTTATAAATAGAACTGTTTTCAAATTAGTTAACTGCATCTGACGCCTTTCTTGATTTTCATCTGTAACAGCTGTAAAGTTTAATCTCTCTTAAATCTTATAAGTAGTGTGTATCACCTGCAAATAATAGTAGCTATCTTGGTTTTCCCTTTTTAATGTTTATGCCTTTTGTTTATTCTTCTTGTTGCTTTGCATTGGCTAAAATTCGCGGGGAAAAAAAAATCAATGGCAGTAGACGTCTTATTCTTGTCATAATGGATAAGGCCCCAGTGTTGTCCTACTAAGTATGGGTGTAGCTGATGGTTTTTGATCGTGATAAGAGAATATCCTGCCATTCCTAAAAAAAATCAAAGATTTTATTTTTAGCCCTAAAGTAAAGGTAACTTTAATTAATAACTTTTTTGGGCATTTCTTGAATAACCATAATATTACTCTCCTTAAAATACTGTTACGGAGAGTTATACTAGTTGATTTCTAAACGCTGGTCTTATAAAAATTAGACTAGTATGGTGTATTATACTCCTACTAAGAGTTAGACTTATTTTATTAATCCAGTAGTTATAATCAGAGTCCATAATCTCAGATGCCATTTTTTTTATAAGTCAGCGTTCATTCTGACTCCAAATCCTCATGCTGGCAGACCTGACCGTTTGAGGGCTCATCATACCTCCTCCAAACGTGTCAAGGTTCCACTGCCTCAGGACGAGCCAACAGTCACAGATTGTCTGTCCACACAGGTTATAGTCAGGCACCCACTAACCCATGATCATTTCTGAGGCTCTCTGCCTCTGCCATATCCCTCTTGGGACTTCAGAGCATTTGCAAGCTGAGAACATCAGATCGGTGGTCCCATCTCTGTAGATTCTACCCCTTGAATATATTTCTCTCTGGATCATCGTCAGGCAACAGGAGTTTATGATCCGTTAATCCCACTGCCTGGGTTTTGAGCAACCAGACTTCCCCTTTCTGCTCGGCTTCAGTTCCCTCCAATCGGTGCTGGAACAGGTTTATAGGTCATCATTTTAGAAGGGCAGAGAAAGGGCAAAGAGAAAAATACTACGTTTCCATCCTTAACCAGTCTAAATGTGTATATCTTCACTCACCAATATTTTATTTAGAATTTTTACATTCGTATTCTTTGGTGAGAGTTGGCCATAATGTTTTTGGTGTATCTTCAGCAGATTTTAATGCACAGGTCCTAAATAAATTTGGAAGCTTTAAATCATTTTCTATACTGTGGGACACATTGAGGAAAATCGGAATTATCTATTCCTTGAGGTTTGATAGAATTTACCATCTGTACATGGAGAATATTTTAGTATAGCTCTATGACAGATTTTAATTTTTTTCATGATTATTATTCTCCAGATTCCAGTTTTGTTAATATTCCTTTTCATGTCCATTTTAATAAAATATGTAGCTCTATTGGTATGTGGAAGCTAGTGGTCACTTGTGACCTCCAGATCTTTTCCCGCTAGTGCATTACGACTTTTCTAGCAAATGCTTTCTTATCCCCTCTGATCCCCTGGCTTAGGTAACTATTAATAGCTAATTACATTGGTTTATGATTCCTGTACATGCAGCCAAATGTGTGTTATCACGTCTTTTAATTATCCCTAGGACCACTTCAAATGCCATTTGTTGAACGTTTCTCCTTTTTAAGAAAGAGAAGCGATCGGGCATATTTAGAGCTGAAAAACTGTATACACAGCCCACATCAGAGAGCTGGATTTGGCAGTCCTATAGGAATTCCCTCTAAAACAATGCTATGATTTAAGTGAAAGTAGTGACATTACTCAGCTGCACATTGCTGCCAGATTTTTAAATAATGAAATGTAACATAATGAAAAGCACTCAGAAATGAAACTGGGTACGAAGCCCAGAAATTGGATTCGCTACTCCGAGTTCTAAAAATCCTATTAAATATTTCATTCTCCCACTTTATGAAATACTTCTGCAACAGATTTGAAGCCTGGGGAAGAGCTCAAACAACCAGACATGAAGTGGAGTTTTACAGTTACCCAGGAAATAAATTGTCTGTGCATCACTGGTCTTCTTTGTTTTCATTAGGCGACACATTTCTCATTATTTTCAGCTTGGATATATGGTCTGGGGTTGTTCAAATTCCTCGAGTAGAATGCAGTTACATTCATTTGTGGGAAAATTATTAGTTAAATGTAAAAAAAATTATCTAAAATACTGTTGTGATGAGTGAGATATATATATATATGTATATATGTATATATACATTCGTATATATATATATTCAAATTGGAGTATTTTATATACTGCACAACAGAATTGATGAAAATTTCCTTAAGATTTCTCTCTTCCAAGAAAATCAGGGACGCCTGGGTGGCTCAGTTGTTGACGTGTCCAATTCTTGGTTTCGGCTTGGGTCACGATTTCCCGGTTTGAGGGTTCCAGCCCCACATCGGTCTCCGTGCTGTTGGTGCAGAGCCTGCTTGGGATTCTCTCTCTCTCCCTCTCTCTCTGCAACTCACCCACCCATTCCCTCTCTCTCTCTCTCTCTCTCTCTCTCTCAAAAATAAATAAATAAACTTAAAAAAATTACAAAAAGAAATCAACACATGCATTTGGGAGATGAGATTAAGAGCGGAGAGAATTGTCCAGAAAACTGACCCCATTTCATTCAGCCAGTGGTGACCACATTGCAATTAGTAAAATGGTCTTTTCCACAGATGAGACACTCATACCATCACAGAAACTGTTGTAAATAATACAATGAACATCTTTTGTATGAATTTTATCATAATATTTTATTTAAAAAAATAAAAGCTTTAGAGGTAGAACCTTTGGATCAATGCGTGTAAACTTTTTTCTGGGTTGATGTTGATAAGGTTATTCTAATCATCTCTATTTGTACTTAGTTTTCTTGATTTTTTTTTTCATTTCTGAGATGAAAATATGAAAACCTACCCCTGTGTTAATGACTTTACCAAATTCTCCTGATATTTCTCAAGGTGTTTATACAATTATTTCACCACGATATCATTTGATGCATAGAGGTTCATGAATTTAACTCCTTGGTAATTTGAATCTTTTCTCATCAAAAATCTCTCTCTCTGTTTCAGTGATACTTTGTGTTTCTGCTTCTTTGCGGGCTGCAATTGTCAAACATATTGATTTGCTCTTTTATTTTCTTTAAGGCTTATTGTAAAAAGCATGTTAATTAGATTTTGTTTTTACATCAAATCTGAGCGCAATTATCTTTAAAAATGACTCAATTTGTTCCCATCAATTGTAATTAACGTTGTGTTCAGTCTTACTTCATTCATATTCCATTATGTTTATTTTTAATTTCTTACTGGCTCTTTTTTCTTCTTTCTCTGCTGGATTGATAAAGTTCTTTCTTTTTTCCACTCTGATAATTTGGAGTTTTCATTATATATGTTTTTCCAAGGGCTTGCCCTTGTATGCATAGTCATATTTAAACCTACATTTCTTGGGGCGCCTGGGTGGCTCAGTCGGTTGAGCGTCCGACTTCGGCTCAGGTCATGATCTCACAGTTTGTGAGTTCGAGCCCCGCGTCGGGCTCTGTGCTGACAACTCGGAGCCTGGAACCTGCTTCGGATTCTGTGTCTCCTTCTCTCTCTGCCCCTCCCCCACTTGTGCTCTGTCTCTCTCTATCAAAAAAATAAATCTAAAAAAAAAATTTAAACCTACATTTCTTTACATTGAATAATAACTCACCTCCTTTCCCCCCAACCGCGAAAAAAAAAACCCAGTTTTTTCCTTACCTGATTTGTACCAAATATTTGTGCCCTCACCCCCCTTATGTGATGGCAGTAAGAGGTGGGGGCTCTGGGAGGTAATTTGGATTAGATGAGGTCTTGGTCCTTACCAGAGTCATGACAGAGCTTGCTTTCTCTCTGCTGTCTACCACGGGAGGCCACAAGGAGACTGCAGTCTGCAGCACAGAAGAGGGAATCTCCCCAGAGCCTAATCAGGATGGCACTCTATCTCACACTTCCAGTCCCCAGAACTGTGAAGCCAGTTTGTGTTGTTTATAAGTTATCCAGTCTGTGGTATTAAAAAAGAATTTTTTTAATGTTTATTCATTTTTGAGAGCGAGCGAGAGAGACAGACAGACAGAGCATGAACATGGGAGGCGCAAAGAGAGAGGGAGACAGAATCTGAAGCAGGCTCCAGGCCTGTCAACACAGAGCCCCACGCGGGGCTCGAACTCACGGACCGCGAGATCGTGACCTGAGTCGAAGTCGGACGCTTAACCGACTGAGCCACCCAGGCGCCCCTGTGGTTATTTTTTTCAATGAAGCTCACATCGAATAAGACAAATCCTTTTGTAATACTCATCCAACAGCTCATGATAATGTTTTCATCCATTTAGGAAATTCACTCCTAAGCACTATCGTTCACTCTTCACTCCTTAACCTTGAAATCTGTGTTTTGACTTAAAATCCCATTAATCTGATGTACCGTTTCAGGTTATTTTTTTAAAAAAATAACTAAATGTGGGGCACCTGGGTGGCTCAGTCAGTTAAGCACCTGATTCTTGGTTTCAGCTCGGGTCATGATATCACAGTTCATGAGTTTGAGCCCCGCATTGGGCTCTGTGCTGACAGCATGGAGCCTGCTTGCGATTCTCTGTCCCTCCTGCTCTCTCTCTCAAAATAAATAAATCGACTTTAAAAAAGTAACTAAGTGAATAAATAGTTCTTATTCAAACTGCACACACATGCACACATACTGAGAGAGAGAAAAAACAGATTATAGATTATAGCACTGAATTTGAAGTGTTTCCTACCCTATCCCCCCAACTACAGATGTTCTAGTCTTTTACGAATGATATTTCTTATAATACATGTAATAATACTATACCTTATTTTCTGGTATATAATTTAATCATATATCATATTACCTGTATTGTATTATATAATTTTATGATACATAATATTATGTTATATAATATTTTATCAAATTTTATCTCTATCTATATATCTAGAGATATAGAGAAAGGGAGACAGAGCGTGCATGAAAGAGAGAGAAGCTTAGAAATATAGGGGCATTAATGCACCTGGTAACCATCCATCAGTGGGGTACAGGAGATGGCGAACAAATGGCCCTGGAGGAAAAATTCTCGGATGCATTCTGTATAAATGAGACCAGGTCTCATTCCCTTTGTCCTCTCACTCATGTTTCCTGGGATTGTGTCCCAAATAACACACCTTCACCCGTTTCATTCGGCTGTCTTTGGGGGGAAACCCAATTAGGATATTGGGCTTCATTTCAACATCAAAGAACACATTGTAATTAATGCAATTAATCAGTGTGCTGAAGTCATTTGCTTGTTATATACATCAAGGTCAAAGTGCCAACCAGAGTACCTTGACCTGGAGGCATCTGAGGGGACGACTAATAGACCACCATGTTCCTCGGGGCAAGGTAGCCAATTACGATTCTTCTTGACTTGTGTAACTGGAAAAAAATAATAATACTACAAAAGAAAAGAGGATTGAGGCAGTGATTGCACCGAAAAACGGCAATCACTTACTCAGTTTCTAGATCTCAGCTATTCTCAGAGCCAGGTCCCATAGATTAAAAGGGGGGGGGGGGGTCCCAGCTCTCTTTGGGGAAGGACCTGCAATGCTACCAGTAACATTTAACACAAATATTTCCACTCTCCCCCAGAGGGACTTCTAGTTACAGGCTAGAGTTAACAGTCTACCAAGGAAAGCAGAACGCCTGGACTTCTGAGGGCTGTTGGATACAGGTTGGAGCAGACACTCATACTAGGAAACCTGAAACATCAGTGTGGCCCACACTTAGGGTGGGGTTCATGACGACCATGTGATAAATGAACTCCCGGCCCGCGTCGATCTCCCAGAGGGTCAGATGGGTCCATAGATCCACCCTGTGGTCATTTCGCAGTTACTTCTCTCCACGCGTAACGGGGAGAAATATACTTAGCAGCTGGCAGAACCCTCACATTTGTCCCATATCCCACGGAGAAAGAGCTTATAGTACGAAAAGCCAGAAGGATTTCTGAGGTTGCCTCGACCAGCCAAGATAGGAAATCGGAAGCAATAACACAGCTTGAGTTTAACGGCAGAACTTAGGGCTCTCTCAGGGAACTAGAGAATGCGGAGGTGATAGTTCCCATCCGATTCCCATTCCACTCTCTTCTGCGTTCCCTGCGACACCCGTGTAGACGACGGTGAACTACAAAGATGTAACCACATGTCAGACCTGATTAGGTCTGCGGTACAGATGGCTCCTGTGTTCTGAAAGAGATGAGCCCAACCTGCGGTGCCTGGTATGAGCCCACAGTCTTGGCAAACGTGTCCTTTTCAATACCCAAGAACAAAGATGACCCAAAGCGGTTGGCATTCGCGTGGAAAGTGCAGCAATACACAGTTACTCTTCTTCCAGGGCAAGGTTAATTTTCCTGCTTTCTGACACAATATCGATTGCCGGGATCTTGCAAGGACATCTGAAAAGCCTTTTGGATGCCCTGTAGAATAGCACCATTATCTGAATACTTAGAGAAGCCCTGATTTACTGACATGGGATCCTGGGTAACATCATCTTAGACTAAGGGACCCACTTTAATGGTATTAGTGGTGTGACAGAGGGCACACGACCAAGGGACCCACTCTTCCTATGATATTCTATATGGAGTGGCTTATTTGAAGGCTCAGCTAAAAAGCCAGCTCAGGTTGTCACACTTAAACAGGTGGCTTTGTCCTCCAGAATTTTATAGAAATAATATTTATAAATTATATATGTTATATAAATATATAAAAACATATATTATATATTTAATATACAATATATTTAATGCATTATATAACCATATATATTATATATTAAATACATAAAATATATTATATATTAAATATATAAAATATATTATATATTAAATATAGAAGTATATAAACATAAAATACATTATATATTAAATATATAAACATGCAAAATATGTTATATATTAAATATGTAAACATATAAAATATATATTAAATATATAAACATATAAAATATATTCTATAAATATATAAAATATAAATATATATAAATATAAAATTTATATTATATGCATATATTTATACATATAATGAATATTCAATGGCATTATGTAGTCCTGTAGAGCATGTCCCCCAATAGCTAATGCACGGGTCCAGGAACAAAGAATGGAAATACAGTTGGCTTCCCTTATCATCACTCTTAGTAGTCTAGTTGCAGAATTTGTGAGTCTTACCTGTGAATTTTAGGTTTTTCTCGGTTAGAGGTCTTAGATTCCAAGGGATAGAGCGTGAGATCTATTAACCTGAAGCTACAATTCTAACTTGGGTTGCTTTCGGGAGCTTCGTGCGGGTAGATCAACAAAGATGGGAGTCACTGGTTCGGATAATTAACAATGATTAGCATATGTAGCTGGTGTTGCTATAACAGGGTGTTGCATAACAGGTGTATCAGCGGGAAACTCGGTGGTTGGGTGGGATGACTGCTCAGGGCTCCCACGCTCCATGACAATAGCCAACAGGCAACTGTAGCAACCGAGCAAAGCGACCAAGGGCTCTCGGACCCTCGGATAGAGGAGTCAGGACCATTTAGTCAAGCCACACGGAGCAGCTGAAAGATTGGCTGAGGGTGGGAGAAATCTAGGAGTTGGAGTCGAGGAGGGAGGTGGTAAATCCATCGTTGGCCTTGGTAATAGCTGCATCAGCGGGCACTGTAGTTTGTCTTACTGTTTATTGTGCATTTGTTAGCGTTTCTCCTGGCCGCCACACTGAGGTCGCCTTTGGCAGTGACAAAGCTTATTGGGGAGCAATGAACAGACCTCAGTCATATGACGGTGAGCTCAAGCATATCTGGTTTTGTCTGAAGCTGTGGTCAACATCTGTGTGCCCGCACGGAGTGTGTCCCACCCTTGTCTGTGTCTACTTTTCTGCCTCAGGCCTTTTTGCTTGTTTGTTTCTTTAAGACACAGGCTTTTCAGCCCAGGTCCAGACAGAGCTGAGAAACACAGGAGAGCTAACGCTCCTAGGGACAGCCCTCGAGCCATGGGGGATGGCAGCTGGTGGGTAAATGCCTGGTGCTCCCAGTCTGGCTGGAATATTCTGGAAAGCCTCTCACAACTGTAGGCTTAACCATGCACTTTACTGGTTTCCCCTCCTTCGGCTCTGGCCCCTTCACTCGGCTTTCTTCCCAACTACCTGCATCCGAGCGCTTTGTTCTGTTTGAGGGAACATCTGCTGAGAGACGGGGTTTCGACTTTCTCCATCTTTGCCCTTCTGTGATTAAATCATTTATCCCTAGGCCGTTTATTCATAAAAAGAATGAGAATCTGAAACTGCGATTCTAAGTACATCAATAGAATTTAAGTCCTAGTCAGTAAGATCCTTTCTTTTCTTACTTTTGCAAACCTGTAAGAAAAAGATCTCGTGGGATGAAGGGACTCAGAGTCTCTGAATGGCAGACCAGTTCAAGATCGCCACTTGTACAATGAGAACTATGCCCAAGGGTCATACTCCTTTGCATGAAAGCATTGTACTGTGACAGCTACAGAACGACGAGTGATGATGGTCCCTCTCTCAAGGCTGCTCTTTGTTCGGGCTACCTCACCCCTGCCTTGTTCCCACTCCAGACTCTGTGTATGGCCATATATTCTCTTCTCTCTCCCTTTCATTTCTCCCTCTCTCTCTCTCTTTTAAGTTATTTTAATGTTTATTTATTTTTGAGAGGGAGAGAGTGAGCACGAGTGGGGCAGGCGCAGAGAGAGAGAGAGAGAGAGAGAGAGAGAGAGAGACAAAATCAAAAGCAGGCTCCAGGCTCTGAGCTGTCAGCACAGAGCCGGATGCGGGGCTTGAACTCCTAAACCGCGAGATCGTGACCTGAGCCGAAATCGGACGCTTAACTGACTGAGCCACCCAGGTGCCCCTCTGTTTCTTTCTTTTATTTCTCTTTTAAAACTATTCCCTTGGCGTGTGGCCTCTTTGCCTCATGCACTATATAAACAACTGTGTCATTTAAGGCTTTTTGTGACCAGATTCCCTTTCTCTAGTAGTTTCTTGGAAGTGCTGATTTTTTTTTTTTAATCAGGTTTGTTAATCAGATCATGTTCAAGATCTTTTGTCAGAGAGTCTTTTATGGATTCCCCAAGCCCATCCTTGATCCTTCAATGTCTTGCCAGTGGAGAGAACCTTAGGTAATTTTTTGGAAACTGGAATCTCAAAAAAATGTATATATAATGAATGTTTTTTACACCCTAATTAACTCAAGACATAAAAGGCCAATTTCAGAACTCTAACCTAAGGCACAGAACTCTAACCTAAGAATCTGAAAGTTTTTGTGTCAGTTTATCTCAGTAGAGCTGGGTGAGGAAAATCTGAAAGCGAAAACATTCACGGGCACGGATTCTACGATTGTCACTTGGAGAGAACGTTACGAGCACAGCTGTCCTGGAGAACCACCGACATGGTCTTGCCTCAAGGTCCTAACAAATAATCAAGAGTGTCGGTGGACGACCACAATCCAGAATCCTATAAATGAAAATGTGAGACGCTTCCTGTGGCTTTTTAAAAAATTAACATTTTATCACAAAAACCTTTAAAGGGCACATGTAAAAAAAGAATGTTTGGTGGGAAAAGGAAGATTTCAGAGGAGGATATGGACCAAGAGAGGGTGCTAAATATGTGTCAGAAGCTCAAATCCCTTCCCAGAAAGAAAAGAAGAAAAAGTGTCGAGAAGCAGAAACGTGATTAAAAAACAAAAAAAAAAGTAAGCATCGTTGGAACTTCTTTTCATGTGTCACCCTCTCTTTTCCCCCTTTCCCTTCATTTCTCCAAGTTTTCTACCGTATCTTTAATTTTGAAAGAATGATAATGAAAATTAATTGAAATTGTGCGTCAGCACACACGTGTAATAAGGAGGCGTAAAAATGAAACGATTGACGTGGAAGGCCCACGGTCGGTACCCTCAGTGCCCATCAGCTAAAAGCCTGCCGCCTCCAAGCCTTGTTCTCGGTTGCACAGCCAGTGTGGCCCAACGCTTCACTCTTCATACCCCTGATGCGTGGCTCCTTGGTCGGTTTCCTGAATGCTTGCCTCTTTTCCCTTCCCTCGAATCGACTTACCCCACCTTTCTCATACTCAACCACCTGAGATTTGGTGCACCCCCACCAGAAAAAGGGGTTGAGTGTGGCTGTGATGGGGCTGACTACAGAATAGAATTTCTAGATAGCAACGTCCAAACGGGCGGTTCTCCCACCCCCAGCCAGTGAGCGGGAGAAGTCATCATAACAGCCAGTGTCCGGCATCTTCCTACTGGGGACCAGTGCCCTCAGGGCTGGGGTGGGAGACGCATTATATGGTGGGAAGAGTGAACGCTGACATCTCTTTGTAAATGTCCTGTAACTCTTACATGACATGTAGACTGTGCCCTCTATATTGAGTCTCTCTCTAAAGGCTTTGCCTCCACAAGCACTGATGTATCTCCAAACACAGCAACCTATGGAAAAAATCTTGACGTGGGTTTAAAAGGGTTGCAGGTAGCACGATAGTAACGAAGCTAATTTGCTAAATGGGTTGCAGTATCCCACAAAAGACAGAAAATAAATTGGAGCTGATTTAGGAGGAAATGTCTCATTTTCTGAGACTTGGCTACGGTTAACGAGCATGCCAGCGTTTCTTAGCATCTTCGGTGTGACCGTTTCGGCCTAATCGTGCAACATTGGCATTTTAAGACAGTCGCTGGGGAACGGAGGGACATTTGTGGAATATGTGGCCATTTCCTGGACACCTCTGAGTTCGCAGTTAAATAGCAAAACAGGATTCTTCCCATTTCCAGACTTCCTTACCATCTTTTACATCAAATGAGGAAAACATTTATAAAGTAAATATTTAAGGAAACAGATACATGAAACCCCACACTTCGTTCCCAAGTGTGTATCACCTAATCCATGGCAAATACTAAGTCAAATCCATATTCTGTAGTATTTACAATTTGAGTCCGTGTTCCCTTCTGTTAACTGCAGAACTGCGAAGACAGACGTTAGTAATCACGTCTCTTTTTGCCGTGCAGGCTCTATCCTGAGTTACAAAACAGGGCCAGGGAACCTTCGAGGCTCTGTTCACACGGGTACCTCCTCCCCACGCGAGATGCTGGGCTGTTGTACCTCATGTTTGTTCTTCCTTGTTGTTGTTGTTTATTTATTTATTTTGAGAGAGGGAGAGAGAGAGAACTGGGGAGGGGAAGAGAGAGAAAGAGAGAGGGAGAATCCCAAGCAAGCTCCACGCTGTCAGTGCAGAGCCCGACGTAAGGCTCGAACTCGTGGACCGTGAGATCGTGACCTGAGCTGAAATCAAGAGTCAGAGCCTAACCGACTGAGCCACCCAGGCGTCCCATCACGTGTTGTTCTGTAGCCCTCCCGGTGCCACATATCAGTCTGTTGACCTACATCAGGCCATTTCATTTGACCACATGTATTTATTTAAAATAAACTTTGGACTCAAATAATGTGCCTGTTGTCAGGACGAGTGCTATTTCCTTTCAGAATATAAAGAAAGCTAGTTTCTCTGATTCTGTGGTTTGAAAAAAACCAGACTCCCCGTACAACAGAACACCAAGTGTTTTTGCATTCTCTATAGAGCACTGCCAACTCTGGAGTAGGATTTCTCTGCATATGTCTTCAGCTAAACTTTGTTGACGTGATCTATGGCCAAGTTCTCATCCCCTTTCTCTCTGTCGCACATTTTCTCAGACCACAGAGCTCTCATTAGTGTCAGGGGTCAACGCCTATTCCTGGGTTGTTTTTGCTAAAAGCATTCCATGTTGGGGGTGCCTGGGTGGCTCAGTCGGTTGGGCATCCGACTTCAGCTCAGCTCACTCTCTCACGGTTCGTGAGTTCGAGCCCCACGTCGGGCTCTGTGCTGATGGCTCAGAGCCTGGAGCCTGCTTCGGATTCTGTGTCTCCCCCTCTCCCTGCCCCTCCCCCACTCACATTCTGTCCCTTTCTCTCAAAAATAAACATGAAAAAATTTTTAAATTTATCTCTGTGATAATCATAATAGCCTCTGTATTATTTATTTATTATTATTATTATTATTATTATTTGATCTTTACCAGGACTTCTACTCTTAGGCTAGCAGGACAAAAATATTTGTAAAGGTGTTGAGAAACACTATCGATTTCCCAGTGCCTATAGCTGGACACAAGGTAGACTCAAGGAGCTATTTCTGGTATCACTTTATCCAAAGACATTTAAAACGTTTTGGCTAAAAAGCGATACTGGAATAATGTATTGTTTTCTTTGTGTTGCTTATAATAGCAATAAAAAATTATAGCACGCTCTTTGCTTTTGCTTATTCAATTATTGAATAGTGGGTGGGATTTTGTTTTTTGGCAAGAGATTTACTGAAAATTGAATGGCTATATTGAAATCTTAGTAGTGGTTTGAAAAGAAATGAAAACCTTGTTCAGGTTTTTGTTTTTTTTAAAGGATAAAAGGCATGAGAAAGAAAGGAATCTGTTATGTAGCCCAAGACTTCGGCATTTATAAACTATAACAAGTTATTTAGGCGAAGTCAACTTGGAACACATCAACAAATATGAAAAATTATAAATAAGTACATTTTTGCTTGAAAACATGTCATATTTAATCCTAGCGCTTTGTTATACAATTCTGCAAAATGTATTCTCTCAGCCAGTGTAAATGCTTCACATTCGTGGCCGGGTTTTGATTACTGGCCGTGGTTTAAATGGCATTACCGAGATGCTCGCGAGATTACACTTTTAGGGAAGGGGAACAGAATCTTGGTAATGAGAGGCTGCGCTTTAGGAATGTGCTAATTTAATGGCAAATATTCTTCCAGGGAAACTTCTGAGAGAGATAACTCTTGATGTGGGAGATAACTGAGTTTTTCGTCTTCCTCAACAAATGATTTTATTGGTGCCGCAGAAACAAATCATGGCCTTAGGAAAAATAATGAGTAAGCGGACAGCTAATGTCTCTATTTTAACCACCACATATTAAGCTCATAGGAGCAGATCCGTAATCTATACTACTCCTTGTGTCTCTGAATTTGTTTGCCTCATCACTTCACGTTTCAGGTCAGGCAATGAGAAGAATCTAGTTTTCTTCGCATGACGCAAGTTCACGAGGAAGACTTTTGTCTGTCCTGTGTGACTACGATTTGACTTCTGGCTCCCCTTACCTTCCAGAATGTACCATCCTGGCAAGAGTTGTTGCTACCGCTGCTCCAGAGTTCGGTAGATAGAGCCTGCGTTTTTCTTTGATTATTGTGAGGAAGCTGCTGAATGCCAGGCTTGCCTCAGGGACATCATTATAAACACAGATTGCAAAGTACAGAGCACCAAGGAAGAGCAAATTCCGTTTCACATCTTCAGCAAAGGGAAAAGAATCATCTTTAAACATAAATGGATCGGTTTAATGAAGGCATGGGGTGAGTCAGGCCGAAGGACCATCAGTAGATACTTTGTAGAAGGGCTCTTTCTTTCTAAAAGCCCCGGTGAATTAAGTGGTCACAGGCACTGTTCGCAGCTGCCAAAGAGGCAGACACGTTTAAAGACCAGCTGGCATCATCGGTAAATGAAAAAGATCGCTTTAGGGTGAAATTCGATTTTGACTGTGAATTGACACGGAACCTCCAGGGTAATGATGCACGACATTTCTTAAATATTTGAACGTACGTGCTTCGACAGAGAAAATCATTTTGTCTTAGTATCTACGTGCCCCTCCCTGCCCTCTCCCCATGCCTGCCAAGGGGATCCAAAATCAAAGTGGGTGTAACCATAGCTCTGGTAAGAGAGGTCCAGGGGATAGGTCCACTTAGGAAGTCTCTGGGCAACTTAGACTCTCCATTTCATTTCTTTTCGCACATTTATCGTCAATGGCGACACTGAGGTAGATGAGGGGACACTGGCCGGTTACAGCACCCAAAGGACATTATGACTAACTCACTACTTTTGTCAGGACCCCCCGTGTGGTCTCTGTCAGCCTTTTAGCCAAAAGATTCTTTCAGGAGCTCCTGTCAGCTTACAACAGTGGAACGCATTTGTGATACCCTCTCCGGGGAATGTGTGAGGAAATCTTTGTTAGCCTCGCTTGTGAATTCATACCGCACCCCAATTGGGTTTTCAAATCACACTTCTTACATCAGGAAGGTCTATCTTCTTGGCACACATTTTTGGCATGATTTCACAATATTTAGGCCTTTTTTGCTTCATCTGGTGCGGCTTGTCAATATACTTCGAGGCCATTGGCGAGTTCTCCGATCTTTGTTTAGAGTTGACCATTTTAACCATTCACGCGAATGACCAGCTAGAGAAAGAAAAGATTTCGAGGGCTGAGCATGATTTCAAAGTCTTGGCAGAATCGTTGTTTTGCCTAAGATTCTTGAAAGGTAAAAATTAAAAAAGGAAAGCTTTTCAAAAAGTTTCTAAGTGGTTATTATGGGCTACAAGCATAAATGCAAGTTTTTCTGGAAGTACTGTCCCCCTCTTCCCTCCCTCCCTTCCTTCCTTTCCTCCTCCTCCTGTTCCCCCTCCTGTTCCTCCCATTCCCCCTCCTCTTCCCCTTCCTCTCTTTCTCCTCCGCCTCCTCTTTCTTCTCCTCCTCCTCCCCTTCTTCTTCTTCTTCTTCTTCTTCTTCTTCTTCTTCCTTCTTCTTCTTCTTCTTCTTCTTCTTCTTCTTCTTCTTCTTCTTCTTCCTTCTTCTTCTTCCATCTTCTTCTTCTTTCTTCTTCTCCTTCTTCTTCTTCTTCTTCTTCTTCTTCTTCTTCTTCCTTCTTCTTCTTCCATCTTCTTCTTCTTCCTTCTTCTTCTTCTTCTTCTTCTTCTTCTTCTTCCTTCTTCTTCTTCCATCTTCTTCTTCTTTCTTCTTCTCCTTCTTCTTCTTCTTCTTCTTCTTCTTCTTCTTCCTTCTTCTTCTTCCATCTTCGTCTTCTTTCTTCTTCTTCTTCTTCTTCTTCTTCTTCTTCTTCTTCTTCTTCTCCTTCTTCTCCTCCTCCTCCTCCCCCTCCTCCCCCTCCTCCTCTTCTTTCTTCTTTCTTCTTCTTCTTCTTCTTCTTCTTCTTCTTCTTCTGATTTCACAATTCCTATGTCCTTATCCACAACAGAATATTATTCTTTTGAATTGAAATGAATTAAAATATTTAAGGATTACTACAGATAACATTTAACAATGTTAACATTCATACTAAATAGGAGCTAAAGTGGCTGAAATAGTGACATTGGTAAAATTTATTAAAGGTTTTTCAAATGTCAGATTATGCCAAACTATATCATTTGCTTAAAATTGCTAAATGTCTTTTTATTAAAAGCGTTTATCTTTTTTGATTATACTTTTTGCTCTGAATTATAAGTTTCAATAATACGTTTATTTATTTTTACTTACATTGTAAGTAAAGTGATTTGTTTTTTTTTTTAATTTTTTTTCAACGTTTTTATTTATTTTTGGGACAGAGAGAGACAGAGCATGAACGGGGGAGGGGCAGAGAGAGAGGGAGACACAGAATCGGAAGCAGGCTCCAGGCTCTGAGCCATCAGCCCAGAGCCTGACGCAGGGCTCGAACTCACGGACCGCGAGATCGTGACCTGGCTGAAGTCGGACGCTTAACCGACTGCGCCACCCAGGCGCCCCAAAGTGATTTGTTTTTAATGAGCTACCTGTGTTTAATGATTGGTTCTACCATTTGCTTGATGTGTGACTTTGGACAAAGTACTTAAACACTTATTCCCTCTATGCCTCAGGTTTGTTCATCTGTAAAATGAAAATAATAATGATTCCTGCATGTTACAGTCCTTAGGAGGATTCTATAAGTTAGTATGTTTACTTACACAGAGTAAGTCTTTTTGTGTTTGTTATATAAAAATAAGTATACATGTTTGTCGCACAAAATAACTGTTTTTCCTTTGTCATTTGTTTTCTGCCTTCTCTCTCTCTCTCTTCTTTTCCTCTTTCTTTTCTTCCTTCCTTCTTGCAACACATGAGAAAGCAATAATAAAATTTGTATTGGGATCATTTTTTTTTACCAGTTTATTGGCTAGCAGAAATCTTTAGGCTTTACTCCATATATATGTATAAATATAAATATAAATATAAATATAATCTCTTTTATTATTGTGTTATATTTTTTTTTAATTTTTTTTTCAACGTTTATTTATTTTTGGGACAGAGAGAGACAGAGCATGAACAGGGGAGGGGCAGAGAGAGAGGGAGACACAGAATCAGAAACAGGCTCCAGGCTCCGAGCCATCAGCCCAGAGCCCCACGCGGGGCTCGAACTCACGGACCGCGAGATCGTGACCTGGCTGAAGTCGGACGCTTAACCGACTGCGCCACCCAGGCGCCCCTGTGTTATATATTTTTTAAATTTATTTATTTATCTTGAGAGAGAGAGTGTGTGTGGCAAGGGCAGAGAAAGAGGGTGAGAGAGAGAGTCCCAAGCAGGCTCCATACTGTCAGCACAGAGCCCGATGTGGGACTCGTACTCATGAACCATGAGGTCATGACTGGAGCCGCCCTGAGCTGAAACCAAGAGTCAAATGCTCAACCAACTGAGTCACCCAGGCGTCCCCGGGCTATCGGTCTTTTTTGCATGAGGAAATACTGTCATCCATGGAAAATGAATATATAAAACTCTGGACTGAAAAGCCCAAGCTGCATTTCATGATGAAATCATCCTAGTATAGGGACGATGGGGAGAAAGGGAACAGTTTGACATTTCCTGACATTAGGACTCAGGGCCTATTTGTCACAGCTTGTCGGAAGGTAATGGTGCCCAGAACTTCTTAATGAAGACAATAGGCTCACATGATTAAGGAACTTTCCTTTAGGGACCTGATAATGATCAAAGGTCTGATGCCTCATTGAAAGCATTTCAGGTACCACCTTGTTTCAATGTTGAATGTGCGTCCCTTGGGATCGGGCTAACATTAGCGTGAGTTAGGTATCCAGACTCAAGTATCAAGGTGAAGGAGACGAAAAAAGGAGGATGTGTTAGTGCAGAAGAGTGCCGTCGATGTACAGAATGTGCCTTTTAAAGGCTGTTATGAGAACCGCGCGTGAGGTGAACTCAGGCGAGCTACCTTTGGATGGGGATACGGTGTGATGGGTACGGGGTTGGAGGAGATACAGTCTGAGGCGCTGGGGGCCGGGAGAAGCAAGGGATCTGGGCAGGGATGATTGTGGGGGTGCTCACCGAGGGGGAAATGGAGGCACCAAAGGCAAGCTTCAATTTCCCAAGACTGCTGTGGCTCCGAGACGACTTTCTGGGTAGCTCGCGCTCTGAGAAGTGTTTGACAAGTGGCTTTATAAATTAGGATGTATGGTACAGGATTCCAGACTGTGCTTCGGGGAATACGCTCTTGGCTAACTAGTGTTCAAATGGAAGAGAGAACAGACTGAATTATATTGCCTCAGGGACGGCTCTTCGCATTCACTGGGCAGAACTAAACCACCCCTGACAGAGGTTCAGCTTTAATCTCTGGTTCAGCTAAAGAGCAATTTTACTTGGCCTTGAGAAAGCACTGGTTCTACAGAATTGGAATTTCAAAAAGACGTCACCTTTAAAGTCACCTTCAATATCACCTCATTTGCTCTCTTCTGTTATCATTTAGACTTAGAGACATCTCCATTTGCTATTATGCAGGATGGTAAAATAAATAGCCCTCGTTAATATTTCATCTGATCTTTATTGCTAGATGCTCTGCTGTGTTATTATATTTAGCACTAAATACATACACACACGCACACATACACACGCGCGCGCACACACACACACACACACACACACTCAACTTGAGGAATTAAAAAACATTTTTTTTGGGAGATGCCTGGGTGGCTCAGTCGGTTAAGCATCCGGCTTCAGCTCAGGTCATGATCTCACGGTTCGTGGGTTCGAGCCCCGCATCGGGCTCTGTGCTGACAGCTCAGAGCCTGGAGCCTTGCTTCGGATTCTGTGTCTCCCTCTCGTTCTCTGCCCCTCCCCCACTAGTGCTAGCTCTCTGTCTTTCAAAAGTAAATAAATTTTAAAAAACTGTTTTTTAACTGTTGGTACATTTATGACCTTCACGTATTGTTTAGTCATTTTCTTTCACGCAAATCAAATTTGATTTTCTCCTTCAAATATTTTCTTCTCTTTCGTTCTGAAAAGATGCAGGCATTCATCAATTTTTTTCACCCATCAATTTTTCAAGTGTTTATTATTACCTAAAATATGTCAAATATTACCGTAGGAGGTGGACAAAGAGGAGCGTGTGCTTCTTGTTCAAACAGGAGTGCCTATTTGGAGAGATAAAAGTCTGCGATGGTGTGCAAGAAAATTTTAAGTCCTCTATAGATACGGCAATAAAAAGGCAAATATGAATAAAATGGATTCGAATGATAAAAACTGAATTCAAACAATATATTTAGTTATTTTAAAAAAGAAAGGATATAAATTTTAAAAGAGAAAGAGTATAAAGACTATAATCTAGATTTCACATTATTTTTTTTAGTCAAAGAAGAGTTTTAATTCATTTACATTTTTGAAATAAAGTTAAATATTCCTAGAGATATTTTTCTTCATTCCTTTTTACACTATTGACTATTTCTATGTTCTTTTTATTATAAAATATTTGTATGTATAAAAAAGCAGCTAATAATGTAGTCAATCCAATACCCAGTTTCAACAACGATCAACATATGGGAGATATTCTATGCATGTTCCTTCTCCCAAAACTTTTCTCTACACCCCACACCTAATTATTTTAAAGCAAATTCTAGACTCATATAATTTTTTTGCACCAATACTTAAGCCTCTATCTCTAAGGGAAAAGATTTTTAACACCATCAGAGTACCATCGCCACACCTGAAAAAATTTATAATGTACAGCAAACTGCAGAAATCATATAACGTCGGGGCATCTAGGTGGCTCAGTCGGTTAAGCGTCTGACTTTGGCTCAGGTCATGATCTTGTGGCTTGTGAGTTCGAGGCACAGATTTTGAAGCAGGCTGCAGGCCTTGAGCTGTCAGCCCAGAGCCCCACTTGGGGCTCCAACTCACTAGCTGTGAGATCATGACCTGAGTCGAAGACGGGTGCTTACCTGACTGAGCCACCCAGGCGCCCCTGGCAAGACCCCTTGTTAGGTGATGCTGTGTACTTAACTGCATGATATCAGGAGGCATATAATGCTGGGTTATTCCTCTTTTCCTCATGGGAAGATGGTTAAGCAAGTTTAGGGATTATCGATGCTCAGGCACCGATTTAGAAACCTTGCCATTATCCCTTCACACAATGGTGTTAGCAGCCATTGATGATTACTGTCTAGACTCATTATTTCTTTATTTCATTAACACTGTAAAATGCCAGTACTCTGATTCTGTCTCTCCTACAGCTTTTCTTAGCTGTAAATCTCCAACCAAGAAAGCATTTTCCTCATCAGCTGTTTGGTTATCTTGAAATACAGTTTTTCCAAGAAAAGTAGGATGTATTACCGATCATTTTTTTTATCGGTATTTTTAGAATAAAGACTTGGCCTAGCAATCTTCAAAGCGCAATAAGATTTTTCCCCATCATTACAGATTCATGTATTTTTAAAAATATATTTGTTGCTTCGACTTATTCCTTATTTTTGATGCTTATATCCTTCCATCTTTGGCCCCTAGGAGCCTATTCAAGTTTGTTTCTGTTCGTGTTTTGACCTGAATCTAGTGGCCATTGAATGTTTCCTCCCATTTCCATGTTATAACACGTTACAACCTCATCCAGTACACTTGCTTGCTCTGTATGCGGAATTAATCATTTCTCCATTTAAAAATGGCTTCTTTTCATGGAAAATCGTTCTTACTGACTAAAACTAGAGCTATCCTTGTCATTCTTACTGGGTTTGTTACTGCTTCTGGAATATCGATTGTGTGAAGCAAATATACCCATTTTTAAAAATAAAAATAACTTCCTGTGCACATAATGATATTTTCAATTCAAATTTAAGGTCATTGATTTCTTGTTTAGCTCCTTTGCTTCTCTATCTTTTGTCTTTGGGCTGAAAATTTTGCTCCCCAATGACATTAATGTAATTACTTTTTCAAAAGTGTGTATGTGTACGTGTGTGTATGTCCAGAAACTATGGGTGCCCTGCCCTATCCCCTTGTTCCTTGTCATTGCAGAGCACGGGATTGGTCAGGACCCGTTTGCGAAGCTGGGGCTGGGTGGGATTCAGTTAGGAAGGAGGAGCCGGGCAGGGAACCCAACAACGCCCACTACAAATGTCTTACTATTCCCACTGACATGTTACATCTAGCAAAAATAAATCATTTCTGGTCCACATTTTCTCCTCATCACAACGGCTTTTTCTAATGTCATAAATGTAGGGTCCTTCTAAATTTGAGAACACAAGTCAATATTTCAGAAGAAGACAGTTAACGTGAATGTGCAGTCAGTTCCTCTCTTTGAACTAAGGGCTCTTTATTTAGGCCTTGCAACTTTAAAATTTACCTTTGCGAAGAAAAGCTTATAATCGCTAAGTATTATCTCTCAGCCTAGTTTTTGCACTGGTTTCTAACAGAAATCAGGTATTTTAGTTCTAATTCCTAGAAAAAATTCAAAGAAGCTAGAGCTACAAGGAAGCACAATTTGGGGACTGTGGTAAGAAAAGCCCCCTTTTTTCTAACCCTCCAAAGATAGTTTTTGCACACACACACACACACACACACACGTGCGTGTGCTCTTTTGCTAAGTAATTATATTAATGTCACTGGGAAGCAAAATTTTCAGCCCTAAAGAGAAAAGACACAGAATCAAAAAAGCTAAATGAGATATCTAAAAATCAAAAAATTACTTTCCTGCTTGGTGTGATTAGCCATACCAGAAATAACTCTTGGTTAGGTGATTCTCTAATTATGGTGTGGTCACCGTACCAGGAAATCCCAATGGGCTTTTTGTATATGTTGCCGGGACTTCTATGCTACAGGTTCTCAGAGGTAAGAGAGACCTCAAACTGTGTCCTTCTGACACCCCTTGAATCACTTCATCTCTAGGTCTTATAGTTCATGTAGGGGAAAATGGTAATACCTCCCGTTGACTTCTGAGACGGACTGTACTCTCTCAAGCAGAGTTTTTGTCTGTCGCCCCTCTATTACTTTCTAAGTGTGGTCCCTTAAGCATTATAGTTATCTGGAATCCTTTTTTTTATGTGGATAGTGCTTATTCCTAGTTTTTGGAGTGGATGTGTTCTTTTCTTATGTGTTAGAGTTTAACTCGTTATAGACATTTGGGAAAAGAAGGAAGAGCTCAATGTCTGGGCTATTGCCTAACTCTTAGAAATGACTGGAAAAGAGAATTTAAAGACTGGAGGACAGAGTTTAGTGAATAAAAGGATATCATATACTCTGTGCGGAAGGGCAGCACGGAGGGAAGGTGTGGAAAGACAAGGCTGGAAAATTGGTTTCTCTCAAGTTGGAAGACCTACATTCCATGTGATTCCATTATCAACACCAATCAGTACCACCATCTTTGTTCTCATCCTGGACAAAAACCAATCACTGGCCTCCTCTTTGTTTAGGGTTCTGTGCTCTTTGTTGGAGATTTATGCCACAATGAGTTACCCTTCAAAAAGGCGGTGTTAGTAGCTTCAAGGGTAGTCCTTGAAGGTTAGTCCCTTCAAGGGTAATGATGATATTCACAGTGGCGTAGTGACGATGCAATGTATGGAAACAGATTACCCATGAAGGAGAAGGATAGAAGGCAGATTGATAAAGACAGTGAGTGGGCGAAAGTGACTAAGAGAAAAGAGTTGTGTTTCTGCAAACATTTATTCAAAATCTAGTAGAAGCCCTAGTCTCCAGGGCAATGAGAACTAGCTGTTTGTTACTTATTCTGAGTTGGTTAAAAATCAGGGAATTATTACGTAACTAGTCACGCTTTAACATGAGATGTCCACATTGCTACATACAGCAGATTGGGATCTCTTCTTGTCTATCTTACATACGTCACATTTGTAAGGTGGTAGGTTGGTAGACGGGCAGTGTGCAAAATGCACTGAACAAGAACGTGGGGATGACTTAAAGAGCTATGTGACGAGGCACCTGGGTGGCTCAGTCGGTTGAGTGTCAGACTTCAGCTCAGGTCATGATGTCACAGTTCATGAGTTTGAGCCCCGCGTCGGGCTCTGTGCTGACAGCTCAGAGGCTGGAGCTTGCTTCGGATTCTATGTCTCCCTCTCTCTCTGCGCGCCCCCCCCCCCCCGACTTATGCTCTGTCTCTCTCTGTCTCAAAAATAAATAAACATTTAAAAACATTAAAGAGCTACGTGACAGGATCCCTCACCATTCAGACCTCATATCTAGTTGGACATATAATGCATAATAGCAGATCTTAAGTGGGACTTTTTTTTTCAAGGAAAATTGAAAGCAAAGGATGTTAGGTGACCACATATTTTAAGAGAAGGACCAGATCCCCTATGCAGAACATGCTGAGGGTGACCCCCACCCAACCCCACATGCACACAAAGTGATCTGGGACCCTGAGCCATCTTGAATTTAGAAAAGGAGTCAAGGAGATCAATTGGACGATAATGGGGAGAAAAGATTTCCTTGGAAAGGGTTCCTGAATGGCTCTTTGTCTTGGCTTCCAGTCTGATGATGGCAGACAGCATTGTTCTCAGACAGTGAGAGTGCTCCAGAAGGAAAGCTGGACCTTTGGCTTCAAGAAGTGTGTTCCGAGCTGCCAAAAGTAGCCGAACTGTTGTGGCCAAGGACAAAGAAGAGAGAAGGAAGAGTACCTGTTAGCCCTAAGAGCTTGAGAGATGCAGCAAGTGTGTTGCCTAGAGAAGTCTGTGGGTGAGAAGCTTCTAGAAAAACCTTGATGATGGAGCAAGTAAACAGAGTCATGGAAGAACAAAAGTGCCTGAGTGCTTCTGTGGGCCAACGAGACCCTGTGAATGTAGGCAAGCTTGAGCCATCCTGAGAATTTCCTACACAGGTTGAGACGATAGAGGCAGCCCGAGGGGGGAGGTGTACCATAAAATATCGATGCCCAGAAGAGGTGGAGAAGCTATTGGGCAGAGGGGAGAGTTCCTGCCAGCAGCGGTTCATGTGCAGGTCTACACAGAGGATATCTCTGAAGAACCTACAGCAGGGCTATATGTTAAAAAATGCAAGCGTGCGTTGAGTTATCTGTTATACTCGAGAGTGTCGCAGCTTCAGTAGAGTAGATCCTTTCTGTCCGTCACCTCTTTTTTCTCCTGCCACTCCAATCCCCAAGGAGCCAGAGGCAGAGGGAAGAGTAGAAAAGGAGGGATGGAATATTAAGGTGAAAAGCAGCGAAGATATGGATGCATCTTCCCTTCTTTACTCTAGGCCTGAGCAAGGGGAAGACAGAAGTCCTGAACTCAGAAGGTTTGAGGTTGTGATTTTTTTTTTTAAATGAAACTGAACTACCTACCTAATACTGTTTACCAAGTCCTCAGGAAAAATGGTAATGGGGTGAAACCATGGAAGTAAGTTGTGTTTTCTGATCATTGGGAGTCCCATCTAAGTTGTACCATCTAAATCCCTTAAATAATTAACAAAATTTGATATGTTCTCATCAATTTTGCACCCAGTTGGAACTTGCGCATTATTGTTAAATGTAGGATTAGCTTGAGCAGCACCCAAGTTTCCGACTGCCACAGTTACGAATTTGGTGTTTTTATTGCAAGGTAACATCAATTTTCTAGAAAGTTCCATGCCGCTTGTTTGGTGTTTGTTTATTTGTCTTTTAAGTCTTGATATAAGCAAACATAAGCAAACATTTGAAATTTATTTCATGCTATGAGAAAAGCTTATCTTGAAACAGATGTACTGTTGAAGAGGGAAGAGTTCATAACTGCCCGAAAGCTCCGATGTTCACCTCTGATGCCCCCCAAGTCTCATGCTTGGATGTCATTCTTACACCCTTAGGTGAGTTGGAACTGGATAAGTATAAGGTAGTGGGTAGTTAATGGGTACTTAATCAAGTTAATCTTTATTAAAGTGCAATGAAATGACTATTCTACCATTAAGAAAATGCTCACTATTCACATCAGATTAAGAGCAGGCTAAGGGTGTACTCTTATGTTGAAAGGCCCTCTAGTCACACAACAAGAGAGGCTCTTAATGTGTTTCTAAATTTTGTAAAATTTTATGTCTTAGCACTGCAACAGAGAAATTTTATCCAGAAAGGGCAAATTCAAGACTTTCCTGCTCTGAATTTATCCTTCAAACAACTTACAACTTACGCTGATTTTTCAAGAGCAGCTAAGCACCAAATCTGACACTTACTTTGAACTTTGCTTGTACTTGTGGATAGACGGCTGGGTTTTCCCCATGTCTAGAAAGGGCTAGAACATTCTTCCCTGCTTCTCGCTGTTCCTTCCCTTTGTCTGTTGGGCTCATCCACCACTTCTCTGCTTATCCTTCCAGCAAATGGTGGACTATCCACGTGGGCTGATGAGTTTTTGTTGGTGGAGAGGGAGGAAATGGAAGAGAGAGAACTAAAAAGAAGAAATTCGTCTCTAATCCAAAAGACTTACATGAAATAAACACTTTCTGGCAAAACTGCTGGATGTGTTGCTGATGAGACTCTAGAGTCTCTGTGCATGGAAGTCAGGGGTGGCTGAAGTATGGTTTTGTCAGGTGGAGACCAAAGTGTGGCCCTAACCTTCACTGGTGGCTTGGCTGGTGGCAACTCTGGAAGGTCCCAAGCTCCCCACAGCTGCCTGCATGGTCACCCTGCATGTTTTTACCACTAAGTATTTGAGCTGAGAGGACCAAGAAGCATGACCTATTGAAAGGCCAAGGAAAGATTGATTTCATTGTGAAGAATAAACTGAAATGAAGAATTTGTCCCCAAACACATCCTCAGGCCAGTGTATCCATTAACAGAGAAGTCTGTGTGGCAGAAATTAAGCATTTTGGTCTACAAAGTGCTTTGGCTTCCCCCAGTTGAGTTGCTGTGGAGTTAATCCCAAGATAAGGACAAAAGATGCTGACCTATTTTTGTAAGGATTAGCACCTCAGACAACTATTATAGGTGAACAAATGTCTGATCCATTTCCAGGTGTGAAAGCTGGTCTGCAAGCTGGTCAGACGGCTGCTGCTGAGTCGCAGCAAAGAACAGTGCAAGGGCATCTTTTAGGGGCCAGAGGCATCATGACAAGAACCCAGACAGCAGGCCCAGAGTCCTAGTTACAAAACCATGACAAGAATCTGCTGCAAATTAAGCTCCACCATTAGAGCTGGAAGGTGCTTCCTTATCCACCATAGTCTTTGTTCTGGTCACCTGGTGATTTTTCTCCCTGTGCTGCTACTGGGCCTACGTTTCTTAGACAGAAAATTCAGTTGAATGCCACTACCTGCCATTCCTCTGGGGGGTCTGAAATGCCATGACCTTGGATTAGCCTGCAACATGGTGCGTCTTCACAGGTCTATGAGCATATTGCCCCAGATTGGATAAATCCCTGGGCTCCAAGGGGTTCAAGTGCAGTCTATGGGTGGTGTCTACGGTGGACCCAGGTGTCTGATTACTTGGATTTGAATCCCAGTTTTCTGACTTCCGTGCTGGGTACCATTTGCTAAAATATTTCACTCTCCCTCTCTGTGAAAAAGTGGGGAGAACGAAGTACCTAACTCACAGTGTTGACAGAAGAGCAAATGAAACAGCGTATATAAGGCACTCAGCGCAATATCCCACTATTAATGGATAGTGATCTCTAAGAACAAACATGATGCTAATCAATTAGGTAAATAAATAAATAATGATACAATCTAATCAAACTGGCTGATCCCAACCAGATCTTGTCATCACAGAAATGCCTCTCAGGCTGTCCAAATATTCCAAGTAGTTGCAGGAGTGAGAAAAAAATATCCTAGGACGCTGGGATTTTACACCTTTTCCAAGGATGGGTGTGAATTTCACATGTTCCAACACTCTCAGCCTTGCCTCTCCCCTACAGGCTATTAGAACAGGTTGCTTGCTAAGTCAGCTTCTTCTGGGGAGACACAACGTTTAGCACCTCGCTTCTTGCACATGCCCGGGAGAGATCTTTATTGGTTCCTATCTGAAACAAGGAAGTTCTGTCTGGGGGGGGGGGGGGAGGGCACAGTAGATGGCATCCTTCTCCAGAAGGATGAATGGCACCGTGACCTCCTCTATCAGGACAACTGTGGCAAACAAGATGCTGACCCGCTCAGAGTACAACACGGAGGCTCAGTGAATCTGAGGACTCTGTGAGAGCTCTCCACTTTATCACGAATGCAGCTAGTGTCTTCATTAAGAAACCCAGAAATAGGGAAAGAAATAAGTTTTTAAGTCATGTAACTGTAAATATGCTGTAAATATGTAAATATATCCAAGGTGATTTTTCATTAATAACCCTATTCTATGTTCATGCATGTTCTTATCCCCCAATATGTCAGTTTGAGGATTAATTTGCAGAAGGTATAGTCAGAGAAGTCTAGAGACTTGAGGCGACCCCCTCAGTGTGTGTGTGTGTGTGTGTGTGTGTGTGTGTGTGTGTGTTGGAGAGGGATAGCATAGTGAGTAAGTACATAACATTTAGAAAATTTGGTCCCAGTTCTCAAGACGCCTCAAGGTATAACCTAGCATGACGCTAGGCACATAGCAGGCCAGAAATTTCTGCTAAATAGTACATAGTGGTACTTTCTTCTCGAGAAAACTCACATGTATATGCAATACTATGTCAGCACATGAATTTTACCTCGGGTGTATTCCCAGTTGGGGGGATACTCTTGCCTCCTTCCCTCTTGGGTACAGAGGCCAGGGCTGGAGTGGGGGAGCACCCTAGCTGTGGCTGGTCCATGGGCTGAAGAGCCCAGGCCAGCTGGGATGACCAACTCCTCTCCAGTGCTCCCTCTCTGCTCCCTTTTCTTGTCTTCACAGACTCCTTCCCCGTGGCACATCCCACAGTGTTTAGACACGATTTTACTGTTTCTGGTACTTAGCAGTGTCTATCAGAATTACATAAATAGCTAGACACTTAAGGCGAAGTATAAACAAGCCTACGAAGATGTTGCTGAGACTCTTGCATTTGTACTTTTCCAGCTGCCAAAGAGGACCTTTCAAAGCTCTTCTCTACAGTTATGCAACGACAACAACAAAAAGACAAATGCTCTATGTTGACCTTCTGAATATTTATTTATTCATCCAAATATTGTCCAGGGTCAGGAAACACAGGTACTAGGGAGGACCGTGGCTGTTGCTGATAACAGTTCCTCAAGCATGTTCATGTCCCAGACTATGCGCCACCCGATTTTCAAAATGCTTCAGTCAGACAACGCTTCCTGGGGTTTTCCTCTTTAGCAGTGCTCTTGAAAACAGGCAATTCATTGAACGCATTTTGTCACGCGTGCGGCTTTTATGGATATCCTAAGGTGTCTACCAAAAGGGTGGAACCATTGCAATTATGTAAAAAATACTGACAGAATGAGGGGGCCAAGTTTAAGTTTGTCTTGAAAGCACGTCATGCCACATATCCATTGCTCCATGGAAAACCATAGGGTTCACACCAAGTTTTACGCTGAAAGTCGTCTGTGACCTGGCTGCCACCACTCTTCCAGACCTGTTAACACTCATCCTTCACGTGTCCCAGACATACCCAGGTATGCAGTGCTCTCTCTTCCACTCCCCTGTGCCTCTGCTTTTGCCAACTAGCAGCATTTCACCTATGACAATACTCACTTTGTGCTTTTCACTCCTTCTACGCGTTTCTTGTCGCACAGACTAGATCGCATGGATGTCTAATACGCTAAGGATATGAAAAAAACGTAATCATTCATCAGCCTTTCCAGGCAGCCCTATTGGAAGAGCGCACCCTAATAACTAGAGCGGATTCATTTTCTGAACACAAACATATTCATCATCTTCCGTGTGATGTCCTTTAAAATGACCTACGTTTTATGTAGACATACAGATAAAAAGAAGCCGCACAGTTCGAATATCAGAGATGTAAAGGAACACAGTGAAACGGTTCCTTCCCACCCTTTTTTTCTCATCCATCCTGCTTTTCGCCTCCACTTTATTTTTCCTTTGTCTTTACTGAGGTATTCCGTGTGTAGAAAGTCAACATCAATATTCCTTTCCTCTCCTCCATTTTTACACAAATGACAGCACACGTATACGCTTTCCTGCAATCTTTTGTTAACTTTACAATAGGATCATCATCCGGGAGATCTTTCCCTACTAGCATATAATACGGTCTCCTTTTTTTTTTTTCTAGTATCCGTATATTATCATATCTTATGGTTGCATGGACCCAGAACTCATCTCTCACGTGTAGGTGGACACCTGAGTTGTTTCCAGTCTTTTGCATTTACAAATGCTGCTGTGGTGGGGAACCTTGCCCTGTCTCTCTTTTCATGTGCTGGCATAACTAGAATGCATTGTGACAAGAGGACTTATAAGATCAAAGGTACATGGTTTTGTGACTTTGGCAGATAATGCCTGCTTGCCTTCCAGACAGCTTATACCATGAAAATGCCCACTCAGGTGTGTGGGGACACCTGTCTCCCCACATCTTCCCTAATTCTGTTGCTTTCACATACGATATTTGCTAGTCTGATAAGTGAAAATCAACACCTTAATGTAATTTTCATATGCCTTTCTTCTTGGTATGAGTGAGATTGAACCCCTTTTCATTATTAAGGGCCACTTTTACTTTCTTTCCTATGCGCTATCTATTCATGGATGTTGTCTATTTTTCTTTTTGAGTATCAAAGGCTCTTTACATATGGGCGGATTAGCTCTCTGAGTATATGTTTCATATATATTTTTCCATTTTATTGTTTGTCTTTCAGAATTGCTTAAGAGGCTTTGGCTCCAAAGAACTCTTCCCTATTTTATATCTTTAGCTTTATTAGTTTTTTTTTTTATCATCACTTCAGAATTTTGTGTTATACGCCCAGCCCTTTCTCAACTCTGGGAGACTGTCCCACTCTGCCTGGTTTCCCTTCCCTGCACTTTGGCCTGGAAATTCAGTCCAGGTAGTACTGGGCCACCTCAGTATACACCAGGGGTAGAATTTTTGGGTCCCAGGGTGTGAGTACGCTCAACCTCAGCCGTCAGGAAGTTTTCCCAAATTACTGCACCAACTCACACTTCCTGAATGAGAGCCATGGCTGTCCATTCCCTGGCTACCACTGGTTATATTTGTCCCTTATTTTACTCATTTTGGTGGGAATGGTTTTTATATTTGCATTTCCCTGATGACCAATAGAATTCAAGAGAGGAAAAATGGACCCGTCTTTCCTCTTACGCCCAAATGGTAAGGATATACTCATAGAACTGGTTTTAAACCGGCACCAATCAAGTGATCACGGAGAGCCAAGGGATTGAGTGACTTCCCTTCCTGGTCTTTTGCTGAGATTCAGCTGTAACATAAGCCTCTCTGTGACGGGGAGCTGTGTTCTCTGAAAGCTACCTGCTGATAAGTAGAAGTGCCTAGCTTTAATTTACTCCTATTTGTTCACTTTTTCAATGTGGGGGAATGCTTTCTTGTACCGTGCTAGAAATCTTTGCCTATTACAAGGTCATAAAACATTTTCCCATGTTGTATTTCAGAAATGTTATTATTTTACCCATCCCTTCTGATCTTGTAAATGTGGGATTGAGTTTTTTATTTGGAGTGAGGTAGGGGGTTGAGATAGTTTCTAATGTTCTGTGTATCCAATTGGCACAGAGCAATTTATTAAGAAAATAATTTTTCCCTTTTTCAATTGCTCTGCAGTGCCGTTATTGAAAGACATCAAATGTTCTTATAAGCATCAGTCTGCTTCTGGATTCTCAATCAACTTGGAATTTTCTATTGTAGGAAGATTTTTAAACATGAATTCAATTTGTTTTGGGCAAGAAGTTACATAAATTTTCCATTTCGTTGTATGTTTGTTGTGTTAAGCCGTGTTTTACTAGGGGTTTATTCTTTTCCTCTAAATTTTCAAATTATTAAAATACAGTTGATCATTCTACTTCTTTCTCCTGTGCTTTACTATGAAAATCTCAAACACATATGAAAGTAAAGAATTTTACATTGAACACCTGTATACAAACCACTCATATTCTGCAATGCATATTCACTATACCTCATTGTTCATTTATTTGCTTTTCCATTCTCCCATTTATCTTATTTTGTAATAAATTTCAAAGTTGGAAATGTCAATACAGTTTCCTCCAGCTACTTCAGAATGCTTAGTATTAATCTGTGTCCAATTTTCTTTTTACTTCTTTTAATTTGAAGGTAAAATATGTTAAACTATACATTATACATGTCTTAGATGTACCATCTGGAGAGTTTTGACTTTGCAAACCAAACCCCTACCGAGATACAGAATGTCATTATCACTCTAGAAACTTTCTTCATGCCCTTCTCAGTGAATCACCCTTTCCCCCCAGAGCCAAGCATTATTGTGATTTTTTTTAACCACAGACTCACTTTTCCTGTCCAGTGTTTTATGTATGTGAAATTATATGGTATGTTCTTTTTGCTTTTAAGATCCATAGCAATGTTCCTTTTGTCATTCCAGATATAGATATTCCTCTATATTTGACTGTCTTCCCTGTTTGTGTTTTTTGGGGTTTTTTTTGGTGGAAGGGAGGATTAGTCTTGACAGGCTTATGTCAATTTTATTTATCCTTTTTAAGAAATAACATTTAGCTTCTCAGTGTATGTAGTTTGTTTCGGTTTTATTAATTTCGACTATTTTTTTCCCTCCCACTTTCTTCTAATTCAATTAGCTGCTTTTTTACAAATGGCTTTAAATATTTAAATATTTAAGGGGTGTCTGGGTGGCTCAGTCAGTTAAGTTTTTGACTCTTGGTTTCATCTCAGGTCAAGATCTCACGGTTGGTGGGTTTGAGCCCCATGTCCGGCTCTGTGCTGGCAATGCAGAGCCTGCTTGGGATTTTCTCTCTCCCCTTCTCTCTGCCCCTCCCCCTCTCATGAGGTCTTGGTCTCTGTCAAAATAAATAAGTAAAATTTTTAAAAAATTTAAATATTTAATATTTATGTTATCTTTTTATCTGATTTATGCATTTATGACTTACTTTCATTATAAGATGGATTCGTTTGCATTTTGTGTATTTTGATACATTTTATTTAAAAAAATTTTTTTTTCAACGTTTATTTATTTTTGGGACAGAGAGAGACAGAGCATGAACGGGGGAGGGGCAGAGAGAGAGGCAGACACAGAATCGGAAACAGGCTCCAGGCTCTGAGCCATCAGCCCAGAGCCTGACACGGGGCTTGAACTCACGGACTGTGAGATTGTGACCTGGCTGAAGTCGGACGCTTAACCGACTGCGCCACCCAGGCGCCCCAATACATTTTATTTTTAATATTATTTGATTGAGTATATTCTTTATTCCATTATGATTTCTAATTTTTTTAATGTTTATTTATTTTTTTTAATATGAAATTTATTGTCAAATTGGTTTCCGTTCAACACCCAGTGCTCATCCCTACAGGTGCCCCGTCAATACCCATCACCCACCCCCTCTCCCTCCAACCCCCCATCAACCCTCAGTTTATTCTCAGTTTTTAAATGTCTCTTATGGTTTGCTTCCCTCCCTCTTTCTCACTTTTTGTTTCTTCCCCTCCCCCATGGTCTTCTGTTAAGTTTCTCAGGATCCACATAAGAGTGAAAACATATGGTATCTGTCTTTCTCTGTATGACTTATTTCACTTAGCATAACATTCTCCAGTTCCGTCCACATTGCTACAAAAGGCATATTTCATTCTTTCTCGTTGCCACATAGTATTCCATTGTGTATATAAACCACAACTTCTTTATCCATTCATCAGTTGGTGGACATTTAGGCTCTTTCCGTAATTTAGCTCTTGTTGAAAGTGCTGCTAAAAAACATTGGGGTACAAGTTAATGTTTATTTTTTGACAGAGAGTCAGAGACAGAGCGCAAGTCGGGGAGGGGCAGACGAGAGAGAGGGAGACACAGAATCCAAAGCAGACTCCAGGCTCTGAGCTGTCATGACAGCACTGAGACCGACGCCCACGAATCTTGAGATCATGACCTGAGCCAAAGTTGGATGCCTCACCGACTGAGCTACCCAGGCGCCCCAATTCCATTATGGTTTCTAAATAGATTTGGATGCATGGGTTATATAGAAGGGTGTTGCTTATTTGTAGGTGGGGGAAAGATGGGTTCTTATCTTAAAAAAATTGCCTTCTAGCTTAATTACAGTGTGGCCAGAGAGAATAGTCCATATGATTTCAGTTCTTTGACACTTCTTGTCATTTGTTTTATGTCAGTTTTACCAAATATATCTTGTACAGTTGAAAAAAATAGACACTCTGTAATTGTTGCTGTCAATGTTTTTAAATAGAATAGGGTCTCATTGTTAGGTATACCCTTCACATTTTCCTTTCATTTGCTAATTGTTTTTTGAAGCATTTTGAATTTTTTCATGATAATGGTTTATTTCCACCTCTGTAGCTCTTTCAATTTAGCTTCATATATTTTGAAGCTTTATTATTGGGAACCTACAAATGTAGAATCATTGTATTTTCCTATTCAATTAAGAGTATCGTTATTGTGGGGCTCCTGGGTGGCGCAGTCGGTTAAGCATCCGACTTCAGCCAGGTCACGATCTCGCGGTCCGTGAGTTCGAGCCCCGCGTCAGGCTCTGGGCTGATGGCTCAGAGCCTGGAGCCAGTTTCCGATTCTGTGTCTCCCTCTCTCTCTGCCCCTCCCCCGTTCATGCTCTGTCTCTCTCTGTCCCAAAAATAAATTAATGTTGAAAAAAAAAATTAAAAAAAAAATTAAAGAGTATCGTTATTGTTTTAAATATTCCTTTTTATCTCTAGAAATTCTTCTTGCCTATCTGATATTGCTAGAGTTACACCAGTTTTTCTCTTGATTAGCATTTTCACGGCATATTTTTTTCACATCCTTGCACTTTAAAATTTCTATTCTTTTATGTAAAATGTATTTCTTGTACGATATAATGTAATTTTGTTTTCCTATGTCTAAAATTTTTATCTTTATTTTTAGTGAAATTACTGTCCTACTTGAGCTTAAACCTATGATGATAAAGTTTGTTTTCTTTTTTAAAAAGTTTATTTATTTATTTTGTAGAGGAAGTGGGGGCAGAAACCTTTGTTTATTTTATTTTTTTAGTTTTTCTTTGGTAGACGCCTTAGAGATTTCAACAAGTATCTTTAACTTATGAAATCCAATATTACTTAGTAATTTTATCATATCTAGTACTGAAAGAAACTTAGAATATTTTAAATCCATGTGCCTCCTGCCCCCCTCACATATTATATCTTTCCATTACACACACACACACACACACACACACACGCACATATGAAGATATTATTGCCTTATACGCTAACTGATCATTTAGATGATTCCTTTCTGTGTTTCCATGCTTCCCTATGAGATCATTGTCTATTTGCCTAAAAATACTCCTCTTAGTGTTTCCTTTAGTATAAAGTTGCTTGTGATGATTTCTTTGCTTTGTTTGTCTGAAGAGTCTTTATTTTACCTTCATTTTTAAAAGATATCATTACTGGGCATAAAATGTCATTATCTTCTGCTTCCCATTGTACCTGTTGATAAATAAGTTTTTAGGCTTATTGTGGCTATTTTTAAGAGCTGTAATTTTGTTCTCTTTCTCTTTTGTTTTCAGCTTTTTTAAGTACAATAAACCCTGGAATATCTCTTTTTTAATTTTTTTAATGTTTATTCATTTTTGGAAGACAGAGAGAGACAGAGCACAAGCAGAGGTGGGGCAGAGAGAGAGGGAACACAGAATCCGAAGCAGGTTCTGGGCTCCAAGCTGTCGGCACAGAGTCTGTCGTGGGGCTCGAACTCACAAACCGCGAGATCATGACCTGAGCCGAAGTCGGATGCCCAACTGACTGAGCCACCCAGACACCCCCCTGGAATATCTTAATTGTATTTATTCCTTTTGGGGTATCTAGTATTTCTTGAGTCTGTGGTCTGGTACCTTTTATCTCTCTGGGAAAATTATAAGCCATTTCGTCTTTAAATATCTTTTTCTGCACTGTTTTCTCTCTATTTTTTTTTCTGCAAGTCCATTTCCATATATGCCATACTTTTGACTACATTCTGTATGTCTTTTATACTCTGTTTTGTAACTTTCATCCATTTTCCTCTCAATAATTTGGTCTGGATACTTTCTTCTTATCTAAGGTCCAGTTCAAGAATTCACTCTATAGCTGTGTCTAATTTGCTGACAAACACATTCTTAGTTTCAGTTTCTTTTTCAGGTTAATAATTTCCATTTGATTATGTTTTAGTTTCAAGTGTAGTGCTGAACTCCATCTTGACATCTAATTTCTTGAATGGATTAATCAAAGTTATTTTTAAGATCCTATCTTATAACTCTGTCATCAAGATATTGTTGGATCTGTTTTATCATCTTTGATTTCCCTGGATATTTGAACATGTAGTCTTATCATCTATTTGCTTGATAATTTTTGATTGAAATCCTTCTATTCTGTTTGGTGAATTACAGAGAAAATTTAAGACGCTTGACGTTGCTAATTTCCTTTAGAGAGGATTTGTTTTTGTAGTTAGATGAGAGGAAATTAGGTTAGAGGCAGAATTACTAATCTATTCAGGGATTCAGTGTTTTGGGGAATGCTCTACATTGTGTTTATCCCTATTTGTAATGTGTAACCCTTGAGAGGGCTTAAACTGAGCACTCAAGGTGTTCACAAACACGCATTCTTCCTGGAGAGTCTGAAGCTCTAGGGTCCAAGTTTTGCACATTAAATCTGTAGGGTGGTCAGTAACTCTGTTCAGATTTTTGTCCTCTCAAGCTTCTGTTTTCTTCTCTTCTTAACTCCCATGTTGTACTCAACAAATTCCTCGAGAAAAAAAGTAACATCCAGGTACCTCTGTGCGCTTCTTTACCTGGATCTTGGTGCCTCAAATCTTGTTGCCTTCCAACAAGGGTTTTCTGTTTTGTTTTGTTTTTAAACATCTTTTTCGGCTACTCTAGTTCTCATGCTAGACGTGTCCTCCAATCATCTATCATCTCGCTCACCGTTATCATAGTCAATGCCTCTTAGTATCTTCCTTAAACTACTAAATGATTTCAGTTCTCCTGCTTCATATAAGGTTTTTGAACACCAGCTATTAGAGGTGAGGCACGTAGCATACGCCTTCTTCTTTCCATTTCCAATTCTCTTTCCTACGTTTTATGATTTTTATTACCTTTACAGTGTTCAGACGTAAATCATATTATTCTACTCTGCCAATCAAATGTTCAGGCTTATTTTAGTGATAGTTTTGCTACCAAATGTGGCTAATGTTTCATCAAGTATTTCTGAAAACTTCTTTCATCTTCATTTGGCTCCAGTTCTTCTTTTGGTGGTTTTTTAAGCATCTGGGGGAACAGTATAATCTGAGTTCTCAAGTGCCTACATCCGTCTGCTTATAGGCTTTTATCTTTATTATTTATAATAGGTTTGCTGGTTACAAAACCCTTGGTTCTTTTTCTCTCGTTTAAAGTATCTTACAGACATTTCTTCATGCTCTTGTTAACTTTCTCCTACACGTTATAACACTTTGTGTTGTAGACTCAAGTCTTTTATTTCGAAACGTTTTCTTGAATTATATCTTACATGTTCGTGTTGGTCTATCACTTTGTGTGTTTTCTTTCCTTTTACAAATACAATTGAATGTATGTTGTACATCACTTGCTTTTCTTTGTCATATGCACGCGTATCATTGGTTTTTTTTTTTTAATTTTTTTTCAACGTTTATTTATTTTTGGGACAGAGAGAGACAGAGCATGAATGGGGGAGGGGCAGAGAGAGAGGGAGACACAGAATCGGAAACAGGCTCCAGGCTCCGAGCCATCAGCCCAGAGCCTGACGCGGGGCTTGAACTCACAGACCGCGAGATCATGACCTGGCTGAAGTCGGACGCTTAACCAACTGCGCCACCCAGGCGCCCCGGTATTTTTTTTTTTGTTTTATTTCCTCCTTTCATTTCTACACTCCCTAACCTATGTTGTATATTCTGCAGTATCTATCTTTAGATACTTGTTAATTTCACTCCATTCATTTAATGGTGTTATTCCTCTTCCATCTATTAAATAAGCTCTTCAAGTTCACATTTCACCTGTTTCCTGTTCTCTCACCATTTTCTCCTTGAATGCTGGCATTTCTGATGGGTAGCCTCTTGCCATAGACATTGTTCTTCCATTAAATTATTTTATTTTAAATTCATGCCAAAATATTTGTCCATAACTTTTATCAGCCCTATGGGAAAGTTTTCCTTATGAATATTCTTCATCTTTTAAGAAGTCTTGCTACTATTCCTTTTTGTCTAATACTATGTTTATATACCTGCAACATAGTTCTTTTTATCATTTGTCATTAAATGAGATGGTTTTCTTGGCCTAGCCATTTGCAAAAGTGTCTCATATATATGAAAGATCCATACATAGGACATCTCTTCAACTGTCAAAGTCTGACTGCTTGCTGGAAACATGGCTTGCTTTTGTGATTGATCAGGAAGCACTGTCTCCTCTGTTCCTCTGAGACAAATCAGATCCAGGATTGCTTTCTACAATCAGCAGTTGGCCCAGTACTGTTGCAGACAAGAATTTTCCCTTCAGACTGCTACTCTCACCTTTAATGAGTATAGTTTTGGTGGGGCTTTCTGTGATGTGGTATTTTCTCATTCACTGTGAGATCTCTCCTTGGCTTCCCTGAACTTCTTTCCATATGGGCCATGCATGAATGTTACTATTTTGCCAGTCTATTACATATATTATTGCGTCCTTTCCTTGTCTCACTGAAAACAAAGATTTTGGTTTTCTTATCCTTCTTCTTCCTCTGAGTAGTTTCAAGAAGGAGAAGGGGGAGATGTTTTAAGAACCCAGATCATACTGTGTATGACACAGCTACTCATCTGAAGATAGTGGTTGCATATGTGCATGCCAAGTAGAGAGTTGGGAGAGTTAAATTCGCTGGTTAGTGTCTGTGAAATAAAGAGAGCCCATTCAAATGCCCAGTGGAAAAGAAGTCTTGAGGATGGGAAGGACTCAACTACTCAACTGATGAAAACCAAGAAGTGAGGCCAAATGTGAAGATGTCTAATGAACACGTGTGTTGTTCCAAATGAAAGAAATCTTATTTGGGGGATTGGAAGGAGGAGGAGGAGGAGGAGGAGGAGGAGGAGGAAAGTGAGGGAAGAAGAGAAAGAAGAAAAATGGAATCCTGATCCAAGGTTGATACGTGGTGAAAATAGACTATTCATGGCATCCAGTCATATCTGGTTTACAACACTGTCTAGGGTCATTAGGTAGCAATCATGTTCTATTGAAGAAGAGATAAATCTTTGGGGATAAATCTGACAGGAGAGAAACTTTAGCTGCTTAACAAGGGATACAAACAGAAGAGATGTGTTAATCATTAGAAATAATTTTCCAATCTGCCTCTGCCTTGGGACGGACTCATGACTGGGAAGACAGGATGACCAATTTGCAACAAAATGCAGCTTCTAGATACTTGGAAGGTGAGGAAGAGAGAGCGACAGAGAGAGAGACACACAGACTGAGAGAGGGAGAGATCAGTTCTGCGAACCTGGATCCAAGAGCATTTCATGCTTGTCTCCAATGGTCTGTATGCGTTGTATGCAAGGATCCTGAGATGTCACTCAAGCCAGGGAAAATGCGCCCACATAGATCTGGGGTGGATGGTGGGTGAGTCAGAGCATACACTGCGTTCTAGGGAAAGTGGGAAGACTAAAAACCCTCTCAAAGACACATGTGCCAACTCAAACAAAGAATTATATTGATTCTCAGGGTAATCTACTTAATATTTTGTTTTTTTTTAAAGCATTTCATTTATTTCAAGTTTTAACTATAGCTTTTTGAGATTTCAAGTTTTCGTAGGAAAGATGGTGGAGACAAATTCTGTGAAACTAAACACCTATAGAATTGAATTTTAAAATGCAAAATGGAGGGGCCCCTGGGTGGCTCAGTCAGTTGAGTGTCCGACTTCACTTCAGGTCATGATCTCATGGTTTGTGAGTTCGAGCCCCGTGTCGGGCTCTGTACTGAGAGCCCGGAGCCTGGAGCCTGCTTCAGATTCTGTGTTTCCCTCTTCCCGCCTCTCCCCTACTTGTGCTCTCTCTCTCTCTCAAAAATAAAGAAACGTCAACAAAAATTAAAAAAAAAATACGAGAATTGAGCTGCAACAATAAAGACCCTTTTTCTAGATACTTCACAGAAAACTGAGAGAGGACCATTCTGAGCCCTCCCGTCGGCATCACAGCTGGTAACGAAAAGACTCACTGTCCATTTTATCTCTCAGTGGCAGTAGTAATGTTTTGTACATTATATGGTTGCAGAAGAAAACCATTCCAACTTGGGAGTCAGAATAATAGCGCAATATGACAACTGTGCATGCGTGTCTGTGTGTGTGTGTGTGTGTGTGTGTGTGTGTTTTCAGTGCCAGATGCTATAAGGAGGTGGGAAATACAGCTTTTACAGGTGATGGGCCAATCTCCTTATAACCCAGAAGTTAATCCACTTGATGTTTAAGATGAAGGAAGGGAACAAGATGTGCTTACATATATTAAGACAATCCCTTTCCTAGTACAATGGGAAGGATCAGGCTGAAGAATTCCAACATAAGACAATCCTGTAAACATGTAAAATAGAAACTCTTAAGCCCAAATGGCCTTAAGAGGACAAACCCTGCAGTCACCCACCCCCCTGCCACCCCAGAAGCCACATGCCAGCCTGAGTGGCTGTAATCGTGTAGTTACAGTGTGAGGTCAGCAAGAGGAAAGTGCGTGTCCTTCAGTAATGAAGAGAGATGGGACCAAAGCTGGTCACAAGGCAGTGATTTACGTCATTTGGAAAGCTTCTCAACTCAAGTGCAAGACACATAATTTACGCTTGCATAAAGTCATTTGGGTTTGAACCTGAGATCCTCAATTTAAAGCAAATTAAAGATCAGTTAAATGGAAGTTTTTCAGAGATCATTCCATATGTGGCTCTCTGGTTATGTTACGATTTAATCACCTTAGTATTTTTGTTTATCTGTTACTGGATGGTAATAATACTCAGTGCTATTTATTTGGAAAATGTGGTTAGATTGGAAATATTTTAATGTAGTTAGAGTACTCACTCTAAAGCTTAACAGGGAGGGGTGGCTCACACTAAGATTTGGACATATTGTAGGAATCTTATCATAGGGTGGATAGTTCTCCCAGGGGTCTGCAATTTTGCAATTTCTGGGAATCCTTGAGGAAAAAAGGTGATACAAATAGAAGATATATATACATATACACACCTACATATATACACTCCTATATGTACACACATATATATTTACATTTATTGTATGTTTATATTATATGTAGGTATATATAGATATTATATGTTACATAATGGTATATATATATATATGTGCATTTATATTTACATGTATTTACACATGTATTTATGCAATTACATGTATTTATATACGTGGATATTATAGGTATTATAAAAATCATTAGATTTTGGTCCAATACCAAACCATCTTATTCATCATTTCTTTGTAATTATAATGAGATTACTCCTAGCCCAGGTAAAAGTCGCATTAAAATTACAAAATCGCAGCAATTTTCTGGACTGTGTTGGGACCCACAGGGATTATCTTTGCCCTCAGAGTTCATGCTCTCTGTGGTCTGTGCCACACACAGCTCATGACCTTGGTGTAAGCTCTGGTCCTTCTCTGCGTCTTTCTTCTGCCATGGGAAGTACTCAGATACTGCCCATACGTGTTTGCAATACAGTCCTCAAACCTTCCTCCTGTCAGCTGAGGCCTGCCTTTCTCTGCAAATGCACAGTCGTCCCCCTCTCTGCCCCGGCTCCTGCTCCCATGACCTGCCACATGCTCCAGTGTGGTCGACCTCTGCTGCTCTTGTCTGGTCCAAATGCAACCAAGGCCGGGACGTCTCATCACCCGTGATCTTTACTCTTCACCCTCTCCTCTGTATCCCCAACCCTCCTCAAACCCTCTGCCTGGGAAGCGATTCTTCTCTCTCCTTTTCTTCCTTGGCCTTTGCTCTTACCTTCCGAAGCCATTCTTCCAATTCCATATGTCAAAGTCAACAGACCAGACTAGCAATTCCCTTAGAATACAAGGGGAGCCAGCTAAGCAAGGGGGAAAAAAACGTGCTTTCAGTGGGCGTGTGGGTGAGGCAGAGGAGACTCACATACAAACCCATTTTGTCCGAATGTTGCTTATGAACATGAAATCCTTTCTCTTTATCGTGTAAACATATTCCAGATTCCTGCATGCTTAGGTTTTCAGTTCATGTTTAAATGGAGACCTCTCTTAGGAAGAAATAATGGAACACAGCAGTGCTTGTCAAAGTTTAATATACACACTAATCACTTGGGGAACTTGTTGAAAAACCACAGACTCTGGCCCCAGGCTCAAGTGATGCTGCCTCCAGGCTCAAGTTCACACTTGGAGGAGAAAAGCTACATACAGACTATGGGGTCTGAAATATTTCATAACTTCTAATTTAAGACATATTTTACCTAAAGCCTTTAAGATTTATATTTGGAAATCAGTATGGAATGATACAACACTTTCTTAGGGGTAAGACTCAGAAAAAAGCACACTGCATTTCTTTCCTCAGAACATCTACCAAATCAGACCATCCGCCATCTTCCCCCGGTGCTGGGCACCAGCAGTCTCAGGGGAATAGAGAGGGAGCTGGGCTCTCTGCCCTCTTCCCTGCCTTCATGTAGCCTAAATGTTGCCCACAGTCACCACACAAGACTCTCCTAGGAAAATAATGGTGAGAGCGTGTGGAGGGAGTGTTCTTGCTGAGAAGAGGTGGACACAATTTTGGACTATAATTTTATGAATGAATGATGGAGAGACATATTCACTTCTATGTTGCTCCTACCAACAGATCCTCTACATAAGCAGCAAAACCAGACCACCCGAAAGGCAGAGGGAACAATGTGACATCCTAAATACATGAAAGATTTTGTGTAAACACCCAAATAATGAGTACCAGGCAAGGCTGGTAACAGAATGAGGGTATCCGTGGGAACCACGCTGGACCTTAGGAGAAGCTGAGCTTAAAGCCAGGTTCAATGTGACTCACGAAAGAAAGGAACCGAGTCTGGAGTGAGGGCCAGGAAGTCCAAGGAAGATGAAACACATGAGCAGAGACAAGACAAGATGTGTTGGATGGGTTTGTCTCCAGAGGTCCTCACCCAAGAAACACACACCAGAGTCTAGGGTCTCATCTCAGCAGTTCAGCAGTTTCCCCAGGCAGGATTGTGGCCACAGAGTAAGGGCGCACATGGGGTAAAAGGCAGACAGAACAGGCTGTTCCAGCCTGGAGACTGGGCATAGCGTACCGAGGTCTTGAATAGGCAGGACTACTCAACAAGAGAAAGTGAGGACATGTAATGAAGGAACAGAATCTTGCAGTCTTCTGCCCTAAAAGCCAACAGATGTATCCACAGAGAGATCCAGGTCAGACCGTGCTGGTCAGTCTATGAGGAGACAGGACTCTCCTGGTGCTGAGATACAGGAGAACCTCTATGAGTGGTGATGGGTAATGGTCGGTTAATTTGGAGTCACAAACTCCTTTCAGCTGTGTGGTCTTGGGTGAGCGGCCTAACCTTTCCGACTCCATGTAGAATAATACTAATATCTCCCTTGGATTATTGTCTGAATCAACAGTAATGATGTAAAGTGTTTCTTTGTACCTGGCTCATAGACGAGACTTAACAAGTTGGCTCTGTTAACGTGTCACTTAGCATAGGATTACGGCATAAAAAGACAAGATGAACAGTAACTTAAGTTACTTAAGCAACTACGCCATTTTCTAGATGACGCAAACAATGAGGAGGATGGAAGAGGAAAATACATGGTTTGGGGTCCAGAAGGGTTTCACGGGTTTACCCAACCAGAGCACGAGTCGGTCGTCCCACCCGCATTGCACTAACTTTTGCATTGTGACACAAGTTCAGCCCTTCCAAGCTGGCCAAGTACTCTCAAGTACCAGGATTTTGTTTTAGCCCCGTTGCCATTTTCGAGGCAAATACTTAAATCCCTTCTGAGCTTCTCCCAGCTGAGCAACAAGCAAGTGAAGACAGTACAAGTACAAGGTGTTCAGCTTTATTGGAAATGTAAGAAGACAGTTAATTGTCCGGTAAAAAATAAAGGTGTGACCAGCGAGGCAAGCTTCTAAAAAAAGAAAGACCCGGAAGCAGGCGCCCTTTCAATAACAAATAAAAAGTTGATGGTTGAGGGCCATGGTTAGTAAATCTACGATTTCATTAGAAGTTGTTAGACCAGACTTGCTCTTTGAGAAGTCGATACAATAAATTATGAACACCTTCGTTAGCGATTCCTTTAGGTAATATTTTTGACATATTTTTCCTTGAGACTGTCAAAAAGAAAAAAAGAAAAAAGCGTTTAGCATGATAATTCATTGAAGCACACTGTCAATCCCCTTCTTGAATTGAGTTCCCTTCATCCCCAAGGTTCAGAAGGGCATTATGTAAATCATTTTTTTTTTCCATAGATGTGCTTTTTGTTCCTCTGAAATGCAGCCGATTTCCAGTAAGCTCTTTGGATATCTGTATTCTTTTAATCGAACACTCCATTCCAGGTCCAGACGCCTTGCTCCTAGCTGCTCCCTGGGCTGCTTTGGTCCCATGGCAAAGAGGGACGCCTTCGTGGGTTTGGAATCCCCACCCCCCGCCCCCATGACTTTATGTTACGTATTTATTTTGGGACCTCAGGGACACAGACCTGAGTTAACCATGTGGTGGACTTTTGTCGTGCTACAAGCACCGGAAGCACTTCTCTTGTTTGATCATATTTTGTTTTTCGCCGTCCCATCTCTACTTGGATGTAGCGAACGCGCCCCTCCCCAATTCACCCTCTGCGTGTTTATGTAAATATGTGTAACCGTATCCTGGCAACCTGGCAGGATATTTGTGTGTTTTTAAAAATTACATGAACTGAACTGTGCCATAGGTCTCCATTTGCTTCCCTTCCTTTTCTTTTCCATTTCAAGTCCTTCTGATCTAGCCACGTTGGTATAAACAAAAGGAGTTCGTTATTTCTGGATGTCCAGAGTATGCACACATCAAGCTCATGGTCTTTTCTTCCAAATTAGGTGGCTCCCTTGTTGCTATGGCTAATACTATGGCGATTATTCTCGTACATGTGTCCTGATGGATCTGAACAGGTATTTTGCTAGGACAGAGCCGGGGGTGGGATTGCCCGGTTCCATTCCGACTTGATTTCTTTAAGGAATTTTAGCTTGCTCTTTAGCTGAGCTATACCAACGTAGATTTCTACCCACAGTTCATAGAAGGTTTTCTTCCCCACATCTTGGCCAGCACTTGCTGATATGTTATAAGATGCCCAACTCACTGAAAATTGGAGACGGAACTCAGACTTTACACGTTTCCACCATTATTTCTTCTTCTTCCAGAGAGAGCTGGCGGTGTGTTGGCTGTAAGCAGCATATGGGCTGCATGAAGGCAGGGGGGAGGGCAGAGAGCCGGGCTGCCCCCTCTGTTCCCCTGACTCCTGCTGCTGGACACTCGGGAGAGGATGGCTGATGGTCTGATGCGGTAGATGGAAGGGAAGGAAAGGGAAGAAACACAGTGGAGTTCTCAAAAGTCTCAAAAGTCTTACGTTTAAAAAGTGCCAAGTGGGGCGCCTGGGTGGCTCAGTCGGTTAAACGTCCGACTTCGGCTCAGGTCATGATCTCACGGTCCGTGAGTTCGAGCCCCGCGTCGGGCTCTGTGCTGACAGCTCAGAGCCTGGAGCCCGTTTCAGATTCTGTGTCTCCCTCTCTCTCTGACCCTCCCCTGTTCACGCTCTGTCTCTCTCTGTCTCAAAAATAAATAAACGTTAAAAAAAATTTTTTTAAAGTGCCAAGTGCTTGGACTGATTCACAACTGATTTTTAAAACCCGAAGGTAAAATATTTCTCAAATTCAAAGCTATCAAATATCTTATATATTCTAAAATCAGGTAAATATCTCTTCCCTCCTTATTGTTTAGTTTTAAAGGTTTTACCTTTCATATTTAGATATTTTTCCAAATTGGGAGTTTGCCTGGGGATGATGTTTGAGGTTGGAATCCAGCTTTGTTTTCATACTATATATCTGTCGATGTTACCAGCATCATCTACTTATTTTAAGGGAAATCTTCCAATTTTAACTTATTCTTTTTATTTTTTTAAGATTTATTTACTTATTTTGAGACAGAGAGAGAGAGAGAGAGAGACCACGTGTGTGCACAAGTTGGGGTGGAGCAGAGAGAAGGAGAGACAGAATCCCAAGCAGGCTCCGCACCATTACCACAGAGCCCAACGTGGGGCTTGAGCTCATGAACTGTGAGACCGTGATCCGAGCTGAGATCAGGATTCAGACACTTAACTGACTGAGCCCCCCAGGCACCTCCCAGCATCGTCTGCTTAATGTGTATTTTCCCTAACGATTTTCGATTTTCTTTGTTTGTTTTGTTAATGCTAGGAACATTTGATCCAAATCCCTCTTGTTCATAAGATCAGCTTTTTTTAATGGTATTTTATTTATTCATTTTTTAAATTATTTTGTTTCGATTCTATTTTTTATATTAAATAGAATTTATTGTCAAATTGCTTTCCGTACAACCCCCAGTGCACTATCTATCCTATACCAAGCTTCCAAGTCCACTTCTGGGATCGCTGCCATGTTCCCTTGTATTCCATGTTCTTTGTTCTCTATATGGCTCACACTTTTGAAAAGGCATCTTCATTATCGGTGGAAATGTATCATTTTCTATAATTGTTAGAACGCATAGAGAGAAAAAGTCCCCTCTCCAATTCTGCTGGGATATTTGGTTCTAATTACTTGACCCTCATTGTGTAATTTGTGGAGACTGACATCTTCATAATTTCAGGCATCCCATCTATAAACCAAGTATATATTCCATTCGTTCAGATTTTCTTTTGTATTCTTTCGTAAAGCGTGATTACCTTTTCTCCCCATGAAGATAGTGTGCATTCTTGGTAGAAGATTGTGTGCATTCTTGGTAAGGTGTTTCCCAATCTTCTTTGTTTTTGTGCCAGTTGTGAATGGCGCCATATTTTCTTTTATATTTTCTAGTTGGCTGTTACCAGGGAAGGAGACGTCCTAATGATCTTGTCTATAGCACCCGTCATAATCTTTCACTGCTCGGTATTCTTTATTCTCTTCCAATCCTTATTCCACCCACCCGTTACTCTTACATAACTTTTTTCTTTGACCCTCAGTACTACGTCGAAACTTACAGGAAGGCTTCTAAAATGTCCTTACTAAAAATGAGGTTTGATTTGGCTCCTTTAGATGCTGTTTCGGGTGTTAAAACTTTCTCCGATTCCTGAGGTAAGACGTAACTCAGCATGAGGTATGTTTTCCGTACACTATCAGGTTGTATCATTTAATGTATTATTTTAATGTTTGCATGTGTGTGAAACTGTCTTACAGTATCATTTTTTCTTTTGAACTGTTCTTCGTAGCATCATAAAATAAGGGTGACAGCTTTCTCCTTTTCCTCTTTAATGGAAATCGAATAAAATCATCTATTCCTAGAGAATTTGGCACAACTTAAGATATAAAACCACCCAGCATTGGCAGTTATGTTGAGGGAAGGGGGCTGGGGGTGCGGTGTATTGGTTCTTGACCCACATTTATTTATTTTTTTTAATGGTTATTGGTCCATTTGTTTCTTTAGAATTTTAACATCTCTATAACAAATCTAGCTAGACATTCTTTTCATGATTATTTGGCTTATACATAGCTTTTCTTTTTTTCTTGAGAATGTATAAATAGACATTTGTTTAAATTAATAGCTTTTGGGGAGCACCTGGGTGGCTTAGTTGGTTAAGCGTCCAACTTCAGCTCAGTTCATGATCTCACTGTTCCTGAGTTCGAGCCCTACATCAGACTCTGGGATGACAGCTCAGAGCCTAGAGCCTGCTTGGGATTCTGTGTCTCCCTCTCTCTCTGCCTTTCTCCCACTCAAGCGCTGTCTCTGTCTCTTAAAAATAAACATTAAAAAAATTTTTTTATAAATTAATAGCTTTTTAAAAAAAATCCAGTTTGTGTTTTGTTAATTATTTCTATTGTTGTATTTTTGTTCTGTTTCAATTTCACCCTTATTTTTATTCTCTTTCTTCATATTTACTTTTATTCAGTTGGCCTTTCTGGCCTTGTTTTTTTTTTTTCCTGCCCTCCTTTCTTGTTTTCTAATTTAAGCTATAAATTTCCTTGAAAGCAACTTTAAAACTAGTTCTCATGAAAAAACACGTCATATTTTCTTTATCATTCAGTGATCAATATTTTTAGAAATTTCCTCATAATGTCTCATTAACCCAATGTTATTTTAATTATATATTTTTTGTTTATTTTTAAATTGATTGCCCGGCTATCAAAAATATACTCTATGTTATAGTGGTTCTTTTTCATTTATTGAGATTTTTCTCTGTAGCTTAGTGCATGGTCAATTTTTATGATTGTTTTCTGTGTGCCCAGAAATATATTGTCTGTGTTTATAGAACATAAAAATTCGGTTTATCCATTAGCCCAAACACATCACTTCTGTGTCTTTTTCAATTATTTTGACTGTCAGCCAATTACTTTTCAGGAAGAATTTATTGAATTTCCCATCAGTTGTCAATTCAACTGTTTTTCCCCCTGTAATTCTGCCAGTTGTTAAAACTGTATTTCTAGGTGCATATAGGTTCATAGTCATAACGTCTGTTGGATTATTGTTTCTTTTACTAACACTTAGCAGCCTTTGCCTTTTTTAATTTTTAAAACCAAAAGTCGTTTGGTCTTATGTTAAAGTTCTTTCTCTGGATATAATTTGGTTCATATTTCATGAGTATATCTGTTCCTCCACTTTTATTTTTGAACTTTCGCCTTTTGTTTAAATACGTTTCTTTTAAATAATATGGTGATGGGGCACCTGGGTGGCTCAGTCAGTTAAGCGGCCGACTTTGGCTCAGGTCATGATCTCACAGTTCATGAGTTCGAGCCCCGCGTCGGGCTCTGTGCTGACATCTCAGAGCCTGGAGCCTGCTTCTGATTCTGTGTCTCCCTCTTTCTCTGTTCCTCCCCTGCACATGCTCTGTCCTCTCTCTCTCTCTCTCTCTCTCTCTCTCAAAAATAAATAAACATTAAAGAATTTTTTGTTGTAAATAATAGAGTGATCGTTTTCGCTTTTATTCAGTCTGAGTCTTTGGCTGTTCATTGAAGCCTTTTTGGTAAAAGCTGCCACCTAAAAACTGTCCTATTCTATTTCCTATTTTTACGTACCACGCATTCACACACCTTTTTCTTTGTCTCGTGATTTCCGACCTTCAATCAGATTTATGAGGTTTCCTTCTATTCTTTTTGAAGTTCACCATTTTCCTGCTATTATCGTGGCAATGTTCCTGTTACCATACTTGTCCTTATTTTTTGTCTTCGTTTTCGTTTTGTTTTTACACATTCTAAAGCTCGTCCACAACAGTGTGTTCCTCTCAGCCAAGACAAGTTCTAGGTTAGCATCCTTCTAGTCTCTCCCCCACCCTTAACACGTTAAAATACTCTTAGAGTTTTATACACATATGTGTGTTGTGTTGCTTATTGAGACAATCATGAAATTATTGGATTTTGAGGCACTCTTATGGGTGGTCATACATTGCTTTCTCTGCTTTCTGGACTCCTCTGAGAGTGCTCTCAGAGGATCTTTGTACAGTTAGCCATGTGGGGCTTCGCATGCCTGATAATATCTTTATTGTATCCTCACGTTTAGAAACGACATTAGTCCTTTGTCTTTCGCGCTGTGAAACCATGACTTTCTTCTCTCCAGGGTTACGATTGTGAAATCGGTTGCTTCTTTGAAGTGATGGGCTCCTGTTTCTTTCCAGGAGATTGTAGAACGTTCTGCACCATTGATTCTTAAATATCACTCTAACGGGTTTACAAGTTGGGGTTTGCTTATCTATCCCGGTCAGGTTTTCCTATCGATCTTTTGTCTGAATCTGGGAGGTCTGCAGGAAATATTTTCTTATACATCTCCCCGCCTCTCATATGCTTGTTTAATTCTTTTCTCCTGGGGCTCCTCCAAAATACCTAAATCCCTTCAACTTCTGCCTTTGTCTCTTGATGTTTCCCTTGTTCTTGGTGTCACCTAATTCTGTTCGGATGCCTGTTCTAAGAGTTCTCAGACACACCTTGCAGCGTGGTGATGTGTTCTTTTTTCTATACATTCTGTCATTTCACCCATCCACCTGCCCTTTATTTCGGTAGTTACATTTTGCACACTCAAGAACCCACTCGAACATTCTGCTATTTTGTGCACATGCCTCCTGTCCCTGTGTCCTTCCTCATATCCCTGAAGATACTTATTTTCGCTTCCTTGAAATTCTTGTTCCGTCTGGTTAGCTAATTCTGCGACTCCTGCCAGGGGGTGTAGTTTCTTGCTCTTTAAAATGCTGATCCTTCTCAGATGTTACTTTTTCCCTTTGAGTTCTGATTCCTTTGGAATTCTCTGTTACCCAGGGCCGGTGATATGGGTCTGGGAGAGGGGAAACGATCTGATATCCCAGCTTGTTCTCTCCCATAGGAAGTTTGGGTTTAGAGATTGGGTCTCAGGACAGAGGAGACGGGTCTTGCAATCTAAGCTGTACAAACCCCTTTTTCCTCTCCTCCTCTCTATCTGGTGAGTCTCCCCCCGGAGGAACCCCAAAAGCCCCCCCCCCCTCCATGTACTGCTGTTCCCCATCATGGCATCCTTCTATAATTTCTTAATGCAGGGGTGTGGTTGGGGGAGTGAGGGGGAGGGGATGCCCCACAGTGACAGTTCCCACTACATCTCCCGCTACTGGAACTTTACCCTGCATGGGGTCCCCAGCGCCCTCCCACAGGACCACATCTCCTGCTGGCTTGGGATGATGCGTGGCCCCCCTTTTCCACAGAAGACACGGGGTTGACCGTGGCCACCCCTATGTGTAGAGCAAGGGTGTGGGCCAGAAAAGGGCACAGCAAGGGTGGCCTCTTCTCAGCCAGTCTCCTGCCTTTGACAACTGACTCCCTGCCTACGTTACTATTTCTCTTCTAAACAGGAATAACATTTTCTCTCTCTCTCCAGGCATTCCTCACGGTTTTTCTGTTCAGAGATTCGTCCACCGTCTCACTTTTGTGGCCTCTCCAGAGCGCGATCAGGAGAGGAAGCCACCAGATCACGCAAGCTTACCGTTCTCCGCCAGAACCAGAAATCGTCGCTGACTTTCGGAGACAACTCCTGCAATAGCACCCACTGGTCTATGTATCCATTTATTTCTTTTTGAGGATCACGTCAACAGGCGTCAGCACTGCCGAGATCAGGAGATTTCAAGTCCACTGCAACACGGCCACTTATCGACGTTTCCTGGAGCGTGTTTACTCCCTGAGCTCCAATTTGCTCATCTGCAGGTTGGCAGCATAACAGCGATACCCCTTTTGATTCGGTAGCCGTTGTGTGTTAGGCACTGAAATGCAGACCAGACCACTCCCCGAGGCTGCTGGGAGAATCGAAGGAGGGATTACGTAAAGTAGCTGGATTTACCCAGTGCGCCCGTATTGAAGCGGAAAACGCACGTCAGGATTCTGTCTCTGGAGTGACAAAGATGCACATTCAGATCTTGTCTCTGTCGCTCAGCTCTGCGACTTTGAGCCTGCTACATGATTTCTGGGAGCGTTAGTCTCTCGCATGGTAAAGGGGAGATGATATCTACATCGAAAGATTGCTATGGACTTCACGGAGATGACCTAATTAAGCACTCGGTGGTTACCCAATGCCTGACGTCTATTATGTGTTCAATAAACATTGGCCGTCATTAGTGTATATATTGGCTCCTTCCTTTCTGGCAGGGTTCCACAGCCTTAATTACTTTTCAAAGGAAATTAAAGGAACATTGACCTTAGGTCATTTGATGTTGCAGCATCTAAATGCAGTAAGGAGATTCTTTATTAAATACTGAGTGACTATGATCATTCTCTCTTGCCATAAAAGCATCTCTTGAATTCTTGAGTTATCTGGCTCACTGTCACGGCCTTTGAAGCAACAGCGATACGTTGTTGAACCACTGCCCAAGAACCCGGTCTTGCGGCCACTGAAGTGTGTCAGGAGGAAATGCTTTGAATCGTCACCGCTAAAAACTTGAGGAAATGTGTGCGGAGGGGATTAGTCGATGGAAGGCCGGGAGGCGGGTGTGGGTAGAAATGAAGAAAGGCAGAGGTTATAGGCTGAAGGGCGGGAGTGCCGTGGCAAAGCCCCCAGCTCCACTGATCCCAGTGTGCATTGCAACCCAAATTGGGGGGAAGGAGGGGCGTATTCTGGAACAGGACTAATGTCTCCTGTCCCGTACCTAGCTGCTACCAGGTGGGGCTCTTACACATCTGAAATATGGTCAGCGTGATGGAGCCGGACTTACATTCCATTTGATCTCAACTGATCTCAGTTTCAGTCGAAACAGCCACGCGTAGCCAGTGGCGGCTACGTTGAAAAGCGCAACGCCAGGAAAGAGAATTGGCAAAACATGATGTAAAACAGAGTGGGTAATGAAGGAGTGAGAAAAAAAGGTGTTCACAAAGACCCCCGGGGGAGGGCTTCAGGGAGCCAGGGGGAGACAGATATCCTTCGTTTCCTTCAGGGTCCTTGAGACAGCCATCTGTCACTGCCGCATTCCACACTCTGTGCCTCTGCAACCTTGTCAGCACCCCGCGATGCCTGTTAGCGTGTTCCCTTGTCATAACCATAACCCCGTGCTCAGAGCCCCGGGGAGCAGCACGCCATATGGCACGGAGCTGCACCAAGGCCAGAGGAGCAACACTGATGCCAGAGGGCAGGGATTCGTATTCACGGCATCGACGGAGGTCCTTCTGTGCACGCAGCACATGGCACCCGTGTGCTGGCACGCGGAGGCCACAAATACCGCTTGAGATGGTGGCGCGATCCCTGCGGACTCATCGAAAGCCAGAGCCTGCAAGCTGCTGAAAAGAAATTTTAGCTCAATGTCTTGTATGTTCGGGCAGGATGTACATTTAGATTTGGGAAATGGTGTGTGTGTGTGTGTGTGTGTGTGTGTGTTAAAAACAAATAGCCCTGCAGCGTAGATAATAGCATTCTGGGCAGAAGAAGCTTAGAGAAAGGAAAAAAGGTACTTTCTCTTTTTAGAAGTTAATGATTTGAAGATGACCTTGTTGGGTGCCGTCTTCTCAGCCATTTCCCGCAAATCTGGAGCTGTGTCGAGATTTATGCACAGAAGTCCCCTGGTCTAAATAGCATGTCAAATACTCTCCCAGGAGCACTGCTGACTCACCTGGGTATGGGTCGCGGTGCTAGAGACCCCTCGATGGCCCCCCTTTTGGAGCCTATGTAGTGGGGAGATCTTCTCTAAGTAGCAGGTAAGTGGTACGTCAGAGCTATTTCTGGACAGTTCTGGCTGCACCAGAGAAATCAGGAAAGCAGGGTTAGACAGGGACTACATGCGAAGGGAAAATATTGATTCCAGGTCATGGGGATGTCCCCAGACTAGAGCAAAAGAGCAGGTGGACCTCGCAGGAGGGGCGCAGCGGGGGTGTTTTGATCACCAAGACTCCTTGCCACATGGTAACAACTCTTAGTGACTGGAAATCTGTTTTGTGGTTCCGGGGAAACATCAAGTGTCTTCTGTGGTTATGGTAAAAAGCATTTTCCCATCTCCTGAGTGATGCTCAAGTATTTACAAGGTATTATGCAGCTGAATGTTGCAGTTATAGGAACCCGAAAAGCTGCTATTGAATGTATTATTGGCCTGAATCCTAAACTAACATCAAGTTCACGAAGAAAACATATTTAAGATGAAAAGCTTCCCTAATCTTCCATTACTGAATAAACTACATTTAGTCCTGTGACCTTTATCATTATTTATTTGCACCCTGGAGCAGGACCCAGACTTCTATAATACATATAATAAATATACACAGATCGCGGTTTCAAATAAGGTCTATTTTCCTTCACCGACTGTTTGTCGAGGTGACTATGTGCCGCCCCCAATTATCCGCCCAACAGGTGCGCGGGGTGGTTGGCCTAAAGCATTCGAGTTCTCCTTTTCCCGCATGGTACCTTGGTCATTGCTCCAAACAAAAGCTGGTTGGCCCCTGCTTTATCAGTATTCGCTTTCTTTTGCTGTTGCTGCTGGAAAGCTGCTACAAATCCTGTGTGGCTCTGCTGAGCCCCCCCTGCTTTCTCCCCCTTCCCTCTCCTCCTAAAAACATACTCACCAGGTTCCCAGCAGCAAGAGCTTCTATCCAGACTGGACTTGCCTTCATTTCACTGCATCACCAGGTGACAATTGAGCCGGCTGTGTTTTCCTCTCACCCACATTATTTTTATTAACAAGCGACTCAACTCTCCATGCGAGTTTGTCCATTGGAATCTAAATGTGGAAAAACAATCTAAGTAGGACTAAGCAGGTGATCTTTGACCTATTACGGCATCTGGTGAATGATTTTTGAAACTCATTTTCGAGGGCCCCTGGCTGGCTCAGTCAGTGGCGCATGAAACCCTTGATCTCAAGGTTGTGAGTTCGAGTCCCTCACTGGGCACAGAGCCTACTTAATGAAAAAAATAATAATAAAGAACTTGATTTTAAGGTTCTAAGGTCCATAGAAAACCTTAGCAACTCAGTTCTTGAAGTTTTCCTTTTCTTTACTCTTTTTATTCAGGAATTTAAATTAACACTACCTCGGAGTCCTATAAACCATAAAGTGTTCTTTAAAACCTTTTGATTTCTTTATTGGTTACTTTCTTTTCTAAAATCCACTAGTTAAAAGAAAACAGTCGATCATAAGAGCACATCTTTGCATGATGCTTGTTGCGGGCCAGGTCCTTGTTCTGGGTGCTTTGTGCAAATTAAGTCACTTCATCCTCGCAGCTCACCTAGCTCAACTGTTTTGTAACCTTGTTTGAAAAATAAAGAAATGGAGGCACATTTTCATGCAGTCCAGGGCTAACGATCTTGACTTCAGCCACGACACCTTGTTTGTCCCGGGAGTGCTGGGTCGGTCATCACTTTCAAATGATTATTAATGTTTGGATATTTAGTTTTAATTTAGCTCGTAAGTATAGACCTGTTTGAATCCCATAAAATGTTGTCTGCTCACCAATAAGCCACACAAGGTGCTGCCTGCCTGGGGAACCCACTGGTGCCGTGTTGGGTCTAGGGATTACTGTGGGATTTTTGTCAGCACGTACAGTGGATTCATTTCTCTGAAAAGATTCACGTCAACCTATCTCGTGAGGTGGTAAAGCTGACGCCAAGGAAATTGAACAGCTGGATCTCTGGCCTGCACCTTCTGCGGACATAGATGAGCTCTAGGGGCCCGTAAGCGTGCCCAGTGAGCTCAGATCAGTAGGGGGTAAGGGATCATGCGGTCTGAATATTAGCTGGCGTCAGGTTATTACAAAATGCTTGATATGCTGTGGATAAGCCCGTCATTTAATTTTTTTTAATGTTTATTTTTGAGAGACAGAGTGTGAGCAGGGGAGGAGAAGAGAGAGAGGGAGACACAGAATCCGAAGCAGGCTCCAGGCTCCGAGCTGTCAGCACAGAGCCAGACGCAGGGCTTGAACTCAAGAGCCACGAAATCATGACCTGAGCTGAAGTCGGACGCTTGACCAATGGGGCCATCCCAGGCGCCCCTAAGCTGGTCATTTACACTAGACAGATCCAATCCTTCTGTCAGGGCCCCCTTCACCCTGAGTCTCAACAAGATGGCTCATACAGCTCTTCCTTCCCAGAATTTAATTTTTGGCCAACCCCTCCCAACCACCCAGATGACATTTAGTTTCAATATGTTCCTTCAACGAGTCAAGCCAGGAGATTTCAGTCCTTTTTGACCAGATGCAAAATAAGAAATGCGTTTGAAATTCATATTCTGCACTGGCCTGTCTTCCCCTTCAACTTGCCGTGGCATTTTACCTCCACTGCCTCACACTGGGTTTGTAGAGTGACTCTCGGAAGGCAACCTGGCGGGCACCGAGGAGGTACCCAGCTGGTGCCGTTTTCTCCCAAAGATCACGTAAACAATGTTGCTCGTTGAGGAATGATCAGGCCTTCGAGAGAAAAACCGCTGCCCGTCCGTCGGGTAGCGCTGTGGCTGCGGTCCCATCAATGCATTCGAGTTATTCGTTGATTCGATAATTCTTTATTAGGAGCCTATTATTTTACTCACGGCTCAGTTAGGCAGACAATTCATTGATTTATTAATTCTGCTTAGAGTGGAAGTTGCTGCTCCTGACACACTGTTGTAAAACCCTTGGGCACTGTGCGTCTCAGACCAGAAATACCTTATCTTAAAAACGTGAATGAATGAATGAATGAATAAATAAATAAATAAATGTCATAATGTACTATTGTTCTTTTATGGCAGCACAGGTGACGTGTTAAAAGGCCACCAAACCCGCAATGCAAAATTAATGGGCTGTGCCCTCAGATTTGGTCTTCTACTCCATAAAGTATACTTTAAAAATTTTTTTAATGTTTATTTTTGACAGAGAGAGACACAGGGCATGAGCGGGGGAGGGGCAGAGAGAGAGGGAGACACAGAATCCGAAGCGGGCTCCAGGCTCTGAGCTGTCAGCACAGAACCCAGCACGGGTCTCAAACCCACGAACCGTAAGATCGTGACTTGAGCCGAAGTCGGACGCTTAACCGACTACCCAGCTACCCCCATAAAGTATGCTTTTAAAAAGCACAGATTTTGGATCTGCAGAAATGAGCCGCTGCATACAAGATTCCTTTCTAGTAATGAATGTTTTTTTTCTTGGCTTAGAGAAGTTTCATGTCTTCCCCGAAATCCTTCTCGACCACATGACCTACAGTGAGAGCTGATTCCTGTGATTCTTCCCCTCCTCACTTTGCATATGTGAATTTGTGGCCTGGCTGGTGACCTGGTTAACTTGGGTTAAGTCGCGTGGATGGCTCTGCTTTTGTGAGTGTGTGTGTGTGTGTGTGTGTGTTCACTGCCGGCTAAGGTAGATGCACTTTTAGCACAGATACAGCTGGCGGCCGTTGTGACCATGTAGCACGAGGACATCCGGTGTGAGAGGAGCACCTAAGGAGTCTGCTGAATCAATGCCTCTCATCCCCAGACCCTGGAGAAGGCTGGTGGGGGGTGGGGGAGTGGGGGTGGCCGTCACCCATGGTGGCTGCGTGGTCTTCAACAATCTGCTTCAGGGAAAGAGTTGATTCAAACAATCTGTTCTTTCTTTTCCAGGGCAGTTTTTAGCACACCATTTGGTTTACTTTTGGATGGCCATGAAAATACAATGAGGAAGTAATTTCTTAGAAAAAATTCCTTTATTTCTAATCAAGATCTACTTTTGGCCGCCGGATCAGCCTGTCCTTTCAAGTCCCCAGATTCCCCACGCTCAGCGTGCTTCTCCTGTATCCCTACCAAGAGGACCGTCACTTCTACGTGGCTCTGCCTTGTGACAGAAACACAACCAACGATACCGTTATGACTCCCCCAGCTATTGACGAGGAGAAGACCGTCGTGTTTCTGTTTCTAGGTTGCCTCCTTCCTCCTTCTTTCCTTCCTTTTTTTCCTTCTTTCCTCTAGAAACAGACAACGCAGAGGATAGATCGATGTTTTCTTGACCATTGAGAAAAGAGAGGAAGCATCAGGGAAATAATGAAGCGAGGGCCTCACAGTCCCGGATCCATGAGCCCTCGGAAGGCCTTCTGAAGCACTTTCAGAGAGGTGGGAGGGAGCGTGAGATCGCAAGGGAATTTTACGAAATGCTTGACTTTGAGAAGAAAAGCAAGCTCATAGAGTAGGGATGCATGTGTGATGGGGGTTTGGGAGAATGCGGCAGAGAGCCAGGGAAAGGCAGTGACATAAATCAGGCTTGTGCTGAGTTTCCTGCTTTTTTATTGGTTTGTTCCCTGTGGTGCTTTCACTGCAACTGCTTCCTCTTTCTCTACATTCATTTTGTTCCCCAGTCCAGAAGGTCTTGGATGATGTTGGCGAGATGCCAAACATCTGGGGCTTGAGATTGAGAGAGAGACAGAAAGAGACAGAGAGGGAGAGAATTGTCTATGGTTAAGTAACTCAATCTTTATGTGACCGATGGGATATGATCTGAGAGGTCTGCTGACTTCCATTGCCACACATGGGTTGAGCCCTGTGAAAATCATGCCCGACCTCTACCCGTTGAGGAGATGAACGAGAGGTAGTCAAGTTTATGACATTTTCATAATACCGAGTCATCATAATTACACCATAGCAAATACGTAATATTTTGATATTTTATGTATAATTTCTATGCATATGATTATTACAGTGCTCATTTTTAGAGCGTCACTCTGTGCCAGGCCCTGAGAGAAGTGGTTTATGTACATGAGGCCATTTAATCCCGACAAGAATCCCAGTCGGTAACTGTTATCGGTCCTATTGTATGGTCGAGAAAACTGAGGTTCATAGACACTCCATGACTTGCTTCATACTGTCTAGCTAGAAAACTGTGAACTGATACTTAAATCTGGGTCCTTCTGACTTAAAGAATCCTGCACAATGATGAGTGTTGACATTTCCGTTGATTCTGACAAACATTAATGCAAATGACGACACTCAAAGTGAAGCAGTGAGATCTTTGGCTTTGTTCATTTGAAGATGCGTAATTAAAATATTGGTCTTAATTTTCTGCACTTTATTTCTTTACTTTTGTGTGCTCCGCAGTAGTTAACAAAAGAAAGTGTGATCTGTTTCTTCATGGGGAAAAGTTTAAAAACCTTTGATAAATTGGAGGCTATAAATATTTAATTGAGAGAAAAAAATAAAGCATTAGATTAAAACGTATTGACCATAATTTTAAAAAAATGATACTTGGGGCAATCACATTTCTGTCTTCTGAATTGCCTTCTAAATTCTAAAAGATTGAACACGATTACTATGAGCTACTTAATGTCTTTACGTACAACTTCTTCAGTCAACTATTGTTTTTGTAACAAACTACTCCAAAACTTCATAGCTGAATGCAAGGACTACCTTATTACATCTCACAGATGCTGTGGGTTAAGCATTCAGGAGTGGCTCAGCTGAGCGGCTCTTCTGGTTCATGTGATATTGACTGGGATCGCTTGGTAGTTTTCAGCTCCTAGCTGGGATGGTCTAGAGCTGTGCTGTCTAGTTATATGTATGCATCTAGTTTACAATTTTCTAATAGCCACATTTAAAAAGCTTAAATAAGCACAATTAATTTTAATAGTCTATTTTATAGAACCCAATGTGTCTGAAATACTTTTTTTTTTAATTTTTTTTAATGTTTTTATTTATTTTTGAGGCAGAGAGAGACAGAGCATGAGCAGGGGAGGGGCAGAAAGAGAGGGAGACACAGAATCCGAAGAAGGTTCCAGGCTCTGAGCTGACAGCACAAAGCCCGATGTGGGGCTTGAACTCACAAACTGCAAGATCATGACCTGAACTGAAGTTGGACGCTTAACCGACTAAGCCACCCAGGCACCCCTGAAATACTATTTAAACATGGAATCAATATAAAAAAGTAACAGAGTCTTTTCATATATTTTTTGAAATCTAATGTGTATTTTATTTTTACAGCACATCCCCATTTGGACAGTTTGAATGCTCAATGCCTTCATGTGGCTGTGGCTACCATATCGGACGGCACAGGTTACCAGAAGACGCCAAGATGCCTTCACTCCCATGCTTACCACCCTGCTGGAGTCGGCTGGAAGGGGGGGGCTCAGCTGAGCCTCTCCTTTTTTCCAAGTATTCTCAGGCTTTCCCAGGTAGTTTCTTCCAGAGGTAGTCAGCCTTTTTACAAGGCAGCTCAAGTTCCAGGAAATTGACGTGGAAGCTGCCAGTCCTTTTAAAGGGGAAGTCCTGAACTGCCACACAGCATCACTGCCTCCGCCCGGAGGACAACAAAGCAGTCCCAGGCAGCCCAGATTCAAGGCGAAGCGAAACTTCCCCACCTCTCAATGGAAGGACGATCAAAGAACGTATAGCTATCTTTAACATGTCAGGAAAACCTATTAGTTTATCTCCTGATACAGTAAAGTTGCATGTTTTAAAAGCCATGTGCACACATTTGTAGGATATTGAGATACAGTGTGAAATGGAAGGGAAGCAGTAGTTACACACGCTTTGTAGACCCTTTATAACAAATTACCTTATTTCTGTTTGGACTTTTATTTTAGTAATTGTTTTGCCATGAAGGTTCTACCAATGACTCTAAACCTTGTCTGGATGAATATTTTGTAAATTGCAGATCGTGGTTTGTTTTCAATTCACCAGCTGCAAATACGAAAAAGTAGACTGTAGCAATTAAAAAACAGAATATTAGGGACTTATTTTCCCTTGAAAAAATCTTACAGGGATTTGGATGGGTCAGGTGAAATCTCACCGCTACTGAAATCAATCGTGTATGAGCACTAACTACAGAAAATGAAATTAAAGTGCAGAGAATGAAGGACTTAAGGAAGTGCTGTCTCAGGGTAGTCATAGATTGTGACTCTGAAATAGATTCTGTCATGAAACTAGAGAATGGTAATTGAGGTTGACTGATTCCACATTGCTATCAGAATCCTTGGCTTCCTCTCGAAGGAAATGGCCTCCATGACCAGTTATAGAGTTCACCCAAGCTCATTGGTTTTGACAATGACACGTCTCTGCTTTTGGGCTTGTCTCCACTCTGCTGAGCACAGCTTAGATTAGAACGTTTATCAGTTGTAGTAGATATCCATAATGGATCAACCAAGAAATAGACCGTTATGTGAGCTGGAATTGAATCCCTTTGATACAGCAGCCAGGATGAATTTACCAGGTCTGTGAATCCCGAAATTTCATGATGTGCCTGCAAATAGGTGGTAATTGAAAATATAATCCCTAAGGCTAAAAAGGAGGAGTAATGTTTTCTGTTAGGATCTTCCCTGGATGATGCAGAAGATGCCAGTATACAAGTTTGTACCTAAACCAGACAGTTTCAGATTCAAGAAACAGATAAGAGGGATTAATCACATTAAAATCCACTTAGCTTTCATTTCTTCAACTTCTTTATTTGTCTCCCTACACGCGTTCCTTCAATTGTACACTTACCACCGAAGAACGTTCAGCAGGAGGACAGTGACCTAATACTTGGGAAAACAAATAAAATTTTTAAAAATACATTTATAAAAGCCAGTGTTATGTGCCACGTAGTGTGTAAGGCAATTTGCTTTCATTTTCCTATTTATTGCTCACAGCAAATATAGGAGGTGAATGCTATTATTGCTTCTATTTCGCAGATGATAAAACCGAGGCTTGGAATGATTAAGCGACATGCACAATGGCCCCCAGCTAACCGGGCCACACAAGGGATGTGAGCTCACCCTCGCCAGTCTCTGAAGCTGTAACTCTTAATTACCGTGCAAGGTAGTGACAGCGGGGGTCCCAGTAAGAGTACAGGAGTCAAGAGCTAACATTTACTGAGTACTTACTATATGCTAGTGTCTGACTTTCACCCCAGGCAGCTGGCCCACAGCCTTCCTGGACTGAATCACCCGGAGAACATGCTAGACCCCTACAGCATACCTACAGCAGTACCTAGTGAATTCTCAGACTCGACATCTCCCTGTGGAGAGTTTCCGCAGCACCCAGGGTGCAGATTTCCAGCAAGTTCCCACAGTGAGACAACTGAGTACCATCTCTACCACCAAGTTGATTCACCTCTGTGCCCTTCCCACCAGGTCTGGGTCCCAACCTGGGTGGTGGTCGGGGGGGGGGGGGGGAGGTGTTCCTTGAGTGCCCTGTCTCAGCCCTCGGAGCTGTGATTGTCCTCTTGTCTGCGTGCTAGCATTTTCTTTAACACTCAACAGCCAACTCCCACGATTCCAATTCTCTGTTACTCATTCTTTATATTCACCTTTGTGTTTGCACACGTGGTGTGGTTTCTGTCCCCCGCTTGTACCCTAATACAACACGCTGCTTTCATGAATCTACACAAACAAGGGCAATAATCAGTTCCTTTTTACAGGTGAGGCAACAGAGGTACAGAGTTCTCATGTCTGCTCAAATCTGCTAGTTCTGACAAGTGAGAGGACTACCTGTCCTTTAGCCCCCTCTTCTTTCAAAGGCTGGGGGTTCCCAGGGTTCCATATTCAGTCAGTACTCAGTCTGGGCCGCTTTGCAGTTCTTAAGGCTCTTGGGAGCACCCTGTTAAGGACTGAATTGTGTTCCCTCAAAATTCATATGCTGAAGCCTTAACCCCCAATGTGACTATATTTGGTGGTAGGGTCTTAAGTGAGGTAATTAAGGTTAAATGAGGTTATCAGGGACTAATCGTCTAGGACTGGTGTTCTTATAAGAAGAGGAAGGGACACACAAGAGGGACCATGTGAGCACACAGAGAGAAGGTGGCCGTTTGCAAGCAAAGGAGAGAGGCCTCACAGGAAACCAATTCTGCCAACACCTTGATCTTGGAATTCCAGACTCCGAGCCTGCAAGAAAATTAATTTCTGTATTTTTAAGCCACCGAGCTTGTGGTGCTTAGTTATGACAACCCCAGCAGACTAATATATACCCCAAAGCCCATGAATCCTGAAGCCACAATCTAGCTTCAGTTGACTCCCACACGTCTCCCCAGTTTTCAGACTTTAACCTTCCTTCTCATACATGTTCTGTCCTCTAATGACAGAACCTCTTTAATTATGGAGTCATTTGAGCCACAGATCCCAGAATCTTCCATTTCCTTAGTGTCTCACACACTTTTCAGTCATGACGCCTCTACCAATAAGATATTCAAATTTTGTATGATCCAGCAATCTTATTCCTGGGTATGGATCCCAAGGAATTAAAATCAGTATCTCGAAGGGGTGCCTGGGTGGCTCAGTCACTCAGGGTCCAACTCTTGGTTCCCGCTCAGGTCATGATCTCATGGTTCAGTTTGTGAGATCAAACCCCACAAAGGACTCTGTGACAACAGCACGGAGCCTGTTTGGGATTCTCTTTCCTCTCCTCTCTCTCTCTCTCTCTCTCTCTGCCTCTCTCCCACTCTCTGTCTCTCTCAAAATAAATATAAAAAAAAATAAACTTTAAAATTAGTACCTGGAAGAGATATCTGCAAACCCATATTCACTGAAACATGATGCAGAATAACTAAGCCAATGGAAACGATCAAAGTCTGTCAACAGATGAATGGATACGGAATGGTATACATATACAAGGGAATATTATTCAGCCATGAGAAAGAGGGAGAGCCTACTGTTTTCAATAACATGGATGGATTTTGAAGACATGCTAAGTGAGACAAGTCGGAGGAAGACAAATACTATATGGTAACACCCACAGATGGAATCTAAAACAGCTGTAAAAACAGAGTAGGATGATGGTTATGAGGGGTGGTTATGGGGGCACTGGGAGGCACTGTTTAAGGGTACAAACTTACAACTAGCTGCAAAATGAGTTCTAGAGAGCTGATTTACAACCTAGTGACTGCCATCAACAATACTGTATCATAAGCTTCAACTTTGCTAGGAGACTCAATCCTAACTGTTCTCAACACAACGGAAGAAAAAAACATGTGGCATGATCAAGACGTTAGCTAATGCAACTGTTGTAATCATATTGCAATATACAAATGAAACAAACCAATTATGTTGTGCGCCTCACACGTATACGATGTTGTATGTCAATTATATCTCAATTAAGAAAATAATAATTTTTTTTTAAAAGAAAGAGGAAAGCAAATCAGACTTGTGGCTACCGGAGGACGGGCGGTGGGGGAAGGGGAACTGGAGGAAGGTGGTGAAAAGCTACAAACTTCCAATTGTAAGATAAACAAACACTAGGGCTGTAATGTACAACATTCCAGCTAATGTTACTGTATGGTATATCGACAGGTGGTTAGAGCTTAAGAGTTCTCATCACAAGGGAAAAACATTTCTTTCTCTTTTCTCTTTTTTCATTTCTTTCTCTTTTTTTGTATCTGTATGAGGTGATGGGTCTTAACCAAATTTATCGTGGTGATCATCTCCCAATACATGTAAGTCAAATCATTATGCTGCACACCTTAAGCTTGTACGGTGAGGCACGCAAATTATATCCCAAGACAACTGGAAAAAAAATTACTCAAACTTATTTCCTCCTGTGTTTCCCATACTGCTTGCCTAGTTCACGATTTCACTGTATTTTTCTTGTACCATTGCCAGAGACGAGGTGATCTCCTTTACTGGTCCACCTGTTTTCAATTCACACCTTAAAGCCGGGTCAGAATATGTCACCTTAAAAGCCCGTAACAGCCTCTTGGCCACAGTAGCCTTTCTCAAACTGTATCTCACAGAATGTTGCCCAAGAGATATTCCTATGAAAATAATTTTGTGGTGTGGGTCACAAAACTGCCCGTATATGTAGTACAGGCTCATAAAAGACCCGTAGAAAAGTCTTCTATTTAATTTTATTTACTCCAGCGCTTTTCAAAAGCAGGAACCATCTTCTCCCACCACCATCCCATTTTTCTGTCTTTGTACATGTTTAGAAATGTTGTAAAGATAAAAAAAAAATTGGTCGACTTTGATGGCAGACTCTGTGGTTGTCACCCCATTGTGGACACTCACTAGTGCCCCACCCACATCTCCTTGAATCCCATTATTGTTTCTCAGGGCCCACACTCAAGCTTCTGGAGTCCAGAGCCCCACCTCCAACCCCCAGGATGGTCCAAGCCTGGGGGGAAGGATGCCAGAGAGGCAGGAAAATCCAGCTCTCTGGCCTCAAGTCTCCATAACCATAACGCATTATTTACACCACAGAGCTCTTCTGCAGGATCCTGCCGACACAGTTATCATGGGAACTTTGCCTGAAATCCTATTTTTCCCTTCCCTGGGCTGCTTCTTTCCATTTTCTCTCCTGCCTCCTCCATTTCTGCACCAGATTCTCCTGGGGGCTTTCATAAGCCACTTACATATAAATCCTTTCTCATATGCATCCGGAGAACCTGACAGAACTTGGTCCCCCATGATCCTTTTAAGTCTCCCTTCCCGTGTAACAGTTACCTGGTTGGAAGAGAGCAAGAATGCCATCCCTTCTGCCCTAGTGAGTGACTCATGAGAAAGCAACCCTGAGCAGATCAATGGACGTCATTGCAATGGCATGATCCAGAACTGGAATTAGTTTTAGAATGTTCATACGATCCAGCCCGACCAAACACCTGAGGTGGGGTTCATCGTACAAGTAAACACAGTTACCTGAAAATCAGAACCAAAGGCATTTGTCATGAAATAAGCATTCCTGTGTCTCTGAATGTCAGCCCTTACGACACCTAGGGTAGTTGATGATGAGCTGAGGCTCTATCTTCAGTGACATAAGTCTTCGCAGACACTTGTTTGAGAGCGTGAGAATAAACAAAAAAGAAACAGTGTCAAGGGGTGCTGGGTGGCTCAGTCGGTGAAGCATCCGACTTCGGCTCAGGTCACCATCTCGCCATCCATGAGTTCGAGCCCCACGTCGGGCTCTGCGCAGACAGCTCAGAGCCTGGAGCTGCTTCGGATTCTGTGCCTCCCTCTCTCTCTGCCCCTCCCCTGCTCATGCTGTATCTCTCTCTGTCTCAAAAATAAATAAACGTAAAAAAAAATTAAAAAAAAAAAAGAAACAGTGTCAAGATGATTCTAGCATATTGGGGAATTACATATTTTCATTTGAAAGAAACCTAAGTAAGCAGTTTTATAGTCACAGAAGCAGAGGAATCTATTTCTCCACACCTCATGGTAGCCGGGTGTCAACTTTGCAGAAATGTTCCTAGCTGTTCTGTACCAGAGGTCCTCAGAGTGTCGTCCCTAGGCCAGCGGCATCAATATCACCCGGGAACTTATAAGTACAAATTCTCCAGTCCCAAGAAAAAAAATTACTGAAGTGAAATCTTTGGGGCAGTGGGACCCAGCAATTCATATTTTAATAAGCTGTTTGTTAATTCGGCTGTTTACCGAAGTTTGAGAAACTCTGTTAACACTTTACCTCTTATCCCTCCTCTGTTTTTCCATTCTCCCCCTGGTCTCTCTACCTATACTTTCTTTTTTTTTAAGTTTATTTATTTTTGAGACAGAGAGACAGAGAGCACAAGCGAGGGAGGGGCAGAAAGAGAGAGGAAGACACAGAATCTGAAGCAGGTTCCAGGCTCTCAGCTGTCAACAGAGCCCCACGCAAGGCTCAAACCCATGAACCTCAAGATCACTACCTCTGCTTAAGTCGGATGCTCAACTGACTGAGCCATCAGGTGTCCCTCTACCTATACTTTCTTAAATGTAGCGTGTTCTGTCATCTGACCATTGCTCTGATTCCAAATATTGTATATTACAAAGAGAATAAATTCAATTCCATATGTTTTATACATTTTGATCTCAGCAATCACATATTTATTGCCATCATGGCAAATAATGTCTTAGCTAGAGTTTTCTTAATGTCTCACAAGTCTGCATTTGTGTTCAATGTGATGCTTTCCTAAAGAGAAAGGTATGTATGGGGTGGCTGAGTGGCTCAGTCGGTTGAGCGTCTGACTTCAGCTCAGGTCATGATCTCATGGTCCGTGAGTTCAAGTCCCATGCCGGGCTCTGTGCCTGGAGCCTGCCTCACACTCTGTCTCTCTCTCAAAAATAAATCAACATTAAAAAAAAAGAGAGAGAGAGAGGTATGTATGCATCTGTATGTATGTACAGTGATTATTTTCATAAGTGAGCCTGATTATATATATATAAATATATATATATAAATATTATAAATATATATAATATATAAATATATAATATATTATAATATAATAATATATAATATAAAATATGTAATTATATTATATATTATATTATTATATAATATTATTATATATTACATATTATATAAATTATATAATTTATATAATTATATAATATAATTTATATAATTTATATAATTATATAATTTATAATTATATAAATATTATATATTATATATTATTTATAATATTATATAATATTATTATATTATTATATAATATATAAATATATAGTATATAAATATATAAAATATATAAATATAAAATATTATATTATAATATATATAATATATATTATAATATATATAAATATATATTATATATATATTTGAGTGAGCCTTATGCCCAATGTTGGGCTCAAACTCACAACCCAGAGATCAAGTTACATGCTCTACAGACTGAGCCAGCCAGGTGACCCCAGCCTGCTAATTTTTTCTAACACAGTAGTGTGTGCATTTCACTTTATAAAGACAACTTTCATGCTTTTTAAAATACTAGTTAGTTAAAAATAATTCTACAATCTAGTCTAATTATTAGAAGTTTTCAAATTGCTTTAAACTTCCCACCCATCCCCAACAATAATTAGTAATGCTTTGGGAAAGTTCATCTGGTTTTACTTTTATGTTTTGCAAATGGGTTTGACTTTGCTTTGCTACACTTTTAAAAGATAATTCTGTCTAGATGATCAAGTTACATAGATAAATTTCAGTAGAAAATATGACCAGAATTCTTAAATACTCAAGCACTGGGCAAATATAATGAATTATTTTTTATGAAGCTATCCAACTAATCAAATGTTTATAAAAATGTGAGTCTAGAAAACACTGGGGGAAGATAATTTTGAGGTTAACATTCCACAGTACCGCAACGACTCGTTCTTGACGATTTCTGACAAATATGAGCCTTGCTCTTTAAAATCTTCTAAGCTGAAAGATCTTCTACCCAGATCTCTGCTTTTCAGTCTGGGGAAATAAGAGTTTGGGAAAAGGGGCGGGAAGGCAAGGGGGTAAGGCAGTCCCAGAGAATGTTCTAGGGTGATGTGTTGTGCCTCAGCGGGTTGAAGAGAAAGAGGAAGTTTGCTTGCTTGTTTGCCCTTTGGAGGAGGATATACGTGAATATACGTTTGTAAAAAGAAACATGGCTTTGTTATGGAGGAAACTGTGAAATTTACATGACCTGGACGCTGAACAACAAAATTAAAGGAAATAAAAATCTCAGGGCCAAAGGCGGGAAGATTTTTCGTTTTGATAGGCTGGGGGCTTGGAGAACTTTCTCTGCTGGGCCACTCCAGAGCTGATGCTGCTTCTCGAAAAGCCTTGTTTCCTTCCCTCTGTCTCTCCAGAAGCTCCAAATTGCTGAGAGGATGCCTCCTGAATAACATCAGTTTTATTTTGTTTTTTGTTTTTGTTGTTTCCTGGAAGGATAGGTGTGGCGGTAAGGATTGCAGGATTGAGGGCACAGAACACTAGAAGCATTTATTTATATGTGAGTCACTCGTTACAGAGATTCTAAGATGAGAAGGAATGTGTTATAAATGAGAATCTTTTTAAGCCTGAACGTTTTCCGCCAGTAAAATGGGGTAACAAAATCTTCTCACCTGTTTTCCCAGAAGGTACAAATAAATGAAATTTGTAAAGAATCCTTACTTCCCAGGGCTCGATTAATGCTCCGTCTTCCTGCGCGTCCCACATACGTGAACCCTTAAACACCGCTGTGAGAGCCAAGAACTCTTGTAATTTGGGGGATCGCCACAGGTAGTGAAAGACTTCACCTTTGTAAAATAGGGGTGTGTGCGTTATATATGGCCAAGCACCCAGGTATCACCATGGAGTTAATTAATCCGAAGGCAACTATTAAGATTTTGCACTGGGCTAATTGCAATTCAGCACACTAAAGCTAACAGCTGCCAGAGGGACCGCTCTTGGGATATTTCATTATGAAACTTTATTTACAAGAAAAATTAAGTTTGATTCCCCACTTCCTTGATAAAACTCTGTGTTTCATAAGCATCCGAGTATTGAGGACTTGGGTCTGCTCCCCACCAATGTTTCCCGCCTGGGGACACTTCCTCTGCTAATCTGTGTGTTATAATTACTCCGCGGGTCACCGGAGACAATTTTTCATCGCTGCTTTACTGAGATGTGGGCTCCTATATGTTCTGGGAACAGGGAGGGATTCTTTCAGAACAGTTGGTTTGAAAAATATTAGACACAGAGCAGCTCTTGATTGAAAGTCGATTTTAGGCTTGAAATGTATTCCATAAAGGTACACGGAGGCCATTCAGAAGGAGGTAATCCGGGAGAAGCCACTGGAAGATTTCATTAAAGTATCTCAGTATTGTTTTAAAACCCTGAATTTGTGACTATTTCCTACTGTGGAATTTTAAAACTCTACCTACATTTTACTCTGTTGATGTGAAATCAATATGTCTAATCCATCATAATCAAAACCAAGGAACAAACAAAATAGGTACAAGGTAACTTAGAGCCTCTTTCTCACGGTCAATGTCCCTCGTGGTATTTATATTCTCTGTTGAACAGAGAATTCCAAATGTCCTTCTTAAGTGAAAAGTCCATGTGGCGCCTCCTGTTTTATATTAAAAATTCATGTAAAAAAGATCAGATACTTCTTTCCTTGAAAACTAAAGCAATTCAGATTTCTGTCTCTTCCTTCCACCCAATTCTCGAAAATACCACATCTGTACATGGGCTCTTGCCTTGTGCTTGTCACTGTGGACAGAGACTCCAGCCTGCTCCCTAATGACTATTTTTTTAATGACCATGTCCTCATAATTGATTCTGGACACCAGAAGCCAGAGCAGTCTTTTAAAAAATAATTCTAGGAGCGCCTGGGTGGCTCAGTTGGCTAAGCAACTGATTTCGGCGCGGGTCATGATCTCACAGTTGGTGGGTTTGAGCCCAGCATCTGGCTCTATGCCGACAGCTCAGAGCCTGGAGCCTGCTTCGACTCTCTCTCTCTCTCTCTCTCTCTCTCTCTCTTTCTCTCTGCCCCTCCCCGACTCATGCCATGTCTCTCTCTGAAAAATAAACATTAAAGTTTTTTAATTAAAAATAATAACAGGGGCGCCTGGGTGGCGCAGTCGGTTGGGCGTCCGACTTCAGCCAGGTCACGATCTCGCGGTCCGTGAGTTCGAGCCCCGCGTCAGGCTCTGGGCTGATGGCCCAGAGTCTGGAGCCTGTTTCAGATTCTGTGTCTCCCTCTTTCTCTGCCCCTCCCCCGTTCATGTTCTGTCTCTCTCTGTCCCAAAAATAAATAAATGTTGAAAAAAAAAATTAAAAAAAAAATAATAACAAATAAAAAATAATCCTAAAGTAATTTACTTCTATGCTTAAGTTGCTGCCCAAGGCCACCCACCCCAATCAGAATAATATCCAACCCCTTGCCCTGACTCATCATGCCCACTATGATCTTCCCTGACCTCCACCTAACCTATCACTCTTCCTACCCTGGCCATCTTTAATGCCCTTATCTCCAACCCACCAACCTTGCTATCTGCCTACAGCTGAGTTAGCTGTTACCTCTACCTGGAACATTCTCTCCCCTCATCGTCAGCCAGTGGTCTCCTTCTTGTGGTTCAGATCTTTGCTTAACATCTTCTTCCAAGAAACCTTCCCAGACCCGTCTAAAAGAGACGCCCCATTTGGGTTGATCGTGCTAGCCTGTTTTAATTCTCTGCATAGTATCCAGATGTTTTCTTGTTTATTTGTTCATAGCCTGTCTCTCCCTCACTTCATCGGGGGTGTTGTTTGGCCAATTCAAGCTGTAACCACCAGCATAAAGATATAAGTATTAAAATTCCTCTGGGTTGATTATTCTTTTCTTTCAAAACACGGTTGCTTAAAAATAGAGCCTGTTTTGACAAACATCATGATGTTATCAGGCATGCATTTTAATTGTATAAATGGAAACCTGTTTCCCATGTCTTCTTGTCTCTATTCATGAATATTACTTATTACTGATGTAGACTTAGAGTTCCACACCAATTCGTGTTCCATTTTCTGGTTTTTGGAGATTTAAGAGCTGAGTAAACTTGCTCAAATTAGGAAGTAAAAGGTCACGAAAGTTGTTTTAACAGCAGTGTCACAGTCTTTAATAATATGCCCAAGACGTCTGTGCTCGATCATGAAATACATTGTTTATTTTTTGAGGATTGGTCAGCTAGAACTACCAAGTCTCCTTCGACTTCGTTGAAAGGAGGGATGTGGAGGCCACCAGACTTGCAAAAGGGCATTTACTTTCTCAACCCAGACTCCACCAGGGAGACTTGCCACCCTAGGATGTACTCCAGGGCCAGGCTCCTTGTGCAAATCACAGGAACAGGGGAAAGGTAGGCTCCTTGTCTGTAAGATGGGATGAAGGGCGCTGTGAAGGAGAGCATCACACAGCAGAGCTCATACGGCCCCAGGAATGCTCTCCAGAGGGTCAGACTTAACCGAGAGTACCTCTGGGACAAGTAACCGAACACGTGGCAGTGGAAGTACAACGCCCTTGTAGTCTGGGGCCAGCACAGCCGGCTAGAAGTTCACAGGCCAAGAGCATGGGGGCCTGGAGAGGCAGGTGTTGGGCTGCAGGAGGTGGGGAGGTAGAGAGGGAAGTAGGGGGATTCCTTCCGGCAAAGTGAACCGTTTCCGGTTTGTGCATATTATTAGTCCTCGCGCCTTCGATGGCGCAAACCATCTTCCCTCTTTAGCTTCCTGCTGGAACGTCTTTCTCATTTGCCCCATTCCCTTCCTGCTACTCCAGATTTCTTTAGTATGCCGTAGTCTAGAAATACTGTGGGTTAATTAGTGGTAGAGATCGTTCAGGGAGCCATCGCTATTTTTCTCTCAACAACAACAACAGCAAAGAATCTAACTTTCAAAACATGTTTGAAGTAAGGCATCTCCCCCCCCCCCCACCTTTGATTTTGAGGCTCGTAAGAGAAAAGAGGATTGTTTGGGTAAAGAAAGAGAGAGCTCTTCTCTGACAGTCCTGGAATACATTGGTCGCTTCCTTCGTAGCCTTTGAAAATAATTCGCAAACTCCACCCCTCGTCAGAGTTCCCAGGGCAAAGCATGTCATAACCAGGGGGGGCCCCTCTGTGGTCTGTAGCTGGGCCTGATGTAAAGCCCAGGTGCCCTGCCAAGCCACAGTTCATCGTGTCCTGTCCCCCTGCAGGTGAGCCCCAACAGATAGGCACAGCGAGTGCTTCCCCACGTCCCCATGAACAACCCCCTTTGTCCCAGAGATAAATTGCAGTCTGAAGGCGAAGTCCGGCAGCACAAAGGAAAGCACCATTAAGGGTTTTCCCTTTGCCCTTTTGGGTACTGACAAGTATTTTCCTGGGGTAGACCTCGATGAGAAAGCACCCTCGTCCTTCAACGCTTGCCGGTTTTGTTTGTTTCGTTTACGGTGTCTCCTTACGGAGTTTGAACACCTTCCAGACTGTCTTGCCTGAGTTGGGGGGCGGGAAACAACAACACCTGCTAGACTGAATTATGCTCTCCACCAGCGGCCGGCTTCGTTTGTCCCCTTGTCTCCAAGCATGTTACCTTCAGCCTCTGTCCTCTTTAATTCAAATAGACTCTCCTGTCCAGGGCCCGGCACACGGAAGCAAGCCTGCCCTCACCGTTTGCATGCCCCGGGCTGTCCTGGGGTCCCCGGACCACTGCTGGGTGTCTCCTGGGCCTGCCTGCCATCCTTCGTGTTTTTGTTTTCGTGGAAATTGCCTGTTCTGTGTCTGCACAGCTCTTGCGTAAGATGTGGAGCTGAGACCCGACAGACCCATGAATCACGAGCATCCTCATCCTGTGAAACTTGGGGGATCTGTGACAAAAGGGTTTGGGGACCTGAAGCCCGGGGAGTGGCCCCAGGGAGCGATCACAGAGCGACCCTAAGGAGTCTGCAGACCTGGCATGTGGGAGACTTTCATCATGACTTTTGCTTCTCCTGGAAGTCAACCAGCTGTGCAAGCTGAGGGCACACATTTTTATTAAGAAAAAAAAATAAAATAAAATTAGAACATCGATAGCTCATGGCTCAAAATGCAATTTGGTTTTAGATATGTAAATAATATAAATAGAAAAAGTGTACATGAAAACAATTCCTATTTCCTACTCTGCTCCCACTTTTCCGAAATAACCACACTGCAGCTGACTATTTGTTCCAGGCATGCATCCTTCCAGGTTTTCTATTGCTGTTCTATACAATGAGAGATAACTTTAAATTAAAAAACGAGTTACGGGGGCGCCTTGGTGGCTCAGTCAGTTCAGCGTCTGACTTTTGATTTCGGCTCAGGTCATGATCTCGCGTTCGTGGCATTGAACCTTGCATTGGGCTCTGCACTAAGCATGGAGGCTGCTTAAGATTCTCTCTCTCTCTCTCTCTCTCTCTCTCTCTCTCCCCCTCTGTCCCTCTCCTCCTCCTCTCTCTCTCTTTCTCTCTGTCTCAAAAAACAAGACAAAACAAAAGAAAACAAAAAACCAAAACCTAAAACCAGAATTATGCCTCACATACTACTTTTCAACTTGCTTGTTTCATGTCGAGCATGGATAATTATATATATATATTTATAATAATATATATTATGTTACATAAAATAGAATATATCTTTTATACATATATAAAATCACATATACAATTTATTATTTAAATAGCTATATAGAATTCCAATGCATATAATATGTTCATGCCCAAATTTCATTCTCTTTATTTTTTTATTTAAAAAAATTTTTTTTAACGTTTATTTATTTTTGAGACAGAGAGAAACAGAGCATGAACGGGGGAGGGTCAGAGAGAGGGAGATACAGAATCTGAAACAGGCTCCAGGCTCTGAGCTGTCAGCACAGAGCCCGACGCGGGGCTTGAACTCACAGACTGTGAGATCATGACCTGAGCCGAAGTCGGCCGCTTAACCGACTGAGCCACCCAGGCGCCCCATCATTCTCTTTATTGAGGAAGGAGTAATCACAAAAGCCATTTGTTGCTTTGAATTAAATTGCTGCTCATTACAAACAATTCTTTTTTTCTTTAAGTTTAATTATTTATTCTGAGAGAGAGAGAATGAGAGAGCGGGTAAGGGCAGAGAGAGAGAAAGAGGGAGAGAGGGAACCCCAAACAGGCTCCACACTGTCAGAGAGGATCCTGATGGGGGACTTGAACTCACCAACCGTGAGATCATGACCTGAGCCGAAATCAAGAGTCGACCACTTAACCGACTGAGACACCCAGGTGCCCCTCAAACAATTCTTGTGTCTAATCTCTTTTCCCTATTAGTTGCATGGATGATTGAATTATCCATAGTGTATCAGAATTCAGCTTAACTTAAATGTGAGGTAGTTTCAACATTTGGAACTCATTTATAAATAAGAAAACCAACAATGTCGTAGCACTATAGATTTTAAGGCTTAGACTTTACTGGAAGGGTCACCTGGAGAGTTGCTTGTTCACATGCAAATCTCCCCTCCATCACTACAGCCAAGAGGCCTTTAAGGCTGTTTGCATGTGGCCAGTGACAGGGAAATCATTACTCCCAGAAGCAGTAAAGTCTTTCCAGACAGTGTGAGATAGTGGGAGAAAGCATGGGTTTGGGGCTCACCACACCTCGATTGAACTCCCTTCTTTTATTCAGACATAAGACAAGTCTCCAAAATGTCTCCATACCGGCTATGCTGTGACTTATGTTAAAACTATATGTTCAGACTTAGAGCACCGCTCTTGATATGGAAAGCTTTTGGAATCTAGAAAATCCCTTTGCCCCTCTACGGAGCCCTGATTTCAATTCTCTTGTCTCTCTGTGGATGAGGAAAAAAAAGTCTAATAAGCAACTCAGAACCACCTAAGGACATTTTGTTTTCGGTCTCCTGACCAAACCTGCAGGGACTCAGAACTACTTTGGGAAAGAATTTTCAAATATATTATCATCGTCCTCTGTGTTTGGGTGAGCTGTGCTAGCCATCTTCATCGAGGGGCACCTCTGTATCGAGGGACCCCAGACCTTCATTTCCAGACCACATATCTTTGTGAGGCTCAATCCCATAATGTAAGCCTCGGTTCATCAATTCTGCACAATTGCTACTGACCTTATCTATGCTGGAGTCATGCTAAAGATGAAAACATGAATAAGATACTGTCCTTCGTTAAAAGACAAACGGAAGCATGTTCATATTAAAAATGGTTCAGAGTTCATCTGCACAAAAGTCAGTTCATCTCAGGCAGCAACAATCTGGAAGTGGTTAGGAGCTTTCCACCTACAGGAGCTGAAGAGACGCTTAATGGAGAAAAGACAGGCACCAAAGCAGGGAAATTATTGATCGGCTATAGTTTAAAGCCTACTTAGCTGCTAGTGATTGTCTTTAAGTTTTGATTTTGTGACCTTGAGGCATGTACAGGATTAGATTTTGGTTTGCTTACATGGGGTGGTAAGGCATTGGGACCCCCTCAGTACTATGGCCTCCTTATTTCATTAATTTAATGCCATGTTCCAAGGCCTTCTCGAAGAGACAGGCAAGTGAACAGGAAATGATAGGATCACACCCAAAGGCCAGGGATACTGGAGCACATAAAGTTTGGACTGAGCCTTCATGGAGTTAGCAGTCAGGCTTTGGTGGGTGGGCAGGGTCAGAAGTGAGGATTAGTGGCTACGTCTCGGAGAGAAGAGACACAATGGAAAGGTATTCCATGCATCGCGGTCAAACCCGAGACACTTGAGAGAACACCTGTTCCTGGGGGGTCACAGGCAGGGCAATATGAGTGGTGTGGAGAGTATCAGCAGGCAGTGAGGAGAGCCACTCAGAACATTGGATTTCATTGCTGCCACAACCAATGAGCACAGACGGCATTCTCCAACAACTCAAATTTCCTATCTCCCAGTTCTGTCGGTCAGAAGTCTGGCACCTCGGCTGTGTTCTCTGCTTAACAGTCTCTCTCGGGGGTGATATTAAAAGTTGGCAGGGTTGAGTTCCTTGCTGAAGGCTCTGGGGAACAGTCCGCTTCCAAGCTTAGTCAGTTTGTTGGCAGAATCTGGTTTCTTCGGTGTGGGACCGAGGTCCCCATTTCCTTGCTGGTGGTTAGCCAGGGGTCACCACCGTTAGCTCCTAAAAGCCCCTGTCTAGTTCTTTCACATGATTCCTGACATCTCAGAACGAGGATGGAGCATCAAATCCCTTCCCATGCTTGGAATCTCACGGACGTCTCCCCTTGCGTTCCTCTTCTGTTTCCAGGCTGAGACAGCTCTCTACTTGAAGTGCTCCCGGAGTTCGATTGGGCCCGCTCATGTAATCCAAAATAATCTCCCGTTCTCAAGGTCCTTAACTGAGTCACATCTGCAAAGTCCCTTTTGCCTTGGGGATAAGACCATGGGCATCTTTGGGGGACATCATTCTGCCTAGCAGAGTGCGGCACATCAGCACCAAGAGATAATCTCAACGTGTGTGTGTGTGTGTGTGTGTGTATGCATGCACAGGAACTATAGACAAGTCAGGATTACACAAGCCAAAGTTACCAAAGTAGAGAAATACAGAATAACATATTCCTTTCTTGGAGATTCAGAAACATATTTTTCTGTTAAAGACTGCACTAAGGAAATCTATAAGTTTCCCCCCGTGTTCCCCAAATTTGTTTTACCTTATTTTTTTTTTTCCTCCTTGAAAATTCCTTACTAACTCCCTTAGGAACTGCTATCATACAGACTGGCCTTTGGGAAACTGAGTCCGAGAAGCAAATCATGATGTTCCTTCGCCATACTTAGATATTTGGATATTGTCTCAAAGGCTACTAAGTGTCAGTGTAGGAGTTTCCACAGGGAAATAGATCATCAAGGAGATTTGTTTTGTAGATTTTTTTTAAGTGTACCTATTTATTTTTGAGAAAGAGAGAGCATGGGGGAGGGGCAGAGAGACAAGGAGAGAGAGAATCCCAAGTAGGTTACACTCTGTCAGGGCACAGCCTGACTCTGGGCTCGATCCCTTGAACCGTGAGATCATGACCTGAACTGAAATCAAGAGTCAGATGCTTAACTGTCATCAAGTAGATTTTATAAGGATGACCCATCCCAGGTGCCTGCCCTCATTGCCTCTATCAGACTGACTGACCAACAGTTAGACTAACAGTCTGACTCCATCACCAAGTTCTATGATCAATTTTCTTGTTTGTCCTCCCCTAGGGCTAAGTTCTATAAGAAAGGAAGCATGAGTTAACCGTGGATTTCCAACCATAGCACATTTCTTGGCATGACACATGGCCTCAATAAGTATTTACTCAAGGAAGGAGCAAATGAATGAACGAAGTATTTCACCTGAGTAAGAGAATTTAGGGTAAAGAATAAGGTGTGGCCATAAACTTTCCCAACTGTTTTCTCATACGAGGATCACTTATTTTTATAGAAGTTTAGACATCATTGAGAGAACTCAATATGAAGGATAACCTGAAAATTTCCTCCTCAACAAGAGATGTTAGACAGTTGGCAAATAAAATGGAAGTGTTCACTATAATAGTTCCATCAACCCCAGAAGCTCCGGGCTTTTGTCTCCAGTCCCTCATTGGTCTGAGATCACTTTTTTTTAATGCTATTCATTTTTGAGAGAGAGAGAGAGAGAGAGACAGAGCGTGTGCAGGGGAGGAGCAGAGAGGGAGACATAAAATCTGAAGCAGTCTCTAGGCTCTGAGCTGTCAGCACAGAGCCCGATACGGGGCTCAAACCCACGAACTGTGAGATCATGACCCGAGCCGAAGTGGGATGCTCAGTGGATAGCCACTCAGGCGCCCCTGGGCTGAGATCATTCTTGAGTGACACTTTAATACGCATCAAAATGGAACATGGATGTAAGAAAAGAAGAAACCCTACTTTATGCTTTGTTAGCCATACAAAGCTTGAAGAGCTTTTAATTACTCCCCATTTTCTGGTTGTGACCCGGTAAATGAGCCCCTTTGTCAAGTGTGCTGGAGGGCAGCACTCGGAGTAAGTGGAATGATGTTGGCCGCTTTGAAAGGGATGAAACCCATTTGGGGGTTTAAGGTTTACTACGTTAGAGTTTCAGAGCCACTTTTTAATTAGTAATCACCCTGCACAGGATGTAAATAGGACATTAGACCGAGTCTTTTCTGGAAAATGAGCAAACCTAAAGCAGGGATTCGATTTGTAGCTGAAGGGGATGGGGTCTGAAGAGGTGTTCTGAAAAAACTTCTGACAAATACCTCTACCTGTTTCTGTAACTGTACCGTTCAACTCAATAAACATACCCTTTGTTTTTTCTGATTGGCCTATGGTACGAGGTTGACTTACCAAGTTCACATTTGACTGATGCACAGTGGTTGTTGCTTCCCTCACACATGGTGGTCAGGCTGCTTCAGTCACGGTGTGATAAGCTCTGTTCAAGGCTGATGGGTTGGCAGACGTGAGACCTTACCCTGTCAGGCCATGCCAAGCTCCCCGATGCAATGTCGCACCTTTGTCTGAAGACGCCAAGCTTGGCTGTCAGTGATCCATGAAGCCAGTAAAGGGGCACAAGCTGGATTTAGATATTAGAGATTGCTGGAATTCTTCATAAAAATGATGCCAGGACAAACACAACAGCTCTCTTCATTGACTTGCTTCAACTTTTAGCTAGTTCTGTGAACCTCACTACTGACCTTCTTTTGCCTTTATATACCTCCTGTCTATTGGTGTGGGACGGGCTAAATTCCAATTTGCCACACTACAGAAATGGAAAGCCAGCAGAACTCCTTATTAAAGCCATATTTTAGATTTCAGAGGGATCTTTTTTGGATAACCATTTTTTTTTTTTTAGTAGCAGTGAGGCAAAGCATAAGGCAAGGACAACCTTGAAAATGTCAAGGTTTTTAAACCAGCAGATCGGAGGCCAATTTTAATTAACAAACAAGGAGATGGAGACTGCTGCTCTCATGTGTTGCTTTGCTGCCGACAATGACACAGTCACAAAGAGCAACCACTGCCAGGAGGAAGTCTTCCGATAAGAAGACAGGAACAAGCCGTAAATGTGGATGCTTTGCCTCTTCCGGCTTCAGAATAATCATCAATGTCCTCAATGTATCCTTTTCCCATGTTTCATATTCATGCTTTTAGAGATGTTCAAATTGTGACCACAAAGTAGAAGTGACCTCTACTGCTGAGTGTTCGCCAAAGACTCTTTCAAGGCTTTTTCTTTTACATCGAGTGTGGACTTGAAAGGAAGTTTGAAGGTGGTCAGTTTCAAGTTTAGATGACAAGACAATGCTTTGGAATTTCCCCGTGGGATCAGTATAGTCTTCAGGGGGAGTCTCAGACCCTACTACGTCTCTTCTTCATCAAAGAGGCTTTCAAAGGCCTCTTCAGTTTCTAATCTGATCGGGCTTTCTGTGAATTTGGGGGTAAAACATCCACGCAGGTCTCCAGGTTGGCAAGGGTCAGCTTGACATGGCTTGCTTCACTGCCCCTCACCTGGAAAAGTTCCATGTCCTTGTCTCCCCAACATCAGGCTTGGCCAGATGACTCATGGTACCCCTTTCTGTTGGAAGATTATATTGGCGTAAACCTTGAATTGAGGTTTGGTCACATGACTTGTTTTGACTGACGAAATAGGTGCAGAAGTGATGGATAATCCCTTCCAAGCAGAAGCTCTAAGACATATTTGCTGACTCTGTCATCTTCTTTTGCTGTTGAACTGATATTAGCATATCTCAGAGATGCTGCTTCTGGAGTAAAACTGTATCTGATGAGCAGTCATTCATGTGAATGAAAAATAAACTTACCATTGCTTCCTATAAATGAATGTAAATTTTGTATTTTTATTTTTTAAAATTTTTTACAAATGTTTATTTTTGAGAGAGAGATAGAGAGGAAGAGAGAAAGAGAGAGAGAGAGAGAGCCAGGGAGGGACAGAGAGAGAGAGAGAGGGAGACAGAATCAGAAATAGGTTCCAGGTTCTGAGCTGTCAGCCCAAGACCCCGATGTGGGGCTCGAACGCACAAACTGTGAGATCATGACCTGAGCCAAAGTCAGACACTTAACCAACTGTGTCACCCGGGCGCCCATAAATTTTGTATTTTTATAAATATTTGTAGACATATTTTATATTTGATAAATAAACTTATCTCAGTGTTCCTAAACACTGAGAGAGGGGGGTCAGTTGTTACCGCAGTTACCTAACTTAGCCTAAACTAACTGGAATAATCACTTAACGCTGGTTGGGACCTCCTAGCAGGAACTTCAAAATAGAAATTAACCCAACCATGGGGTTGTTCACAGAAAGGGGTGGAAATGAGGAGATGCCAGCCCAGAAGGAACACTTATTTACCAATATTTGGGACCTGAAGACAGGAGCGACATGAGAAAGAAGGCGAAGAAGCGGAGTCAAGACGCTAAGGCAGAAATCTGTTTATCCATGCATTCATTCCTCCTTCAACAAGTATTTATTGAGCAGCTACCATTTCCTAGGCCGTAGTCTAGGCGCCGGGGTAAAAGTAGTGAACAATAAATTGCATTTGTTTTGTTCACCATCATATACTCAAATGCCAGGAATAACCCTGAGACGATTTTAGGAACTTCAATACTCAGAAGATAGTTTCTTAATTGAATGAAAGGGCACCTGTTAGGAACAAGGTCTCGTGGCGAATGCAAGGCCCTGGCGTCGCAATTCAGACTTAAAATATAGCATGCTTTGATGGCAACATCGCATCCTTGACTGAGATGAGCTCCCTAGATTTCCTGGCTGGAGTCCCAGCCCCAGATGTGATCTCGTACTAGAGCGTCTGGTGCCGTGAGGTCAGCAGAGGCTGGGTCCTGATGCTGTGCATCTGGATGCTCCTGATAAAACCAAGAATGTTTCATATGCAGACCTTGTCAGAAGGCTTGCGTGTTCAAGCTGATTTAACACTGAGTGGTGGTGTCACAGGGGGAAAAGGACAAGCGTATTGTGTATAGGGTTGGATGCAGTTGCACACATTGGTGAGTTACATGACCCTGGGTAAGTTGTTTACTTTCCTTGAGTTTCCTTTTTTCTTTTTTCTTTTTTTTTTTTAGATGATGTTAATGGTATTTACGGCATGAAGTCATTGTGAGGATCGAATTAGATAATATGTGTAAGCGGCCGACTTCCGCTCAGGTCACGATCTCACAGTCCGTGAGTTCGAGCCCCGCATCGGGCTCTGTGCTGATGGCTCGGAGCCTGGAGCCTGCTTCGGCTTCTGTGTCTCCCTGTGTCTCTGTTCCTCCCCCGCTCATGCTCTGTCTCTCTCTTTCTCCTTCAAAAATAAATTAAAAAAAAAAACATTAAAAAAACTTAAAAAAAACATGTAATTCAGTATATTAGGTAGCAAGTAGTGACCACTTCCTAAGTGATAGTAGTTGACAGTTGACGTACAGTCATTGTAAGAGTCACCATGATCGTGATTTCCATCTGAGCGCCCTGGTCTCCCTGGCAGCTTGGCCAAGGGGCTTGGCACTATGGAATGTGGCCTGCCGTACTTGGCTACAGTCATCTAACGATGACTGTAATATGAATGTAATCAGCTCTGGTTTTTGTCCATCCTGGGACTGAAATGTTATGTTTTCCATAAATGTAAGTTAATGACAGTGGCAGGACAAAGGATTAAAGGTGACCATTATACAAACAGACAGCTTTGGATTTAACCTTTCTCCCACTTTTGACAACAGTAAGCACTGTATCAGAGGCTTTGGAAGTAGAAGAATTAAGGAGGCAGGCGCTGACCTCTGACCTCCAAGAGCATTCGCTGCCCTGAAATAAACGAGACAAGACCCGGAATCAGGTAGAAATGATAGATTTTAGAAAAAGGGGTAGTGACGCAAATCACTGGTGCACAGAAGGTGGATTATGTCCAAGCTGGGAGGGCCTCATGGAGAGAGTGGCGGGTGAGGTGGGGCTCATTTTGAAGGAGCGAAGTTGTACGTGCATTTTGGGAAGAAAGAACAGCTTTGTTACAGGCAGGACTGCCCTGGAAATAGACCCCGAGATGGGGACTTGTGTGCTTTGTTTGACATTTACTGGGACGACGCCCCTAAAGGGAGAGGAGGGTGGGAAAAGTAGAACCGGTGGAAGACGTTGTTGAACTGTGAGTGATCAACAGAGGCCACGCCAACATTTAAGGGACAGACAAGGAAGGGTCAAAGGGAAATAAAAGGGACAGAGAAGGGCAAGAGAAGCAGAACAGGAGAACGTCCCGTAAGCCAGTGGGGTGGTTTTCCAGAGGCACGCGTGGCTGCCTCGCAGATATTTCTTAGATAAATGGACCAGTGAAAAAAAGCGACCAAACAAACAAGCGCAAAGGGTTTCGGTCACAAGCTTCTTGTTTCCCGAAAGCCAACATATCTGAGTTTATTTACCCCACAGCTTAGCTCCCCGATGACAAAGCAGGAGAATCTTCGTAGGTGTCGAATTCTAAAGAATGGAATGCTCTACCCATCTGTCCTCCTCAGTTACATGTGGAAATGGGGACTCTATCCAGCACTCTGTCGGAATTCACAAAGTATCAGGAAGCCTACTGAAGCTACAACGGTCTGGTTCCATCTTCTGGGTGTGGGTGGCAGGACAAGGCTGTTCTGCCGGAAGGATTCAGGCCCAGCTGGAACCGGCCCAGCTAATGTTTGCTGAGAAGTAGGTGTCTGAGGGCCCCTGTGTTGGCTTTCTGAGGTGCCCCGATTCTTTGGGTTTCCCAAGGATAAGAACCATACTTTATCTCATGCTTGAAGGCCCAGAGCTGTGCAGGCACATAACACAAAATGAATCTCTGTCCACCTGCGCCCTGCCGTCTATGGCATACAAGACGTTCCATATCAAATGGACAAGTTGCTCTAACGCACCAGCTACGCTCACTAGTCCCTCAAGTACATCTCAGTCTAGACCTGGAATGTCAGTGAAACTACGGAACGTAATCAAGTAAGTAATGTCTTCGTAATTTTAAATGATTGGATGAAGGAAGTTACTTCAGACTGGGACAGCCCACTTGATAGACCAACAGATAGGTGGCCTTTCCACTCTTGTCAGAATCTCTGAGCTGTTCTTCTCATAAAACCTGGAACTCTGGAAAATATAGCAATTACTACTCCAGCCATACGTACTGAACTAGAGAATTAGCATAGCTCTTGAGAGTTTAGCTGAGGAGGCTACGATTGAACTGCCTTTTCGTCCCTGTCCCCCTCAAGAAATCAGTATGCCCTAGAGGGTCCCCACGAAGACATTGGAAAATCATCCCAATGGCGTAAGTACAATTTGTTCACTCTTTCAATTTCATCCTGGCTGGCACCTGAGAAGAAACTGACTGGGAAGCAATTATAAAGGTTGGCTCTCCACTGGACTAATTTTAGATAAAGTTGTAAGTATCTTTCTTAGACGATCTGTCTAAAGGGAGTGGGAAGGAAGGTTTAATAGAGGATAATGACCTTAAGATGGTATTATTAGCATATCTTTTCTTTGTCGTTTGTGTAGAATAGGCCTAAGAAAATCAACATTCTCATTTTAAGGTAGATATTGGTATAGAGGCAGGTGTTTCCTCTTGTTCTTTTAGGTATCCGACCTATTTCTCTTACGGCCAAAGGAGCTATAAGTCCTTGCAGAAGAATGGCTTTCTCTATGGCCTGAGTCTGTAGTCATTAGTTTTAAAAGTAGGACAATCCACATAAAACCCTCATTCTTAGTTTTATCTTGAAAGACCTGATCTAGGGCCGCCTGGGTGGCTCAACGGTGAAGTGTCTGACTCTTGATTTCGGCTTAGGTTGTGATCTCGGGGTCGTGAAACCGAGCGCCGAATCAGGCTCCAGGGTCCTAAGCATGGAGCCTGCTGGGGATTTGCTCTCTTCCTCTCCCTCTTCTTTGCCCTTCCCCCACTTGTGCTCTCTCACTCTCTCTCTTTTTCTCTCTCTCAATTGAAAAAAAAATCTAGAAACTGTGCTATATTCCTTAGAAGTTGTATCTGTTAGAGCTGAGTAAATGGCTTCTCCTTTGGCTGCTTTGTTACAGTCCCCACAGCTGATGTTTCTCTCGTTCCAAGTTCTCAAGCATGTGTGAGGCCAGCCCAGACCCTGTAGGCATCTGACCTTTACCACCCGTGGCCCACTGACAATTCAGGAGGGAAGTACTTGTCATGTCTATTCTGTTATTCCACTTTCTCAGTGTGACTTTTTTCTGTGAACCTTATCCGTAATAAGGTTATTGTATTATGGTCCCAACCTTTTATTCAAGTGCATCTCCTAGAAATAGTGCCTAGTTCTCTGTGTTGCACTTGGAGTGCTCACAGCCTTTCTCGACAACGGGCTTTTTCATTGGGTCTGATTTCGTTTGTGGATGTTCCAAAGTCGTGGTCCTGACAAAAGTCTCAAAAGTTGTGTTCCATGCTGCAATTCGTTTCTCAATCTGGAAGGAGATGCACGTTTAGGCACATACCTCAGGAAACAATATCTCTATGCTAGGTTCAAATTTTACTTTTATCGCCTAGAGTACGGACTCGCTATTCTTGGGCCAAATCTTAGGCCTCCTCCAGTGGAGACTGGACGTTTAGGGAAGTGAAATTTTTCCATGTCTGCTTGATGTGCTTTAGTCTAATGACACAGTTCTTGTATTTTTCCCATGTCTCTATTGTTATCCTTTTCTCATCCCTCTAGGGATCCCCCCCACCGCAAGGACACCCTATCTTCTGGGAAGCCTCTGGGCCCACCAAGGCTAGAAGTGCTCATGAGAACTTTGAATCGATCCCTTCCCGTGAAATGTCATAAGTGAAGTGTCATACGTCCACCCACAGAAAATAGCATTTTCACCCCTTTTGTTGTAAGTGCTCGCTTTCTCGTCTGTCTTCATCTAACACATGAGACTCTGACGGTCAGGGACCTTGCCCTTCATTACTACGTCCTATTATCATTTAATAAGTAAGACACAAATTATTCCCCAGATGTGAGATTCAATAACCGGCATCATATTTTTATATCAAAAGACAGCTCTTTGAATTTCACCATTTCCAAATTAGGTCAAGCACATAACAATATTTCGTTAAGTAGATCCTCAGAATGGGAAAAGATGACACTATTTTCATTTTTGCTTTTACTTACACTATTAGTCGTGGCTCCTAATACATCTTCCCATTCTCACTCCTTAGGGAAGCTGTTGTAAAACTTCAGTATGGGTTCTTCTGTGTCATTTAAAGTTGGGTTGGGTTCGGTGGGGCACTGTCATAAATACCTCTAGCTTTCACAAACTTTAAAAATTACACTGTCTTAGGGGCGCCCGGGTGGCTCAGTTGGTGAAGCCTCTGACTTCAGCTCAGGTCGTGATCTCATGGTTCGTGGGTTCGAGCCCCGCCTCGGGCTCTGTGCTGACAGCTCAGAGGCTGGAGCCTGTTGTGATTCTGTGTCTCCCTCTCTCTGTCCCTCCCCAGCTCACACTCTGTCTCTCCCTCTCTAAGTAAATAAACATTAAATTTTTTTTTTAATTTAAAAAATAAAAAAATAAAAATTACTGTCTCTTAAAAGAAATAGAGTGGGTGTTTTGCCTTCACATAAAATGAATCCAGAGGTAGTCACTGAGGACTGGAAAGGCAACCATCGAGGGCTCCACAATTTTCAGGGGCTTGGGACACTTCCGTTCTGGTCATCTCTAATGCAACCATAGCCTCCTCATTCCAGCCAACAGGGTGAAGAAAGGCGAGAGGAAGAGCCCATGACTTCCATATTAAGCAGCCCTCTTAACCACCTTTCAACATCGGTGCTTACACCCCATTGGCCAGAACTTGGCCAATGGCTCTACTTAGCAACAGGGGAGACGGAGAAATGTGCATTTCGCTGGATGGCAATGTGCCTTGAAAATCAATACGGTGTTCTATCGGCTTGTTTCCATTTTTATTTTGTTTTGTGTTGTTTTGTTTTGTTTTTCTTTCTAAAGAAAGAGCAGAGGGGAGAGTGGACGCCGGAAGGGAACACTCCCTGCCATACCTCTTCGGGTTATTTCGCATTAAGATATTAATGTTAAGATAGTTCTGTTTAAGATACATTCATGTTGAAATATATTGATGGGCCACAATTAGGTCCTGTGATCTATATTGTTTGATTCTAACGTTAGCCTATTAAAAAAAAATCGCCACCTGAACAAGTTTCCACGGTAAGCAGCCACCATTAACCATTTCTATCTTTTCTGTTCGTTTTCCGTTTGCCCTTCTGGGGTTAATAGCTGCAAGTTATCTCTGGGGATCTATGAGGGCTTCCAACAGAGAAAACTCCCCTCTCCCTCCTCCAGCCAAGGTTCAGAGTTGTAAGGGATTGAATTGTGGCTAATAAGTGCCTTGGCTTCCCCTGGCCTCAGTGGTGGACTGGAAAATGGGTGCGTCACGATCAAAGTCCAGGTGAATGATGACGAGACATTTGCTGCGGCTTTTAGAACCGAAGGGGCAAATCCTTTTCCTTTGCAGTGTACCTGGGAACGTGTCACTGCTCACAGTGTCACTGGCCACTACACGAAGTGCGAGAGAGTGAGACCCCGTACAAAGGGACGGGCATGAAAGACAGAAGACACCAGGCCCTAACAATTTCACTGACGTCCCGCTCAAGCCTTCCGTGAATTCAGCCCTCCCTCTGGAATTTTCAGATGTGAGGCATAATGAACTTCATTTTGGTTAGGCCAATCCGGTTGGGGTATTCTGTCACGACATTTCACGGGAAGGGATCGATTCAAAGTTCTCATGAGAAGTGGACGGTGAGGTGACTGATAATATCTTCCCTTGTGTCTCCGGGTTTATAGGAGACGGGTATATCTCTTATGTTGCAAAACCTACACGTTCCTATGAATGTGCTCCGTGAAATAGAGATGCAAACTTTTTGCCAAGGTGAAATAAGCAGAAACTCCTTAAGTAATAATACGAAAGGGGGTGCGGGGGAGAGGAAACTGTGGGTGAGGGGCATCGAGGAAGGCACTTGTTGGGATGAGTACTGGGTGTTGCACGTAAGCGAAGATTCGAGGGAATCTACCCCCAAAACCAAGAGCACGCTGTAGACGCTGTAGGGTAGCCAACTTGACAATAAATTATATTAAAAAAAAAGAAGGGGGCGCCTGGGTGGCGCAGTCGGTTGGGCGTCCGGCTTCAGCCAGGTCACGATCTCGCAGTCTGTGAGTTCGAGCCCCGCGTCAGGCTCTGGGCTGATGGCTCAGAGCCTGGAGCCTGTTTCCGATTCTGTGTCTCCCTCTCTCTCTGCCCCTCCCCCGTTCATGGTCTGTCTCTCTCTGTCCCAAAAATAAATAAACATTGAAAAAAAAAAATTAAAAAAAAAGAAGAAGAAGAAAAGTAGGGTTGGCAACGTTTGCATGACTGGAATGGCTGTCTGTCACACTCTCCGTGTTTTTGTACCCCAATGGGCATTTCGGAGGCCAGACCCAAGAGGACTACATGATCAGACACTGAAAATGACCTTCTGCCTTTGAAGAAGGGGAAGTGGGTTTTCTTCCCTCACCCTCTGCTCCTCCCTCCCCTGACAAATACCCTTATTTTCATTACGGGCAGAGGCAGGGGCTTGGCTTTCGTCACACACTGACAGGTTCTTGTTTATCTTGAGTGAGAAATGGACAAAAGGAAACACGAACCAGATGAATGGGCAAAAGTATGAATAAACAACTCGGGCAGGCCGAGAAGCAGATGGCCGCAAGGCCTCCATGACTAAACAAACTGCACGGTTTCTGGAAGGAGATACTTGTTAATGTTTTTCCCAAGCAAAAGTTACAGCGATAGAATAAAAATGACCTCATCGCGGACTGTAGCCCTCCAGATATATTAAAAAACAAAAACAAAAGCAAAAAAACAAAAAACGAAGACAAGGTTTTAAAGAAGCAAATAAAGGCACTGCTGTTTAAGCCATCCTTTCTTTTCTGATTTATATCACATCTCCAACAAACCTCTGCTGGGGCTCTTTGTAGCCGATCGTGGGGTACCCGGGATGCCAAGAACCCAAGGACTCCTCCATCAACCCCATCTGCCCCTCCCCCCCAAAAAAGTTCCTAGAGGAATTGAGAATGTCATACATAAATGATATATGTTTAGAAATGATAATGCACATAAGTGATAATGCACACTGTAAGGCTTCCACGGCGAAGGCATGAAACAACTTCACGCCGTGTGAAAATGGCAAATGGGCTTTCATAACGGCAGACAGACCTGGGGCGCCTGGGAGCCTCTGTCGGTTCATCACGCAATTCTAGATTTCGGCTCAGGTCGTGATCTCAGGATCACGGAATGGAGCCCCGGCGTGGGGCTCTGCACTAAGAGTAGAGCCTGCTCAAGCTTCTCTCTCTCCCTCTCTCTGTCCCTCCCCAGCTCATGCTCTGTCTCAAAAACAAGAAAGAAAAAAAAAAGCAGATAGACTTGACTTTGAATCTTGAGTGTGACTCTGCAATGACTTCCTTAGCTTCTCAGAGCTTCAGTTTTTTCTTGGGAACTTAAAATACAAATACTTCTACCTTTATCTACTCAGCCAACATTTATTAAAAGCAGTCTCTGGCCCTTGGACACTGTGGGAGGGAATGAGAGGGCCAGGAAAGGGGGTACACCCTTAAGGGCATCACCTTTCCCAGAGGCTGTGCTGAGAATGCCTGAGGGGTCTACCCGGCTTGTGGGGGGCGGGGAGCAGCTGTGGTTGGAGCCTACACACCATGGAGCCAGATCCCTGCAGGAAAATTGCACCTCTGAGCTTCCTGTGTGACCTTAGGCAAGTTACTTAACTTCTCTGGGCCTCTGATACCTCCTTTAAAAGATGGTGCTAATCAACAGTCTTCCTGGGCTATTATGAGAATTAAATGAGTTAATAACACATGTGGAGACCCTTGTATAGGTCCTGGAAGCTAGTAAACCCTAAAATATGGGGAGTGTTACAAAAGTAAAATAAGATAACATGCAAAGCACAGAGGGTCCCTACTCATAAAAAAGCAAAACAAAACAAAACAAAACAAAAAGCGCCTAGTATATTTTGCTTCCGGAGAAACAAACAAGCCCGGCACACGTTAGGTGTTAAAACAACCCATAGGTGAGGTTTTTGATTACAGAGCAAGCTACCTATCACAAGTTGAAAAGATGTCTCACCTTGAATTTGCTAATTGTAATGTAGAATGCAATAATTAGACGAGAAAATCCAACAGGCTTTTAATGTTAATTAAATTTAAACCTATTTAATTAATTAATTGATCATTTACGTAAATTAAGTATTAACTTTCTTGTGGGGCCAAGCTTATGTCAACGCAGCCTCTGGTGTTTTCTGCCCGGATTGTGCCGCGGGACAACCCAAGTCCCTCTGCTATGGATTTAGGAAAGTGGCGAACTGGGACTGAATGGGGGGCTGTGCGCTGTGATTCACCCAGCACAAGTGGGCAGGCGCTGCACGCTTCCAGGAAGCCCTCTGCCACGGCTGTTGAGATCCGGAGAGAGGCACAGGCGTCTTTGAGACACCCATTTGGCCAGAGCCCGCTGCCAGTGAGCGGCCTTGGGGGGCTGTCTTTTCCTCATTTTTCAAAAGATCCTTGTCACTCGGGTGGAGGTAACGCTCAGGCAGCTGCTGTGCTGTGATCAGCCATGCTAGGAGACAGGTAGATGCCCAGATTCAAGGGCATCCGCAATCACTTGCAGGGTGCTAGGGAAAGATGCCTGGCGAGGCACCGCTGGTCTAGTTTCCACCGCACCATCGCCCCCAAGTCTGGGAGTACCATGGCGCCCAAGCCCGAGGGAGCATAATGGCACCCAAGACCTAGGGAGCACCATGGTGCCCAAGCCCCGGGGAGCATCATGGCGCCCAAGCCCCGGGGAGCATCATGGCGCCCAAGCCCTAGGGAGCACCATGCCACCCAAGCCCTAGGGAGCACCATGCCACCCAAGCCCTAGGAAGCACCATGGCGCCCAAGCCCTAGGGAGCACCATGGCACCCAAGCCCTGGGGAGCATCATGGCACCCAAGCCCTAGGAAGCACCATGGTGCCCAAGCCCTAGGGAGCAACATGGCACCCAAGCCCCGGGGAGCATCATGGCACCCAAGCCTTGGGGAGCACCATAGCGCCCAAGCCCCAGGAGCACCATGGTGCTTCCTAGGGCTTGGGTGCTATGATACTCCTGGGACTTGGGCGCTATGGTGCTCCACAGGGCTTGGGCGCCATGGTGCTCCGGGGACTTGGGGGCTATGGTGCTCCCTGTGGAGCCCTGTGGAGTACCATAGCGCCCAAGCCCTAGGGAGCACCATGGCGCCCAAGCCCCGGGAGCATCATGGCGCCCAAGCCTTAGGGAGCGCCATGGCGCCCAAGCCCCAGGAGTGCCATGGTGCCCAAGCCCTGTGGAGCACCATGGCACCCAAGCCCTAGGGAGCATCATGGCGCCCAAGCCCCGGGAGCACCATAGCGCCCAAGCCCCAGGAAGCACCATGGCGCCCAAACCCCAGGAGCACCATGAAGCCCAAGCCCTAGGGAGCATCATGGTGCCCAAATCCTGTGGAGCACCATGGTGCCCAAGTCCTGTGGAGCACCATGGTGCCCAAGTCCTGTGGAGCACCATGGCGCCCAAGCCCCGGGAGCGCAACGCACCCAGGAGCGCGGCAGGGCTGAGGAGTGCAGGCCCAGCTCCCGCAGCCCTGAAGTGCTCCATTTCTGCCTGCCGGTCTCGGCTTCGGCTTTTACAGCCCTGGAAAGATCGCACGCGAGGCGTGACTTGGACTCATGCTTGGTGGCTCGAACTCCTCCTTTTTGATATTGCCCTTCGTTTTTCCGGGCTTGTGAAGAAAAGGAGGTCTCTTACGAAAAGGAGAAAGCCCGCGGGTGGCCGGCTGCCTCTGCACCCTTTCCCCGGGGCTCAGCATCCCAGCACCCTGGTAGAGAGAGGCCGGCCCTCTACCCGCCACGCGGTGCAATGAAGCAGCCGCTTCACGAGTGCACGTGACCGCAAAGAGTCTAACACACACCCGGGAGAAAGTTGGGGAGTGTGAGTCCCTTTGCTAAGAGCACAGGGTTAGCACTGAGCCCGGAGCCCCGAATCCCCCACCCCGGCCATGACCCGGCCGTGCACCCTGGTGCTCGCCCCCGGCTCAGGAAAGGCATCCTCTCTGCCCCTTTCCTCCCGGAGGGGAAATGACAGATGACATCCGGCCACTCGGGCTCGGACTGCGCCGACCGTCTGGAGAGGCTCCCCTGGCCAGTAGCAAGGGGCATCCTCAGCCAAGCTTTCTTCTCATCGTCCCGTCCCTCCAAAACCCTGAAACCTTGTTTGCTGCCCCCATGATTATTATTATTTGGGGAAATTATATTATAATTTGGGGAAACAAAAGTCAAAAATGACTTAGTGCTTCCTTTACCTGGGGACACAGAATCTGATGGGAAGACTGTCCCCTGCATTTTAGGTTTGCATTTTAGAGGTACTAAGGCCGCATGAATGGAGTGGTTTTTCCCACCCGAGGCAGGCAAGTGAATTAATCCAGTTAATAAGACATTTTGCTAAAATGGACTGTAGTCTCCGGCGCAGAGAACGATGTTAACAATCCGCCTCAGTGTTTTTGGTGACTTACGGTATCACTGCGCCTTCAGTCGAAAGAGCCCTGCACCGCGTCGTTGTTAGGAAAACCCAAGCTCTTTCTGCCCCAAGGCCTCACCTTCCTCCCCGCTCTCAGAATCCTCTCCCTTCTGTTAGTGGATGGGGGGGCGGGGGGCAGGGAATTGCCCTTAGAGGTAATTAGAAGGACCCTTCCCAGAAACGGCACAGATTCTATCACAACTTCAGCCACATGGCCACATCCAAATGCAAAGGAGGGTAGAAACAATAAACCAGACGGACACCCTGCAAGGAAAGAGGGACCTGCGTTTGGGGGTACCGCGCAGACCCTGACGTGGAATTGTGTCCCCAGACCGGAGTCCTAACGATTTCCCTGTTTTAAAAGGGTGGCATTGGCTGAGGCCGCCACAGTTAGGTGCGGACCAACTCGTCTCCCTCATTCCCTGTTAACAGAGCCCCATGTCGTTTGTTGGGCCCGGTCCTAGGTGAGAAACGATCAGTGTTCCAAGCTTATCATGACAATTCTGCTTCTACTTGGCTGACACAGATGCTCCGCTTTTCTCGCAGCTAATGGCGGCCATGAGCTGTCGGTAGATATCTACTGAGGGCTTCTCAGAAAACCCATTCTTTCTGACAGAGGGGCAGGGCTGGGGAACAAGCTTGCGATCACGTTCTCTCCACCTGGCTTGCGCTTGACTGTGGTGATAGGAACAGTGGCAGCCGTATTTGGACAGTGAAACAAGAGCATGAGAAGAAAAAAAAATGATGTAACTCTACGTACTGCTTTACCTAAGACAGTCCCAGGTCAATCCCACTGCCCCCGTGTAATTCTTGAGAACGCCCCCTTTCGTGCTCAACAGGGTCATGAATCGGACAACAAATTCATGGTCAGCGCTGGAAAAATCTTCGGTTGCTGAAGCCGAGAGGACGAAGTGGTAACATCGGCGCTGTAGAGTGCCTGGCCCAGTTCTGGAAGCTTTACCTCCTGATGTTGACTTTAAGTAAACAGCACCTGTCTCCCGTTTAAGCCTGTGTTCATCCAGTTTTCTGTTACTTTCGACTGAAAGCTTTCTTTCCGGATACACTTATCTTCAAATTGGGGGTGTTGGAGGGCGGTTAGAGCTTGCCCGCTAATTTCAAAACTATGGCCTTTTGACGTTCTGAACTTTGGGGGGAAGTTTCTCTTTCCGTAATCCCTGCATTGGCATGATAATTACCGAAATGGTGCACAGAAGGCTTGTTCTGCGGTATTTCCAACAGGAACCAGAAGAGGAAGCGTCAAAACCCTCACCAGAAAGCTTGTTACGTGCTGTTCTACCCAAGCTGGGAGCTTCAGGTGGTTTGGAAAGTACAAATAAAAGGTAGAAAAAAACTTTCCTCAATTCATCTGATTTTCCAGCTCTTTGGGTTTCAACTTCTCCAAGCAGATAGGACGCCTCTCATAAATCCTTAAAGGTTTAAATTATTACCTTTTCCCTTGTTTTGTCTTAAATACAGAATGAGTTGTCAAAGAAATGAGGACTAGAATCCCGGGGGGGGGGGGGGAATGTGACACGTGGCTATTAAATTTGAAAAGACGCATTGGTCAGCCCTTACTAATGAGAAGGAAGTGCCAGGTATCTGGGAGGAATTAAATTTCAAGAGAGAGAAAAGTAAGTCACTAAGAGCATTTAAAGGGGAAGTGACTAATTAGTAGAATTAATTCCACTATGCATTTCATATTTGCAGCATGGTGTCATTTCAGATTGCAGAATGGTCCCCCAGCCTCCACGCACCCTCACCCCCCCTCCCCACAGGACAATGGGACCACAGGATGATGCGGTTATGGCCTTAGTTCATTAGCACTAATTGCTGACTTATAGACAACTTGCATATGTTTGTAATAATTTGGTGCAGCTTGAGATAAGTTTCTAATATGGCCGATAGGTTTTTTTTTAATGTTTTTCTCATAGATTTCATTATCTAAATAGTCATTCTCGGGGTGCTGGGTGGCTCAGTCAGTTAAGCATCCGACTTTAGCTCAGGTCATGATCTCATGGCTTGTGGGTTCGAGCCCCGAATCGGGCTCTGTGCTGACAGCTCAGAGCCCGGAGCCTGCTTCGGATTCTGTGTCCCCCTCCCTCTTGGCCCCTCCCCCGCTCACACTCTGTCTCACTCTCTCTCTCTCTCTTTCTCAAAAATAAATAAACATTAAAAAAAATTTTAAATACATAGTCATTCTCCTCACTTTATCCCATATGTTGCTTCTCTCGATAATCAGCATCACTCAGATCTGAATACATCTGATAAGCATTCGGGTCTCTTCCTTAACATTGCTTTTCTGTGGAGTTCCTTTGACATGTGGTTGCTAGTCTGTCATGCTAATTAATGGGTGATTTTTTTTACTTCTACCCATTTGGGTCACTAAGAAGATGTTCTGCCTGACCTTCCTTTAATTGATTTTCCACACAGTTGCCAGAATGGTTTTTCTCAAACACCAGCGCAATCCCAACCAACCTCTGGCTGAAACCCTGCAGTGGGTATTCATCCCCATCAGGGCAGGGCTTGACCCCATATTCCTCTTAGCAAGGACAGCACATCTCTTCCTGATCTGGCCCTCACTTGCTTTTCTGGACTCACATGTCCCTACCCCATACTGCATTCTTACCCCAGCCATAAGGAACTTCTTTTAGTCCCTGACTCGGGGGGAAGCTCTGTCTTCCCTCTCTGCCTTCTGTGGCTCTGTGCTTGGTATTTCTCCTCTGGGGAATATTCTTCTCATCCCCACAACCACAGCATCCATTGACTATGCCTACGTATCCCCCCAATCTCAGCTTTGGTATCACTTTCCCTGGAAAGGCTTCTCTAAACTGGAAATTCCGGCGAGGTGACCCTTCTAGGCACCCCTAGACTTTCCCCACCAGCACTAAGCCCACTGTATGGTGACTGCCCACTTACTTGTTTAGATTCCCTACTAACCTGAAAAGCCTGTTACACCAGTGGGCAGTGCACTCACCTCCAGGGATGTCCACATCCTCCCCTGGCAAACCATGAGTGTGTGATTCCTCCTAGGGTGGCAGATGGAATTAAGGCTGAGAATCAGTGACTTTTAAGGTAGGGAGATCATTCTGGATTATTCTAGGTAAGGCCAGTGCAATCACAAGAGTCCTTAAAAGTAGAAGGGGAGGCAGAAGAAGAAAGAGAGAGATGTGCCCGGAAGAACGACCAGAAAAACGCACCGTTGCTGGCTTTGAAGATGCAACGAGGGAGCCATGAGCCAAGGAGTGTGGGTGGCTTCTAGAAGCTGGAGAGGCAAGGAAATGAATACCCCTTGAGCCTCCAAAAAAACCAAACAACAACAGCAACAAAAAAAGAATGTACCCTTGGGGAGCCTGGGCGGCTCAGTCGGTTACACATCCGACTTGCGCTCAGGTCATGACCTCGCGGTTTGTGAGTTCGAGCCCCGGGTCGGGCTCTGAGCTGACAGCTCAGAGCCTGGAGCCCGCTTCGGATTCTGCGTCTCCCCTCTCTCTGCCCCTCCCATGCCCATGCTCTGTCTGTCTCTGTCTCTCAATAATAAATAAATGTTAAAAAAATTTTTTTTTTTAATAATAAAAATAAGAACGTACCCTTGCAGACATCTTGATTTTAATCCACTGAGGCCCATTGTGGACTTCTAACCTACAGCACTGGAAGATGATAAACGTGTTCTTTTGGGCTGCTGAGTATACGGCGATTTGTTACAGCAGCAATAGGAACAATAATATGGGAAAGAAATGTTGTCTCTCTTGCTCATAACTTTATTTATTTATTTATTTATTTATTTATTTATTTATTTTTAATTTATTTTTTATGTTTTTATTTTTTTAATATGAAATTCATCGTCAAATTGGTTTCCATACAACCAACTGGGCATGAGCCCAATGCTCAACCGTTGTATGAGCCCAGTGCTCATAATTTTAGCCCAAGGTGTATACTATTCTCTGGGCTGTGGCAAACGGATGGATAGCCATTCAGTGGCTGGGGGAATAGAATGTTGGGCCAAAGAAGGACTGTTAGACAATACTCTGTAAGAGCCAATGTGACTCAGTGTGATGTTCACAACCGTCCTCCCGCCATCCTTGCCCGTGAAGATCATTCCCCATGGTGCGTTGGTTTCCGTATTCTCTTTTTAGCTAAAGAGGAAGAATATTCTTCTGTTTGGGAGAGGTTACAAGGATCCATACACCCAAAGTGGAGACAGGGAAGGAAGGGGAGAAGCTGGGTCGGGAGAGAAGGTCTTGGCACTCTCGAGAGTTCAGGGCGACTGACGGGCACGGATGCTGAGCACCAGGGCTTTTGATAGATGTTACTGAGGATTATGAACAAGAGTGCTCTGGTGTCTTTGTGAGACAAAAGTCTCACAAAATGGGATTCTTTTGAAATCACCTATGACTATTAAATTGCATGCCTTTAGAAATCCTTATTTCTGCAAAGACTGGGTCATTTGGGCATTCTATGTCTATGAGGGTTACACTTCTTTTGACACAACAGCACAATATTGTGGAGTCCAATAATTGGGGTATATGAAATTTAAGTAAGTTAGGCATATACCTCTGTTGACGTTATATCCTCCGCTAATTGAGCTCCTGGAAGAAAACACATGAGTGCTTGGTGCATCGCGTTCAACATAATGTACAGCAACATGCTGGGATTTACCTGGGCACCCTTGGTATCCTTCATCAGCAGGAGTTTCAGGGGTATCAAAAAGTGCCTGGAAGAATTTGGCTACATTACCGTTATATCCACAATTATCTTATCTTTTTGTTAGTTGCTTTTTTCCAATTATAAATCTTAAATGAGAAGAAGCTTTGCTTACTGAACGTAACTTTTAATAAGATTTCATGTGTTGTCTATAAGCAATTTTCTTTTTTTAAAAAAATGTTTAATGTTTATTTAGTTGAGAGAGAGACAGAGCATGAGCGGGAGAAAGAGGGAGACACAGAATCCCAAGCAGGCTCCAGGCTCTGAGCTGTCAGCACAGAGCCCGACGCGGGGCCCAAACTCATACACCGTGAGATCGTGACCCGAGTTGAAGTCAGACGCTTAACCGACTGAGCCACCCAGGCGCCCCTGTAAGCAATTTTCTTAAAATCCAGCTACAAAGAAGCGAAAAGTGAAAGGGAACCCTTAAGGAAAAAAACTTTTCCAGTGTTTTGGAATTTGAGACGAGTGAGGAGGATAAAGCTGCCACGGATACTGAAGAGGAAACATTTTCCTCCCCAAATGCTTCGGTTTTAGGACAAAAATAACAACTTTGAACTGCAGGCTCGGAGAAAATTAGTCACATCTATTTTCTGTACATTTGCTAAATAGGACACGAACACTGCAAGACTACAGATGCCAAAGGTTGATTTTTGAAAGACGAAATTGACGGGCATCCTTGTAGCCATGCCGACCAAAAATGAGGTTTCACGAGGGAAAGCCCACAGGCAGCAGGATCAGAGCTACACGTCGTCTGCAGTACTTTTCGGCTTTTTGCTCTCTCCAAGAGCTTAAACTTCCTGCACCAAGGAGTAGGTCAGGAGCAACTTAGGCTTGTGTTACTCAACGTGCAGATGCTTACTTTCAAAACTGCGTTTCCTCGCAAGAATAAAGTACACACAAGCTAAAAATAAATTAAACCAGCTTTACAATGCAAAGGCATTCTCGAAATTATAATTATAGTGGGCTTTTTTGTTGTTGTTGTTACGATTTGCTAACGGCTGACCCTGCCACTAGACCCTTCTATCCAAGAGGGGACGGATATTGTATCCAATCACCAATAGTGACAGAAATTTCCATAGTGTCCCAAGGAGAGCTTGGCATATGATGGGCTCTCAAGGAAATCCTTCTTGGTTGAAACATTAAAGGAAACCAAAATAGTCTGATACAAGCTTGAGTACAAAAGCATCATGAAGGGGGTGTGGCAGGTCTAGGAAAATGAAATGAGTTGTAGCAGAATCCAGAAGGAACACCAGGCTGCATGATTCAATTCAGGGCTCTTATTTTCACCGGCAATCTGGGTTGAAATTCTTTTCCTAATAATCCCCAAAGAGAGATTTTCTCACGGCAACCTGATTAAAGACCTCCTCCACAGGGCTTTCCCTGTCTCCCACTCCAAATTAAATGCCTCCAAGGTACCTATGGCTTGCCCAACATTTTCAGGTATAGCAGGTAAAGGATTAAGGACAGCTCCTCCATTAGCAGACGAAGGGTGGGTACTGTGTATGGCCTCAGTATCTCAAACAAACAAAACACAAACAAACAAACAAAAGAAAACAGCAAAGAAAGGTGGAACAATGTATGTCAGGACATCACTGATCTCCTTAGTTACTTCTCAACCCTCCTAAAAAACGGAGCGCCAAGTGCAGAGAGAAAACAAAATTGCTCAGCCTTAAAACTTCACATGCCATCTGCTCCTATCCAATGGCGGGGGAGCTTGGGCCACTTCTCATGAAATTGTGGAAATTAGGCAATAAAGGGCTTCACAAAACACTCCCAATTTGGTTTTCATTACCTATGGTACCATAGGTACCTTCAGTTATTAAATTTCCAGAGAGAAATTCAAGTCTGAGAAATGAAATAGACTCTCTCAAATTACATGAAGAGAAACTAACACCCAGAATCCCATTCTCTTTGAGGTCTCCCCGTACCTTGTCCCCATCAGAAGGATGTCACAAAGATGCTCCATGTGAGTTAGTTGTCCCCCTGCAGCAGCCACATCCTCAACTTTCTTCCCAGGAGGTGGTGGATGGGGAGCTCCTTCAGCATCTACGGAGTTGAATGACTGTTAACGTGAGCCCTTCGTGGACCTCAGTTTTCCATAAAGCAACAGGTCAATGGGACAGATTGAATACCTGGGGTCTAGCCCCACATCCACAACGTTTGGGAACTAACACGCCATTCTCAACAGGTCTACCCCAACAGGCATATCAAACAGAGGCATGGTTTTGGAAGTAAATGGATATTTCGGTGCAGATTCACGCTGCTGTGGAGTGTGATAAGTCAAGAGTCATATCAGTGAAACCTTACAGAAGACACAAAAGAGGCAGTCTCCCTGATTTTAGCTTTACAGGAGGCCAGCTCATTTCTGAACTTGGAACTGTATCGCTGTGAGAAAATTTTCTTGCATGCCCTATGCATCCTAAATTCTCAGAAAAACATTCCTCTTACACATTGACTGCCTTCTCAAGCAGGGGTGATTTCAACACTCTCATCTGGCAAAATGTAGGAATTTGCCGTGGTGGGATCCCAGGGGATCTCCAGTAGATCAACGGTGTTGTTTTACCTTGGCATTATGAAGGGGGCTAACCGTGGGCTCCATCTAGACACACAGCTCTTACTGCCTCTGATGAACATTCATGCCAGAGAACTTTCCATGCAAACCTAGTACCCGCCTTCTCCACAGCCCCAGTGTCTCATGATCTTCTCCCTACGTTCAGCCCCAGAAAGCTCATAAGATATTACGAACCATTAGCCACTCTTTCTGTCTTGGAGTTCCATAGACGTGTCTCGAAGGTAGTTTTGCCCTGATTCCTGAAGAATTATGCACAGCAGTTCCCTGACCCAAACATTATTTGGCTGCTTCCAAAACTTGTGCTGCCAGAGGGTCCAGAAAAATACAATCTGTTCTCTCCAAGATGCTTTTTGAAACGTTGCCTTAGTCTGCTTTTTAACTGTCCAAGCCTGGACTAACTTATGTTACGAAAAGGGTAGCAAGATAATTCCATTTCACCACTGTTTTTTTCTTGCAACATAGGATATGACTCCGATTGTCCTCCAGCTTCTTTCAGGGAAGCTGAGCTAAATTTGTAAAAGTTTACCTACTTCCAAGTTAGTTCTCAACTTACTCTTCTATGTGTAAGGCCAGAACCAACCAATCTTCCTTCCTCCTTTCGTGCCTGCCTTCCTGCCTTCCTGCTTTCCCACTTTCTCTCCATTTCCCTTTCCTTTGGGGTCAGTAATTAGTATCCTAATATAGCTGCAACAGCAGATTCTACATGGTGGGAACCCATACAGTGAGACTTAGGATATAGATGAGTTTGGGCCAAAAGTAATTCTTTGTGAAGCAAATCCTGCCCACCTTGCAATTGCTAGGAGGCATAGTGCTTCCAAATATGATTCCGTTCCCAGTCCAATAATTCATCCAAGACCGTACTTTAATCTGCTCTTCTTCCTGGATGTTTCCTTCTGACATAGGCACCATTTGTCCTGAGTCTTTCCTTAAAGTCCTAATTCCATTCCCTGAAGAGTAAGCTTTGCTCAGACTCTAGGAGCAGGCAACACAGCTGCCTCATTCACTGCTTTGTAATCAGTTCCTATAACATGTCCACAGTAAGTGCTCAGTAAATATTTTGTGAAAAAGTAAGTGAATAAAAATGGCATCTTGAAATTCACTGCAGAGTGGCTGAAATATTCTCTGCTTATCTTTACAGTCAGTCTTTTACATTCTGTCCAGATCCTGTATAACCTTGACGTGTAACTGTCTTTATTTTCAAGGTCCCCCTCCCCAGGATTGACTCCCCATATCGGTTTTTAAGACATTATCTCATAGCGATTTCTGTCTCTAGGTTCCCACTTGTAAAGTTATTCTAATCTTCTAAGACTCTCCCTTTCACTGACAGCTCAACCTTGCTACACCACAATCATCTTCCCTGATCTACTCATAACAAAAATATCATATACTTTTCATCTTTAAAAGAATTAGAGTTAGGAGAGCTCCATTGTCCTGCTTTATTATTTGCCTAAGTTGTCTTCCTACTCACTCCTTCCTCTGAAGATCTTGACTCGGGCGACCGAATCAGTGACAATTTGCAGTAGACCTAAAAGAATAAATACTTGCACGGATGGAATTTTGATAATGTCTTCTAAATCTCGCTATGATACCCCATGAACATGATGTTTTATAATTTAAAAAAATGAACGAATAAACAAACGAATAAACATGATGTTTCATAATTTGAAAAAATGAACGAATAAAAAAATAAATAAATAAATCGGGGGGATAGTGAGTGAGTGGAGATAGAGAAGACTATATGACGTAAGGCAAATTGAGTTACAATCTGATGGTGACTCTAGCAGATAGTGGTCTAGCTGATCGATGGCCTTGAATCCCAGGATAAGAGGTCAAGGCTTTATTTGATGGACATGGCTTTTTTCATCGAGATGGGATCTGAGTTATGCTTTAGAGGTTTTATATAGGATGGAGGTATGTAGAAAAGGTTAGAGAGAGACGTTGGACGTGAGGGCACCAGTAATAAGGCAACTGCGGTAGTGCTAAAGAGAGAAATTAAAGACATTTAGTGCACTGGTACTATTAAGAAGTGACAGGAAGCTATGGTAAACGCATTTAAACAGAACAAAGGTGCTTCCAATGAATCTGATATGGAGAGTAGGGTATTGGGAGTAACCAAAGTTTAAGCCTATGTGTTAAGTCCTAAACCACGGTAATAGGATTTTAATAACAGATAAGGAGAACAACGACTAATTTAGGGGCGAATTTCCAAATGCCTGTGTCCATAACCCAGCCCTTCAGGTTATCTTTGCGAACTTGGGAAACTCACTTATTTGTTCTGTGCCTCAGTTTTCTCATCAGTAAAATGAGGGAAATGGTAGTACGTCCCTTTGATGGTTGTTTTTAGGTCTGAAAGGAAAACTACTAGGTTAGACACTGAGAATACCAAGTGGCACATGGAAAGCCCTCAGTAACGTAAACATTTTTGAATTTATTTTTTTTTAAATTTTTTTTCAACGCTTTTATTTATTTTTGGGACAGAGAGAGACAGAGCATGAACGGGGGAGGGGCAGAGAGAGAGGGAGACACAGAATCGGAAACAGGCTCCAGGCTCCGAGCCATCAGCCCAGAGCCTGATGCGGGGCTCGAACTCACGGACCGCGAGATCGTGACCTGGCTGAAGTCGGACGCTCAACCGACTGCGCCACCCAGGCGCCCCCATTTTTGAATTTAAAGCCTTAGTGGCATATCCAGGCAGAGATATTTAGGGGAAAGTTAAAACTACGTGCCCAGGCTTTGGAAATAAGTGACTAGCGGCATGCTGGATTCGCTGTCGAAACTGACTCTGAGAGTGAGTGAGAGCACCTGGGGAGGGACAAGTGTACTTGGAACAGAAGAGGGCTGGACAAGGAACCCTGGCAGAAGAGTCAAGTGACCAGAAGAGGGAACCGTCATGGCACAGATGGTGTGTGTTTAGAGGGGGTTAGTGTAATGGTGGCCATTAACACAAAAGGTTGCAGGTGAAAATGAAAGCCAGGAAAACTGATTCTGGTTAGCAACCACAAGAGGATGCTTCAGATACATGGCAGGGGGCAGGAATCAGACATCAGGGATTCGGGGATTCAGGGACTGGCTAGCACGTGAACACACGGAGGCAGTGACACAGCTCTTCCTTCAGCAGCCATTGTGGGGAAAGGAGGAGCTGGGGACGTGGCAGGAGTAAAGCAAGTTAGGTGTTGACAGAGGATTCTGGGTATGTTTTAGAAAGACACTGCACCTGAAGAAAAAGGGAGAGTCATTTTTTTTTGCTGAATATCCTCTTCACAGCCTTATCCTGGGCAAGTGGATTTTGTGTTCGATTTCTTATGATAGCCTTGTTAAGCGCTGCATTCTTAGGCCTATGTCCCTTAAATCATTGAACATTATCATTGCCTTGTGTAGTTTTTTTTCACTAGGCAATTCCTTCCCTGAATTGCTTTTGTCTAGAATTCTCCTTGTCCCTGTTAAAGTTTTATAATCCACCCTGTTTTCTTTTTATTTTTAAGTACCTTTTTCTGTTTGATTTTTTTTAAAGCACTGCCACGTAATAAAAAGAAATTCAGATGGAATTCGGAAGGTTTCTTCTTCCACAAAAATATTTTCCTATTGTTTTTCTGTCACTGAGGATTAACTTTTGTCAAAGGGAAGACTAAAATGAATAGCTTCTGGTCATTAGAAACAGCTCCATACAAAATTATAAATCATTGAGATTTTACTCATAGGTTTTCTTCATTCATTGAACAAGTGTTATTGCGAGGCTTCTGTGTTCAGGAATGAGGTATTCCCAGGTCTCAGACTTATATTCACCTTCCACAGCTGCACACTTTCCCTTCTTTAAACAATCCTCGTCCTCATACTATCATCCCTCCTCCCCATCAAAAGCTGCTATGAAAAAAGAACCTAAAAATCACTTAGACTAAGATGTGAAGGACTGACAACAGCTTAAATTTAGAATCCATCTCACAAGTATGTTAATTGCACAGTGAATAAAAGTTACAAGCAAAAACAAAGCCAAGACAGTAGTATTTCAGAAAGTATCAGAAGGAGGCTTTCTGTAAGAGGAGTCATCTTGACACAGGGAAATGATGCCATGCAGGCCTCGCCTATTTTTTTCAGTTGTTTTAGCTTCTCAGTTGATAACGTCCACTGTGCCTAAATGATGGAGAAATTCGACTTACTTGATGTGTACGTATTGTTCGTATGGTTCGAACACCATTGCTTGACTTCTGCCGCATGCTTCTTGTACAGCTTGTAAATAAATGATAGCCACGTGAGAACTTGTGAAGAGATAAATGAAAAGATCAAGATGGCACCACGGTGTAATGAAGGAAGGCCTGTGATGTTGGATGTACTAACTTAGCTCATATATTTAACCTCTCTTGTCTCTTCCCAGAACGCTGTTGTTACTTGTTTCATTTCTTGTCTGTCTCCTGCGTCTTTTCTGAAGCATTAACCTTGTATAGAAACCTTCCCTGTCTCTCTCCAACAGGTAGTAAGTGATTATCTTCTCTGCTCTTACTTTGGTCTCTCAAAGCACAGGTCCGTCTGTGCTCGTGTCTACTTCAGTATCGGTCAGATTACATGCGTTAACAATTTATTGGTTTACCTCTGCCATTTTGTTCTTTGAAGGTAAACACTTCCTTTTCTTTTCTGAACACTCTAGGTCGTTTTAAAAAAGAATATCCCTTGAAATCTAGAGATTTAAAAATGTTTGTATGTAATAAATACTAGGGTTAAATTAGGGGAGATGTTAAGAATTACCATAAAGGTACACTCTAAGTCAAGTTGATTCTATCAACTCCTGCAGTCGTACATGTATTACAAAGTTTATGATTAATTTTCCAAATTACAGAGAATTTTCAGAAGATAGACGAGTTCCTCAAAAACCATTTTATGAGTGTTTTGTTGTTGTTGTTGTTTGTTTTTTTTGTTTTGTTTTTTAGTGGAAGAAACACGGAGTAAAAGAAAGCTTCTTGTAAAGCTTTTGGATAATCCAGAAACTCTACGTCAAACACAATTAAGCTGGTAGTGCATTATAAGTACGGCCAAAGGGGGGCGCCTGGGTGGCTCAGTCGGTTGAGCGTCTGACTTCGGCTCAGGTCATGATCTCAGTCTATGAGTTTGAGCCCCGTATCGGGCTCTGTGCTGATGGCTCAGAGCCTGGAGCCTGCTTCGGATTCTGTGTCTCCCTCTCTCTCTGCCCCTTCCCTGCTCATGCTCTGTCTCTCTCTGTCTCAAAAATAAATAAAAGCATTAAGAAAAAAAAAACTAACAACAACAAAAAAAATAAGTACGGCCAAAGGAGCGATGCCTAAAAAAAGTTATTTGGTCACTGGGAAAGCTCCTGAAAATTCTGGCAAGAGATGAAGTTATTAAATAAAACACGTTGCATTTTTCATTGCATTGACCAAGCAAATGGCCACGAGAGCTTGAGGTTAAGGCTACACCCAAAGCATCTCCCTGAAATCTTTGATACAGATGATAAAATTCTTTGACAGTTGAAAAAAAGCACACCTGTGACCATGAAATGTGTCACAATTGGGTCAACAATCTCCTTATGTTCTAGGGTAACATCAAACTGCCTTGCCTTTCAATTTATAACACACAATTTTAGAAGCCATAAACTTGTGAAGACTTCAATATGAGTTTTATAGTCTCATCTTAAAAGAGCTATAGTCTCTGAGAAATCTATCATATCTTATGCACACCCTCCAGACATGCCTCATACTTCACTGAACCCATGATATCCACTCATTTCTTTCCCTACATCACTTCCCAAACAAGGTCCACACTATTAAAACTTTTCTAATTCTCCATGTAAGATCCCTTGCTCCTTTTTCTTTATTCATCCTGTATTCAGCTGCTACTTATGTTATATTGCTTTCTTATATTAGGTATTATTAGCTTTCTCCGAAGGAAAATACCTGTAGGCAAAGGTTCTCATATGGAAAGATTTTGCAAAAAATGTCTTTTACAGAGTAGATTAGTGATGAGTACAGCTGAATGAATGACAGAAGGTTCAAAAACCCAAAGCAAACATCTTCATTTCTTTTTTCTCATGAAGCATAATCTAAGCTGTCAGCACAGAGCCCGACGCGGGGCTCGAACTCACAGACTGTGAGATCATGACCTGAGCCGAAGTCGGACGCTCAACCAACTGAGCCACCCCGGTGCCCCTACTTTTGCATCATCAGCATCAGCATCATCATCAGAAAACCAGAACCTGATGAACCAAAGATCCTGCCTTTGGACTGAAACTGAAACACCACACCTCTTCCTGGGTCTCAGTTCTTCTGGTTCCCAGGTCTTTAGACTCAGACTAGAATTACGCCATCAAGGTTCCTGGGTCTCCCGCTTGCTAACACACCCTGCAGATATTGGGACTTGTCAACCTCCTTAGTAACAATGGCCAATTCCTTATCCTCAATTTTTATACAAGATAGTGCAGTTCTCGTCTGAGTCCAAAGGCCTGAGAACCAGGAGAACTAATGAGGTAGTCCCCATCCGAAAGCCGACAGGTCCGAAATCCAGGTAGAGCTAACATTTCAGTTTCAGTCCAAAGGCAGAAGAACACCAGTGTCCTAATTTGAAGGCAGACAGGTGGAATTCTCTTCTACTTGGAGGATGGTCAAAATTTTGGTCTATTCAAGCCTTCAACTGATTGGGTGAGGCCCACCCACCTCAAGAAGAGCAGTCTGCTTTAATCCGTCTACTGCTTTAAATGCTATCTCATCCAAAAACACCCTCACAGAAACAATCAGAAAAGTATTTATCTATTAGAAGAGCACCCCATGGTCTAGTCAAGTTAACACATAAAATCAACCATCACAGTCCTCATCATTACTTAAGCATCAGTAGAAGATATCATTTATTAAATTTCTGTAGAATACCTTGCTGGTCTTATCACTACCAGGGAAACAAAGGATCTTCCAGTAAATCGTAACCTAAAATAGCATCAGCAACAAAATCTTCTGGGAAAAAGAACAGTTCGAAGAAAAAGTATACATATTTACATGACAGATGAGAAAATATGTTCATGAACTAAATAAAAAACTTGGCTGAATATTGATGAAAATACCATTTGAAAGAAATAGATTCAAAATTAAATCTGAAGTCTGTTGAATACTGTTTTCTCAAATCTTCATGTCAGTAATTTCTTCCTCTGTATCAGTTATCTAGAACTCGTCTAGAAGTATGTGATATCAAATTTTATGCAAATTCCAATACCAGAAATGCAACACTACAAAAAATAATAGTGTTTTAGTTAGAGCTGTATCATGAGGCCACATTTTGAGTTAGTGGAAAGAAATGATGTTAAACCAGGGAATCACGGTTTCTCTTAAGGGTCATTTTTGTTTTTATTTTTTCCCCCTTTGGTTTGTATCTTATGATGGAAGAAAAAGAATGACTTAAGAAACAAACTTTCAGAAATGAAAGCTTACTTTGTAAAAGTACAGTGACTTTTACTGCAGAAGGTAGAACACAGACATAGGATTCCAGTGGCTCATAAGAAAATAATAAACTTTTAATATAGTAGTCTTATACATCATCATGTAAAGAATGGTTAGGTCAAGGCAGCATGAATGAGATAGGTTGGGTTGCATTTATCTCTGAGTGAAGGCTACTTCTGTCCAACAGTAATGCATTTAGCATTTTATTTGTTTTGTTACCATGTGTTGAACATCTTCAACGTGGGGGTAAAATATCCTTCGCCGGCCATATTTGACCTCACAAATGCGTCGCTCCTTTGGGCGCGTTGCTAGAAATTTAGTGAACGGACAAAAGTCAGGTTGGTTGTGTATATAAGGCCGAGCCAGCAGATAGAGAGAAAAATGGGGGGATTGCCTTCCCTGGGAATCTCTTCAAAACCGGATTCTGATTTGCTTTCCTGGGATCATTTCACTTATCCCCTCAATCTTAACTAGACAGACCAGGTCTACTTTTGCCTCGGTTACCTGGCAAATTGAAATTAAAGCTCTGTTTTATAACCTACGCTTTCCAGAAGGACTGCCTCCAGTACGCAACTCCATCATCACAATAAAAACACAAGAACTATGCGTAATTCCACCCAGAAACAGAGAGTCACAGTCACACGTGGCTAGCCACGCCCTTCCCCGGGGGGTGTGGTGCACTTCTGGCAAATGCTGCTCCCCTTACAGCTTTGCTGCAACCAAGGGCCACCCTTTGACGCTGCTCCTTCAAACCGGGCACACATCGAAATCCTACAGTAATTAGATCAAGGCACCTCCAGACTACGCTTGCCTTGGGCTCCATAAGTTAATGGGAAATCTGCCAAAACTTCTGGCTGGTAAAGTGTAAAACAGGGTCATAAAGCTTCCCAGACCAATGTCTTTCAAAGTAGACGATTTTTTTCTTTCCGATTTTATAGGCCTCCTGGGTGTCTTGGTAGGGTATAATTCTCTGACTACTTATAATGGAAATATTTCATGCTGGATAAAGAGACTGAATTTAATTGGGGAGAAAACATTACACAGGCGGTTCCCTTGCATACGTCCCCAGAGATCGTAACAAGTGGATTTAATACTCACTACCTCAATGGCACTTTGACAAAGCAATAAAGTAAAAATGATTTGGACTCCGAAATTGGCCACAAGTTCAGCTTTTTCCGTATGAACCAGGAGCGAGGCAAATGTGTTTGTATAATGGGGGTGACGTGGGTTTTGGAAACAGCCTGTTACAGAACAAGGAGGGAGAAAGTTTGGAAGAGAATTTTTGGGGGGGGGGGGGCAGACTTCAGAAGCTACCGTAGGGTTAGGAACGCAAGGAAGAAAAATGAGGAGAAGGACCAAAATGGCAACAGAGGAGACCCCTGAATTCTTCCTCACGTGGATACGCCAACTGTGCTGCTACAGACAGAATAATTTCCTCTGAGAGAAATCCAGAAGCTAGCTGAGTGACTCTATACATGGAGCAAATGAGGAAGTATCCACATGGAAACGGGTAAGAAGGGCTGGGCCTCGCCTTTCACGCTGTCATGCAAAATGTGAAAGAAACCCCAGTTCCCAGCTTCCCCCTAAGAAGTAAAGGACTGCACATCCAGTGCCCCAGCTTTTATGGCTTCCGCCCAAGGGATGGCCCCCCAAAACACCTAGCTCAGACAGTACACAGGAACTTGCACCCATGAGGCTACTGAACTCTCACAAAAAAAAGAAAGAAACAGTTTTTAATGGGCACCACTCACCATGACATCTCCTCGGGGCTTCCTCAGGGCTTAGCACAGAGGGAGCAGGCCAAAAAGCCCAGTCCCAGTCTTTCTCTGGAAGGAGTTTGAGGGCATACTTTATATGCTACTGCCCCAGGGTTCAGCTTCTAATTAGCATGTGTCTAGGGGCTGGCCACGATCTTTTCCAGAGCCTGGGAGAGCTGGTGGGCACTTTCCCTTCTCCCTCCATCTCACTCCAATGATAAAACCAAGCTGCTAGTACCTCTCCAGAGGAGAATGCACATGCATCTGCACCCCAGCTTTTGTGGTTCCACTGGAATGGTGGGTACCAGGTTGCCTGACTGTGCAAGTCCCCCATTCACAAGTCCCACAAAAGTGGAGCAAACAAAAAAGCAGTTTTAAATGGACGCATCCACCTGGGCCTTCACCATGGCTATCCCCCGAGGGCTCAGTGTTGAGGCAAAAATGTCCACCTCTGTCTTTCACTGGAAGGGGTTTGACTATATACTTTACAAGCTGCCGCCTGAGGGTCCAGCTTCTAATTAGCACACATAAATTTTGACTGTGACCTTCCCCAGACCCACACGAGCCAGTAGGCAGTTCCCCCACCTTCTCCCTCTGGCTTGTTCCGACAATAAAAGCAAGCTGCCAACATCTCCTTGGAAGGAGTTTATGGGCGCATTCGGTACTCCAATTTTTATAGCTGCCATTCAGAGGACAGCCCCCTTCCCAAATCAGCCAGGTCTGATAGCCAATGAGGCTTGCTTTCATTCATGATAAAATAACAACGAAGAAAGCAGTTTTTAAATGGGTATAGGAACACCTCCCCATGGCTATCCTGCGGGACTCAGTGCAGAGGAAATAGGTAAAAACACACGTCTTCTAGTTTCTCCTTAGAAAGGGCTTAACTACATACTTTCCCATTTGCTGCCCAAAGACCTGGTTTCTAATCGGTTGGCATCTAGCAGCCGACTGCAATCTTCTCGTTGGGACATAGATTGGCCTTGGACCAGTCTCAACTACTGGGAGCCACTAAGAACAAATATGGTGGCACAGACAACTACAAATGTTTGAGAAATGACCAGGAGCTTGGGCCATGCTGATCGATGAGATTCGTTTTCTACAGAAGACCACCAGTATGTAAACACCGGAAGAGGTTGCTACCCAACGTGCAGAAATTAACACAGAGAGTCAAGAAAAATGAAGAAAGAGAATACGTTCCGATCAAAAGAGCAAGATAAATCTCTAGAAATGGAGATAAGGGATTTACCAAAAGAGAGAGTTCAAAATAACAGTTCTAAAAATGCTCACCAAGATCAGGAGAACAATGCATACCAAAGTGAAAATTTCAACAAAAATAAAATATCAAAAACACCAAATCATAGAGCTAAAGAAAACAATAACTAAACTGAAAAATTCAATTGAGGGAGTCAAAATCAGACTGGATCAAGTGAAGAGAGCCTCAGCAAATTAAAAATCTGGGCAGTGGAATTCATCCAATCAAGGGAACCAAAAAGGAAACAAAAGAAACAGCAGTAAAGATAGCATAAGAGACTTATGGACATCATGAAATAGATCCATATATGTATTCTAGGAGTCCCAGAAAGAGACAGGGGGAAAGCTCATTCAAAAAAAAAAAAAATAATGACTGAACCTGGGGAAAGAAACAAATATCCAGCGCTAAAGAGCACAAAAAGTATGAAATAAAATGACTTCTAAAGAAAGCTACATAGAGATATATTAACTGCCAAAAGTTAAAAACAAAGAAAGAATCTTAAAAGCAGTAAGACAAAAGCAGCATATTATGTACAAAGGAATTTCCCTAAGATTATCAGCAGATTTTTCAGTAAACATTTTGCAGGCTAGAGGGAACTGGCATGACATATTCAAAGTGCTGGGGGGAAAACGCTGCCCATCAAGATTTTTCTACCCAGCAAAGTTGTGCTTCAGAATTGAAGGAGAGAGAAAGAATTCTCTAAAAGACAAACAGAAGCTGAAGGAGTTCATTAGCACCAGACTGGCCTTACAAGAAATTTTAAAGGGAGTTCTTCAAGCCTAAACAAAAGGGTGCTAATTAGTAACGAGACAACATGTGCAAGTATAAAACTCTCTGGTGAAGGTAAATATATAAATTTAGAATACCCTGATATTGTAATGATGATAGGTAAATACTTTATAATTCTGGTATAAAGGTTAAAAAATAAATGTTTAAAAAATAACTATAACCAAACTAATTTGTTAATGGATACACAGTACAGAAAGCTATTACTATGAAATGTGGGAGGGAGTATAATAATGTAGAACTTTTGTATTGATTTCAAGTTAAGTTATCAGCTTAAAATAGACTATTATAACTATAAGATATTTACATAAATTTCATGATAACTACTAAACATAAACTTATGGTTTCCTTTTTTTAAGTTTATTTATTTTGAGAAGGGGGGAAGAGCAAAGAAAGAGAGAGGGAGAGAGAGAATCCCAAGCAGGCTCTACGTGGTAAATGTGGAGCCTGATGTGGGGCTTGATCCCACAAATCCATGAGATCAAGACCTGAGCCAAAATAAAGAGTTGGACACTCAACTGACTGAGCCACCCAGGTACCCCCTTCTTGTTTCTATAGTGGAGTCACAAAAGATAAGAAGAAAGTATACCACTACAGAAAATCATCAAATTGCCAAAGAAGAAAGTAAAAAAGGTATAAAGGATAAAAGAAAGTCAGGGCACCTGGGTGGCTCAGTCGGTTAAGCATCCAACTTCGGCTCAGGTCATGATCTCACCGTTTGTGTGTTTGAGCCCTGTGTCGGGCTCTGTGCTGACAGCTCAGAGCCTGGAGCCTGCTTTGGATTCTGTGTCTTACTCTGTCACTGCCCCTCCCCTGTTCACACTCTGTCTCTCTCTGTCTCAAAAATAAATAAAACATTGAAAAAAAAGGATAAAAGAAAGTGCAAGAGCATGAGTAAACAATTAACAAAATGGCAATAGTAAGTCCATACTTGTCAATAATTACTTGAAATGCAAATAGACTAAATTCTTCCATCAAAAGACATACAGTAACTGAATTAAAAAACAGAACTCAACTACATGTTATCCGTAAGAGTCTAACTTCAGCTTTAAGAACACACATAGAAAGTTAAATGATAGAAAAAGGTATTCCATGGAAATGGAAACCAACAAAAAGTATGAGTAGCTATACTTGTATCGGAGAAAATGGAATTGAAGACAAAAACTGTAACAGAGACAAATAGGTCAATATCTAATCATAAAGGGGTCAATGCATCAAGAGAATATAACCATTGTAAATATTTAGGTGCCCAACATTGGAGGACTAAATATACAACACAAATATTACAGACCTGAAGGAGAAATAAACAACACTGTAATAATAGTAGGGTCCTCGATACCTTACTTTCACTAATGAATAGATCATCCAGATAGAAATTTAATAAGGAAGCCATGGACTTAAGCTACACATTGAACCAGATAAACCCAACAGAGATATATAGAATATTCCATCCAACAGTGGCAGAATAGACATTTTTCTCTAGCACACATGGTACATTTTCCAGGATAGATTATACGTTTGGGCCACAAAGTAGTCTTAACAAATTTAAGAAGATGGAAATTATACCCAGCATCCTTTCTAGCCACAGTGGTATCATACGTGAAATCAATTACAAGAAGGAAACAGGAAAAATCACAAATATATGGAGATTAAACAACATGCTCCCAAACCACCAATTGGTCATATAAGAAATCAAAAGGAAATTTACAAATTATGAGACAAATGAAAATGGAAACACAATATACCAAACCTTACAGGTTTGCCTGTAAGGCAAAGAACTGCCTAACAAAAGCAGTTCTAATAGGGAATTTCATAACAATAAATGTCTACATTAAGAAAAATGGCTCAGTCGGTTGGGCGTCCGACTTCGGGTCGGGTCATGATCTCGCGGGCCGTGAGTTCGAGCCCCGCATCAGGCTCTGGGCTGACAGCTCAGAGCCTGGAGCCTGTTTCAGATTCTGTGTCTCCCTCTCTCTCTGACCCTCCCCTGCTCATGCTCTGTCTCTCTCTGTCTCAAAAATAAAGAAATGTTGGGGCGCCTGGGTGGTGCAGTCGGTTAAGCGCCGACTTCAGCCAGGTCACGATCTCGCGGTCCGTGAGTTTGAGCCCCGCGTCAGGCTCTAGGCTGATGGCTCAGAGCCTGGAGCCTGTTTCCCTCTCTCTCTGCCCCTCCCCCGTTCATGCTCTGTCTCTCTCTGTCCCAAAAATAAAAATAAACGTTGAAAAAAAAAAGAAAGAAATGTTAAAAAAAAAAAAAAGAAAGACAAATGGAAGCTCTCAAAGAACGAAACTTCACACCTACAAGAACTAAAAAACAGAAGAGCAAATGAAGCCCAAAGTCAGTAGAAGGAAGGAAAAAACAAAGATCTGGAGTGGAAATAAATAATATAAAGATTAAAAAGACAATAGAAAAGATAAATAAAACTAACAGCTGGGTTGTTTTTTTTGAGAATATAAAAAAAATAGACAAACCTTTAGCTAGACTGAGAATAAAAGAGACTCAAATAAATAAAATCAGAAATGAAAGAAGAAACATTATAGTTGATGCCACAGAAATACTAAGAATGATAAGAAATTACTATGAAAAAGTCTATATCAACCAATTAGATAACCTAGAAGAAATGGATAAATTCCTAGAACCATACAACCGACTAAGATGAATCATGAAGAGAAAATCTGAGTAGTTCAATTACTTAAAAGAGATTGAATTCATAATCAAAACCTCCCAACAGACAAAACCCCAGGACCGGATGGCTTCACTAGTGGGTTCTACCAAACATTTGAAGAAGAATTAATACCAATTCTTTTCAAACTTTTCCAAAAATTTGAAGAAGAGAGACACTTCCAAACTCATTTTGCAAGGCCGACATTACCCTGATATCAAAGCCAGAAAAGAATACTCCAGAAGAGAAAGTTACAGGCTAATCTCCTTGATAAACATACTGCAAAAACCCTAATAAATGTTGGCTAACCAAATTCAAAAGTACAAAAAAAGAATCATATCTCATGATCAAGTGGGTTTATTCCAGGGATGCAAGGACGGTTCACCATCTGCCAATCGACCAATGTGAGACACCACATTAACAAAATGAAGGATAGATATCATGTTACTATTACAACAGATGCAGAGAAAGCATTTGACTTTATTCAACATCCTTTCATGATAAGAACTCTCAAAACACTGAGCATATTAGAAATGTGCTTTAACATAAAAATATCGTATATGACAAGCCTATTGCTAACATATTCATGGTAAAATGCTGAAAGCATTTCTCTAAGCTTAGGAACAAGACAAAGATATCTACTCTCGCCCCTTTTATTCAACATAGTACTAGAAATTCTAACCAGAGCAATTAGGCAGGGGAAAAGAAATCAAAGGCATCCAGATCAAGAAGGAGAAAGTTAAATTGTCTCTGTTTGCAGGTAACATGTTATTATACAGAGAAAACTCTAAAGACTCGCCCCCCAAAGCTATTAGAATTAATAAACAAAATTCAGTAAAGTTGCGGGATACAATATCAATATACAACAAACAGTTGCATTTTATACACTAACGACAAACTGTCAAAAAGAGGTAAGGAAAAAAATCTCATTTTTAATAGCATCAAAAATAATAAAATACTTGGGAATAAGATTCACCAAGGTGATGAAAGATCTGTACTCTGAAAAATATAGACTATGAAGACGACATAAGTAAATGAAAAGATATTCCATCTTCATGGATTAGAACAATTAGTGTTGTTGACATGTTCAGACCACCCAAAGTGATCTACAGATTTGATGCAATTTACCAAAGTTCTAATAGCATTTTTCACAGAGAGAAAAATCCAAAAATTCATATGGAATCACAAAAGACTCCAAATAGCTAACACAGTCTTGAGAGAAAAAGAGCAAAGCTGGAAGCATCATACTTTCGGATTTCAAACTATATGATAATTAATACAATATGGTATTAACATAAAAATAAACACATAGATCAATAGAACAGAATAGAGAGTCCAGTCATAAATCCATGCACATATGGCCAATTAATTTTCAACAATAGTACCAAGAATGTACGGTGAAGGAAGGATAGTCTCTTCAATAAATGGTTTTTTTTTGGGGGGGGGGTGCGTGGGAGGCTCAGTCGGCTCAGCATCCAACTCTTGATTTTGGTTCCGGTCATGAATTCCAACCCCGTGATGGGTTCAGGGCTCTGAGCTGACAGTGCAGAGCCTGCCTGGGATTCTCTCCCATTCTGTCTCTCTCTTTGTCTCCCTCTCTCTCTGTCTCTGCCCTTCCCTTGCTCATGCTTTCTATAAATAATAAATAAATAAATAAATAAATTTCAAAAAGTATTGTTGGGAAAGCTAGATATTTACATGCCAAAGAATGAAACTGGACCCCTATCTTCCACCACCCACAAAAATTAACTTGAAATAAAGTGAGCATCACAAGGGTTGCTGGGGATGTGTAGAAAAAGGAACACTCTTGCACTGTTGGTAGAAATGCAAACTGGGGTAGCCTCTGTGGAAAACAGTATGCAAGTTCGTCAAAAAATTAAGAAGAGAACTACCCTATGATCCAGCAATCGCACTACTGGTTATCTACCCAAAAAGTGCAGAAACGCTAATTCAAAGGGATACACGCACCCCTATATAGCAACTCTATAGGGCAATATTTGGCAATGTTTACAATTGCCAACTCTTGGAAACAGCCCAAGGGTCCAACAGTGGATCGCATAAAGAAGATGTGGTATTTATATATATACGATGGGATATTGTTCATATATAAAAAAAGAATGAAATCTTGCCATGTGCAATAATACAAATAGAGATAGAGAGTATAGTGCTAAGGAAATAAGTCAGAGAAAGACAAATGCCATGTGATTTCACTCATGCATGTAATTTAAGAAATAAAACAAATGAGCAAAGGAAAACAGAAAAAGAGAGAGGGAGAGAGGAGAGACAAACCAAGAAACAGACTTAACTATAAAGAACAAACTGATGGTTACCAGAGGGGAGGTGGAGTGAGGGGTGATGGGGATTAAGGAGGGCACTTGCTGTGATGAGCACTGGGTGATGTATGGAATTGTTGAATCTCTGTATTATACACCTGAAATTAATATAACGCAGTATGTTAACTACACTGGAATTAAAACAAAATAATGAAATGAAATGAAATGAAATGAAATGAAATGAAATGAAGCAAAGCAAAACAAAATAAAATATAAAAACAAAATAAAATAAAAACAAATGAAGTTAATACTGCCATTTCTGACCACAGGGATGAAACTAGAAGGCATTAGACTAGGTAAAATAAGCCGAAAAGAGAAAGACAAATATTACATCATATCATTTGTATACGTGGGATCTAAAAAAGAGTTGAATTCACAGAAACAGTAGAATAGGGGCGCCTGGGTGGCTGAGTCGGTTGAGCGTCCGACTTCGGCTCGGGTCATGATCTCACAGTTCGTGAGTTCGAGCCCCGAGTCAGGCTCTGTGCTGACAGCTCAGACCCTGGAGCCTGCTTCGGATTCTGCGTCTCCTTCTCTCTCTGCCCCTAACCCACTCGCATTCTGTCTCTGTCTCTCTCAAAAATAAATAAGCATTAAAAATAAAAAGAAACAGTAGAATATTAGTTATTCAGTGCTGGATGGGAAAAATGGAGAAAGGCTAGTAAAAGGGAGCAAATTAGCTGTTATATGTACAAGAGAAATAAGGTGTGAGGATCTAATGTAGAACATATAATGTATAGTTAGAATTTGTGGGGCGCCTGGGTGGCTCAGCCGGTTAAGCTTCCAGCTTCGGTTCAGGTCATGATCTCACGGTTCGTGAGTTTGATCCCCGCCTCGGGCTCCCTGCTGTCAGCTCAGAGCCCTCTTTGGATCCACTGCCCCCTCTCTCTTTGCCCCTCCCTCCCTCACGCTCTCTCCCTTTCTCTCTCAAAAATCAATAACCATTAAAAAAAAAAAACAGTTTGCTAAGAGAGTAGAACTCAAGTGTTCTCATCAAAAAGTAAAAGGTGAACATGTGAAGTGATGAGAGTGTTAATTAACTCAGTGACAGGAGTCCCTTCACATTGTATGCGTGTGTCAAATCACCACACTGCACACTTTAAATATGTTACGATTTATTCGTCAATTATATCTCAGCAAAGCTAACAGAACAGCAAATGTACTAGTGAAAGAGGGAGAAAAGGGAAGGAAGAGGTACAAATAAAGATGATCTAGGTATTATCCCTATTTGCATGGTGTGCTGTGTAAAGACGTCATTACAGTTGCTGAGCCAATCAGTAAAAGAGTGAGTATACTATCTGAAGCTACAAAGCTCATCTCGAAGACACAAAAGTAGGGAACAAAAATATACATTGGCAAGAGCAGCGATAGCGTTAAACAAGGCAAACCTATAGTGTGACTTTTAAATCACAGGTGTGCATTCCATTATAAAAGTGTTTAAATATCCTCTCGGAAATAAATTTTACTAAACATTAAAAAAAGATGGGGGGAGACGGGGAATAGAAAAGGGAGAGCCTGAAAGTTCCAGGCAAGGTAAGAGAACGCATTCCCGTCTTCCGAGTGCCCAGAGATAATTCTTCCAGGTGGGAAGGAGATGCCAGGCTCGGTTTATTTTTAAAACTCTTTGTCTTTTAGTCGTTCACTTACACACACACAACATATTTAAAAGTGTTGTTAACATGGGTGGTGAGTAAGAATATGCATAATGCCTAATTTTAGAAAGATTTTTCTCACGCCCATGACGCTGGTAATGACCAAGGCGTGCTCACATGCCTTCTGTTGGCTGGGAGGGACAGGGGCGCCCAGCGTGGGAGGAAGGAAGGAAACCCAGCACAGGGAAGGTTGTAGCCGCTGCTGGGCTACCACCTCCAGGGGGCGCGATCCTGTTAACACAAAATGGGAACAACAGACTCATTGGCATCACAAAGAAACTGGGGATTTTTTTCCCCAAGTATTGCCTCTTTGTCTAAACATGTTTTCAGTCTTCGTTTATGTCAGGGACCTACAACTTCTCTTTGACACTTTAATTCACAAACAGGGTTCAAGAACACACAGTCATGTTTGGATAGATAGAATTTAACACGGCCAATTAGAACACATCAAGTAACACAACGGAATCAATATATGGTAGTTGAGTCAATATATGGAATTTTTATGGTGCAAACCCAGCTGTGCAACGTTCTGCAGGACGTCCCTCTGGGCTGAACCTCACATCCTTCCCCAGAAGGACCCGCAGGCAGCAGCAGCCTTGGTCACTTCTACCCTTGACCCCTCTAACCCCACTGCACATCAGGAAGTTGACTTAGTGGCCAGAACTCTCATGCAGAGTAAGAAAATCAGCCCCACAATTTTTGTCCTTGTTTTAGTAACCAGGATGAGAAGTCTTTCCAGAGCTTGGCTCCTACAGCTATCTGCCACCTGCCTATACCCCCGAAAAGACTGACTTCTTCCTCTGGTTTAAAAGTGGATGCATTTCTGGTGACCCTTCTAGGATCTGTTTACCCTGGACAATTCTAATTGGAATCAAGCTTCTAGTTTGGAAAACGATAAGCTACTTATGTTGTTCTTGATGAATAGTAATGTAATAGGATCCTCTTTTTCAGAATAGGTATACAGAAGAGTCCAATTCTGTACCTTCTTGGCAGCTATTATAAGGGAGTGGAGTGCCTGACTCCTCAGTAAACCAGTCATCAAGGCTTCCTTCTTGTTGCTGATGTTGTTTTTAATGCATCTGCAAAAGTTGCAGGATTCTACGTAGGTGTTAATTAATTCTTCAGTTTTTCCCTAAACTACTGGCACCAAATGATATTGGTCAATTGTCCCTTTTCTTCGAGGTTCATTCGGTTAATGAAACATCATTTTACATCAAGATCTATCAGAGGCTAATAAGAATTATTAGCAAGTATGGGCGAAGGAAGTTCCAAGCCAACGATATGTGTAGAGAAAAAGGTATTATCATGTATATATCCGCTTTCACCCCTAATTCGTTGTGTTTACTTTTAATCCAGGGCAAAAACAGTGATTCGCTGTTGTTACTCTCTGACTCGTCATTTTCCAGATGAGAGGAGGGGAGTGACAAATTCGGTTCCGCGTTATTTTCCTCCCATAGTCCCTCTTAAGGAAGAAAAAATTCTATTTAGAAGAAACCATCTCAGGGTAAAGCTAACCAGAACCTTAGAGAGGCAAAATAAACCATTTCATGTGTGTCACCAGAAAATAATACTGAACTCTTTTGAAGCTCAATTGCTTTGACTAATTGTTTGCGCATATATAAGTATTACTAAAAACGATAATGTATGCTTACAGTTGAATTTAAATGTCAGTGTTAAGTTTTATGGTAAGAATATGGTAAAAAAAAAACTATGCTCAAGGATATTCATTGCATTTATATAACATGTAAATGCATTTATATAACAGAACACTGTATAGTTGTAAAGAGGGCTGTGGTTGACTAATATTTATTGGCAGGATATCCGGATATATTGTTGATTAGATATGTCTGGATATGTCACACACATAAGATAAGGGCATGATGAAAACAATTGGACTTATGGTAGCATGCATATGAGGGTATACGCGTTTGTAAAGAAGACTGGGCCAGTGAGTACAAAATGGAGAATATAAAATGTTGGTGGGGAAGGCGAGGTGAAATGTTCCATTCTAGAATGCTCCAAAACAATTCCATTCTTCCAGGGCAGCAACACTCTAGGCTGCAAAACAGTGAGACCTGTTCCGGTTCATTTTGTTTCTTTGGCTCTGGAATTCAGGGCTGTGCGTGGTCTCCTTTTGAGATGTGGTACGCAGGAGCACGTGTTGGGTTCTCCCCTTCATCGGTTAAAGCATAAAAGTGGTAGGTCTGTCTTTAGAAAAAATACTTTCAAAAAAAAAAAAAAAAAAAGGAAAGTCTCTCCCTTCACTGAAATATTTATCTGCACCAATACAATTATCTTTGTTAACTTGAAGTGAGTGGCTCTAATTAGGACAGTTACTTTGAAATTTTAAATATCTTCATATACACCTGTTGGGAGGTCATTCTCCATGGGTCTTTTGAGTTTCTGCGTGCCTGGCGAGAAAAGAGACTGACTCTATCTGTTGCAGTGAGCAGCCGTAGAATATAGAGAGCGTGTCTCCCTCCAGGCAAAGGGCAGGTGTCTTTACTATCCACTGTAAGAAAGATATTGTGGCCCTCCAGAGTAAAGTACAGACAGGCTTATCGCCCATTATGAAAGATTCTCCCATGAGGGACCCCACACAGCGTGTGCAGGATGAAGACGGGAAGCCTTCTGTATAGCAGGGAAATCACAAAAATGCCAATATTTTGTCTCCTGCTAGTACGGGGCGTAACTCTTTTTGTCTCTGAGGCAGGAGTCTCGTGTCATCTGCCGGCATCCGCGAAACTGGAAGTCTACCCTGTAAGCTGGAAAGTAGGGTAAAATTTCAGACCCTTCACAGTTATTGACTGGACCCTCTCATGACTCAAAGTTATCTAAGTTACAAGTGTCTCTATTAGGACATTTAATCACATAATTTGAAGTGAGAAGATTTATTTACTGTCAAACACTGACCTTGGATGTATTGACTTCTGACATTTCTTCTTAAAGTAATTTTGATCGACTTGATCACAAAGTGGCTTAAAATACTTTTATCATCATATAAAATAACTTTAAACATACATTAAGAAATAATTGTTCTTTAAAAGTTATTTCACTTAGGGACGCCTGGGTGGCGCAGTCGGTTAAGCGTCCGACTTCGGCCAGGTCACGATCTCGCGGTCCGTGAGTTCGAGCCCCGCGTCGGGCTCTGGGCTGATGGCTCGGAGCCTGGAGCCTGTTTCCGATTCTGTGTCTCCCTCTCTCTCTGCCCCTCCCCCGTTCATGCTCTGTCTCTCTCTGTCCCAAAAATAAATAAACGTTGAAAAAAAAATTTAAAAAAAAAAAAAAAAAAAGAAACAGAGACTCTGTGTTGATTGATTTACTAAGGTTCATATTACCAGTGGATTCACAGCAATTTGAATAAGAAAGAGAAGAGAATTGGGTCAATATCAGTGGTCGAGTTAGATTGCATTCTAGCAGCAATGAAATGTCTTTAGTTTGTTTTCAAATAAATAATCAATTGTCAGAAACAGCAGTCCTCACAGAGTATCTCATGCATGAATGGACTTTTGGTTAATAATCTCATTTCCTTCCTTGTGAACTTTCATATCACTTTGAGAAATCATTTTTTCCGTGATTCCATAGAATCCATAGTAAGTACCTCAGTCAATCAGTTGCTTAAGTTGGCATCTAATGCCAGGCTTGCGCAGAAGTCTGACTCATCTCCATTCAAGTGCCTTGCATCACGGATTTAACACAGAAGGAAGGTGCTATAATCACAGTAGGGGCAAGGCGAGGGGAGGGGGTGATACGCAAGACTGGGGGGTGAGGGGGTGGAAGCAGGAATGTCTGAGAAGTCTTTCTGGAAAAGGCAAGACTTCACCTAAACAGGGGTTTATGTAAGACTTTTGTAAGCAACAAGTGGATCAAAGCCTGTTAAAAAGAGTGAGGTCACCAAACTGTGGACGCTGGAACAGAGCAAGGGTTGTCTAGGACACGATGGGGAGCAGGTGATAGCTGGAGTGTGTAGAGCTTTAGTGGTTTATCCAGCTTGAAAGATGATTGGTCAAGTTCAGTCTAGAAATGAGTAGTTGGGGGAATGTTTTCATTGAGAGGATGTCTGAAGCAGGGTCGTGGAGGAGATTACCAAAGGAGAGAGTGTGGAGTGTTAAATGAGCTCATATCTTAACTCTGAAGAGGGCCCACGAAGGAAGAAGAACCCACCCAGGAGACCCGTAAGACCCCAAGTGCGCAAGCATGTAACTTAGGTACACACAGTAGTTGGGGGAGCATCGGGGTACAGTTCAATCTGTCTCGAAAACACTGTGTGACCTCAGCCAAAACATTTGCTCAACCTCAGTTTCCTCAGCTGTCCATTGAAGAATGAATCTCTGGGACCCACCGTGCTTCCTGCCATCCCTGAATCCCTAATTTTATTTCCCATGAGTAGTGACTAGAGAATCCGATGCAAGATCACTGACTGGGCAATATACTAAGGAATCGCTAGCACGAAGACGGGCATTACAAACCCTGTCCCGTCACGCAAGTCTTTTTGTCTCCGTGTCGATTCCAATGATGTCAGGTTGACACAGAGACACAGCCTTAGATCTATCCCCAAACTGGGTGTTGGCACTGTTAAAAAAAACAAAAAACAAAAAAACAAAAAACGGTAGCTATTGTGACACGGTAGAAATATCAAGGCACAATCTGTAGTCATAGACTGTATTTTACAAGACGCTTGAAGTTCATTTGCATGTTTCTGTGTCAGATCCTCTCCTAGCATGCAAATTAAAAGCTACAGTGGCTTTGGTACCAGTGGCATTCCGGCTAATAAAGTCAACAGGAGAAATGACAGTTGGATACATGTAACATGGTATGAGAAATCCAATTTGCATCCAACTCAAATCCGTTAATTCATGTGTTCTAGACTTAAGATAATAATAGGCTAGGGAATTTAAAGTTTGCTTTGATAGATGAAACATTTGCTGGAATGGTTTTAAAAAATTCAAAGCCTGTGTCTGTGTGCCAGGCAGGATCTCTCACATTATAAAAACAAAGTTTATGCCAAACTGTCTTATTCCTGGAAGTAAAGCAAACTAAAGATCCAACAATGGCAATATCTTAATTAAGGAGGAAGTATAACACAGTTCAGGCTGTTTTCCAAGATGATCTAATATCTTTATCCATACACTTAAAAAAAATCCTTATGGTTTAAGGTCTGGGTTTATATATTTATCAGTTGGCCTATTACTGGGGATATTTTATATCTTTAAAAATGTTATAGCTGATTGGAAGTATTTTTCCCTCAAGCAAATTAATTTTAGGGAGGAAACACACATACCGAGGGTGGGCTATGAGCCAGGCACTGTGGTAGATGAGTCATAAAGCTCAGGAGATTTAGTCTTCACAGCTGTCCTGGAAGGAAGGAATGAGGAAATTAAGGGTAAAAATTGTAAGTATATCACCAAGTTACTTAGTGGTAAAAGTAAAAAAAAAAAAATTAATGTCTATTTATTTTTGAGAGAGAGAGAGAGACAGAGCTTGAGCAGAGAAGGGGAAGAGAGAGAGGGAGACATAAAATCCAAAGCAGGCTCCAGGCTCCAAGCTGTCAGCACAGTGTCCAATGTGGGGCTCGAACCCATGAACCGTGAGATCATGACCTGAGCCGAAGTCGGACACCGAACGGACTGAGCCACCCAGGTGCTCCCATTAGTGGTAAAATTTGAGTATCCTTTTTGACACAAAGGAAATCACTCTTTTTTAGGGGATAGCTCCTGAACACAACATAAGTAAGCTTCAAGTGGCTTCACCTTTTCTGATGGCATGTTAAAAAGAGGACCCTCCTCTTTGCAATCGTAAGGTGATAGTGGACACAGCACAGGACAGGGGACATGGGGGACCTGGCTCCAGCTTCCGTCTCTGTCAGACCAGCTTCCCAACCTAACTGGGCCTCTGCGTATTCCTGAATTCTATGGTTCTCATTGTTTTCATTTGTATCTAATTTTACTCGGCAATTTCAAATGCTAACGCCTTTTTGTCCCCAGTGACAATAACTATTAGAAGACCAGAGATTTTTCTTCTTTCTTTTCTTTTCTTTTCTTTTCTTTTCTTTTCTTTTCTTTTCTTTTCTTTTTTCTTTTCTTTTCTCTTCTCTTCTCTTCTCTTCTCTTCTCTTTTCTCTTTTCTTTTCTCTTTCCTTTTCTTTCCTTTCCTCTCCTTTCCTTTCCTTTCCTTTCCTCTTCTTTTCTTTTCTTTTCTTTTCTTTTCTTTTCTTTTCTTTTCTCTTTTGCCTTGCCTTGCTTTGCCTTCCTTTCCCTTCCCTTCCCCTCTTTCTTTCTTTCTTTCTTTCTTTCTTTCTTTCTTTCTGTTAATTAAGGATTTTTAAATTACAACTAGTGGGCTGGATCTATGGATAATAAGTCCAGGATCCTGCCTCAGTTTTAATTTATCAACCTGATTACTTCAAAATCGTTGGAGTTTCAGTGCCGAAGTTAGACATATATAAGAATCAAATGCAGCTGCCTCAGCATATTCTCCGCTGGCTACTGGCTTCAGTGACCTAAGTACACATCTCATTACTTGTGTGGGCAAGGCTCCACCACTTTTTTTTTTTAATCCATAACAACTACTGAATTTGCATGCATTCACATTTTTTTGGATGCCACAGCTGAGTTTCTTTCCAATTTCCCTGAAGATTAGTGGAATAAGAAATGCAAATGTGTGAAGTCCTACCAGTTTAAATGAGCCATAATGAAGTCGGCCTTCTCCAGGGTAAAATTATGAGATTTGGGTCGCCAATCTTAAAGTTTCTCAAAGGCAGTCCCAGATGGGATAGAATTAGCTGAAGGCAGGAATTATTATTTTTCTATATTTAATCAATGTTACACCACTATTGATGGTCCGAATCTGTTCATAATTAGAATTTGAAGCAACTGAGTTTTGTCAAGAGTAGTTGTGGAATGAAGCAGAGCTGGGCCAGCAGGGATTGGCCTCTGACTGAGATGCCACACGGTCATGCCCAGAGTGGGGATGCTCCTGCCTGATGCATCTCGTCAGGCAGTTCATACTTGCTTACAGATTTATGTGACCTCACCCAGTGTCTGTGAAAAACAGACTTCCAGTTCTGTTCAGTAGCTACTGATCTCTTCATGCATTCTGTCTTCTCATAAGTCGCTGTCCATCGCCATGTTCCTTGCTTCCACGTAACTGACTTCCTTTTCCATTGCACTTTTGCTCGAATTCTCTTAGCCCCCCACTTGTCTGAAATGGGACTGACTACAGGACACACGATGTTGTTCGCTGAATGTGTAGTGCTCTTTATGGGTTTGGCCCCTGCCCCCCGCTAGGGTCCGAGTTCTCGCCACACTGAGGAGCCAGAGAATGTGTTGGGTGCTCTTTCACCGGTGATGGCCTCCGTCACCAGTAACCAACAATATATGGTCGGTTGCCACACTTCGCAGAGAACTAGCGTGCTTGAGGAATGGGCCACGCGTGGTTTTCAGTGACAGGCGTGCGCTACTGACCATTGCTCGAGGAATTAAAAAAAGCAAAACAGCAGTAAGGGCTTTATCCAAGTGAGAGATGAAACCATCAGCATAGCAATTGTTTTTGTTGCCTTTGGATTTGCACTCACTCAGAAGAGTCTGTCAACCAGCCACCGCTCTCAACCATTTCCGTCTGAGAAGTGCTTTGTTGAGCAATTGCTTGAATTCTGCACAACTAAATTAGTGAAAAATAAGGCTCATTTCTAAATTTCTGAAGAGCCTATCATTCAGCGACTTTAATCCAGGCAGAGTTCAGATGAACTTTTATCATTTAAAGCCTGCATTGACATCGGTATAATCATATCACTGATGGAAGTGAAAGCTCCCTGCGAGACCCATCCGTCCTAAAGATCACAAAGCTTTTGCCAGCCCCATGCCATCCACACCCTCCCCTGCAGGGGATGTTGTTAAAGTCGGCACAGATCCACGGGGCTGGATTGGACAGGTTCCGAACCTGGAACACACGCTTGTTTTCCAAATGGTGTAGGATAATCAAAATGACTTTGATCAACTGCCTTACTTAAACAAAATTGTTCAGGGAAGGGATCAGGAAAGAGGTTCCAGACAAATGAGGAGGGTGTGTGGGGGTGAGCGGTGTTGGTTCCCACAGGGCAAGGGGGTTGGTTGGTGTGGAGGGAAACTGACATGGGTACACGTGGACGTGGAGAAAGCAGTCGGGGAAGGTAGCCCTAGAAACATCTCAACAAGCAGACATAAGTGACAATAGATTCTATGCTACGATCATAGTACTTTGATGAATATTTGTTGACTGCGGAAGCCATAGACATTTTGAGGTGATGGAGATTTCAAGAAAAGAACAGGCAGAATGCTTCATTTCAGATACCCACACACGGAAAACTGCATGAATTATAAGGTGTGTAGGAGGCTTATAGGCATATGTATTGCTAAGGCAAATACTTCATCTCGAGATATCTATTGAAACTCATTAAAAAAAGAATCAGCAATATTGTCAGAGCACATATAAATAAGACTCGTAATGAGGAGGCTGGATGGAATCATTTCTGTAAGAGTGGGAGGTACTCAGAGTTTGAGCAGGGAATCAGCTTCATAGAACCCAGTATTTGCTTGTCATCGGAGTATCAAGAAGGCTGCATGGCGTGAGGAATGTTCTATTGCACCAGTGGCCAATGGCAAAGCAGAAAACTCTGGGGTATGAGGCCTCTCTTTCCTTTCTCTGGGGTGCTCCTGCCCAGGCCGAACATGGGGCCTGAGGCATTGGCCTTGCTCCGTTCATAACATAAACTCACCCCCGGGTCTGCGGGAAGCACAGGATAGCCAGTGTTCTCAGGTTTCTAGGTAACAGATTGGGTGCTAAGTAGAACAAAGTCAAATGGGTACGTGCATTGTGTCTTGACTTGGGTAGTAGATGGCTTTTAGAGGGATGCATTGAGCAGGAAACTGTCTTCTCGCTACTGAGTGATTGCCAGCTTCTAGAAGCAGTGATTCAGTGCTGACGGGTGGTGTGAGGTGTGGCACCCACTATACCAGATTAGCCTGCTGCCAGAACATTCAGGCCAGAGCCACCGACACTTGAGGTAATGGAACCGTGAAGAGTGCTTCTAAGGTTATTGCACTTGCTGAATATTCTCTCTGTAAACTTGCGTGGAGTTTGCAAGCACAAAACACCAAAATACTTCCCGGATGGTGTCTGGTGGAACCTGTAAGTGACTCCTGAAATAAAAGGTTTATTAATTCAATCAATTTGGGAAGCATGACGTATTCACATCCTTCCTTTGCCATTCATTGACTTGCACGTTGAGCATAATTGTATTCGAACTTCAGAAAGGTGATGGAGCAAAGAAATCTGCTTAAGCAGGAATTCCTTGTTGATGTTTATCAGAAGCATTTTTAATAGCATCTGCAATTGAGTCTTCCCCATCCTCCACTCCCTGTGCCCTTCCAGCATCCCCTACTGATCAGCTAGATAGGGAGAAAGGAAGCCAAAATTAACTTCCTGGTAGCTATTTGCCAACTATGGAAAGACGAATTACGACCGCTCTTTGCTCCCAGACCTATTCCCTCCAGGACCTCTCTGTCCACAGGATGGAGCTGGACACATAGACAAGCCTAACTTTTGGGTCTGGGCTCTCCCAGATTCTAGATTCTCAGTTTTCCCACTTATCTCCTGCCTCCAGGAGACGCTACTATACAAAAATAGTGTGAGCATGCGCTTTCCCAAAGTGCAGAGCCTCCCTTCCACCTCCACTGGCTTTGAGGTTCTTTCAGTACTCTTCAGTAGTCAAGGGGCTGTTGGCAAAGACTGAGGGCATAGCCGCCACTACAGAAGTGAACCAGGCTCATGCAGACTCAAAGGAGACTCTTAATAAGATGTCAAAGAAACTCCAGAGCTGGGGGTTGTCAAGTTCTTTGAGACATGTCTAGCAAAAGGAGAGAGCTGGCCCACAGACAGAGGAGGGAAAGAAGGTGTTCAAGAAACAGGGAGAGGATCCCAGAGCCTGGCTCCAGATCCTTCCTGAAATCACTTTCAGATGCTTGGGCTCCTGGGAGCCCTCATATCTTTTTGTTGTTGTTGTTGTTGTTGTTGTTGTTGTTGAGTCCATACAAACTCAAGCTGGTTTTTGTTTCTTGGGAAATGATCTTAACCAGTGCAACACCAATTAACATCACGGGGATCCAGTGCTCAATTAAAGCATGCTTTGTAGACCGGAAGGCCTGGAAGCTTCCCAGGAATATAAGGAACAAATATAGAGATGGTAAAATCTATTCTTTGTCCGTTTCACTGTACCTTTAACTCTTGCTATTATTCAAAATCCAGCTTCAAACTATTCCATTACCTCAGTAGTGACCTATTAAGCCCACAAAAAAATTAGGTGATTAGATGTGAGGGTATAAAAAAGTTAAGACGTGATTTTAAAGGCAAGGGGTTCACAGCTTTGGGATGAAGAAAGACTAGATAAGTAAAGAAGGAAATCAGCAGGGAGCACGTAAGAGAAGGGCAAATGTCCAAGAGGTCAGAGTCAGAATTCAGTGCCTAACTTAAATATTTTGCTAAATTGTTTTTCCTAGATCTGGGTGGTACAAATGACTTAACAAAACAGAACAGGATGCTAGGTATATAAAAACAGACTGTGCTTTCCACAACAGTACCTCCTATTCTGTGCAGTCACAGGCCTTCACCAGTTTGAGCTCTTGTACAAGAAATAAATGGCTCTTGATCCCGCAGTGATCTTCCTGGGCAATGTTAGTCTCAGCCTCTGGCGACAATCATAGACAAGAGAGTAGCAACCAGATAATTCAAACTGAGAGGCCACAGAACTAAATCAATCATTGCTATGGGGATTAACTTCCCCCATAGAAGAAACCTGTAGAGCAGACAGTCAGAAAGCAAAAGGTTTCAGTACCAGGTTAACAGAAATCCGGACAGATTCGTTTCTAAAAAATCATATTCAATTATTGTTACCGTGGCTCTAGCAAGGACGTGGGTGGAGAAGACTCCATGTTGGGTGGAGAAGCACCATTAAATGCCATTTGATTCAAGAGTCCATCATACGTCCGTGTGTTAAACTTGCCATAGTTGTCCATCATTCCAGTTATGTGCTGCTTCAGAACAAAACCCCCTAACAGTGAATTGAGCAGGAATAGTTATTATTATTATTATTATTAATTACTCTCAAGGCATCTCACACAGTTGTAGTTAGATGATGGTTGAGACAGTAGTTAACCAAAAACTTCCTTACTCTCATGTCTGGTACTATGGCTGAAAGATGGGGTAGTTGGGGCTCTTCCAAGAGAAACTGCCGGAAGCTTCCAGTCTTCCAAGTGATGCAATGTCATTTCCCCCAAATTATATTTTACAGAATCAGCAAAGCCCATTCAGGTTCAAGGAGAGGGGACAGACATACTCCATCCCTTAATGGGGAAGAGTTTCATTAAATCGGCAGATATGTTTTAAACCGATCACATTCCTGCTGTCTAAGAAATACTTACCCTATGGAAGGTTCTTTTTTTGTTTTTTTTTTAAGAAGTATTTCATAACCATTAAGTGTTTTGGAGTGGCTTTAATTTTGCTTAAACCTGTTCTTTCACATATGTCTAGTTGCATGAACAGAAGAAATTTACATAACTTTTCTGAGGCTCTGTTTTCTTGGCACCAAAATAGGGATAATTTTTAGGAATGTTAGGAGAATTTAACAAACAATCCAAATAAAGGGCTTAGTATAACACGTGTCTTATAGTGGGTGTTGAATCAAGTAATAATAAAAAACTCAATTTCAAGCATTCTAATTCAAGCCATCCCTTCTCGATTTCTTGCTTCCTCTAAGCTACCATGATTCCAACAGTTGGCATATGATTCATGATTCTGTCACCTTTTTACTTAGATGTTTACAAATACATAAAATGGCACTAAATTGAGAACTGAGGCACTTTCTGGAGGGTGGAGGATGATGGAAAAGGGACACTCATTTATCACTCTTTATCTTCATGGACACTTGGAATTTTTAAGGTATTAAGTCAATTTTTACCTATTTTGACCTATTTTATTACCTTTTCTAAAAAGCATATAAATATATTTACAGAATTTTAAATTGCAAAAAAAACCTCATTAGCCTCATTAATGAGCTAGGAATCCTTGTGTGATCATAACTTTAATTTCAGCAAAAATAAGTGATATCATACTGATTATTGGTTACCCTGTAGGCTATTTAAACTATAATTTTGTAAAGTTCGCTTTCCTCTTTACAATTAACTCATCTTTTAATCAGCAGTTACTTCTTTATAATTATTTACATTCAGCCTCAATTATTCTAGCCAGCTCCTTATACTCTTTCCAAGTAAATGCAATTGTAGGATATACGGCTTTTTAGAATTCCTAGACTTCCCTTAATAGGCCATCTATCCCGTGTTGATCTCCACAGGTAAATTGTATGGATTTCCTATTAGGAGACTTTTTTCTTACCATGCTGATCAATAAAGTGATTTAAACTATCTGTGTCTTTGTTTGCATTTCGATAAACCCTTTGCTATAGACTCGATTAATTCACATCGAGTGGTTTCACGTGTTAGGAGTAGCTTTAGAACATGACAAGAACCCTTCACAGAAGTCTTCCTTAACCAAGCTGAGGAAGAATTTTCATGTTCCACCTGACCGTAAACTGATGTTGATCCCCTGCCCTCAAGACTGGGACTTAACACCATCAGTTCTTCTGGACCTTAGGCCTTCACACTCTGACCAGAACTACACCACTGGCTTGGTCTCCACCTTGCTGACGGCAGACTGGGGGACTTCTCAGCCTCCGTAATCCATGAGTCAATTCCTCATAATAAAACTCCTCCCTCCATTTGGTTCAATTTCTCTGGAGAACCCTAACACACTCCTTTACACACCTTGACTTGTTAATTACCCCTATTTCCCCTCCAGGTATCCAGGTCCAGCCTCGGGTCTGTCTGCAAAGATCTGTTACCTTCATGTTCTGCATTTGGTTACCATTTTGTGGTTAGTGCTTCTCTTCCAGGGAATCTTCTAAGACTATCAAGTTTCTATAAATGAGAGGCTTCTTTCCACCCTTTAGCAGCGTAACCTGTCTTTGTATAAAAATCCGTGTTCCCCTTCCCCAAAGAATTTTTCTTAAAGAAGTTCAAAATCTATCCCTTCGAAAAAAATTTCTATTCCCCAACTCAAGGAATATCTTAGCATTCCTGTTTCCTGTGGAATTTCTTACACAAATTTACTCCAGGATGAATGAGTTTTGGCATTAGTTCAATTTTTGATGGACTGTCTTTAGACGATGAATCTTCCGAAGGAATTTAATCCTGAAGGAGTTTTCGGTCACAAATGTTTTAGCCACTGTGTCTGGATTAATCCAAACAACTCTCAATATTTAAATATATCTGTCTCCCTTCTTCCTGAACTTTCACATTCACTTTAACATAATTAACTTTATTCTGTTTTACAGGTACAATCAATATGTTTACCAAGAGCCTCAAAATCTACTCATTTCCAGGGTACTGTGAAATTAAATATTGGACAGTGAGAAGTCTTTGATTATCTCTCGCTGACCCAATCTTGGAAACAAAAATCAAATTCAAACATCAATCAATCATCATTAGTCAGTAGTTCTTACGAATGAAGGCATATATTGTGTCACATGTGAGTCAGCTTTAGCTCGTTTGAAAATTAATTGCACGAGGTCAAAGTCAACAACAACCACCAACAATATCAGGAGTCCCTAGGAAATGTGTAATAAAAGAAGAAAATGATTATAATCTGTTTGCCAACTGCTTTAATGAATTCAATTCTGACACTGGAGAAATATTCTCTGTTCTGTCCATCTGTTATTTGAGTTGTAATAAAGTAGTTTAAGGAGGTGTCTTTTGTGTTGTTCATATTTCTAGAGATTCCTTTGTCTCAATTTATGCTGGCAACTGAACAATTGAAAATAATGTTAATAAACATTGAATATAAAAAGAAATAATTAAATAGATGACTGAGTAGTGGGAGAGTATTTTTTTTAAGTTCATGCATTTATTTTGATAGGGGGAAGGGGCAGAAAGAGAGGGAGAGACAGAATCCCAAGTGAGCTCTGCACTATCAGCACAGAGCCTGACTTGGGGCTTGATCCCATGAACCACGAGATCATGACCCGAGCTAACATCAAGAGTCTGTTGCTTAACCAACTGAGTCACCCAGGTGACCCCCCCTTTTTTTTTGAAGTTTTGTTTTGTTTTGTTTTGAAGTTGATTTAGTGGGAGAGTTTTATAGGCAATACCAACTCAACCGTGTCCCCTAGGTGGAAACAGCTAGTTCTGGGCAAATATCAATGATTAAACAGCACCTTTGCAAGAAGTCCCCTCCCTCTATGTCTTTTCCATTTCCCCCTTCTCTCTCAATGCTGTGGGAATAGCAGTCTCCTTATTTACTACTGGAAAATTCCTATCTCACCTCACATTCCTCCTCCTCTAGTCTCTATGGCCAAGGTCTCCCAACAACTTGAGGAAGCATTTGCTTTACTTCTCTTTTTAGCTACCTAATCTCTAGCCTGCGATTCAAAATTCTTCTACCATCTTTCTTTCCTTCTCTCTGCTCCTCTCAAAGGAATGACCACTTTCTTGGTTTTTAACAGTGGGTATGGCAAGTATAAGACCACCTTCCTCAGTAGAGCAGCACTTAGCAATTTTCCCTGGATAGCAGGGACTCTTAGACTCAAGGCCTTTCATCACAGCTTGTTTTAGAAAATGAGGCAATGAATGTAGCCCGAAGTGAGCACCAAGCCACATTATAGAGGTTTGAGTTCCAGGCCTAGCCAGTTACATGGATAACTGTATATTAAAACATGGGTGGAGTGGGGGAAAAACAAAGAAAAGAAATTGATGGAGTAGAAGCACTTCCAAAATGGTGGAGTAAGGGTCTTTGAAAATCTGCTCCTTCATAAAAACCATTACACTGACAAAAACAAACAAATGAACAACCACAACAAACACATATTCAAAACTCTGGAAATTGATGAAATGCTTACAAAAACCTAAGGAGAATTTTTTTAAGGCTTATTTATTTTGAGAGAAGAAGAGTGCAAGCAGGGAGGAACAGAGAGAGAAAGGGAGAGAGAATCCCAAGCAGGCTCTGCCCTGTTAGCATAGAGCCTGACGTGGGGCTCCAACTCATGAACCGTGAGATGTTGACCTGAGCCAAAATCAAGAGTTGGATGTTTAATTGACTGAGCCACCCAGACGCCCCCACTAAGGAGAATTTTTAATGAAAAATGGCTGAACCATGATTAGAACAAGAAGTTTGTGGTATTTTAACTTTCCCTATTCCCTCTTCCTCTCCCAGCTCTCTGGTGGTCTTGAAGCCAATGGCCTCACAACCATGGTGGCTATGAAAATCAGCAGTCTAGCAGCCCCTTGAAAGCGTGGGGATATATTGAGCCCCCTCAAAATCTCTACCTCAAGATAATCGCTGCTGTTTGTTCCTACAAAGTAACAATAGTCAAAACACTGTAGAACTGGCATAAGGATAGACATTCTGATCTATAGGATAGATTGGAGAGCTCAGAAGTAAACCTATACATCTGTGGTCAATTGATTTTCAGCAGAGGGGCCAAGACCACCCAATAGGAAAAGAATAGTTTCCTCAACAGATTTGCAACAATGGCATATCCATGTGAAAAGAAATGAATTTGGGTCTCTTCCTCACATATATAAAAATTATCTCAAAACGAATCAATGACTTAAATATAAATGCCAAAACTATAAACTCTTAGAAGAAAATATAGAAGTAAATCTTTGTGGTCTTGGATTAGCAATGCTTTATTAGATATGACTTCAAAAACAAAAGTGACAAAATTGGATATATTAAACTTCACCAAAAGGTCATAGTTTTGTGCATTCGAAGAGAACACAAAAGACAGCCCACAGAATGCATGAAAGTATTTGAAACTCATATATTTCATAAGGGACTTGTATTTGGAATATATAAAGAACACATTTAAATCAACAATAAAAAGACAAATAGTCCAATTGAAGATTGGGCCAAAGATGTGAATAGACATTTCTCTAAAGAATATATAAAAGTGACCTCCAAGCATATAAAAAAATGTTCAGTGTCATTGATCATGAATGCAAATAAAAAGCACAAAAGATGCCACTTCATACCTACTAGAGGGGCTAGAATCCAAAAGACAGACAATAACAAGTGTTTACAAAAAGGTGGAGAGATTGGAACCTTCATATATCCAAATGTCCATCGACTGATGAATGGGTAGTGGTATATCCATATAACAGAATATTATTTATTAATGAAAAATAGATGAAGCTTGAAAATTTGTGCTTAGTGAAAGAGCCAGTGTTTCCACACAATGTCTAGAATGGGTAAAGCCATAGACACAGAAAGTAGATGAGTGGTTGCCAGAGGAGAATGAGAAGGGGCTGCTAATGGGTATAGGGTTTCCTTTTGGGGTGAGGGAAAATGTTCTAAAATTAGGTCATTGTCATCATTGTGCAATGATTTGATTATACCAAAATGGCTGAGTTTTGCATTTTACAAAGGGTACGTTTTATGGTATGTGAATTGTGTCTCAATAAATCTTTTATTTTTTTATGAATATAATCTATTGTCAAATTGTCTTACATACAATACCCAGCGCACATCCCAACAGGTGCCCTCCTCAATGCCCATCACCCATTTATCCCTCTCCCCCAACCCCCATCCACCCTCAGTTTGTTCTCTGTATTTAAGAGTCTCTTGTGGTTTGCCTCCCTCGCTCTCTGTTTGTAACTATTTTTCCCTTCCCCTCCCCCAAGGTCTTCTGTTAAGTTTCTCAAGATCCACAAATGAGTGAAAACATATGGTATCTGTCCTTCTCTGACTGACTTATTTCACTCAGCATAATACCCTCCAGTTCTATCCACATTGCTGCAAATGGCAGGATTTCATTCTTTCTCATTGCCAAGTAGTATTCCAATGTGGATATAAACCACATCTTTATCCATTCGTCAGTTGATGGACATTTAGGCTCTTTCCGTAATTTGGTTATTGTTGAAAGTGCTGCTATAAACATCGGGGTACAAGTGCCCCTATGCATCAGTACTCCTGTATCCCTTGGGTACATTCCTAGCAGTGCTCTTGCTGGGTCATAGGGTAGATCTATTTGTAATTTTTTGAGGAGACTCCACACTGTTTTCCAGAGCGGCTGCACCAATTTGCATTCCCACCAACAGTGCAAGAGGGTTCCCATGTCTCCACATCCTCGCCAGCGTCTGTAGTCTCCTGATTTGTTCATTTTAGCCACTCTGACTGCCGTGAGGTGATATCTCAACATGGCTTATAAAAGTCTTTTAAAATGAAGGAAGAATATTTACGGGGTGCCTGGGTGGCTCAGTGGGTTAAGCAACCAACTCTTGATTTTGGCTCAGGTCATGATCTCATGGTTCATGGGTTCAAGTCCTGCATTGGGCTCCACGCTGACAGTGCAGAGCCTGATTGGGATTCTCTGTCTTCCTCTCTCTCTGCTCCTCCCCTACTCACGTGCACTCTCTCTCTCTTAATAAATAAATAAAATTTATTTATTAAGTACATAAGTAAAATTTATTTATTAAATACATAAATTTTTATTAAATACTTAAAATTTGTTTATTAATACATAAATAAATAAATAGAAGCATATTTATTATGATTAAGGTTTAAAAAATGTGGATTGATAGGTTATCATGCATTTTATGTTATCCAGAAGAAAAGATGAATCTCTTCGTAGAAAAGTATACTTGTCACTTTTTTGGACTTGGCAAAGTGTGTAAATTTTAGCTTTATTTGTAGGATAAAGTGGCTCACATGGGTATATATACAAATTTATCTGCCGTCCAGTATGTATTGGAATTCTATTCTGTTTTCAAAACTAAAGGGAGGCCATTTTTACTTTCTAAAGAGATCAAAGTGTACAGACCACAGTGGTAAATATAAATCCTCTCAGGAACAACACCTTCTTAGCAGAGCCTAGAAAACAAATTCGTTTCGAATGGAAGATTTATTGACAAATGGAAATTAGAGTCAGTCGCTCTTTTATTATTTCAATATTAAGTATGTACATGTACAAGACAATTTTTTTGTTGTTGGAGCTGAGAATAAAACTACTTGATTCCTTAGGATGCTGTCTGCCCAAAGCTCCGAAAGACTTTAAAATAGACATTAATATTTACTACTGTACTGCTGAGCTTTTGCAAAGACGTTACATTTATAACAAAATTCACCTGTTTGAAAACAGAACAAAACAAAACAAAGTTCTTGCCCTTTAGTGGAAAAATAAGCAAGAAACAAATTGATATTTGATACTAGCTCAGGTAATGGTCACTGTTATAAAGACAAAGCAGGGTAAGGCAGAGAAAGTTCTGGAAGGGAAAGTCCTGATAAAATGGAAAGAAGTCCTTCCAAATGAGTTACCATTTGAGTTAAGACCTACTTGAAGTGAGGGAGATAGTCATCTGCAAACATATCTCCTAAAGGGAAGAACAAGTGCAAAGGCCCTGAGGCAGGTTTGTGCTTTGCATGGCTGTGGTGTATTAAGGACTGTATTGTAGCTGGAGTCCCAAGATCAAAGTGGATCATGGACAGAGATGAGGTCAGAGAGAAACCAGGAGCATGATCACGTAGGACCCTGGTAAGAGTTTCGAATTTTATTCTAATATCAATTGAGAAGTTAAAAGCTAGATGTTTTCTTTATTTTTCTGCATCTCTGATGCTCATGAAATGAACCAAAAGTTCAGTTTTAGAAGGTGTGCTGTCCTGTATTTTCCAAATTTCCGATAAAATCGAATTTGTCATTTCTTTAACACTTGCATATACTAAAAAAAAGGGGGGGGGGACGAAAACTTGAAATGCCAAATGTTTTCTTTCCAAATCACATCGCCACTTAAATCTTGTACCAGCCATCTTGCTAAAAAGTCGTGTAATATGTGAGAATACTTCCAGCGACAGAGGATAGAGAGTAACCAGGAGGGAATGAGGACTTCTGAGCGGGTTTGCAGCAAACTTCGTTCATCTACTCCCTTGGGTGTAACAAAGGTACATGCAACAATTCAGTGGAGTCCTCTTGACCTGAAAAACATTGTTTCCCCAAGCACATGAACAAAAGCAGCTGGCAAAATTTATCAGCCAGTTAATTTATCAGAGCTTTCGCTTTTTACTTGATTGCTTTATTGTTTTGGGTACAAATCCGAGTTTTGGAAATAAGGAATTTAATTAGTAATTCTCAGTCTAGACAATTATCTTCCCCATGGAGCTAGACAGAGAATGAAAGACAAGTTGTATAAATAGGTGTTTACTCCCTTCCTTGATTGGGGGGGGGGGGTGGCAAAAACCAGTAGCCTATAGAGTGGGGACTCAGAAAGCATTCACTTTTACCCCACACCACCTCAGGGCACACAGCGTGAAACATGCCACGGATAGATTCCCTTCCTCAGTGAGCTATTGAGAAAAGGACACTTGAGGAAAAGTCCTAAGATTTTTTGGTTTTGATTTTGTGAGGCAATGGAAGAGGCAGTGAGGAAAAAGTATAACATTTTATTCAAAATAAATTCATTCTAGATGTCCTCTTTTGAAGTGTTTAAAATAGTTTCTCTACTCTTATGGCTCAGCTTCCATATTCTACCCCAGGGGAGAGGGAGGTTGGAGAAAAGCTATCGGTTAGTGAGGGAAAGCTTTTTATTGTTCTTCAAGCGTGCCTGACGGAGAGGAGAGGCAGGATTTAAATTTCATTCTGCTACAGCTCGTTCAAGGCCAATGCCTCGAAAAAAAACGTTAACTCGTGAGACAGTAGAGGGTGAGCTCAGTTGGAATGGGCAGTTACATGAAGGTGGGCCCTGGGGGCACTGGATGAATTTCCGGGGCTGAAACCAGGCTGGCAGAACATGCTATCCAGAGGGAGTTGCCAACAGCCAGAGGTGGTAATCTCGGGTAAAGACTCAGAGTCAGGGAGTTTTCATCCAATTTCTAGACGTAGGTATGGGAGTAAAGGAAGGGGTTCCCAAAAGGAAAGTGGAGCATGTGAGCAGGATGGCTTCATGGGAGGCAGTGATTAGAGACCTACAGTCAGTTGGCAAAGAAAAACCCATGAACAGATCCGGGACTTAATCCCTAGATCCCATTAGAAGGAGAGGGGGCTAGAAGGGACGGACACAACTGGCAAGAATGGGGCAGATTTGGTCTAGTCTGATAGGGTCTGAGGGGTTAGATAGGTTGTGAAGTGAAAAGACTCAATGCGGGAATCAAGAAGGGACTGACGTACTAGAAGCGGGGAACGGAATAGAGGCTTGGGCTGGGGTTCAAAGCCCAAGTTCGGTTCCTTCTGTAGGGGATGTAACAGCATGGCCCTTGACTTGGAAGTCCCATGAAATAAACACAACAAGGTAACTCCATCAGCGTGTTTCAGGGCTCCAACACCTACGAGGGAGATTCTCAGACTTAAAAGGTGGAAAAAGCAGAATTGTTTAGTACTCATTAATGTAGGTTAGGCTTGGTCCTGGGAGTGAGATAGAACTGGTGTTGGTAAGGATGATGGTGCCCGGATTATGGGGAGGGGCATGGGTGCTGGTCACTCAGGGTCTGACACGAAACAGATGGCACATTCAAGCAGCAAATGAGGAAAATTTCATGAACACATAATTTAGGGAAATGAATGGATCTGACAGCCAGCCCACATCCTGGGAATCAGGATGAGTTGCATATACTACACACACACACACACACACACACACACACACACATTTACGTATATACATATTATACATACGTTATATATGTAAATTCCTTCCAGGGATTACTCTTATTTGTATGACTAAATTTTATGCTTATAATGTTTATTTTCCAATGTTTTATAATGTCTATTTCATAACAATATTAAGAAAGAACACCTTTGTATTCAAGATACTTTTTCCTATATTGCATAGAGAACAAAGTTCTAACCTTTGTGTGGGATGTAGATGGATTTTTTTAAATAATAAATTAAATTTTTCTTCCAGAAAACCAATTACTAATGATAATTTCTTTACTCAGAGTTGCCCAAATTGGTCTTTATTACATTCTTTGAGTGTGTTGATTTTTTTTTCCTCTGTTAGTAAGTCGAAGTCCAATGGATAGAATATATTTTAAGTTTATGAGATTAGATAAAACTTACTTTCTGATATTCACATCTGAAGACTTAAGCAGTTGTTTTATTGACCTGAACTCTACCTCAGGACACACTGACTTACTGCCCAGACTTTGTCTACCAGAAGGGCAATAAAGATCTGGTATAAAGCAGAGTGTGCAAAAATAGTGGCCTCCCTTTGCAAAAGAATGTCACCTCATGGACAATGGACCATGAGAAGGAAATTCAATCTTTGGGTTGAATTATGAATTTGCAGTGAGGAAATTTGACCACTCCACTGTTTTTCTCTAAATGGGCTCAGGAGTCCCATGTGCCACCGAAGACAGAGACACACACATATACTGTGCAGGCCAGTTAAATGACCTAGATGACACCATGGAAGCTGCCAGAAGTAAATGTCATCCTGGAAAACAATTTGAGAAAATTAGTACCGTGCTTTCAATGCCTCACTTACCTCTGCGAAAGAAATGCAAATATTTGACGGTTTCTTCTGGAAGCCAGCATAATGTAGTCTCTTCCTTTTTTTATGTTTGTGTAAAAAGGAAAGACAGAAAATGGCTTTTTGTGACTCTTTGAGATAAATTCCTAGGGTAGTGTAAATAGCGATTGACTTGGTCTTAATTGAAGACTGGTGAGGTAAAATGATATTTATTATTACTAATGACACCCCAGAAATGAACAGTGAGTAAAGTAATAACTCATTTGAATAATTATTTTGGCAGATGATAAAGACAGGGCAATGCTGTGTCATTGGGAGAGTTGTGTTCTCGAATATTTAGAGAGAAAATCAGAATAGAGTCCAGTTGGATAATTACATGATGACTCATTAAGCCTGTGGGGTGGAAAGAAAGCATATAAACTATTACAGATGCATCACACAACCTGAAAGGCACGAAGGGCGTCACAGAATGACTTGAGTGCATGAACATCATTCCTAACGGCCATTTTCTGATCCTATGCATGACCTTCTATCCTCCACTGTCATCTCAACCCCAAGTGCTTGTTTAATATAAATTTTGGCTAATCCCATTGGTCTAATAGTTGAGATTTAGCTGAAGTGGATGTGAAGAGTAATTGCATTAGACCGATTTGGTTTTGGTTTCCTTTTCTTAATTAATATCTTGGGGTCCCCTTTGGGTACCATGTGTTGTGGCAGATGCTGGAGAGTCAGCACAGGCATTCCTGCCTTTGTCCTGGCAGTATCATCCAGGACCCATCATTTGTGGCTCCCACGAGTACTCACGACTTGGGCTCTACATCCAAGGTAGGTCAGCTCAGTGGTGAGAGGCAGCTTATGAACTTCCATGTGCTTTTTACATCCTAGAATTGGTACATTTTGGTTCAGATTGGAATGGCGTCTTCTAATCCTGTGGTCTTTTTAGGTATGACATAGAAATCTTCAGCTGTCTTTGAACTTTACCTTTAAGCTTCCTAGGAAACAATTGGGCCATATTGGCTTAGTGATCCAATGCGTAGAACTCTGAAAAAACTGGACGGTGTTAGAAGAAACCATGGAAGGCATCTTCAGCTGGGCTTTGAAACAGTAGTTCCTGGGTTTCATAGGTCATAAGTTCAGGGACCACCTTCTCCCCTTCAATTTTTCTTTCAAAATCCTACTATTCTTCAAGACACATCCTTCAAATTCCCACCATCCTTCAAATGTCTCTTTTCAATGAAATCCTTCTTTATCACTCTAGACAAAAGAGCATCTCTCTTTTCCTAAATCACCTACGACTCCACCCCTCTACCCATTGTTGGATACTTACCCTAAAATTTTCTTCATCTATTTGATTACCCATCTCCTCTAAACTGGAGCACTTAGAGGTAAAATAACACCCCTCTCTCTGTGTCTGTCCCCCACTTGTTCCCTCTCTCTCTCTCTGTGTATGTATATATATATATATATATATATATATATATATATATATAAACTTGAAAAAAGGAAAAGTTTTTTTTAGTGCCCTTGCCATTAAGAACATACTAAATGAAGACATTAATAATGGCAAGGTGTATTAAGGGATTACAGCTTAGAGTGTCTACCTTCAACCTTGATACTGAGATCAGAAATGGTAGCTTAATTTTTAGGTAATGAGTTAACTTCCCACTAAAGCATAACCATGAGGACTACACTCTGAAGTCATTAGTTTTCCCCTTGACTGACTTTGCTCATACTCAGGCAGTGACCCTCAATACCAAAGCAATTTGTCACACAAGGGAGTTTTACTGCTTCTCACCTGGGCATAGTCAAAATTCCTCACCAAATGTCAGAGCTGTAAATACTAATAGATTGTGTAGATGTTCTTTTGGGATTTAAGACTGAACTGTGCCCTCTATTTGTGGGGAAAACTTCTGTTTTTCCAAGTATGGAGTGGACTGTCTCCAGCAAGGAGGTGACGGTCCCCTGGGACAGATTTGAGGGAATGTGAGTATTCTTTCATTATTCTCCAGTGTCCATTGTCAAAGCAAGTGATGTTATAATCCTTCAAATTACCTCTTTCTTCCCTCTTCTGGTCTAGCTGGTTCATGAGACTGTAACCAGCAGAAAAATCACGTCATCCACTGAATTAAACTCTTGTTCCCAAAGCGCCTAGGTAAAGGTACACAGAATTTCTGTGGCATAGGTAACAGATTCACAGAGATTAATTTCTCAGATTAAACTGCTGTTGAGGAGACACGCTCAGTCCTGAGGGAATGAGCCACAGAGTGGAAAATGTTCAGGGTCTGAATAATGCCGGGCAAGGCAGCCTTGTGGATTTGGTCCAGGAAGTTGAGGATGGGTGGAGTGCCTGGGGGGCTTGGCCCCCAGGGGTGACTGGCCCAAACACAATTCTCAAGTGGTCGCTTTGAGGCCCAGAGAAAGATGCAAATATTAATAATGCTTCGGGGTTTTGAAAATATTCTAAATAGCTAGGGCATGATGTCAGAGAGACGGGAACAAGGGATTTGAAAGGGAAAATTTGCATTCCAGCCAGTGGCTTTTTCCTTAACTAGCTACTGATTACTTGAGGCCATTTCTTTATTGTGGCAGGATGATAATTTTTTCTCTTTGCCTCGGGTTCCTCCTTCAGTGTTTCCTGATATCCCAGCCTTATTCACAGTCAAGTAATGGAGTCTCTGTACTAATTTCCCTGAGCTGTTGACTTTTAAATTAGACTTTTGCAACCCACAACTGAGAACATAGTTTGAGAAAAATGCTTATGGGTCTAAAAAGCCAGTGTCCTGATCATCAAAATTCAGACCTACAAGGGTGCCGAGCATGGTATTTAAGCCATAGCACTAGCTAGCTATGTGGGTCTCTCAAAAGTGGGAGAAGGAACCAGGGGGGAGGAGGAGTAGGAGGACGGCCGCAGATTGTGAATCGTGATTGGCTGAAGCCAACCACGGTGGGCCTTCCCCTTGTGCTGATTGGTTTCTGTGTGAGCCAATTTTGGCCGATAAGATGTGAGCGTAAATCTGCTGAGGGGCTTGTAGGAAAGGTTGCTGTTGTCAATGAAACTTTCGAGAATACATGTTCATGTTTCGCCTCAGTATGTCGCCCTACAGTCATACTATCTGTACAATGATTTATTTTTTTTAAATATGAAATTTATTGCCAAATTGGCTTCCATTGTAAAATGATTTAACGCGATGATATCAGCATGGAAAGACTAAGGTTGTCGATATCCTGTATCAACCAGCACCAGAGATAATTGATCTCCAGAAGTGGTGTTGAGCTGTTACATTTAAAAGTAGGGTGAGTCCGGGATTTCTGTGACCTGGAGCTGAAATCCTACTAACTTTTAGTTTTAAGACCGTTTTTAGGGCCCCAAATAATGTCTCTTGAGTGATTCTTCTCTGCTCTTAAAATTCAGTTTAAGACAAGCATCTTATGGTCTGACCAGTGGTGTTGGTCTCAGTTAGAAGAAAGAAAAAAAAATTCTATCACATACTTTGCGCTACGTATGACCAGCTTCCTCCAAAGATAGTAGATGAGGACATTAAAAAAAAATAAACCAAGACACAAAACCTTGCTTAATTATCTGGGAAGTGTACTCCCTCAACCTCACCCTTAGAGGTCTGGGAACAATTTCCCAACATGCCCGAAGAAAATAGTCTCAACCTCAGACACAGAGGGGAAAAATTTTAAAGCTATTAAACTGAGTTGGTCTCCTTCTTTATTTCTGCCTGAGGGAAATTAGTCAATTGAGGGAAACATTTCAGAAAGCCCACAGTTTTAAACCAAAATGTCATCGTTAATGATTTTCTATCATTGTCGTAACCTGTACTTTTACGGTAATTGCCATCCTCTGACCTACTGGTCAAATGGTATTTTTCAGTTCGGGAAAATTATGTCTCTGTCATGTATTAATAAAGCACAGCACTGTGTTCTTCAACTCACTGTTAACAATTACAGATCTATATCCAGAGATGAGCCACAAGCACAAAGTGTGATCAAAATTTACTGTGCCTGTGAAGTCATAGTCATACGAGTCGCTCTATTCTCGGTAATGTTACATAAGAAAATGAGAAAGGAGATGACAACAGTCAAACCTATAGCACAGCTGAACTGGTCTCTAACACCGGACCAGACGAAAACAATGAGATTTGACACTTGAAAGTTTTCAGACGGCTGAAGGATCTCAGCTAATTCACACCCAGTCACTGAACGCCAAATGCAAATGGCACCGGGTAGATGATAGATAGTAAATGCAAAGAGCCCCCCTGGCATCAGACTTGGGGCAAGGCTGACTCTTTCTGACAGCACCAATGAAATTCCCTTGGCCAGACGTGTTCGGTGAAAAGTTTTTCAATTTTTGTCCACTCGAGGGTGTTTCACGAGTTGGAACTTTCCCATCCAGAACAAGTTACTTAAGCCAACTGGAGCTTAAAGCCTCTAGAAAAAATTAAACTCAGAATCTTTTCCGTCATGGCTGCGGCTGGAAAGTCCTGTAAACGTCCTGAAAGCAAGAAGTCCTATGAAAGATAAAGAATTGAAGGTAATTACATCTTTATCAATAGTCACTACAGGTGATTCAATAAACTATGGTGGGTAAAAATGAAAAAGTGATCGGAATATGTTATTTTTACTTTTTTTTCTAAAGTTTATTTATTTTGAGATGGGTGGGGGGTGGGTAGAGCAAGTACACACAAGTGAGGGAGGATCAGAGACAGAATCTCAAGCAGACCCCATACTGTTGGTGCAGAGCCCAGCCTGGGGCTCAAACCCACAAACCGTGATATCATGACCTGAACTGAAATCAAGAGTTGGGTGCTCAACTGACTGAGCCACCCAGGCGTCCCAGAATAGGTTATTTTTCTGAGTCATTGATAGGCAGTCACTCTGCCAATGCTTTGGGTCTACAGCAAATCTGTTTAGCCAAAAAATATCATGTGAGTAATTCTGAAGTTCTGCCTAGAGAAACTGCTTAATTCCTCATCATTGAAGGTTTCCAAGCTTCCGTATTTTGCTTTATCCCAGACTCTTGGCCCATCTCTGCCTGCATTTGTAGGCAACGGATCAGGAGATTTTCGTACTATAAAATATTTCTCCTGGAAGCCAAGAATTTGTTTGGGTCCACAGGTAAGTCAAAATGGTCAAAGAGCATTTGTGGGCAGCAGGATATTTGGAAGGAGCACACCCATCAGAAGCCCCAAGTGCCAGTCTCAGTTTACTGTTCGGGAGCTTGCCTGGGCTCTTAGGTACAATTGTTAATCTCTTTCTGGGCCTCGGAATCCCAACAGGACATCTCAAGAACTATTCTGCATTCTTAATGATAATACAATTTTGCCAATGTATGAACACCCTTCCATGACTCAACTGCCCTTAGTTTATTCATGAAACTCTCAAGAGTGTGCCTATTCTCTCTACTATGCTTTGTTGTTTCAAAGTTCACCACACACACACACACACACACACACACACACACACGCGCGCGCAGGTTGGCGTCTTGGTAATTTATCCAGTATTGTCATTCTTAGGCAATACTGACTTAAATAAGTTCTGCATCAATAATGGCCTCATTCCACTGAAACAAATATTAAAGATATGTCATAAACCTATAAAGGTAGAGAAATATGTACTTACATATAGAAAGAAATAATTTTATTGGATAGCATAATAAATGTTGCATTTATCCAATGTGTCATGTGAATTGAAAAAAAAAATGCCTAGTCCACATAAAACTCCTTGAATGGACAAAAGTTTCTAAGTATTAGGAGTACCAGCTTCTTACACGAGTATAAGTTTAACGGATTAAGAACCGATAACGAGAGCTCTATAAAATGCAAGATCCTTCAGGGAAGAAAATGTTCTCACTCATTGCTATTTCTAGCAGAAACAAGATTACTTTTGTCTAAATTAAGTACACTTTCTACTTAATTTATTACTTGGTATTGTACTTGGAAATACACTAAGCATGAAATCATCTTATAAATATAAATTTCCTTCTACTCGAATGCTACTGATGTGACAGAGCGGAATAATGTTGAATCGTTTTCCCGAAGAATTTAAAAGGTGGAAAATGAATTGAGAGTTGGCCATTTGTTTTATTTTCTAAATGGCAGGCTTGTCTATCTCCACAGTTTACAGGTACGAAAGGTAGTTCATTCTGAGCTAAACTGAGAGTGAAGTACCTTCTTTGTACTTTGATCCACAGGCCTGGTAAATTTCCAGAGATTTCCTGGCGCTCCTTGCTCATTTCTAACATTTGATATTCCGTAATCAATTCACACTGTCATTTAAGTTTTTGATATTCAGACACAAATATGCACTAATCTTCCATTAAAGGAGTCAAATGATCTAAATGTGAAAACTTGAGCATGAAATGCCGGGATAACTGAGATTGGTTGTTGTGATTAAACTACGCCAGCGTTATCTAATGCTGGTTAAGTTGTTTCTTCTTGTGTCTCAATATTCTTATCAATAGGAGAGAGTTAAAGCATATCTGTTCCCTGTCTGCTCCTCAGGAATGTTGGGCAGAAAATATATCAATTTTTTAAAACGGCTTATTATCACTTGGAGGTACAGCTGTAGAGGCAGGCAGCCATTAAAGAACTTGAGCTTGAATGAAATGACAATCACGTGTTTTTAGAATTACAGGTAGAGAAAAATAAGACAGGAATGCAGAATTAAATCAGGCAGTAAATCGTTTCGTTGAATACGTTTTCAGGTGATGAAAGAACTCATATAGGGATTGTCAAAACCCGTTGAAAGAAAGCAGATGAAAAGTGAGCAAATAAGTAAACGTACAGCTTGAACTAAGGGGAATGTGGGCACACGAGCCAGTTACGCAGAGTATGAATACTTTGCGTTGGGTTTAATACAATAAGTACGTTTGTAATGTTTTGGATAATTTAGGACTTTAGGGGATTTGGTTTAATTTGAAAGCTATGGCATAAGAAAGTTGACAATATTCATAAACATTTTGAAAAAGGAACTTGATAGTCACTGTACGTATTTGATTCATTCTTTTGTTTACAGGATTGGTTTAAGGACCTGGAAAGATTTTTTTTTGTTGTTAGGGCCATAAACTTGCATTAAATGAAATGCATGTAAAGGAAATCGAATCTATTACATTGACACATGAATTTGGAATTTTAATGAATCTGAGTTACATGAAAAGAGGGTTAAAGAAATTGAGTGACTCAAATATTAATCAGAGAAAGGGTAACAGTACTTATTTTGCTAAGGTTATAAATACATAATATTTGTATGATGGACTTAAAGAATTAAGGACAAATATGCATGGGATTTATAACTTTTTAATAAATTAAATAGGAATCTAAAGCACCGTAGCTGTACAAGTTCTTTCTGTGCCCTTCTACACTGAAAGGTAAACAAAGCAAAAAACAGCCTCTTTAACTATAGAGAACAAACTGGTGGCTGCCAGAGGGGAGGTACATGGGGGGCTGGGGGAAATAGGTGAGGAAGATTAAGGGGTACACTTATCACGATGAGCACTGAGTAATGAATAGAATTATTGAATCCCTATACTGTGCACCTGAAACTAATAGGGCATTCCACGTTAACTCTACTGGTAAAATTAAAGAAAAAAATTTTTAATGAAAAAAGTTAAGATGTATACATGCGACCACGTGACTCCATTATTTAAAAACCGCGAGTGGCTCCTAGTCTATTTCAAGGCAAACTGGCAAAGCCCTCGGAATGATCTTCAGGGCCCTGCCTTATCTCACTCGCCTCATCTCCTACTGATTTCTCCAGCCAGCTGACCTGAGCATCCCAGGGATATCTTTGCCTCCATATCTTTATACTGGCTGTTCTTTATACCTGGAAAGGTTTTGTTGTTGTTGTTTTTGGTGGTGGCGGTGGTGTGTGTGTGTGTGTGTGTGTGTGTGTGTGTGTGTATTGGTTTGTTTTGTTTTTCAGATAGCCCCATGGCTAGCTTCTTCATTTCCGTCAGACCTTTACTTAGGAGTCACCTTCCTGGGAGGCCTTCCACGCCCACCGATGCGATCTGACATTTACACTACGCCCCCTATGATACTTCATATTCTACTTGGCTGTTCTCCGCTTTACTTTTTCTCCTGTTGATGGGGTTTTGGGCTGATGGTGGGGTTTGGAGCTGGGGGCCAAGAATGAGTTCTTGAAGACATCTTTGGTGCAGAGGATTTTAATTAAAACACGGAGAAAGGACCCATGGGCAGAAAGAGCCGCGTGGGGTTGTGACCGGTAACTGATTACATACCTTCAGGTTGGGATGGGGTTAGGGATAGAGTAAGTCCCTAAGATATTTTGGAAGCCGCGTTTCCAGGACTTCGAGGGGCTCGCTGTGGTCAGGAAAACGCCATGTATTACCGTTTAGTAAAACCTCACCCATGAGACCCTTCAGATGTATATCAGGGGGCTGTAACCTTGGAGGATGATTGCCAGCCTCTATCTTGGGGCAGTTGACAGAAAGGAAGTTTCCAAAGGAATGTTTATATGTTAAAGTAGACTTACAGGATCCTGGGAGGTCAGGATCACGTGAAGCCAAAATTCCCTTTTTTCCTTAACAAAGTGTCCTCATCGAGGCAGCTGAGCTCCTAGAGGGAGGTCCCTCTGCCCATCTCAAGGACTTGCCAATGGGCTGTGGGCCGTAAGGGAATTGAATTTTTCATTTGCCTTCGATTCCCACGTCCCCCTGGCAAGCACTTAAACACCTTTCCTTGTCCGGGTAGCTAGGAGTGTTTGAGGACTCTCACACATATTCCACCCAGGGGGAGGGGGGATTGCTAGCTTGTACTTTGCCCACAGCTTGCATTATGCCTCTGATGCCTCTGATGCATCACTGGTGCCTCGCTCGTCTATTTTATTTGTTTGTTTATCTACTTCCTCTAATGCAATATAAACTCCGTGACATTAGTGTTCCAAACATGGAAGTCAGGTGCCAGGAACAGCTGCCTGGCACAGAGTAGCCTTCAGTCAATAACTGTTCAGTTGATGAGGACACAAATGCACATAGATCAGCGTCACATTCGGAAGATATAAAATTACTCAGATGGACCCTGGCATCTGGAATCATCTCCCTTTCAGGTATCGATTTCGCTTGCTTGTTTCTTAACTTCCTTCAGGTCTCCTTTCAAACGTCACCGAGAAATCTCTCCCCGACTTTCCCAGCAAAAGGAGGACCCTCCAAAGTGCTCTATTTTCTTCTCTGCGTTTAGGTTTTCTCTACAGGCTTTTCACCACCTGACACGATATTGGGTATTTCTTTGTTTCCCAACTCTAAAATGTAAGAATGATGAAGACAAAAATAGCCTTTTCTTTTTCCTGCTCATCAATACCTACTCCACACCTAGAACCCAAAACAGAGCCGGTCAATATTTATTAAAGGAAGGATTGCATGAAGAAATGAATGAATGGAGCCATGACCCATCTTTTGTATTCCAGACACACATCTCCAAGAGCCTAGTAAACACCACCTCGTAGGAAATGTTTACCTCGAAGGTGTCAGGTTGTAAACTAAACTTAATGATTTCTTCCTTCCCTGTTCTTTGATTTGGTTGTAAGTATCCCTTAGCCTAGAAATCATAAATCATCTTGGCTTCTCTGGCTCACCTAATTTCCAGTCCATAGATGCCCCAAGTCTTGCGGGCATAATCTGTCTCACTTCTGCATCCCTACTGACGTTGCTTACTTCAAAGGTCACAGATGTGTTTGCACTGGTCTCCTCTCAAGCTCTTTGCCAGTTCATCATCTCTACTGTTCCCCAAGTTAGATTCCAAAACTTCGACCCTCAGTTTTCCCTAAGATCTCCACTAGCCCTTAACCGAATTTTACTTTGTGAGACAGTCATTCTAAGCCCTTCACAGTCTATTGCCGAGCAAATCTCTAGTCTGGACTCCATTTCGTGTCCTCTGTCATCTACACTCAGGCCGGCACTTTTCACAATTGCATCTGGGCCACCGACATCGGAATCACCTGGAACACTAGTCCTTAGACCCCAAGCCAGACCTGTTGGTCAGAATCTCCAGACAAGCGGCCCTGGGAATCTACATTTTTAATAAGCTGCCCAGGCCATTTTAGGTACACAAACATTATAATCACACGGGATTATAAACTGCTCAAAAGAGCTCTCTGCTCTCCATGGCCACACTGTCTTTTTGCCTAGAATGCTTTCCTACTCTGCAGACCACGATTATTAGATTTCCCCCTCCCTTTCCCCTACTTTCACTTACAGCACCCCCTTTGGGGTATTCTTTCTTTCTTTCTCTATGCTCCTTTTGACTCATATCCTGTTCATGTGGAGAGCCTCACCCATAGCATGTTATTTTTCACCTAACAGGTCCTCAATCAATGTTCGTGCCGTTGAATTTTTTAAGTGCTCTAAGCTAGTTGAAAGCTAAGACACCGTTAAATCACAGGAGAACATGAGATTAATTCGCGCTGAGTGTGTCTGGCAACGATTTCACTGGTTTGCTTTTATCATTTTCGTGTTGCTAGATAACAGAGAAGTCTCCAGCTACAATTAGCAAGCACCTTTTCTGTAGGTAACGAATATGAATGTGGATAGCCTGCGGACTTCAGAAAATTGAAAGCCAGCTTCAACATAATAGTCTCCATATTTTCTCTTTTAAAATGTTCATATCTGGGGCGCCTGGGTGGCGCAGTCGGTTAAGCGTCCGACTTCAGCCAGGTCACGATCTCGCGGTCCGTGAGTTCGAGCCCCGCGTCAGGCTCTGGGCTGATGGCTCAGAGCCTGGAGCCTGTTTCCGATTCTGTGTCTCCCTCTCTCTCTGCCCCTCACCCGTTCATGCTCTGTCTCTGTCTGTCCCAAAAATAAATAAACGTTGAAAAAAAATTAAAAATAAATAAAAATAAAAATAAATGTTCATATCTCTATGTGCAATGCAAGCATTTCTTTGATCAAAACTATATGAACTTTTAAATTTTGCTAAAGATTATTTTCAGTAAATTTGCCCTGAGCTGGGCATTGAAGAATAAGCAGGATTTCAAAGACAGAAATCATGATTATGCAGCCTAGATGAGGACAGGGGTGGGGAGGGGGGTTTGGGAAAACAATGAGTAACTCTAATGCCATACTTAAAGAAATAATTTAGATAAGAGCTAGCTGGTGAATAACCATAGTTATTCTTCCAAGGGAATGTCTGGCTTCTCTATGCTTTGCCAGTGAGGTAAAACTATGTTGCTTTCAAGGTGAAATGTACCCCTCACCTCTGGAAATCAAAATGGCCGTCTCTATGACTGGCCAAATGGCATTTGTTCCTGGCTCTGGCTTATGTTTTGGGAAATGCAGTTGGGAAGAAACTGGAAGTGAACACATACACAATGCTTCCTTTCTGTTGGCTCAGGGAATCTCAAACTGGTGTTGAAAAAGAAGCAAGTCTCATTTTCATGTTGATCACATCTGTAAATGGAAGAGAGTTTTTCAGTCTCTTTGAAATAGATTCTAAAAATAGCATTTATAATCTATGCACTTGTTTTAAACTGCAGATCTGAAAGTTTTCGGTTGGGGGAGGGCACCTGGGTGGCTCAGTCCATTGAGTGGTTGACTTTGGCTCAGGTCATGATCTCACAATTCCTGAGTTCGAGTCCCACATCGGATCACTGCTGTTGCCTCAAATCCTCTGTCCCCCTCTCTGTACCCCCCCAATCTACTCTCCCTCTCTCTTTCTCTCAAACTAAAATTTTTAAAAAAGAAAGTTTTGCGTTAGCGAAATAAATTATATCATACACATAAATTTTAGATAGAATGAAAGTAGTTATTCCCAAATATTTTACTTGATTTCTCAGGCCAAATCCATGAAAATCCAATCTATGTAAACTTTGGGGAGGAGAAGAATGTACTTTCAATACCCCATCTTGTAGCCTAATTGCCATGGCTTCTGCGGCCATGATATTTATACATATCTGACAAAGATCATTTTATTTAACATGTGTCATGTTCATAAATGTGGAAAGGACCAAAAACAATCTTTTTTTTTTCAAGAAAAAAATAAACAACATAAAAGGGAGACGATACTAATTAGTATTAGCATATTTGGAATCAACATATGATATAGAAAATAGGAAGTCAACTGTTTGTTAAGGAAGAATTATTCATGACATTTGTAAAATAATGGTAAGGCAGACTTTATTTAAGGAGTACCACGGTGGTAAGCGTGGGGACCACCGCAATGGGGTCTTGCAGTTTGGGAGAAAGATTAGGTTCCACTCCAAAAACAACAAGGAAAAGTGAGAATTTATTTATTTTTATTTTTTTAAATTTGTTAAATGTTTTTTATTTATTTTTGAGACAGAGAGAGACAGAGCATGAGCAGGGGAGGAGCAGAGAGACAGGGAGACACAGAATCTGAAGCAGGCTCCAGGCTCTGAGCTGTCAGCACAGAGACCAACGCGGGGCTCGAACTCACAGAGTGTGAGATCATGACCTGAGCTCAAGTCGGAAGCTCAACCGACTGAGCCACCCAGGTGCCCCAAGGAAAAGTGAGAATTTATAGCCAAGGAGCAGTGTAGGGAATCAGTGGATGGAAAATTCAAAGAGAAAACATCAGAGATGAAGAGTGTTTCTGGCTAACCCAACCTAACAGGATTCTTCCTGAAGGCAGGCAGATGGCAGGAGGAGGATGTGAATGAGAAGATAAAGGAGAATAGATGATGAAGAACCCAAATCAGTAACAAGAGTGATCAGATAGGAAGGAAAGGGGATTCTAGGTAAACTGATGTAGAGGGACTCTTGCTGAAAAGGGACAATGCAGAGATGAACATGGAAACTCAAAACTCAGGACCTAGTTGAGAAGAAAGTTCATAGGAGCCTGACCAGAGTTTGGTCAAAGACAAAACTCTTTGTCAGTTAAAAAAAAAAACAACAATTGTTGGAAACTTTCAAAGATATAACCCTTATTGTTTTTTCTACTTCAAGCTTTGCAAACATCTGTTTGTGAAGGAAAACAAAATAGGATAAAATCGGTAATTGCACAAAATGTTGGAAGCCGTTGCCTTTTTTTAATTTAAATTTTAGTTAGTTAACACAGTGCAATATTGGCTTCAAGAGTAGACTTCAGTGATTTATCACTTACCTACAACACCCAGTGCTCATCATAAGTGTCCCCCTTAATATCCATCACTCATGTAGCCCATCTCCCACCCACCTCCCTCCATCAACCCATAGTTTGTTCTCTATCATTAAAAGTGTCTTGTGGTTTGTTTCTCTCTCTTCTTCCCTGCCCCCGCCACCCCCACCCTCACCCAGCTACCCAGAAATTTCCTTTTAAAACTATGTTTCCATGGGTGACCACCAACCAAAATGCTGAGGGTTGTTGCTAAAAACTGCCAGGCATTTCTCACAAAGAAGACTTCATTTTCAAACTACTCTACCTTATTATTGTTCCATTCTGTGGAAAACTATTTCACAATTTTCTGCCCCTGTTTTTGTTTAAAAAAAGTTAGCTCCTTATTTAAACTAAGAATTAATATAGCATGTCCAAAAATATTAAAATAAACAAATAAAGCCCCCAACATCCAAGATATGAATTTGATCAGAATTAGTTAACAGATTTTGTTCTTTCTGATGGATTTATTCAACAAATATATTTTTGAGGACTTGTTTTTGTGTCAGACACCATTTTAGGTCCTAAAATCATGAGATTAATGAGATACAGGAGCTAATATTACTTTGTTTATATTCTTCCAGCAGGACATTTTAAGATCATTATGATACAGCATTATCTATGTAGTAAGTGGAACATGTGCAAAGCAGGATACCCCAGTGGTAGTTTATAATTTCCTAGAGGTTCATGGGGCTATAAGCTATCATGACTTCTGTTTTTTTAGAAAACAATGAACGCATAAACTATTTTTTCCCTTTAAAATGAACGCAGTTTGATGGGGTGCCTGGGGCGCTCAGTCGGTTAAGCGTCCAACTTCAGCTCAGGTCATGATCTCACGGTCCCTGAGTTCGAGCCCCACATCGGGCTCTGTGCTGACAGCTCAGAGCCTGGAGTCTGCTTTGGATTCTGTCTCCCTCTCTCTCTGCCCCTCCCCTGCTCACACTCTGTCTCTCTCAGGCATAAATAAACATTAAAAATTAAAAAAAAAAAACGAATGCAGTTTGATAGTATCTGAGAGGATCTTGAGAGCTTGTGCAGGGATTCATAGAAGGTGCATAATGCGCTGATAGGTCACTGGTTTTTTGTTTGTTCGTTTTGTTTTGTTTTTCACCACTCATCTCAGGATAGGTTTTGACTATTATATAATCTTAAGCTATTTTTATTAATTGTTGGCTATATTTTTCATAAATATTGAAGGATAACTTATATGCAATAAAATCCATCCATTTTAAATGGATGGTTCAGTGAATTCCGACAAATAGATGTGACATTCTCACAAGATATAGAATGCTTCTATCGCCTCAAAGCCTATTTTCATGCCCTCGTGAAGTCTGTGAGCCCCACTCTCTACTTTAGGTAATCAGTGATCTGGCTTCTATCACTATAGATTCGTATTCTAAAATTTCATGTAAAAGAATCATTCAGTGTGTACTCCTTCTGGCTTCTTTCATTCAGCATAATGATTTTGAGATTCTCCCATGTTGTTGCATATATCTGTAATTGCTTTGAATCGCTGTGTATAATTTCATTACTCTAGCACACTTGAGTCTTGTGAAAAGGGTCTTATGAAGTTATCAAATGTTGTGTTTTATAAATGTCAGTCAGGTCTATTTGAGAGTGTGGTATAAAGATATCTCTGTACCTTTATTTTTGTCTACATCTTCTATAAATTACTAAGAGAAGTCTTTAAAAATATTTAACTCTGATTATAAATTTGACTGTTTCTCCCTTTACTTCGGTCAGTTGTGCCTTATGAATTTTGAGTCTGTGTTTCTAGTTGCACATACTTTTATGATTATATCTTCTTGATGATCATTTCATTATTGCAAAATATCTCTCTTTATCCCTGATAATATTTCTTTTCTCAAAATCCACTATTTCAATGCAACCATGTCTGCTTTCTTAAATTCAGGGTGTACTATCTTTTCATACTCTTTAACTTTTAACTTCTTTGAGTCTATATTTACTGTGTTTCTTGAAGAAAACATAGGGTTGGTTCTTTCTGTTTTTATCAATTTTAACAATTTGCACCACTTTATTGGGGGACTTAATTGATATTTAAAACTATTATTGGTGTGGTAGTGTTTAAATACATCATATTCTGTTTGACTCACATTTGTCCTCTGGTTTTATTATTGTAATGTTATTGTTTTACTGCGTACAGGGGTTAATCCAATATTTTTAGCATTCCATTTTATTTCTCCCATTGGCTTCTTAGTTAAATCTTGTTTGTTTGTTTTTGATAGTTTCTGTAGGAATAAAAATAGTCGTCCTTAACTTTCATCATATTTAAAATTAATATAGTGTCACTTCATACTCCATACCTGATAATTATACTTTTTATTTCTCCGCATCATACTTTTCACTTTCATATCAAAGGAATGACCATATAATGGTCAAAAATTTTTAAATATTTCTCCATCCTTTTTACTATTGTTGTAAATTTTAAGAACTTTTATTTGTAGTATAAACCCTTTCTATATTTCTTTTTGTTTTGGTATTCTTTTTGTTTTAAATAGACATTTGTTTTATAGAAACAAATTACAAGAGGAAAAATTAGCCATCGTTACGTATCCACTTATTTTCCAATTCCAGTGCTGTTTGTGAATTCACGTATCCCCAAGTCTTCATCTAATCTAATTTCCCTTAAGTCTGACAAATATTTTGGGGCACCTGGCTGGCTCAGTCGGTTGAGCGCCCGACTTCAGCTCAGGTCATGATCTCACAGTCTGTGAGTTTGAGCCCCACGTCGGGATCTGTGCTGACAGCTCAGAGCCTGGAGCCTGCTTCGGATTCTGTGTCGCTCTCTCTCTCTCTCTCTCTGCCCCTCCCCCACTCATGCTCTGTCTCTCTCTCTCTCAAAAATAGACATTAAAAAAAATTTTAAAGTCTGGCAAACATTTTTACATCTCGTGTAGTACAGATCACGGATGCCAAATTCTTTCAGCTTTTGTTTACTTAACTTTTCATTATTATTATTGTTATTATTCATCCACATTTTTGTAGGCTCTTTGTATTGAATACAGAATTCTGGGTTACCTCTTTTTTTCCTTTTAACACTTTATTGATGATGTTATATTGTTTTCTTGTTTCCATTGTTCATCATAAGAGATTAACCATGATTTTAGCTTTGTTTTCCTGTATGTAATGTGCCTCCACTCCCCTCTGTCCTAGCTGTTTTCAAGATATCTTTTATTCTTTTTTTCAGCTGTTTGATTATTATGTGCCTAGCAGTGTAATTCTTGGTTGTGTTTTGGATTTATATGTTGATAGTCTTCATCGAACTTCAGAGAAGTTTGGTCATTAAATATCAAGTATATATTCTGCCTTATTCTCACTCTTCCGGTATTCTATATCTGTTGGATCATTTATATCGTTATTTATGTCCATGAGGATCTGTTCTCTTTTTTAAATCTGTTCTTCTCTCGGTTTAGACTTGATGAATTGTATTGAGCCTCCTGCAGTTTACTGCCTCTTGTTTGTGTTAATACCAATCTGCTTTGATGATCATTGAGGGACATTTTGTTTTCTTTCTGCTATCGGTCCTCTAACATAGGCTTGTTTTCTTCCTTAGAGTTTCCATTTCTTTGCTGACATTCCTTACTGGCTCACTCATTACAGCTATAATTTTTGAACATATTTCTCTTACGTTGTTTAAATATTTTCATGATAACTGCTTAAAACCTTTATTCTGCTAAATGTAACACTGAGGAAATCTTAGGTTAACTTTCTATTGATCCCTTTGCTTTCTTGGGTGCGGATCAAATTTTCCTGTTTATTTGCATGGCTAGCAATTTTTGTTGTTGTTTCATGAACACGGTGTCGACATATCGTAGAGATGCTAGTTTCTATAATTTTCTTCTGAGGACAGTTGATAGGCAATTCAATTACTGGCTGACCTACTTCAACTTCGATAGCCTTAGCTTTATATATATTTTGGGTTTGGTGTTGTGAAAAGCCCTGGTACCGTTTTTGTTTAGTAGAACTTGACTTCCCAACAGTATTCTGTGGATCCTATTGGTGTTTGGTTTTTAGAGTAAATCTTTTTAGAGTAAAGCTAGAGTAGAACTTATTCCAGGTCATGGTTTTTACCCCTATAGTACCTCCTTTTGTGGTGTCTCCACTGTGTTAAAAAATGATCAAAGAAGACAACCTAGGTAATACAAATTTTATTTCATGTCGAATAAAGTGGAGAGTCTCCTTTCTGAGAACTGCAAAATGGGGCTGAAGGCAATAAGCTGTTATAAGATAAAGAATAATGAAGAGACAAATAGCAAATATATAATTGGCTGGGCCACATAGTCAACTTTGTTTTGGGTGAGAAGGCCCAGAGTTGGTTTGGCATTTGGGAACTGGGCTGACTAGATACGCCATACTTTTGATCAAGAGGAACACTTATAGGGACATGTAGTTTTCTAAGTTTGGGTTTTCTGACGTTGCATCTTGGGTAAGTGTGGCTCTATCTTGAGCCAAGAACTTTATTTTGACAGTTGGATGGCCTGTGTTTATAAAGTCTTAACGTGTCTGTCCAATCTGGAATTCCAATGACCCCCACACTGATTGATCAATGGTAGATGTGCTTGACTCTCAAGTCTGTAGCTATTAAATCCTGGGAAAATTTAACACACACATGTAAAACACAGCCCTTGGACAAGGTCTCATGAGGATCTCCACTTGGATTTTGGGAACTCCTCCTACCTAAATATCTCCCTATTCTTTGGTGCCTTCCTTTGCTGGTTGAAGCTATGTTAACAGTTGTAGACCCTGATTTCTGTATCCCCAGCTCAGTGGGACCATTGTATCCCACATGCTGTATTTAAAATTTTTTTTTTCCAACGTTTTATTTATTTTTGGGACAGAGAGAGACAGAGCATGAGCAGGGCAGGGGTAGAGAGAGAGGGAGACACAGAATCGGAAACAGGCTCCAGGCTCTGAGCCATTAGCCCAGAGCCCGACGCGGGGCTCGAACTCACGGACCGCGAGATCGTGACCTGGCTGAAGTCGGACGCTTAACCGACTGCGCCACCCAGGCGCCCCCCACATGCTGTATTTAGGTCAGGAAACTGCTTCAAATATTTTGTAAAGTCTTGTGGCTGCTTATGGTGGGACGTTCAGTCTAATGTAAGTTACCTGATCATGGCCCATAATAGATGGCTGGTTACATTGAAAAAAAAAAATACATTGGGTTTGAATTTCGATACCTTTAATTAAAATTTTGGATAGGTCTTTATAACACAGTTTTGCTGCAAAACTACTTTTACACTAAGAACAAAGCACTAGCAGGAGATATTTTTCCTGACTACCCATCTGACCCTCCAGTACATAATAAACACACCTCTACTTCCCCAAGGATTAGTGAGCACTGGGAGAAAGAGGTAGGAAAGAGAAAGAATCCATAAGATTTTCTTTTAATTCATCTGACACAAGAAGCATAGAGACTTCTCTCAGATGACGCAACATATGGAAGAACTCAATGGCAAATAATCATGGGGGGAGGGTGTCTCCTAGAATTCCAAGATGGAAACCTTCTGTAAAGAAATGATGGCATGTTGGAGGTATGTATCCTTTTAATTTTATGCAGGCAACAAATCTGTCTAAGATGGAGGGCCATTCATTCCTCTGTGAGTTTCTCCCATCATTTCTGTAGGCTAGGCCTCCCATAGTGAAAGGTGTTCCACATTTTAGCTAAATGTCTTGACCATATTCCCAGTTTACAAAGTAAATGTATACTGTGTATATGTGCTCATTTCCTACAGCTTCAGTAACAAATTGTCACAAACTTAGTGGCTTAAAGCAACAACACAAATAGAACCAGACAGTTCTAGAAGTCAAAAATGTTAGTTAGCATCCAGGTTGGTGGTCGGGCTGTCTTCCTTTTGGAGTTCCCAGGGCACAGTCTGTTTTCTTACCTGTTACAGCTTCTAGAGGCCACCCTCGCAGCTCACAAACTTTTCCTCACATCACTCCAACCTCCCCTCACCACACTCCTTTTCTGACCTTGACCCTTCTGCCCTCCTCTTAGAAGGATTCCTATGATCATACCGGGTTCACTTAAATAATCCAGGATTGTCTCCCCAATCCACGGTCTTTAACTTAGTCATATCTGCGAAGTCCCTTTGTGATATTACAGGTTCCAGAGCCTCGGGAAAGGACATTCTTAGGGAGCCATTATTCTGTTTAGAACAGTATACATATGTGTTTGGACTAATAACATACCAGGGGTTTAAATTTTTTTTTTAATATTTACTTATTTTTGAGAGAGAGAGAGAGAGAGAGAGAGAGAGAGAAAGAGCAAGTGGGAGAGGGGCAGAGAAAGAAAGGGAGATACAGAATCTGAGCTGTCAGCATAGAGCCTGGCGCGGGGCTCAAACCCATGAACCGGGAGATCATGACTTGAGCCAAAGTCGGACGCTTAACTAACTGAGCCACCCAGGTGCCAAGGTACCAGTTTTTATATGTTATCACTTTCATATACAATAGTCCACACTCATTAATGAAGGTTCCCATTATTTTTGGGTCTAAAGGTGAAACAATCAGATATTGTTGAATTTAGGAAATCAGAGACTTCAGAAATTTGAGGATTTTGGCTCCAAATATCCCTTTGATGTGTCACAGGTTAGTGAGGGACAGGGAGATGCAAGGTGGTCTTACAAACTGAGTTCAAGATTTGAACAGATTTTTAAGTCTATATCGTCTCAAACTTTTTTCTATAGCAATCAAGGTATTTTAACAAATTTTCAAAAAGTCAAAAATGTAGAACTGTACAAACTCTGTATTTCATCTATTTAGAAAGAGGATTATTCACACCTTCTGTGTCATTTTGGAAGAGAACGGCTGGCAGAGTAACCTGTGAAAGTCTCTTAAGCTTGTCATTCAGTAACAAAATCGCAGAGATTATTTTTAGAACAAAATAAAGATTTCCAAGCATGAAGGTTTGTATGAATTTAAGACTCCACACTATAACATATATCTTGTTCCCAAACCAAGCACAATATGTTTTTATATTAATGATTAATCATGCTTTTTTTCCTTCATAACCTGGCAATAAGTTTTTAAAAGTTGATAGTTCGTTAAATGGGAAGTGTCAATATTTGTCTTGATATAATGTAAACATTAAAGATTTTATTAAACGAACTTTGTAATAAAATCTGTAATATCACACTGATCTAAAATTAAACCTTTTAGGGTCGCCTGGGTGACTTAGTTCGTTAAGCAGCCGACTTCGGCTCAGGTCATGATCTCGCAGTTTGTGAGCTCAAGCCCCGCATAGGGCTCTGTGTTGACAGCTCAGAGCCTGGAGCCTGCTTCGGATTCTGTGTCTCCCCTGCTCTCTGCCCCTCCCCTTCTCACGTTCTGTGTCTCTCTGTCTCTCAATAATAAATAAATGTTAAAAAACAGTTTTTTTCAATTAAACCTTTTAACCTAAAACACTTCCCTATCACTCTCCATAAATTATCTAAGAGGGAACATGAGATTATGTTATTACGAAATAGTTTGTGAGTTGAGGCTCTTGTGAGGGTTCCCCTGTAGATGTAAATAGTTAATAAACTATGGACGCTTTTCTCCTGTTAACCTGTCAGTTTAATTTTCAGGCCCAGCCAGGGGCCCCAAGAGGGTCAGGGAAAAATATTTTCCTCGTCTGTAGTAGCAAACAGGGCAACAGTACTCATCGAGGAAAATCTTTGGAAATACGAGGGGACCAGATAAAAAGCACGCGGTAAGGGGATATCTTCAGTGTATGTTTTCAGAATTTGACAGATTTCTATATTCTATAGAAATACACGAGAAGATAGAAAGTTAGAATAAACGGGGCTACTCTACAGCTTTGAACTCTGAGCCTCCACAAAGTGCCAAAGAATGTCGGGATATAAACCCCATTGCCCGCTGTGTAACAAGGACACAGAGACGTCACGAATGCCAGTGTCCACGTAGGCGGGAAAAGGATTCCCAGACCAGGAGAGCCAGCTCCGAAGGCCCTGGAAGGAAGGGGAGCGATGTGGAGCGTGTACAGAGCAGGGGGCAGGGCCATGGGAAGAAGCGGTGAGGAACCAGACAGAAATCGCCCAGCCAAAAGGTAGGTCCCACCTGAAATACAAGTGCACTCTGGAGGGAGGGCTCGCCACGGGGCCAGAGAAAGGAAGAGCCTCGCAAGTGTGCAAGTGTGCAAGGGGCCGTGCTGAGAAGGAGCCTCACAAGGCGGAACTGCCTTGCAGGCTCATCCAGGCAGGGAAAGAAGGGAGCCGCCCACGGAAAGGAAGAATCCGAGGTAAAGCGTAGCGTGGAAATAAGGAACAACAACAACAACACCCGTGTGTCCGAAAGGCCATGCTGCAAAGAAACTCGACGCTTGTGTTGCAATGGAAGAGGGCGTTTTTTAAATTGGCATTTTATTCTTTTAAGTGAAGTATAATTAACATGTAGTGTTACATGTTAGTTTCAAGGGTATGGTATAGAGATTCAACAATTCTGTACATTACTCAGGGCTCATCACCGTAAGGTACTCTTGATCCCCCTTGGTCCCCTGTTTCACTCATCCCTCGTCCACCTCCCCTCTGGCCACCACCAGCGTGTCCTCTGTATTTAGGAGTCTGTTTTGTTTTTGTTTTTTGTTTTTTTTTTTTTTTGGTTGGCAAGGAGGCCCTTTTTAATGGTTATTTATTTCTGAGACAGAGAAAGACAGAGCAGGAACGGGGAGGGGCAGAGAGAGAGGGAGACACAGAATCCGAAGCAGGCTCCAGGCTCCCGGCTGTCAACACAGAGCCCCACGCGGGGCTCGAACTCACGAACTGCGAGATCGTGACCTGAGCTGAAGTCGGACCCCCAACCTACTGAGCCACCCAGGTGTCCCAGGAAGGCGCTTTTTAACTTAAGAACCCTCATAAGCCATTCAAATTCCCTCCCCCTGAAGGGAAAGAACAACAGTTCTTATTAATGGTTTGGCAAAAACCTAAAACGTTTACGAAGAACCAAGAGTCACATCCAAAGTGGAGGAAAGCTGTAGCCCAGCGCGCCAGCATGCATTACAGATCATCCAAAGCAATATTAGATATGAAACAGCACCCTGAACCAACACTCGAGCACCCAGCCCCTAAATTAACAGCAACAGCAACAAAAGAAAGATGGGAAGTAAGGCTTGGCTAATTTCAAGGAAAACTTGAGGACGAATACAATATCATACTAGAAACGAACACCAATTACACACATCCGGTGGAGAACAGAATCAACTGCAAACATAAGGAGCATGGGGAGGAGGCATGAAAATAGAAACATGAGAAACAAAAGACATAAAGAACCAAGTAAAGAATATTGAAGGCAAAACAAAAGATACAGGTATAGACGGAAAAGGGTGTCACATAGGGTCCCTGAAGAAGAAAAGCCACGCGGTGAACTAAACTAATATTTAAAATTGTAATGAAAAAAAAAAACAAAACAAAACAAAACCTGGGAATAAAGACCTGTTAAAAGGGTCCTCTGTGGATAGAGGAAACTAGATCTAAAACAGTAGGGTCTGAGATGCATCCTAAAACACGCTGATTATGCTTGAAAGAGAAAGAAAAAGACCAAGTCACTGGGGCACCTGAGTGGCTCCATCAGTCAAGCGTCTGACTCCTGATTTTGGTTCAGATCATGATCTCATGGTTCCTGAGTTCGCCTGAGTGGGGCTCTGAGCTGAGAGTGTGGAGCCTGCTTGGGATTCTCTCTCTCTCTCTCTCTCTCTCTCTCTCTCTCTCTCCTCCACTCCCGCTCTATCTCTCAAAATGAATAAATAAATACACTTAAAAAAATTCAGAATCTTTCCCGCTCCACACCAAAAACTGGGACAACCGTGTGCAAGAATAATACAGTGCCCAGTCAAGGCCTGACACTTGGGATGAGCACTGGGTGTTGTATGGAAACCAATTGGACAATCAAATATACTTAATAAAAAATAAAAATAAATAAATAAAAAGAACTGAACCAGTCCTGAAACCTGGAAAGAAGATCCATTTTGATGCTGATTTTATGTTGTAATTAAGCTAGCAATGATCTTGGAGTTTCTAGCTCTTCCTTGAAATCCTCCCTTAGGCAATTTACATAATCCCTGTGAGGCTCAGTTTTCATTTGTGTGTGTGTGTGTGTGTGTGTTTTTTTTAATGGGGCAGTGAATCCTCAAAAAGATAAGTGTGAAAATTTAGTGCAGTCACGCACTGGAAACGTCTGGCACATCACACATATCCACAGGAATGAAATTTTAAAGCTCTTAATAAATTCCTAAAAGGAGTCATTTTCTCAGAATTCACATTTAAAAATAAAATCCGTTTAAAACTGGTCATAACACGTTGTCCCATAAAAGCGCTGGATGTCGCTCTTAATATTAAAAACAGACCAAAATCCAAGCTCCGATTAAGTTTAAAATGTGATTTCTGTGGACCACATTTTTTTCCCCTAAAGAACTTTAATGGATTCCCCAAATATCACAATACCTAACATGAGTTTGACATCTCACAAATCCAATGTTCAGAAAGACTAAATTTTCTGGATGAGCTTTCTTATACCAGTTGAAATGAATATTTGTCAGGAACATTATTTCTGATGCTATGGCTTCACACGTAGATTTTAAACTGCTTTCTCCCCAAATGGGGTCATGCCTTTTATCTCAGAAGAGATTTAAAATGAGTTTCCTTTCATTAACTTAGTTTGTTTCCTCAGAAGCATTTTATATCTGTGTCTTTTCATACATGATTTACGGTGTGGGGATTTTCTTTACAGCAGCCTTTTCAAAGCACCTAGAAAACTCTCTCAACCTTTCTGACATTTGTAACTTCTGCAAATAGGAAAAGGGATATGAAATCAGGCATCTCTCTTTGGACAGGTAAACGTAGTACGACCATTTGTTTTGAAAAGCTAAGTTAAACAAGGCCCAGGAGAACCAGAAGTATATTTTTGCTTCTTCCACCAACCATCTGTTGCATTTATTTCCAGAAAAAAAATGAGGAGAGGCAGGGGACGGGCTGTTAAACAAAATGCCGGGGCGCCTGAGTGGCTCAGTCGGTTAAGCGTCCGACTTCGACTCAAGTCATGATCTCAAGGTTCATGGGTTCGACCCCCGCATCAGACTCTGTGCTGACAGCTCGGAGCCTGGAGCCTGCTTTGGATTCTGTGTCTCCCCGTCTCTCTGCCCCTCCCCCGCTCGTGCTCTGTCTCTCTCTCTCTCTCAAAAATACAATAAACGTTAAAAAATAATTGTTTTTAATGTCGTGGGCCACCAAGGAGAACATCACTATGAGAATATCAGACCCTTGCCCCATCCACTCTCCTCATTCGTCTGGGGAGAGGTGCATGAGAAAATAAAAGCCATGAAGTACTTTTGCTTTTTTCGGACTATGTTCCCTGGGCAGGGGACTCACAGAGAAGAAGACTAGTGGGTAGGAGGTTTATGGGGAGTGATCTTGGCATAAATACACATGGAAGGAAAGGAAGTAGGATCAAGGAGAGGAAAGAGACCAGCTGTGATGCAGTCACCCGGGCAACCCCAGGCACACTCTGAAGTCAGATGACTCAACAGAGCTGTCTCTAAAGGAGTCGAGAGTGCCACACCTTATGTCCCCTGGCCAACTGGGGGCCAGCTGCCTTGGAATGGGTGTGACCTGGGTGAGGAAGCGCTCCGCGGTCGAGCTGATTCCTGAAGGTGGTGGCCGCTGAGGAAGAGAGTTTTATATTGAGAAGTACAGACTCATAAGAGATCATCAAAAAAAAAAAGTTGCAATTCAATTCGAAATGATTTTAATCACTGTGTTCTGTGCATCATGCTGGGGACTCGGGTTAATTCCAAAATGATTAAGTCTTGTTCCTGCCCTTGGGTAACCCAAAACTTGCGGAGGGTCGAGACAGAGGTCAATGATTACGCTGCAAAGCAGATTATGCTAAGTGGCATAAAAGAGGTAAAGTGATCCTAGAAAGCTCCAGAGAAGAGGTGGTTATATAGAGAACAAGTGGGATTCAGGAAGCATTTGAGACAGACTTTAAAGAGTTATTGGAGGGGTTGGGGGAGGGGGGAGGGGCTAAATGGGCAAGGGGCATTAAGGAATCTACTCCTGAAGTCATTGTTGCACTATATGCTGACTAACTTGGATGTAAATTAAAAAAAAAAATAAACGAAATGGAAGGAAGGAAGGAAGGAAGGAAGGAAGAAAGAAAGAAAGAGTTAAATGCATTGGGGGTACCAGGGAGGTTCATTCAGTTAAACATCCAACTGTTGATTTCAGCTCAGGTCACAATCTCAGGGTTCACGAGATTGAACCAGGAGTCAACCCCTCAGAGCGTGCTTGGGATTCTCTCTCTCTACCCCTCCCTTCTCATGCTTTCTCTCTCTCTCAAAATAAATAAATAGAGGTTTTTAAAAAAGAGTTAAATGCATTGGAACAAAAGAGAAAAGACTTCAGGCTGAGGGGATAAAGCTGTGTTACCTGTGGGCCCTTAGTAGCTGTTCATTGATGAGGACCTAAGAAATCTTTTGAAACGTGGCTAGTGCATGCTTCTACTGTAGAATCAATGCCAGAGCCGTTGAGATTTAAATTTAAACTCACTAGAATAGGAGAAAATAGCATCTAGTGTATCTGGAAACAAATCACCACATGACAGGCACCTGCATCCCTAGGCTTTAGAAGCACCTATGACTTCACATGTCTGCAGGGCATTGCGCTTAAGGAGGGGCCTTCACCATGTGACCCTTCTGCCTGGCACTCCATTAGCCATGTTTGCGGTGCTGTTTTCCCGTTGTTTCTTTTGTACACTGTCATCTCCCTGACCGCACTGCAAGTTCTTTCACGGCCCAAACCCCTCTTGGAATCGGCCACAGCACTATCACAGGGCCTTTGTGAAGGTTTGGAAGAAATGCCTGACGATTTTCACTGACTGGGCACAGACTGCAAATAGAACAGTGCCACACATTGCAATCGATGGGCACATACAATGCCAAGTTTAAGACCCCAGGAAGCACTCAAGATTAAGATTCATGCTACTCCACCCTGCACACTTGGTGGCTACTACCATTTTTTTTTTTTTAGGTATTACTCTTTTCAGAGCTTAAGGCCACCCGGAGGGGAGCCTGGGTGGCTCAGTTGGTTGAGCGTCCGACTTCGGCTCAGGTCATGATCTCGCGGTTGACGAGTTTGAACCCCGCGTTGGGCTCTGGGCTGACGGCTCGGAGCCTGGAGCCTGCTTCGGATTCTGTGTCTCCCTCTCTCTCTGCCCCTCCCTTACTCATGCTTTGTCTCTCTCTGTCTCAAAAATAAATAAACATTAAAAAGAAAATATTTAAGCCCACCCCGAAAATGATTTGGAAATTCAGTGCCTGATATTGTAAGAACATCTTTGTAGGGGTAAATATATGTTCTAAAGAGAACTTTCCTTAAGTTGTGTTTATAGTTACAACTTACCTTTTCTTAGTCTCCCCACAAAATCTTCAATAAAATGTGAAGTATTTAGTAGTTAGCTGTCAGTTTATTTTGGTGGGGTGTGAGGTGGGGAGTGAGGAAGAGCTAAGTTCTTTAATGGCGGCATAGGAGAGAATGTCCTTAGGGGTCTAGTCATACTTGAGTTATGTTTTTCAGAGTATAGAGGTGCTTCAGACCTACACCTGGTGTTGTACCTTGAAGTTGTCTTTGTCCACGGTCTTTAGTTTGATTCCCTGTGAAACTGGGAGGGTTCATGATGATCTACCTATAGAACAACTAAATTTCAATATACGCATTCTGTGTACCAGCCTCACACTCGGCTTCTTTTTTGTTTTTCTATCTCTATTTTTATATTTACAATTGACTCATAAACTTATTATTCAACTGCCTTAGAATTGTTTCTGATGGAGTTAAGACAGAAAAGTGAAGAAAGGAAGGAAGGAGAGAGAAAATAAACTATGGCTCGCAACACAGTGAGTGAGCCAGGGTAAGGCTAGCTACTTTTTCCATGGATTGAACCAGTGACTCTAGATTTTTACGTCATCCTCTTTCCAAATAAACATACTTCCAATCAAAGGTTTAAACTGTGAAGAAATAGCAGAAGTTTTCCATCACTGTAGCTGTTGCCATAGATTTTTATTGGAAGAAAATAAGAAAGAAATTCACTAAGTTTCAAAGCTGCTTGTGTATGTTGGAAAAAGAAGGAAGGAAGGAGAGAAGACAGGCGGAAAGAAGAGAGGAGAGAAAGAAAGATAGAAAGAACATAGAAAGATGGTATCAGTGAGCCCAGAATTTCCCCGATTTAATTTTCAAGACATCCTCTTGCATATTAAAGATTTAATTGACTATTCATTAGGAGGGGACATATCAGAATTGGAAGTGTGTGTGTGTGTGTGTGTGTGTGTGTGTGTGTATGTTTCAAACTCTGAAACCCTCTTCATTCCACCATCTACCCAAAAGTGTGGACCCCCTTAACCTTCATTGGAATTTACTGCCTTAGTAGAATTTCGGAAGGAAGCCTACTGATTAACACAGGTGTGTTGGGAACTTAACAGAAATTGACAACCATGGGCATCCATGAAGTCAAATTACTCATCAATAAATGAGAGTAGATTTTATTAGTTTTTCTGTGTGGAGATCTTATATAGGACAGGTGGACGTTGTGTTCCTCTAAGAACATTTTGTGTTTGTTTCTGCTAGGTATTCCTGGAATATTACCAGTCTGGAAGACTTCGTGGTCACAGTTTGGGCATTCTTGGGCCACAGAGATAAAGTAGAACCCCAGTCGAAATGAAGACAAGCCCATAGATATAAATTCTCTTCCAAGATTTCTCTGTGTTTACCCTAAACCTGGGCAGAGATGGTGAATAATTCTTTTCTTCCTCCTGCACCTCAGGCTAGATCTAGGTCCTATTCTTCTCTTTCACAGATCATGTATCTCTTACTAGGAGCAGGTAGAGAGTCAATTTTAACACCCACCTCTTTGGGGCCAACGTCTGGCACTTAGTCCTTGTGTGACCAATAAACCTAAACCCCTTTCCAGTCACCAGGGCTGGAAAATCTCAAGGAGTCGGTTCCCTTTTTCACTATGCTTTTTTAACTTTCTTTTTCCTTCTGGATTATGAGGAATCTCCTCACTTTTCTTGGTGATGAGCTAGGATTTTAAAGGCTGTTTTATCCAGCAGCATTTCCAAGCCCTGAAGGAGCAGATGAATTTTTCAATAATCAAGCTCACCATATTTCTGGAAACCTTTTAGTGGCACTGTTAATTTCTTTTTTTCTGAATCAAAGGATCAGTAAGATGCAACTGTGGGAGTGACACTGCCTCCACTTATAGAATCATTGTGGAGGAGCTTTCTTTCTGAATCAGGAATGAAGCATTCCAGGAACAATGGCTCTCTGACCCCTAAAGGAAACTATTTCTATACATTCCTGCTGGACGAATGGAAGGGTGTGGTGGCTTCTCAATATTGCTGGATAATGCTATCATATAAGCTTCGGGAATCATCTTGCCAAGCCACTATGAATTAGACTCACCCTATCTTTTGCATGTATTATCCAACTGCATTATCATTTTTAATTTTTTTTTTATTTTTAAAAAATATTTGCTTATTTTTGAAGAAGAGAGAGACACAGTGCAAGCTGGGGAGGGGTAGAGAGAGAGGGAGACACAGAATCCGAAGCAGGCTCCAGGATCTGAGCCATCAGCACAGAGCCTGATACAGGGCTCTAACTCATGACCTGAGCTGAAGTCAGACACTTAACTGACTGAGCCACCTAGGTGCCCCACATGAACATTTAAAAAAAAAAAAATGCTTCATTTTTAACCATCCACTGTTATTTAGCTAAAATCATTTTTAATATGAAAAAAATACATAATGTTAGAAAATGTGATGAAATACAACAGAAAGGTATTTCCATCGGGTGGTAAGTAGACTGAGGCTCTGAGAGGTTTCTAGGATTCTGAGTACCCAGGTGTTGATAGAAGGGTTAATCTTTAAGCCAGTTGGGTTGGTCAGCAACTTATTTTATTCTCTGTGCTTCCAACACTATCTTGACATCAGATTTTAAGCTCTTTCTGTGACCCCAAAAGCCAATTAACTGCTTACTGTTTGTGACAACTTTGAATGAAGCAATGATTTTATTTACCTGTTGCTCTTTTGTTTGTGTGCTTGTTGACAAAACAGTGGTGTGGTTCACCTTCAGAAGAGCCACCAGGGAAGAAAATGGTCCGGTCAGCAACTAGTTTCAACAGCCATAGAATTTGTTGTTTTATCTACAAAATTAGAAGTCATTTGAGTTTTTTGAACTGCACGGATAAAAGTGACATTTCTTTAAATGTGAAATAAACACGAAGTAAAAGATTTCGCATTTTTGTTGTTGTTCACTCTTATTTGACCAAGGGTAAGAGCCAAACTTAATAAAGAGCCATTTCCTTTCACTTGAAAATTCAAATATTTGATATAGCACTTACAATAAAGTGCCATCAGGAACAATTTTAGGACATTTTAAAGACTTACTTTCTGGACAATAGAATTGTCCACTTGTGTCTTGGCTAGGAGAATGGTAATTCCCCTCAACCTTCTCAAGCTGAGCCAGGAATAGGTCAAGTATTTATGACATTCTTCACCATTTATCTCTATTTTTTTATTTTTCTTTTAAATCAAAAAGTTATGTTCTTTCCCCAACCTTCAACCATCATACTCTGCCTTTAGAGACAATTTAAATTTGTTACACTGAGAGATGAATCCCAACCCAGCCCTAGTGGTGTTCTGGCATAAATGGACACTTGGTAATAGATCATAAAATGATGTCATTAGAAGGTATCAGATTGATTTCTTGTGTCAGCAAGTTTTATCAGGTTGTACATGAATGAACTCATCTTCTGAATTATTTTTAATGAAGTGAGCACGCAGCTCAAACTTTTTGATGATCTCATAGACTCATTCGATGCATGGAAATCAACATGATTTACATTTGCTAAGTGCTTTCATGACTAGAGTTATCTGGCCAAGAATGTTTTCCTGAGACAGTGTGCCCATCTTAGCATGACCACAAAAACAATGAAAACATTTAATACGGGAGTCCTGTTCATTAAGTGGCTACGTGCTATTCCGTGTCTCAAATTGTTATAAAACTCCTTCAGGATAGTTATTATTATCTTTAATTTACAGTTGAGAAAACTCAAGGAAGAAGTTAAGTAATTAGCCTAAGATCACACGGTGATGACATGTCAGGGCTATGACTTATTCCAAGGCTGTTTGATTCCAAGGATCTCTGTTCTTTTTCATCCAACTTGAACTTGGCTCTGGCATGAACCAAGGCAATAACTAAGTGACATTCACACTTGGTTAATGAATAGGGAATCTCAATAGCATCCTTAAGAATGCATCCAAACTAGCAGGATCTTTTCCATCCATTGTTCTTTCTACTCCAACCCAAGGAAGTTGGGAGACACATTAGTTACACACCCTTCTGCGTTGAGAATTGTAGTCTGTATGTTCTAGGCCTGCCCTGTCCTGAATGGATTATTGGTTTGATTCACAGTCCCTGGAGAAGATGGCCCTAGGGTGAGTTCTCCTTGTGGGCATGTCTTCCACCTTAACTTTACTGACCCGGATATACTTGTCATCTGAGAGTGAGAACTGCTCTTTGGCTGCCTAAAGCAGAGGGCTTACTCCTTGTTCTTGTTCTTAAGGGTCTCAGTTGTCTATGTTGCTTTACTTCCTACCACTCTTTCATAGTTTGATGGGTATCCATTGTAATAAGCTGCGTATTTGTTACTAGCAATGCCAAGGTGAGGACATTTTTTTTTTTAACGTCCATATTTCAGGCTGTAAGAAGCATCTTATATCACCTTTCCCACTTTCCTTCTCTTACATTTGTTGACTGTCTCTACACTAAAAACAAACAGAATTTCCATGTATTATCCCTTCTTAGCATTTTTGTTTTGGAGATGATGCTGCCCGCCTCCCCCCCCCCCCCCTGGCAAAAGAAAAACAAAATGGGAATCAGAATGAGAAACTTTATCTTGTATTCCAAGAAAAGCAAAGATGAACACTATTAAAACCAACTGATGCTTAGAACTCAAAAATAATGCCCTTTTTATAGAGACACTCTGAGCCAATCCATTTAATAGATCTTTTTATTACCCACTCTGTATGAGCAACACTTGTATCTGGACATAATCTGGACTTGACCTATGTTATTTAATACAATCTTCTCTCGTCCCTGCTGGAATCATCAGACTGGTGGGAAACAGGATAAGAGGTTCACTAACTTGTCCATCATCACACAGTTTGTAAATTAAACTGGAAACTAGAACGTGAATCCGGGGTTCTGATGTCAGAGTACTCTTTGTGATGCACGGATGCATCCACTCTCCCAACAGCTGCATGAATACGTCCAGCTACTGCCCAAATTTTCTTTGAAGCATTTGACCCCAAGAAAAGGAATCATGGGCCTATATTCTAAGTCAGTGATCTTCAGAATGGTTTATTATGAGCTTTCTAAAAGAAATGTGGAAAATAATACACCATTGCATATTTTTAGGGAACATTTAAAATTCATCATAAATTAAGTAATTATGAGGGGCAATTTCTTCAATATTATAAATATTGATGACTTTAAATGAAATTTTCACATCACCACTTAAATGCATTCATTGAATTTAATTACCATACTAATTTGATTCCAACCGTCACCCATTTAAAACATTACTGAAAAAGTTTTGCAACAGATGAAAATTTTACATTGTTACTTTTTCTCTTTGAAGTTATATTCTCATTCTCCAGATTTCATGTATCCTCATGTAACATATTTCTCTTCAGGAAATCCTTCTATTGGTCCTCATGTCATTCTTCTCTGTTAAAAATATATTTACATAGGGGCGCCTGGGTGGCTCAGTTGGTTAAGCGTCCAACTTCAGCTCAGGTCATGATCTCACGGTTTGTGGGTTCAAGCCCTGCATCGGGCTCTGTGCTGAAGCTCAGAGCCTGGAGCTTGCTTAGATTCTGTCCCTCCCCTGCTTGCACTCTCTCTGTCTCTCTCAAAAATAAATAATAAATAGAAGACCATGGGGGAGGGGAAGGAGAAAGATGGTTAGAAAAGGAGGGAGCCAAAACATAAGAGACTCCTAAAAACTGAGAACAAACTGAGGGTTTATGGGGAGTGGGTGATGGGTATTGAAGAGGGCACCTGTTGGGATGAGCACTGGGTGTTGTATGGAAACCAATTTGACAATAAATTTCATATTAAAAAAATAATAATTAAATAAATAATAAAAGCATTAAAAATTATAATCATAAAAAAAATGCTCTTACATAAATTAATTTTCTTATTTTCTGTGACCATAGCCATGACAAATTAGATTTATTCTATATTGACTTATTATTACCATTATTTTATAATTATTATCATTTGTTCAAAGTAGGCTTCATGCCCATCATGCAGCTCAACGTGGGGCTTGAACCCACCACCCTGAGATCAAGACCTGCGCTGAGCTCAAGAGTTGGAGGCTTGACCAACTGAGGTACCTAGGTGCCCCTGTTGTTATTACTACTATTATTGTTGTTAGTATTAGTGGCCATGGCAGCAATAGCAAATACCGGTGGTAGTTGTTGCTTTTAAAAATTAGTTCACACGCTTGCGGGTGAAAATTATTTCTTGGTACAGCCAGGCAGGCTTCGGCATCAATCCTAGTACCTCAAAAAGAATTATTCATTGATACCAAAATATCTGGGTCATGTATATAAATAATTGGAGAAATACATGGAATCTTATTTTAGGAATCTTACCCAATTTTTCAACTCCTTCTGGATTATATCGCCCCAAAAGCCCTATGGTGATCAACAACTATTTTAACACCTCTATCAGTTGGTGAGGCAATTAAGCCCTAGTGACTCAGCTAGTTTTACCTTTTATTTATTGAAAACAAGTGTATGGAAAATACTTCACGCCAAGACGATGCGTTGCCAGTCACCGGAAATTCACTTCCTCAGCCTCCAGGACCTATACCAAAAAGGCTCTACCAAATACTGTCAAATGGCTTTTAATCATACCTACCTCTCTTTGACTTCAAGGCACCAGTTTAAACTGGCTTTTTTTTAATTTTCAGAAATAGTTAGAAAATATACTAATCCTGATTCACAGTTTTTAATATACAAAATATGTTTATTTGCTTTGAAGACATTTTCACGGAAACCTTGGGGCTCCAAATTTGTTCAGTTAGAAAGAACCCCCCCCAACCCCATCCAACCAAAAATCTGATTTGTCAGACAAGTCCAAGGATTCATACTTACGTACTTTGTCTCTGAAAGCCTGACTCATTTCAATTTGGATGGATGTGTTAAAATGCATTCTTACGACAGCCAACTCACTTCCAAATTTGCGTTCTAAGTTAAACAGATGATAAGTGGACAGAAAGGTAGCTGAAGCCTCGGTCCTCACTACTGCCCCTCAGTACTACTCCTCAGGACTCACCCTCAGGACTACTTTTCAATACTGCCTTCAACACTGCTTCCTGACATTCTCTTTGCTTGGTCCTCATGGCCTCTCCCTGGGAGCAACGCAGTCTCTAGGGAAAAGATGATGTTAAACAACATTGGTACCACTCTCACCCTTCATTCTGTCACATACACTAGCTGAGAGTGGAACATTCCAAGAAGGATTCAAATAGCTCGCTTTTAAAGTCAAGCTCCCCTTTCACCAGAAATATGTACGTTAAGGAAAAGATATCATTAGAATTATGGTGCTTAATTAAAGGTTAACGGTGTGTTTGGGGCTATCCTTTGTACCCCAGAGGATTTTGCACTCCGGGGACAATGAGCCATCTTGAATCCAGATTGACAGTCTATTTTTCTTTTGGAAATGAGCAAGAGAGAACCAGACAAGAGATAGTGGAAGAAGGAATGGCTTCCTAACTTGACATTTTAGGCGGATGCATTTTAGGAAGAATATCTATGAAAGATAAGGGTGCGGAAGTTTGTTCTTTGCCCACAAAACCTTGAAAAGTATTTGTGTACCCCCAAGGATAAAGGTACCTCAGTTTAAGGATTGTTGCCCTAGGGTATAAGGTGAATAAATTTCCAAACGCAATTTATCAGGGGAGGCCATGAGTAGTATTTAAGAACTTTTGAAGCTGATTGTAGACCCTGTGTGCAAATTCATTTATCCGATTTCTCTTTGACAATGCAGCTGGAGGTGCCCTGGAAGTCCTAGTCAGCACAAGGTGATGAGAGACAGACAAACCAACAAAAAGTTGAGCTGTTAAACCGTCTTCAGTTCTCTAACTTCTCTTGTCCATCCTATGAGCTTGGAATCTAAAATATGCCTTGCAGAGATTTATAAGACTAAAGTCACATTTGCCTGGCATACTAGCCTTTTCTGTCTTCCATATGATACAGAAGGCTTTAAAAATTCATTTTTTCCAATTGACACATTTATACCAATGGATGCCAAACTGCTTACTTCACGAAATTAACACTAAAAATACTTGCCGAAAGCTATACATCAAAAAATAATTCTGCTCACTAGTGTGACATTGCATTAAAACCAAGCACAAAAGCTTCGGATAGAATGCAAAAAACCTATCTATTTCAAGGGCAGGGTATTTTGATAGCTTGATTCATTTGACAACTATCTACTGTGTGCTTATCCTGAGACTTTTTTTTAAACTGTGACACGTGTTTTAGAAATCAGAAGGACTTTGGGGATAATAATCTCCCACCAAAGACAAGATCCCTCCTAAAATCCCTGAGAGATAGACAATCTCCATTCAGATTATTCTGGGAGTGGAATGCACCCTGCCCCACGAGGAAGTGTGTTCCTTGTGGCATCTTGGAAGGATCGGTAACCTGTAATTTCCCCCCACAGTAAGGTGTCTCCAATTGCTACCCTTTCCTCCATGGGATCCTGCTGATGATAAATGTAGTAAGGTAACTAGCACTTTAAAAACAGGTAACTAGTATTTAAAAAAAATAAAAGAAAGACATCTGCTTCCTCTTTGTCATCATCTATTTATTTCTCCAGCCATGCAGTTTGGGTTTTGTCCTCATAGTTTACCTGAAATGGTGAGAAGTCCCCAGCGATCTCCTGGTAACCACGTATTGGTGGTCATGTGTCTGACAGCTCTGTACAAATACCTTTCCTGAAATGTAAACCTTCCTTTAGCCAGCCTCCTCCCCATCTCTTCTTTCCTTTCCACAGCCGTGCTTCTGAAACTTTCTTCTCATCCATACAAATTACCTCAAAACTTACTTGTCTAAAACAACAAGGAGCATGACTTTTCTTACCATATCCCTGGACCGGGAATTCAAGAGTAGCTTGGTTGGGTGGTTCTAGCTCAGGCTCACTCCTAAGTTTGCTGTTGAGCTGTCACACCACTGCAGTCCTCCGATGGCTTGACTGGAGTCAGAAGATTCAATTCCAAGATGGCGCATCCACATGTCTGGCAGGTTGGTGGTGGCTGTGTGGGGGAGGTCTCTGTTCCTCCCCTCCTGGTCCTCTCCAATGACAGTTTGAATGTCCTTGTGCCATGGCAGCCGGCTTCCCCAAGGGCAAGTGATTCAAGAGAATCTTGCCTTTTATAAGTTCAAGACCCTTTTGAATAAGTCTCTCCATGTTTTTATATCTTAATGTTTATTCATGACCCCCAGTAGTTCATAATTCCAAAGGTAAGATAACTTTAATTTGGAACGATGGAAAAAAGTTCTGTGTAATATTTATTAACATATCTAGCTTAGGATAAGTAAGGTAAAAATTCCATGTGTACGGTGAAACTTTCTTAAACTTCTTTTGGTCAAATAAAGCTCTCACACCCCATCCTCTTCCTAGTCATCGTTAACCTTGTTCTAGTCTTTCTGTTTTGTGCAATTTGTCTTTTCAAACTATTTTCAGATCTTACAACTAACCTGGTCAGATTCAGACCATTGAATTGAGCTTAACCCTGCAACGTGTCAAAAATCATATCGAATACATTTTGCCTAAAATGATGGAATTGTGCCATTCATAATGGACTTTATGGTTTAGCAGAACAGATACCTGCCTACATGGTATAACAACAACAACAACAAAATTCTAAAATCTTTGTAAAATGTAACTCATAGTCCCTGGCCCTAAAATTCCTATTCTACTCTTTAGATCTTCACCTTCTCTGTTCAGAGTGGTCTGAAAAGCAACATAAGCTCTTCACCTCACCTCTAGTTGGTTCTTTGGGTTAGCATCGTAACATCGTAACTCTTTGGGTTAGCATCCTGAAGTCTTTGTTCCACTTAAATGAATAAATGGCACGTTTTGAGTGAAGGAGGGGACGTTAAAAAAAAACAAAAGAAAACACCTTAGAGCTTGGAATGATGCCAAGGCCAAGGTAAAACACTAAAAATGAGGTCCCGGTCCTGCTATGATGCTGGTGACTATAGAATGGGGCAATGTCCACTAACTCACAGAGACTCAGAATCCTAACTCTCAGAGACTCAGAATCCCTTTCTTGGTCTTGATTCATCAAGTACTGGGCTGGCTGGGCTAACTGACCACATCAGAGCCTCTATGACAACCGGCACTAAACCACAAAGTACTCAGGATGAACATAACGAGAAACCGAGATGTTGGACCACACATACAACTCTTTATGGTTTGCTTCTGTGCTCTTTTTTATTTTTATTAGGTTTTTGTGGACTGTGATGACGGGAAATTCAGGATGTATTTGTTCCAGGCAGTTGCTTATCATTTTGTCTAGTGTAATTTAGAAACAGAAGAAGTTACCATTTTTCAGGAAGAAAGAAATTAAATGTCAAAAGTTAGTTGTTTTCTCCATATGCAATAATGCTTCCTCTTTCCCATCTTTGTGCAAGAAATCTAACCCACGGTGATTTGAGAACAATATAATTCATACCAGTTTCCAATCTCATAACTGACTTTAAGAAAATAACCTTCAATTATTTTGGGAAAACATTTAGCCCTGAAAGGAGATGATGATAATCTCTGTTCTTTCAGCAGCCAGTAGCTTTTGAATGGCCTCCATCACCAGCAGATACGGCAGGTTTAAATCAGCAACATAAGCCTGTCTAGTCCGATGTACTGTCGAATATAAAATCCGTAGAGAAGCACCATGGCAGTCACAAAAAAAGATGTTTATTTCAGGGCCATAAGCTCATAATAAATAAACTGACAGAAAGACTATTCACTTCATATCAACAGGCATTGGCACATACTCGAAGATTTTTTTAAACAGATTCCAGGGTTCCATTTTGGCAGAATTGTAAAGATTTTTAAAAACAGATTCCAAGGTTCAATTGTAGCAGAATTTTAAAAATAAAAAAATAAAAAATAAAAAAATAAAAAAATAAGGAGAAGACATTCTTCAATGGCATAGATAGTGATTTCCAAGTCACTGAAGTGATTGGAGAGTTGTTGATATTTTCTTTAATTAAAAAAAATTTAATGTTTATTTTTGAGAGAGAGAGAGAGAGCAGGGGAGGGGAAGAGAGAGAGGGAGACAGAAAATCCAAAGCAGGCTCCAGGCTCTGAGCCATCAGCCCAGAGCCCGATACGGGGCTCAAACTCATGAACCGTGAGATCATGACCTGAGCCAGAGTCAGCCGCTTAACTGACTGAACCACCCAGGTGCCCCTGGAGGGCCATTTATGAAGGAGGTGGAATGTGAGTTAAAGTCTAAACCCTGGGAAGTGTTTTGATATAGAAATGAGAGACAAGGGTATTCCGAGTAGGAAGGAATGGCATGATCATGGTGACAGAAATGGGTAAGGTGGTGGGTACAGCAGGAGCAAATCACCTCCTGGTAGATGCCAAAGGGGTTCCAGTCAGGAAGGGGGTTTATGTTGCAGGGGCACCTGGGTGGCTCCGACGGTTAAGCGTCCAGCTCTTGGTTTCAGCTCAGCTCATGATCTCATGGTTCGTGGGTTTGACCCCACATCAGGCTCTGCCCTGACCGTGTGGAGCCTGCTTGGGATTCTCTCTCTCTGGCCCACCCTGCTCACTCTCTCTCTCTCTCTCTCAGAATAAATAAATACACTTTGGAAAAAAAAAAGAATGAGATTGATACTGGAAGTCTATTTGAGAAAGAACTTCAATGGTAGAATCAGGTTTTTGGATTAGATCACTGTAAAGTATGCTGCGCTTTTGAGTAGTTAAAAGGCTGAGAATTTAATCTGGAACTCCAAGATGACTATACTGAGGAAGAGGAAACCATCGCAGTGAGCTTGGGTGGAGACCAGGAGACAGGAACCAGGGCCACGGCCATGGGAAAGAAGTCTAAGGGCTTACCATGAATAAATACAATCTCATTTTCTGTTGCAAAGTTCGGTTCACTATTTATTTATCAAAAGGTAGTTGGTAGCAGCTACATGGATGTGTGTAAGGAGATAAAGACTCCAGCTGGGGCCAGTGTTACCCGTGAGTGCCAGCATCCTGGCTTCTCCTTTGCTGCTCAACGATGTCAAGGTTTCTCCTGCCTATGACTCTCCTAGGTTCCCTCTACGTGACACGTTCCATCACTACATCTTTGCGTGGATGGTTCCTTTTAATCATGCCGTCTCAGCTCAAATGTCACCTCCCCAAAGAAACGCAGTTCCCTAATCCAAAGAATCATGGATGTCCTTTTCTTTGCAATTCACATCCCTGTAGTATTCATCTGGGACAACCCTCCATGGTGATGCTTTCACATTGTGCCATTTATTTCCTTATTTCCGTCTCTCCATAATAGAAAATAAGACCAAAAAGAATGCAGTCTTTATTGTCTGTCCCGGACTTCATTTCTAGAGCCTACATCAGAGGCTGACACATAATAAACGCTCATAAATCTTGACCGAATCAATGGATAAAAGGTTTTATGACGGGTAAAGAGAAATTACCCGGTGGTTAAAATCTTGTCTCAGATTCCGCAAAGAAATTAAAGCTGCTACGCTCAGTAATAGTTGTCAGAAATTCTGCTCGCTAAATATCCAAGCAACTTGTGTCATACCATGGATAAGTCACCGCTCCCCTTCAAACCCTGGCTTCCTTAACTGTGAAAATACATTTTCACCCACCACTTCATTGTTTATTTATTTATTGGGTTTTTTTGTTTGTTTGTCTTTTCTCGCATCTTTACTTTTCATTCTGGCTTTAGTCTCTCCCATCCCTCCCACAAGTCCTGGGTAGTTTCCTGATGCAGACCCAGACAGGGCAGAGGTCCAAGTTCAGCAAAAGGCAAGAAGGCCACTGCACATCCTGGCTTACAGTCTCCCTGTCTCCCTGCCGGGGACATTTAGAAAGGTTTGTGCTTTGAATAAAGCCTGGTCATCTCTAGGATAGGATTGCAGCCTATTTTGTTTGACCGCTTTAGCCTATTTTGTTTGACCGCTTTTTTTTTTTTGCTGTTGTTTTAACTGCTTGCTGTTCATCTGTATAGTAATGGATATTTTGAAAATTTTTCCACTTTAAAATTGCAATAACATTGGTGCCTCCCAATGGGCTCTCAGGCTTCCAAGAAAAAAATACTGGAGGGAGGAAGATTTCTTTCAGTGAGATTAAGGAATTATTGCTGTGAGCTGGGTTCCTCCAAAATTACTCAAAAGTCAGTGATAAGTATTGTTTCAATTAGCGGAAAAAGTTCTCAGAACTCTTCTAAGGGAGTTCAGAAAAACTAGCTAGGCTACTCACAGGCCATGTCAGATACTCATAAACATGACTTTTTGTCTCTCTTATCAGTGTGTTTGTTAGTAAATGGAGACTTCAATGGTAGAGAGAAAACATCAGTAACCAAAACATGTCATAGAGAAAGCAGAGTGTGGAAGGGATTACAGTTAAGATTGGAGAGCTTCTTCTGAAAGTATGATACATTCTTCTCTCACGCATTGTTTTTTAGAGAAAATTCTCTAATCTCTATATTATTTCCAATTCTAAGCTACTAGAGGTCAAGGCTGTTATATTTAAGGAAATGGAGAAGGAAACGTGTATAGTGGTGTTTATTTTCAATTACCATGGTATACTGTGAAAAAAAAAAAAAGTGGGCTTTTGATTTATTTTTACTTCGTGACGGCCTGGAGATGTTCATATATCCTCTTTTCATAGGACGAAAATGGTTTTTCAAGGTCATTACTTACGCAATATATGAAGAGGATGTTTTAAGAAAGAATGGGAAGAAATGCTGGAACATTCCTGTGCATATTGCTAAACTGAATTCCTAACCAAAAATTTATATCCTTTCTTAGTGGACTATGAAACTCTGCAGAAGCAATAGAAAGCAATTTCAGAACACAACAGGAAATGTAAATAAATTAGGTTTTTATTTCATTTAGTGGGAGCTCTCTCTCCACTGGGGTACAGATGGTGACTGACAGCCTGGGCTTATTAAGCTCTATCCATAGTTTTTCAGCGGGATGTAAAGTCAGGGTTCAGAAGGTATTTCCTCTGGCAAATCTAATTTCCAAACATTCTTAATTTTCTCTCAAATTAAAAAAAAAAAAGAAAGTTTATGCTCCTGAAGTGTTTTCTTTCTTTTAAATAGCTTCACTGAGGGCTGTGTACCAAGCCAGTAAGAACTAAATGAGTTTCGAGTGGTGCTTCAGAGTCCTTGACAGAAATTGTATTTATTCTCTTTCCAGAAGCCACTCCAAGGCGGTGGAACGCATATACAAAGAATTCTAATATTTAGGCCTAAAAAGTATCAAAGCCTTAATGTTACTCTACAAAGCTTACGCAAACCAGATCGTGAGGGCAACAAAAGGAAAAAATAAACCAGTGGGACGGTATCAAACTAAAAAGCTTCTGCACAGCAAGGGGAACCATCAACAAAATGAAAAGCCAACCTGCTGAATGTTTGCAAGTCATATATCTGATATGGGTTTGATATATAAGGTCTATGAAGAACTCATCCAACTCAAGAACAACAACCACCACAAAAACCAAACGATCCAATTTAAAAATGGGCAGAGGATTTCAATAGACGTTGATTCGAAGAACACATGCTGATGGCCATGAGGCACATGAAAAGATGCTCAACATCACTAACCATCAGGGAAATGTAGATTAAAATCACTGAGATGCCACTTTCTATCTGTGAGAATGGCTTAAAAAGGCAAGAAGGAACACGGTTTGGATAGGATATGGAGAAAAGGGAGCTATTATTGGCGGGATTACACTGTGGAAAACAGTATAGAGTTTCCTCAAGAAAAATTGAAAACGGAACTACCATCCGAGTCAGCAACTCCACTTCCAGGTATCTATCTTCAGAAAACAAAAACGCTCACTCAAAAAGCTATCCGCACCCCCATGTTTACCGCAGCATTATTTACGATAGGCAAGACATGGAAACCACCTAAGTGTCCATCGGTGGATGAACGAATAGGAAGATGAATGTATAAAGATATAACGCGTACGACTCAGCCATGGCAAATGATAAAATCTCGCCATTAGCCGCCACACAGATGGACCTAGAGGGTAGCATGCTAAGTGAAGTAAGTGACACAGGGAAAGACAAATACCATACGCTTTCACTTCTTTGTGGGCTCTAAAAAGCAAAACAAACGAATGAACAAAACAAAACTCGTAGATACGGAGGACAGATCGGTAGTTGCCAGGAGAGAGGAATTTGGGGGAATGGGTAAAATGGGTCATAGCGGTCAAGAGGTACACACTGCGAGTTATACAATATAGAAGTCCTAGGAATGTAGGCACAGCACGGTGGCTACTGTGAACGACACTGTATTACATATTTGAAAGTTACGTAAAGACTAAATCTTAAAAAGTTCTTACAACAAGCAGAAAGCTTTTGTAACTTCGTATGGTGACAGATGGTGGCGATTACCACTATGATGTACCCCCGAAACTAATATACTATTGCGTATCAAATATACCTCAATAAAACGAATAGCAAAAACAACCAACCAACCCACCCAGATAATGGCAAAGGCCATCAGGTTCCAGTAGAGCAAGCGTTCGATAATTCGTCAAACGCGTGGCACGGTTCGTCGTCCCTGGAAACCAGCCAGAGAACGACTCACTTTTAAGATTCCTGGTCCCTCTAATGCTGCACCGTTCACAGAGAAGCACTGTCACCTCAGTTTCCACCCTAGGCGAGCTGCCTGTACCTAAAGGAAAGATAATATAATTTATACATCCCCCATAATGACCCCTTGCTGGGAAAATAATTGCCCTCATTTAAGAGTATGTATCAATGAATAATGATGAGATTGCTCGCAATTAAATGAATGCTAATACAGTAATGCTCCAATATGCACACACAGATTTGGTGAGATAATGACGTTTCTTGACAACAAGCATTTTCAAAGGCATCGCTTGTCTGCTCATGGTAACTTTCAATGCAGACAGCTCAATGCTAAATACCTTTTTTGTCCAGACTGAGGTTTTTAAAAAAAATTTTTTTAATGTTTATTTATTTTTGAGAGAGAGAGAAGAGACAGAGACAGAGTGTGAGCAGGGGAGGGGCAGAGAGAGGGAGACACAGAATCTGAAACAGACTCCAGGCTCTGAGCTGTCAACATGGAGCCCAACGCGGGGCTCGAACTCACCAACTGCGAGATCATGATCTGAGCCGAAGTCGGACGCTTAACCGACTGAGCCAACCAGGCACCCTCAGATTCAGTTTTTTAATCTAATAAGATGACAGCTATCTTAAATTTAAAAGTGGGGTTTTTTCTTGTTTTTGACATATGTCCTTACATGTACCATTTTCTATAAATGTCTCTTGCACTGCCCCCCAGCCTAAGCTGAGACTCAAATGCCCAGCAAGTATTCAACTGCTAACTTCCCTTAGAGTTGATGCTTTTGTGGCTGAAATTATCCAGATATGTTTTCACTTCTCTATAGTATATCTCTTTAAGCTGGGAAGCTTTCAATACATTTTCAGCGGCTTGAACTCAGGGAACAGACAGGTAGAGACAAGAAAGAAAATATTTTTACCGAAAACACTTGGCAAACAACAAAAAACTAAAATCCTTGTGCCATAGCCAAACCTTTGTAAGAAACTTGGGTCTCGTACACTTGACTTTGTACCTAACTTGGAAATGGTTGTGAAGAAATGTCATCAGTCAAAACAGGGCAGAATGATTTCAGGCTAAGGGATTGCAGGGCGGGCGATAAATATAGGGGAAACTTGCAGCCGACTTCTGCAGGCCTGGTGACCCTACAATAGGAGAATATAAGAGAATTGTACATAAGCCACAAAGGAAAAGGCCATCAGCATGGTACAGGTACTTTGCACAAATAAGTGATATACTCTTATACAGTCCTCCCCGGGCACCATTTATTTTTGCTATTTCATCTGTGTGCATCCACCTCATACTCAGATGGAAGGATTAAGTGAAGTGTATTTGATAGGGTAAGGGGACACAGACGAGGATGCAGGGGTTGATAGCCAGTGGGATGCCACAGAATGTCACTGTGACAATTCTGAATGGTGCTCCTGAAGCTGAGACATGGGGCGTCAGTCAGCTAACTGTCAAAACCTGTACCCTCAGTGCTTGACATGGGAAGCAGAATGGGAAAGTGGTTTTCTTGGGGTGAGCGGTGTCGAGCCAGTGGAAGGATAAGGAAGAAAGCGAGATGAGAGGCTGCTTAGTGGAGCCATGCTGCCCCCAGCCTCAACGTGACATTACCTATCCCTATGCTCATGACTGCTAAACAGGCTGCTTCTTTGCTTTAACGTGTACAATTTCAAAAAGTAACAAATGCATAAGTCTCAGTTTGCATGTGTGTTACTGGCAAGTGGGAAAGGGATATGGCCTGTAATTCCCAAATAGGGTTTTCATAAAGTTTTCAAAATGCGAAGTCGGAACAAAATGCTGTGTTCAACACTCAACATGGTCTTGATTGTAGGCAGAACTAACCATTCCTTTGGGAAATCTGTTTGTTTGTGATTTTGTGGATTTCTTCTAGAATAAGAAATTAAACACCAATTAAGATTCCACGAGTCACAACCTGGAGGCTATTTTGAAGGGGACTGTAATGGCAATGGGGGTTCCATATAGTGAAGTGATGGGGGAATGAATCTAGAGATAAGGATGTTAGTATTTTGTCATTGAAATATAGCAGATCAGAGAAATGCAGACATCCAGAGAAAAACGGGGAAAAGGTGAAGATTTTCACACCTTAGAAGACCCCAGAGAAAAGCCATCATAGTGCATGACATCCCAGTCAAGAGGACATCAGAAGCTTAGCAGAGCTTGGAGTAGCCATGATCACCCTAGCGGGATTGGAGAAACGATTGCTTAAAAATGGGAGGAGGCTAGTTCTCTTATCTACTACTTGTCCAAAAACTCCAAGAGATCTTAACTGTGCCTTATTTTTCTTTACGATCCTGGCTCTTGTCCAGTTGCCTGGGTGCCAGTTTATCATGCTGGGTTGAATCCTTTCAGCTTCGGCATCTACTTGAGCCTGGGAGAATGAGGAGATAGCTGGTGACGGATTTCGGAGATCATCGTTATTGAGGAAAGCAGGCAGAGGAAGTGGAGTGAATTCAACAGAAGCTGAGAAAGATCCCTGGAAGACAGATAAAACCAGGAGAGAAGGAAGTCTCATGGGGAAAGTTGCTCAGCAGGGCAAATGCTGTGAGTTATCAACTAAGATGTGGGTTGTAAAGAAACGATAAGCTTAGGTATTTAGTGCACCAGTGAAAACAATATAGGTGGGATGTAGAATGATCCAGAGTCAAATTGAAAAAGCCAAGGGAGGAGAGAGAAAGATCGGTGATTCCCGGTGATGATAAAGACTGAGTTCCTGGAAAAGACTTTGGTTTTCCAGGAATAATAGGGGACGTTGTGTGCGTGTTGGCGGGAGTTTATGGGAAGTCTCTAAACTTTCCACGCAAGTTTACTGTAAACTTAAAATCTTTCTAAAATATAAAGTTTACTAAAAAATTTAAAAAGTTGTATTACATAAATCAGAAATAACGGGAAAAGTCGAAAAGCTTTTCGAATCCTCGGAGGCAATTGTTCGTGTTTTTTATGTATGTTAATTTATTACTAAGGGGAAAATACGTGACATGTCTGTAAGTTTCTGTGCTATTTTAGTGTTGCAGAAGTTATGCTAATAAAAACTTTATTCCAATAAAAATCTGCATTGGTTTATTCTTTTGAGTTTGTCGTGTAAATCTGTATGTTTGCTCGTTATTATAATTTTAAGAATTTTCTTCTGAGGAGGAGCCATAGGAGGAAACGAGAGGCTTTCTGGCCTGTCAGGAAAGCTATTAATTCACATATTAAAGAGCTAACACCAGCCATTTCGCCCTTGGCTTACGAGAAAGGAGATTTCATTTCAATTGTCCAGAGTAAATGAACTCTGACAAACAGACATGCTTTGTAATATGTTCATAGAACCCCTAAATTGAATGGTCACTTTCCATGTGAATTCGTAAACGACAACTTGAACTAGCATTTCACCTAACCGCAAGCCACAGTCAAAGCAGCTGTCAACCAATAAACAAGGGCGAATGGGACGAATGTGCGAATGGCCAACTTGGTCTCTGGTAATGGGAGAGCCAAAATCAGCCCACCCCTCCCCTAGAAAAAAGATGTCTTTGTCTTCTGTCATTTCTGCACTTCAGCCATCAAGATGGAGCCACAACCAGTCCAAGCAAAAAACACAAAATGCATGCCGGATTCCAGCAGAGAGAAAGTTGTCCCAAAATTCAGGGAGTCTCACAGGGCTGTAGTTTATGAATGGTGAGGAAGGGAAAGCATATCATGGCCAATCCAACGTAGGACAGTCATAAGAACTGCAGTGTTTTATCCAACATCACACTCACTGTCCAGAAATAATATGGTGGGAGAAATGACAATATGGGTGGAGATAATTTAATGAGATCCAATCAGGTTTTCATAGCACTGCCAGCATGTGGGACTCCCTCATTAGCCCCTCCTGGATTTCACCATTAAGACACTCAGGTACCCCACAATTCCTTTTTTTTTTTTTTTAATGCTGGCATAGGGTGCCTGGGTGGCTCAGTCGGTTAAGCATCCGTCTCTTGATTTCAGCTCAGGTCATGATCTCATGGTTCATGAGTTTGACCCCTGCATCAGGCTCTGTGCTGACAGCATGGATCTTGTTTGGGATTCTCTCTCTCCTCTCTCTGCCCCTTCCTCTCTCTCACTCTCTCTCTCTCTCTCTCAAAATAAGTAAATAAACTTTAAAAAATAAAATGCAGGCATACCTTTAGTGCTTACCTCTAAGAAAAGTGGAGTAATAGAAATAGGTGATATCTTTGTGTTTCTCAGTAAATCACACAATTTCCGTGAAGGAGCATGCAACAGAGTTGCTTATACCATCAGCATGTGGTTTGTGGCTAAAGAGAGAAGACCAACACCCGTCCCGTTCAGTCTGTCTTGCTTACCTCCAGTGTCTGCTCTAACGGAAGAAAACCTAACCCCTTGGTTCCTATAAAGCAGAGTTGGCACGAAACTGTCCTCCGGGGCTGCTTACACTAGCTCAGCCCATGAAACGTCAGACTTCCCCTTTTAAGTCCCCATATTTAGCTGTGGCAGTTCCAGGGTGGTAATAGAACGAAAGACAGATACACATTTGGGGTCGCCTTTTGTGACACTCGTAAGGCAAGGCAAGCTCAGAAACTCACACACCTTTTTCACATTAATAAAAGGAACGTGGCAGTGGCATAGGAGGCATCCATAAATGCAGGAAGACAGAACTGGTATTTTTAATAAATAACATTCTATGAATTAACAGTTGGCTGTGGCTATCTGTCAGCTCCAAATAGCAGAGTTCTAATTTTGTAGCAACTGGGGATGGAATTTCAAAGTTCCCTCCTAAATAAAGAGTGCCCAGAATTCTCTGGATATAGTCACCTTTGGGGTTGTACAATTAAGACACTTGTGGTTGAGGTTAAAACAGGGCCAGTGGGCAGACCTTCACTTGCCTCCAGGCAGAATAAATGGAGCGCTGCATTTTCTTCGTTCATTGGGATGGATGAAGGTCGATGCACTGAATAAACCTCACAAATGTCAGAGCACGGTGTAAATGCATCAAAACACACTCCCTTGACTTAAGCACCCATAGCTTCGGCTGTGTGCCCCATAACACGTATCTCAGAGCGTTGCAATTGCTCCCAGTCTTTTGTTTCAACCACACTTTGAGACCTCAAGAGGGGTTACTGATTCGGTATCTAATTATAGCAATATCATTCATTGAAGACAGGGATTTAGCCAATGTATCTCGTTTGACCCTCTGAGGAGTAGCCCTATTGTACAGCTGAAGAAATGGAGACTCAGGGAAATAAAGTTGCTCAAAGTAACATAGATCAAGTTCTCAAACTTTACCGTGCATGAGATACTCTTGAAGGGCTTGCTAGAATTTAGATCGCAGGGCCTCACTCTAAGTTTTAATTTAGTAGATCTGGGATAGGACTAAAGAATTTGCATTGTTCACAAGTTCCCAAGGAAGGCTGACTCTGGTCTAGGATCACGCCTCAAGAAGCTTCAGCCTAGGTAATTTGTGGTAGACACAATACTCTGTCCTGAGTGGCTGGGTGACCAGGAAGCTGTGCTCTTTAGCAGCACTATGTTCACCCACTGGCCTTCTCCATCCGCCTTTCACAGAGCCTCAGCGCCAGTTACCTCAGGGGGTGTCAAGAAATGCTGGTTGACCATCTGTCCCCACCTGCCTCCCCACACACATACCACTTTCTTCGCCTAATTGACTCCTTCAAGTCTCAACTTCAAAATATCACTTCCTCAGAATGGGCTTCCATAGAATAATTTATTATTGTAAATTTGCTCAGGTTTCTTTGTCTCATGAATGTCTGCCTTTCAAAACCACAAGGGCCATGAGGGCCAGACTTTTGTCCCTTCTGTTCTTTGAATAGAATCATGGACCCAGCATGTGGCATGGTACTTTGCCTTAGGGGGTACTCAACAAAATTAGGTAAATAGATAAATGAGTTGAATGAAGGAAACTTCTAGATCTAGTCCTAGTTCTTCTCTCTACTAGCTGTGTGAAATCGGGTTGGTGCCTTGACTTTTCTAAATGCCAACCCTCCCATATGTAAAAATAGATAATAATTTTGAAAGGGTTCCATGGAGTTTGTTTGTTTGTTTGTTTGTTTTTTAAGAAGCTCAATATAGAAGACTGCTGTTCTCTACATGCACTGCCAGCTCCCAAATCCAGGCAGAGCTCACAGTAGATACTCAACAGTTGGTTGAATTGAATCAGATTTGGCTTGCTTGAATGGAGTGATTTTTATGCTCCCCAAGGAACTTAATTTTAACAGTTATTCATTTTGGAATATCAAACGCCCCTGTTATTAAATTTGTGCTTATGTCTTAAGGGGCTTGGAAGGCTAATACTTCCTTCATCTTGGGTTACTAAACCAACCTAAATCAACTTTTAAATATGGTAGAGACACACGGCATGCTTTTAAAAGAATGATCTGATAGGACTATTTCAAAAATAGCTCTGTAGTGAGTTGCATGGTGACATTGGAGTCTTCCTTCTGTGGCTTCTTAAACCTATGAGGCACATAAATGGACAGGTAGCCCATTTATTAACCCCATCTTTTGAGAGGTCCATACAAATATGGCAGAAGCAGTCAGAAAACAGGAACATTAATTAAAACATGGTAGAGACTTCCCATTCAAAGGCGGTGAACACTTGGGGCACCCGGGTAGCTCAGTCAGTTAAGCGTCTGACTCTTGGCATCAGCTCATGTCATGATCTCAGGGTTTGTGGGTTCGAGCCCTGCGTCCCAGCTCTGTGCCAAAAGCATGGAGCCTGCTTGGGATTCTCTCTCTTCCTCTCTCTCTGTCCCTCCCCTGCTCACTCTCTGTGTCTTCCTCTCAAAATAAATAAACTTTCAAGAAGAAAAAAGGTAATGAACCCATTTACTATTTTTAGCTTACAAACACTCTTAATATGTCAAATTACATGTCAAGGTACACAATTATCATCGGTTCACTTTAAATTTTTTTCATATTTCTAACCTGAGCGGTTGCCCATGTCACAGCTCCCTTCCAAGGCAGGCCGCAGTTGAGAGGAGAGGAACCCATGGCTCTCCCCCTGCAGAGCTTAAGCGGTTCTCTACCTTAATATCCTCCACTAAAGACTTTGCTCGAACAGTAGAAATTTCTGTAAGCATGTCTCCCACTGGATCCATGCTGCGTATGTAGCCCAGAGCAGAATCTTCCAGTCTTGCCCTTTCAGGGCTCACCATTTACAAAACAGCAAACCTATGCTTGAGGTGCAGCAGATTGCCCTTGGTTGACACACTTCTTGACATCACCAAAGGGGAAAGAAGGTTTGCATTTCCGGTTCAGAGAGGTGGTGGTTGGACATACACCTCAGAGATGGCGCTGGTGAGTGGATCCACATCTCTGTTTCCCTTTGCCCTTAGAAGCCAAACCTCACATTTCTGATGATAGCCCTGAGGAAACCATTTGGTTCCTACTGATGGAAATGTAGTCATTTGTCCAAAAAGTTGGCTCTAGAAGAGAGAAATACCGAGAGACGTATTGAGGGGACATACACTGTATGCTCTTCTCTTGTATCCAATTTACAAAGTTAGCCATCAGATGACAAAGCAGGGGGGGATACTCTGTGGCTAGCTGTGATAACTGCCACACCTCTTTAAATTAGAATACACGGAACTCTTGAACCATCAGTTATGGTGCCGGTTCTTCATCCAAGAAGGAATAGAACAAATCTGTGTGAAGAAAGACTGCATTGCAAGAGCAAGAGTAATGCTCAAAGACCCATTCCAATCCATAACAATCACAAGGTGTTGCATTTCCGAATCCCCCATGGCTGAACAGCTCAGTTGACTTTTGGATATCTTGGAAGGCCAGTCCCTTGGAACTAAACTCTCTCCTTCTCATTTTCTAGAGAAATAAATGGGAAGCCAGGCAGCCTAGAGCCTTCCCTGAGGAGGTCATTTTCTGCTAAAACCTTGGTTTCCTAATTTAGGGCCATTTCTCACAAAACCGTGCTATCCTGGTGAGTGAGGACTGGAGAACTTCAGAGGCAGAAGTGCCCTGCTGGGCAATAGAGCAACCCCGGAGTGAATCCCAGCCCCTGTGGTGAAGAAGGGAGCTGAGCTCAGCTTTTCACTGTTGCTGATACAGGGAAAGAGCTGACTGCAAACAGGGCCTTGTGAGCCCTTTCTTGCTGACTCAGGAAGTTCTTATCTCAGCCACTTCCAATTACCTTCTCTCAGGTTCTTGGCCTTTTCCAACAACACCCTCAGGAGCACTGCTACCTCTCTTTCCTCTTCCATCTTGGGGACTCTGTGAGGGCTGTCAAATCACAATTGTCCCCTAGCTTCCTGTCTACCTCTTTGTCACGTTAGTAGCTCCCACTGCGGGAGGCTGCAAATCCCCTTGGAAGGGGACCGTGGAATATATTGCCATGCACGCTTCGGTCAGAAAAATGCCAGTGCAGGGCGCCTGGGTGGCTCAGTCAGCTGAGCGTCCAACTTCAGCTCAAGTCATGTTCTCACAGTTCGTGAGTTCGAGCCCCGCGTCGGGCTCTGTGCTGACGGCCCAGAGCCTGGAGCCTGCTTCGGATTCTGTATCTCCCTCTTTCTCTGTCTTTCCCCCACTCATGCACTGTCTCTCTCTCTCTCTCTCTCTCTCTCTCAAAAATAAATACACATTATTTTTTTTTAAAAGAAAATGCCAGGGCACAAGGCCACATTTGAAGCTGAAGTGGGGACCATTTGCTGGCCTGGGGAGTACATGCTGGGATGGGGAACCGCACTCTGATGTGGAGAGCCAGACATCAGGCTTCTGCCAGGGAACCATGCACACAGCACCAAGAAGAGGGCACGCCTGTGTTTGGTTCCTTGGCCGTCATTCTCTGCCCTTTCCTTTTTGCGGTGCCTTGCTGACCTTTCCGTTCCCCTCCTATCCGCCCCCTCTGGCTTCTCCTCCCACCCCGGATCTAGGGCCACATCTTCTGGATTCTTCTCCGTTTCCATATTAAGCCCATCCTGCCCCCCACCCCCACCCCCGGGAGCATGCTGAGTGCCACCCTGGGCTTTTCTCCCAGAGTTCCACTCACTGAGTTGTCCGTAGGATTAAAAACACAAATATGTTTAGAAAAATGTCTTGACAATAATATACAGCCCTATGTTATCAGTGGTGATCTCTGGACTATGGGAATATGGTGATATTTACATCCTCTTTTATGGTTTTTTAACTATATTCAATTAAAAAATAAAAAAAAGCAATGTGCTCAGTTACTCCCCTGAAAAGTTACAGAAAATACACACATCACTCTGTTCTTGAAATTCTTTTTACCAAAATTTCATGATTTCCCAAAAAAATGTATGACATTTTATATGGAAGCCATCAGGCCATCATGTGGGGACTTAACGTTCAAATGTAAAGTCCCAGTCATTTAAAGTGTTGTTTGGTGAGGGGCTCCTGGGTGGCTCAGTCAGTTAAGCGTCCGACTTCGACTCAGGTCATGATCTCAGTTTGTGAGTTCGAGCCCCGCGTCGGGCTCTGTGCTGACAGCTCAGAGCCTGGAGCCTGCTTTGGATGCTGTGTCTCCTCCTCTCTCTGCCCCTCCCATGCTCGTGCTCTGTCTCGCAATAATAAATAAACGTTAAAAAGATTTTTTTTTTAAATAAATAGATAAAGTGTTGTTTGGTGACACATTAAAGAGGAGGGGCCAACATGGCAGAGAAGTAGGGGGATCCGAACTTGCCTTGTCTCTCAAACAAAGAAGTGCCCAAGCAAAGGACTTTGAACACCAGAGCCTGGGAAGAAAAGAGACTGAATCTACTAGGAAGAAAATGGGAAAGCTGGTGATACATTAAAGAAAGGTATTTTTTTCCCTCCTGGGTAGTCCCTCCCCGACATAGCTCCCACATCTCGTCTCCTCTCACACTGCAGCCACACTCACACAGAACACTTCGCTCCAGACACCAAATGTGTGGAGGTCCCCCCCCCCCCGCCAAACAATTCTCGGGGACACCAGCTGGGTGTCCTGCTGACCTGACTGAAATAAAGAGTCAGACATGGAACCGGCTGAGCCACACAGGCGCCCCTCAACGGCCCAGCGTTTAGTGTCTCTCTTTCACTCTGTCCTGATGTATTTGGTTTTTTCAAATCACTTTGAAATAAGCACCTCACTCGGTTTACTCCGATCAAAAAGAAATGATTTCTAAAAATATACAGTTAAAAAATATTAAGAGACAATATTTTATACGCAATTTAAGAAAAAACATCTTTTTATTAAAACATAGCAATTGTTACCAGTACACGTCAGGTTGTGTGTGTGTGTGTGTGTGTGTGTGTGTGTATCTCAAAATCCTGTAAGTAATATACTTTGAAGTCTACACCAAAACATACGAATTTCAACCCCTGCTTCCCTTTTTGCTTCTATGGGGCCCACCCTCCATTCGTTTCAAAATATGGATTGTATCATAGCATTTCCAGCTTAAAACTCGTCCATGTCTTTCCCTCCTAGTTAAAATAAAACCCCAATCTCTCTTCATGACTGGGAAGGTCTCTGCCATCAGACCTCGCCTTCCTCTCCAGCACGATCTGGCCACTTGTCCCCTTGCCCACCGCCCTCTGCCTGGCACTCTCGCCTCATTTCTTCAAACACTCAAACCTTGGTCCACCCGCAGGAATTTTGCACCTGCTGTTTGCACTGCCCAAACACCTGGATGTTGACTCTTTTCATGACGTTTAGTTGAATAGTCCCCCTCAAGCTAAGTCTTTCCTGATAACCTTACCCAAAGCATTTCGTTTCCTTTATCATACGTCTTGTATAATAACGTACAGTTATTTTAATTCTTATTTATGTCTTATGTCTATTTCCCTCGCAAAGAGGCAGAGATGATATTTGCCTTGTTAATTCAAATAACATCCGCATTTAGAAGAGTATTTGGCCTGTAACGGGCACTCAGTGAATATTGGTTTAGTAAATAAATAAGTTGCAATAGTCATGAACTTTTGGGTTTGAGTTGGGCAGCTTGTTTGAAAACACTTGGTGTTCTTTTCAGAGATTTCTTCATTCAAGTGGCTGATTTTGGAAAAATCCCTTAGGTTGTTCTTGAAAATGCAGATTCTTAAGAATTTGAATGTAATAGGCTTTAGGAGGGATCCTCAAGCCTGAGTTTTAACAAGCTCCTTGAGTAATTCTAATGCACAGCTAGTCTGGTGACAAACATATCTTACAACTGGGGGGTGGGGGGGAATTCAGGACTTTGGATACACTGCTACCTAATTGTGCCTACCAAATAATTTTTGCCCTGCATGTAAGAAGTGAAAGAAATTGCACTAAAGAACATGTTTCTATGTATCTACTTTGTCGATGATTACTCAAGTCTTTGCAAGTCCTCAGCAAAGCAAGAGGTGTTGGAATATTCATATTTTATCCCTTTCCATTTACAGAGTCCTGGTGTTCAAGAGAGAAAAACCTTTTTTCCTGAATAGGAAAAAACATTATATTAAGCGTAAGTGTAGTCTGGAGTACTGTGCCAGAGCTAAATTTTTATTATCCACACAATAAAAGGGAAGTTGTAGTGCCCATTACCCCAAACCTGTTCATATGCATTAAAAATAATTTAGAAATTATTACATTTGCTTTCCTAAGGTAGTGTGCTTGGCTTGGGTTAATATGAAAAATGATTTGTATCTGAATACATAATAAATATACATTAGGTTTCTAATAGGCTATTCTGGGTAGTCAGGGGAAGCTATTCTGGATTAAGAATTAAATATTAGGTCTAGATGGACCCTAAGGACTAATTCTCGTCTCGTCTGATTCCTCCATTTTACAAAGAGGAAACTGAGGCCAAGAATCAGGGAAGGTCTTACAACGGGGGCTCAGTCACATGCTTGAAGTGAAATGGAGAGGTTAATTTAATACCAGGTCTTGTGCAACCAGCCCATGTTGATGCTGACTCTTGTGGACAGCACATTTTCAATTTGTCTCGGTTTGCTCTGGGCTAGCAAGTTGGCATTTCCATTTAACCCATGCCCTTCTTGTTTCTCAGGCCTTACTCTTGCTTGAAATGTTTTTGAATACTGTGTGAATTGCTTTCTTTGGCTCTGCCTTAAACGCAGTAGTTGAAAGAAAACGTTCTCCGACGCCTTTAATTGGAGAGATCCACAACATGTCCCAGAAGAGATTGAATTCACCTTCGGTTAAAATCTCACTGAAAGCTGCTCGTCTTTTAAACACATGAGCAGGGCGCCTGGGCTCGTTCTCCTGGCTAAGCGTCCAACTCTTGACTTTGGCACGGGTTGTGAGCTCGAGTCCGGCATTGGGTTCTGCGCTGGCGTTGCGGGGCCTGCTTGGGAGGCTCTGCTCTTCCCCCGCTCGCTCTGTCTCAAAAATAAACATTAAACATAAATAAAATAAAATAAAATAAAATAAAATAAAATAAAATAAAATCAACACATGAGCAATTTAGTCTCTCCAGAAAACAGAAACAGATCATTCCCTTCTTTCTTTCCTTCATCCCCCTTCATTCCTCTTAGAATGAGTTTCCATATAACAGCCAAGGAAGATCCACATTTAAGGCGAAGCAACAACACTGTGTTCATAGTCACAATAATCCTGTTAATATCATGGCTATCGTCAGTGTGACTCAGTAAGTTACTGTGTGGCCGATGCCGCGCTTGCGACGACATCACGCGCCCCAAATATGATCGACGGGCTGCTATGCGCTCATGAATGACAGTTTGAGTTATGAAGTGCAGTTTCATTTTCCAGCCTGTGTTTGAGGATGTGAATGTATACTTCCGACACAAACATTCTCAGCTTGGGTAGCGGTTTATTTTCGGAAACAGCGGGGCAGGCCGCGATTCAAGGTTAATAGCCACAAACACGAAAGATGGCGCGTTCAGAAGGAGGATGCGTCCCAGGAGCGAGGGTGACCAGGTCTTCTGTGTCTCTGGGCTACATCTTAACGATCCAATTCTGTCTTTGTTCGTTAGTTATTTCTTTCGCAAGCTTTGAAGTCACACACCCACCCGAATTTTGAGTCTCGGACTTCCTCAATTCTTAATTTTGACCCTGAGCAAGTTATTTCTCTAAATCTGTTTCCTTATCTGTAAGATAATGTTAGGCGTCTCATAAATTGCTGTTTGGATTAAGTGAAAGAAAACATACAAACTGCTTTGCACTGAGCCCGGCCAAACAATGAGCTGCAGTAAAGTTATAACATTGCAAAACTCCTTAAGGCACCAACTCATTTTGTTGTAACAAGAGCTAATGTCAAAGCGCAGGTGAGTTTGCAATTTCATCAGTTCTCCTCTTTGGTGAGCCAAAGTCACCAAAGCATTTGTAGTTTCGAAAGGTGAAATCCGCCAGGAAATAGCTTGAAGAGATTATCAGCAAAGGTAGGAGTTTGTAAAACTTATAAGCAAAATGTTCCTGGGGTTTCCAAGAAGTTCCTTTATAATAGCTAACTTTTACCCTTTTACTGAAAACAGTCTTATTGGGCATGTTAGCATTGGAGGAGATTACATAGTTCTAAAATGATAGTTTCAAAATGGGCAAGTGTATTTTGGGATTTTGCTAGGTCATTAAGTGGTAGAAATTGTCCATAATTTTCTGAAGACAAGAGTTTAAAATTGGCTCACATTTGGTGCACTTCTCCAGACATCGTGGCATACCTGGAATTTCTCCAGGGATTTTGGTTGGAGGAAAATATAAAAATGGCATCATTTCAACTGTAAAGAATAATTGCTTTCTAGGGTTGTTGTTGATGTGTGTGTGTGTGTGTGTGTGTGTGTGTTTAGCATATCACAGTCAATATAACTATGGGAAAATTTATTAGGCAAACTTGGTGGTTAATTGCGAATGATATTCTCGAAGGACAGTTTTAAGCTTGAATTTTATTCTTTGCCAAAGTAGAGACGAAACACATTGAGGAAAGAATGTGAGAGATGCATAACCTCAAACACATGTGAGAAATGTGAGAAAGCATAACCTCAAACACATGAGGCATGTGGACGGAATGGACTAGGGTTGTTTGCAAACAAACCTGAAGGGGGTTCCAGGATACATTTCCCAGCTCCATGTACCTGTCCAGTTCCTACTCAGTCTTCGTTGAGTTGAGGTGTTATCTCTCTGAAGATTTTTCCAGAATACTCAGCTCACACCTTACAGAATTGAGTTGCTCACATAACTCATTGTTAACACCCTGTTATTGTAGCACTTAGTGACATTTGATTGTAGTATTGTGTTTATCAGTTCGTCTCTGCCAAGGGGGGTGGTAAGGTCGCGAAGGGTAGGGACCAAGTACTTGACACATTCATGTTCAATAAAGGTGAAGACAGTGGAGCTGGGGGCCAGGATAGAAGCCAGGAAAGAAAGGAGGGAGAAAAATGTAAAAAGAGGACCTCAAGTCAGTGATGACTGGCTTCCAAGGCCAAGGCTCTTGGTTGCCATTATATAAGGTCTTCGTGTGAACAAGACAAAGGACGTGGAAACGGAAATAAATGTAACACTTTCAGAAACCTAACAATGTTGATGAGGGACTTATGGCCCATCAACAAGGTGAAAACAAGATCACCTGGCTGGAAGAATTTGGTTCTGGAAGAGATACTTGATACGAGCAGAAGTTCCACAATCAATCGATGTTGCAGATTTGCCATTAAAAGTAGCTAGGACCGGGGCACCTGGGTGGCGCAGTCGGTTAAGCGTCCGACTTCAGCCAGGTCACGATCTCGCGGTCCGGGAGTTCGAGCCCCGCGTCGGGCTCTGGGCTGATGGCTCAGAGCCTGGAGCCTGTTTCCGATTCTGTGTCTCCCTCTCTCTCTGCCCCTCCCCCGTTCATGCTCTGTCTCTCTCTGTCCCAAAAATAAATAAAAAACGTTGAAAAAAAAAATTTTTTTTTTAAAAAGTAGCTAGGACCTGGGGCGCCTGGGTGGCTCAGTCACTGAAGCGTCCGACTTGGGCTCAGGTCATGATCTTGTGGTTTGTGAGTTTGAGCCCCGCGTCGGGCTCTGTGCTGACAGCTCGGAGCCTGGAGCCTGCTTCGGATTCTGCGTCTCCCTCTCTCTCTGCCCCTCCCCCACTTGTGCTCTGTCTCTCAAAAATGAATAAATGTAAAAAAAAAATTTTTTTAAAGTAGCTAGGACCTCCAAAGATAACTATAAAATTATCTTCTGAAGTCAGGACACTTTCCTAATTCAGCTACCATTATGTTAAAAATACAGCAACATTCTATCATGTACAGGACTTTGAAAATCTGCAGGTGGCATTTTAAAAATAAATAAGGGATGCCTGGGTGACTCAGTCGGCTGAGCGTTGGACTCTTGATTTCAGCTCAGGTCATGGTCTCACGCGTTCCTGAGATCAAGCCCCACCGCTCCCCCCCCCACCTCCGTCGGGTTCACACTGACTTCACGGAACCTGCTTGGGGTTCTCCCTCTGCCCCTTCCCCACTCTCTCTCTCTCTCTTGCTCAAAATAAAATTTTAAAGATAAATACATAAATAATAAATAGCTTAATTCACAAAAATTTTTTAAAAAGTGTGGCCATTCCTAAATCTCTTATTCCTTTTTGAAAATCACATCTGTAAATAGGTATCTTTTTTACTTCATTCCCCCCCCTACTTTTTTTTTAAGCTCCAACCTTTTAATGTGCTTAATCACATTAGCTTAATCTGACCATATTCACACTTTTTAAGTTTTTTTTTTAAGTTTCCATAGGTTTTTAAGTTTATTTATTGATTTATTTTGAGAGAGAGGGAGAGTGTGTGTGGGCAAGCGTGAACAGGGGCGGAGAAGAGAGACAGGGAGACAACGAATCCCAAGCAGGTTCCGTGATGTCAGTGCGGAGCCCAACTCGGGGCTCGACCTCAGGGACCCCTGAAATTATGATCTGAGTGAGCTGAAATCGAAAGCCAGACGCGTAACCGAACGAGCCACCCGGGCGCTCTGAAGGATTTCTTTTTTTAAATCGAGATGATTTTTTTTTTCAAAGAGATCATGAATAATTTTCCATTTTAAAACATCTTGCTTTATTTGTTCATTGCTAAAACATACAGTTCTGTCTTGAGTTAATAAATCCCTTACTTCTCTCTGCTGTTCCCTTTAACGTCTCTTTCATACTTCATTTTTTATCTGCTCTGCTTTTTAAAGAGATTAAAATACTTGGGTATAAATACCCACTGGAGGTAAATATTCTGTGGCTCTTGTCCTTGACTCCAGGAATTCTGAAAGTCACTCGGAAATGGGGGATACGAAAGGTCATGTCGAAGGAGGTGAGTTACCAAGAAGGCCGTCTTTTCTCTGGCTGGAGCTGGAGGTCCAGTCACCAGAATAGGAGCCCCTGAAAGGGGCTGGGGGTGGGAGGGTGGCACTTTTAGAAAATTTGACAAGTGGCATCACCTGGGACTACGAGGGTTCCCCTTTTTATCGTGATTGGCAAACGCCAGTCACTCTGGCTCCCTTCCCCTTCATGGGTCTACTTTCTTTGATCTGGCCCCACCTGCCTCCCAGCCTTCCCGGTCTACTCCTCCTTGTAGATCTCCAAGGACACCGGACCCCTTTCTGCATCGGCCCTTTCGGAAGTTGTCTCTCTGGACAGAATCTGCTTTTCTCCTTGGATTTCTGATGACCGCTGACATTCTGCTCTTCCCTCAAGATGCAGACAAATGCCCCCTGTCATGGAGTTTTCCCAACTCCCAAGGCTGGTCGCTGGCCTCACTTTCTGCCCAGAGATTGTTCTTCCCACCGGTGGGGGGACAGGCTCATCAGGCCAGGACTCTCATGACGGAGAAGCAGACCTACCCCAAAAGGGGCTTATCCAATCTCTGGACACGTTTGGAGAGCTAGAAAAGTCCCACGGTTTATTTGGGTTTTCCCATCACCCCTATCCAGCTTAAACGAAGATAATCCAGGGGCGCCCGGGTGGCTCCATCGGTTGAGCGTCCGACTTCAGCTCAGGTCATGATCTCACGGTTTGTGGGTTCGAGCTCCGTGTCGGACTGTATGCTGACGGCTCAGAGCCTGGAGCCTGCTTCGGATTCTGTGTCTCCCTCTCTTTATGCCCCTCCCCGGCTAGCACTCTGTCTCTTGAAAAGAAATGTTAAAAAAAAATTTTTTTTAATTAAATAATCCATTCTCTTGTGCTTCAAAAAAAAATTTTTGTTTGTATCTTCCAGGGAAAATGCCTTCTCCATTGCTTGATGTTCATTGTGAAATGCACTTGCCACAATAATATCACAGAACAGTTGGAAAATAAATGGATTTCTAAAGAATAGAAAAATCACCCGTAAGGCCATCATCAAAACACAGTTAACTACGGTATTTGCCCTTTTGGTCATTCTTAGAAATGTCTCTTTTATGTGCTTATAAACATAGCACACACACAATGCCGTGCCTTGCTTTTCTGTCTTAACACCACCCGGTTGTCATTGGTTCAAATAATGGGACGGAAACTTTACAATAGGACTTCTTATATAATATCTTTATTTGTTCCTTAGGACTGAGTAGCAAATTATAAAAATAGGAAGTTTCTCCCATTGTGTCCTGAGCACGTCACACGAGCACAGAACCCTGTAGAAGCCCACGGAGGCTGGGCTGTCAGCTGACCTGCTGACCGCCGGGGTCACCCTCCGTCCCTCTGACCCTCTGCCTCTCTCAGGGAATCTTCTCCATTCTCCAGTCCATTATCGGCATGAGGCAAATCTTATTCGGATGACTTTTCTCCCTGCATCTTTGAAACTTGCAAAACCAGAGAGCAAACACGAAAGATAATGCAGTGAGTGCCAGTATCTCCGACACCTTGATCCCCGCCCCCCTTAACATCTCACTGCACCTGCTTTCTCAGACCTCTTTCCATGATGTTGAGGACTTTGACCTCTCTCCTGGAGGGGAATTTCCCTCTGGCCTCTGGCTCTGCGTCCTGCCTGGTTCCTCCCAGGACCCATCCCAGCAAGACTTGGGCCCCTTCGGGCTTGACCCACAGAACAGCATGCGACAGTAAAACACTTCTAACCGCCCTTGATAGTGCGCAGTGAACTCTTCTGGAAAGTACGCAGTTTTTAATGCCATCGACGCACTATATTAACTCCGTGGAGCATCATTTAAGTTTGGAGGAGGAATTTAGGTTAATAGTATTCTTAGAGCCCTCTTACACTCCGACTTTTTATATAGCTATCTATGTACATGGGGATTTTTCTTTGAAAGCCTTAAGCTTCAAGATAAAAACTTTCTCAACCCTTCAAGGTAGACACCTGCAGTTGATGCTCATTTTCTCCCTTTGGCCGCCAGCAGAGGGCCTTGCATCGAGAAGGTGTCCCATAGATGTTCGTTTGGAAGGGTGGAGGCGAAAAGAAGAATCTGTAATATGTCACTTTTGATAAATCAGCTGATCAGCAAAGACAACAACTGCCAAGACGTTTAGGATACCTGAAGCGGGAGAAAGGGCCGTAGGACGCATAGTTAGCTAAATTATATTGGCCATGGTTTTGATTTCTTTTTAATTAAAAGCCCTGTTAACTGCTCAGGCTTGTTTATATCCATCACAAGGCTACATTGGGCACGGTAGCGACATGGTAAATAAGACGAGTCTGAGATTCTATACACAATGAAACACCACGAATGATATCATAAACATCACGATGACCCTTCATAAATAAAAAAGTATAGGCAAACTCACCTGTAACAAACTCTTGACAAAACTCTGGAATAGCATAAAAATGCAGTTGCCCCTGTGGAAACTTCAGGCAACTGACTCTGGGTAGTTAGACTATACCAAGGCTGTCTGGAGGAGTCCTGTCTGCTCTGTGTGGTCCCCTTCCTAGTGAGATGCTTCACCGCGTTCCAGAGAAACAGTTCATTGTCCAGAAGACCTATCCAAAGTCACTTCATGGCTACACCCCACCAGCTTGGCTTTCTCACCCTACACTTCACTCATCCTGTGGCATCGTCACGCCTGACGTCATATTCTTCCACATTGCTTCACCTTGTTAATTTTGCACCGCGATACACCAAGCACCTAATAGATTAGTCTATACTCTTCGAAGCCACTGGCTTTCTTTGTGCATAGGGGCAGATACTAGGCGAGGCGGATGCCAGGCTAGACTTTGGGGACACAGCAGCCGAGACCCTGCCTTCACAGCACCTGCCAACCAGAAAGACGCTTCCCGGCCACACCGGGCTAATAGTGCCACCCGATGGCTGATTTTTTTGTGCCTTCTTATTACTGTTCATGCCTTCCCTTCCATCCTGGCCTCTTTTTTTTTTTTTTTTTTTACCTGTTTTTCTTCTTTTTGTTTTTATTATTTCAATACATTCCAGCTGTGTGATCTCACTTCCTCTTCTATCCAACCTCTATTCCAAAAACCAGGTGTTTGCACTCTCAATGTCTTTACTCCCCTCTTTTAACTACGTCTTCCCTGAAATCTGCCCATCTTGGATCTATCCAACCATTGCCTCTCTCCACAGTTAACCTGTGAGCTCCTGAATGCCGCTGGAGGTGCGTTCACGATGTCAAGTGGGCTTTTGGCTGAGCTTGGCATTCCTTGCGTGAGCTGGCCTAGGTCCCCATAAGTCATTCCCCTCAACCACCACGCCCTCTGCAATCCCCCTGCCTCACCCCTCTTATTTAGATGATGACCTTATACCCACCTTGCAGGTAAACTTGAAATCATCCGCCATGAACCTTCACCTCTCAACCTCTTATCCTCCGCAAGGATAAAACCAGTCGTATTTGCACGTGTTCTACTTCCTCTGATCCAGACGTGACCCTCCTACTGCTGGTAACTTTTGATCCATTGTCTTCCGGCACTTCTGGTTTTGTGCTTTTCCTTGATTTTTTACCCTAGAACATGGTCAAGTTCTTTCCATCATAAAGAATTTTCCTGCCCTCGACCCAGACATCTCCCTTTGGCTACCCCTTTCTCTCTCACTTCTTACCTTCCTCTTAAACTTGAACTTAATTTTTAATAATTTAAAAGTTTCTTAAAAATATTCCGTAGTTCCTGAAAGGTTTAAAGAGGAATGTAACAAATGGCCATATTCTCCTTCAGTCCCATAGGCTGAAGGAACAGAACATGGTGTGTCTGAAACCACGTGTGAGTTGCTCCCCTGCCATGCCTTCTCCTGTCTATTTGAGAGTCAACACCATTCTGACTGCTGTGCTTAAAGTTTCCCTTTAATAAAGAAATATTAGGTGTATGGCTCAGGGCCAGACACCTCCTAATAGGCTCCTTTGGTTTGTACACCACACCCGGGACATTTCTCTGAACCATGCACTGAATTCTATGAAAGGCCATCAGTTTTCCAGTGCAGGAAAGCTCTCTATAACATACCTAGTTTTCACTGCCAGATGTCCTGCTTCTTGGACCATGTGACATAGCAGACATCAGGTGTTAGAGGTATACGTGATAGAAAAAGACGCCTGTGGGGTTCACGGTGAGCCACGAAAGAAGAATTACAATGTCACTTCCTAGAGTTCTGGAGCAAGGCCATGCCATCTGCCTTGAAGAATGGAACAATTCTCAAAATGCAACTGTGGACACGCTCCCGGACCCTGGTAGCAATGGAGCTTTTCATCACCGGGTGTCAGATGACCATGCAACCAGAAATGTCCAAGAGTGGGGACCAGGAACCGCAGCTCACACCCACTACACCCTCTTCTCAGTCTCCCTCCAAAACCAGAGACACTCCAAGGGGTCTGGAGAAATAGCTACTTCAAAAACTTTTTACAAAATAACGAATCCAAAAGGCTCAAGTGGTAGACGCTGAGGTACACTATGGCACACGAAGCCATTAGCCTGTGTTAGGATCCTGCCACTCAGATGAGAAGCAAACAGAAGCAAGTGAGAGGACGTGAGCAGAGGATTGCCATGACCAGGTTCGGGTTTTGCAGTTCCGAAAGGAGAATGAAATGAAGGGTGCATGTGGGGAGACTTAATGGAAGCAAGCATGATGTGCAACGGTATGGATGGAGCTGGAGGGAAAACACCATTGTCTGAGGGAAAAACCACTGTGGAGGACCACGATTTGGAGGAAAAATCATTAAGGTCGGCTTGGCCTACGTCGGGTTGGAAATAGATGTCTCATTTGGTCGTTAAACTATAGACAGAATCTAACTAAATAGTTTTTTTAAGTGCGGGTTTGATGAGCAACAGAAAGGTCTAAATTCGGGTATAAAGGTATAAGTCATGAGCCTGTCTATAGATGACTCTTGAAGCCATGCATATGAATGTAATTGCCCAGATATGAAACCTACAATGAGAAGAAAATGTAGATGAAGACCTAAATCAAGGAAATCCTAGTGGGTAGCAAATGAGCTAGCATCTTTCTCATTCTCACTGGTTTTCAAGCCTCTCTTGAAGTATAACCTTCTCCCTGAAAGCACCCCTCTCTAAAGTCATACCCCCCCCCCCAGATAGTCTTACCTTTGTGCGGCCATATTATCCTATTTGGATTCTAGACATTGAATCCCTTCGCATAGTTAATAGACTGAGAGCTCATTCATTCAATTATTTATGCATATATCAGTTTGTGTCAGTATTTACAAACGCTTTGTGTCAAACACTGTGCTACATGCTGGGAATACTGAAGCTAATGGAATACATATCTTGCCCTTGAATACTTGTGGCAGAGACTCGTTCAGTGCTCACCAATTTCATTTCCTTTTCCTGACCACAAAGGCAGACCACCTTCCCCGGCTTTCCATGAAGACCTGTTAGAACTATTTTGAGTTTTGGCCAATGAACTGTTGGACAGAAGGAGGTCAAAGGTGGGTCAAAATACCCCCCATGAGATCCTCACATCCTCTCTTCCCTCTCTGTGTAAACCATGGGGGTCATATGTCTAAGATGGCAACATCACAAAGTGGAAGGAAACTGAGTTTCTGCATCACCACCTGGACAGGGGCTGCCTTGGAGAAGCACAGACCTTCACTGCGTAAAGCCATTAAAATTTGGAATTTGTTTTTACCAGACCATAATTCAGTTACTTTGAATACTGCACTGCTCAGTCCAACAACAAGAATAATTCTGATGAAATGCTGGCAGAGGAGACCATGTGTGCAAAGTATCAAGTCCTCTACTTACTACTCCCCCCAACCTTGAGCATCCTGGAAGGTTGGAGCTCAATGGCAAACGAGAATGGGTAGGAGATCAAAGAAGATGACGGGCGGATTGTGGGACCACCTATGCTTAAAACTTTGGCAAAAGCCAATGGGAAGATGTTCAAGAATTTGACGAGAAATATGACAATGTCTGAATTTTAGAAAAATCACTCCTCATCAAAGTAGGGACTAGACTGAATTATTTGGGGGCCAGGGAGACTAATGTAGAAAAATTTAATCACCCAACCAAGAGATGTTCAGAACTTGTGTGAAGCCAGTGGCAGTGGGGATGGGGAAGACAGACTGGACTACATAACCTAAGGACTGGTTGGATTTGAAGGGTTTGGATGACTCTTGGGCTCCAGGTTTGGGCAAGTAGGTTCATAGAGATGACATTCTGGAATGCATAATAATAAAAAAAAAATTCAAAATAGCAACACGGAATTAAAACATATTTAGGAATAAATATGCAGAACCCAAATGAAGAAAACAATTACAGAGGGACTTGAAAGAAGTCAAACAAATGGAGAGGCCGACCACAAGGCTGGGTGGAAAGAAGTGTCATCATAAAGATAGCATTCTTCCCCCCAATCAGTCTACACAGTTAATATAATTCTGGTAGAAATAAGAACGAACCAGAACTTAAAATCTGGTCCTAACATTCATTCGTCGGACACATTAAGAAAACATTTTTAAAAATAATAAAAATTGAATGAGGAGACTTACACTGTTGTACATCAAAGCCATTGAAAGTTATTCTAATTGCAATGCTGCGGTACTGCTGAAATAGTCTGCAGCAAGATTAGTCCAACAGAATAAAATATACAGAAATAGACCTCAGTAAATAGAAGAATTGATTTTTATGACTAAGGTGATATTTCACATAAAAGAGTTCTTACAGGGCGCTTGGGTGGCTTGGTTGGCTAAGCGTCCTACTCTTGATTTCAGCTCAGGTCATGATCTCATGGTTCATGAGTTCGAGCTCTGCATGGGGCTCTGTGCTGACAGCTTGGAGCCTGGACCCTGCTTCAAATTCTGTGTCTCCCTGTCTCTCTTCCCCTCCCCTGCTCTTAATCTGTCTCTCTCTTTCTCTCTCTCTCAAAAATAAATAAACATTAAAAAAAAAAAAAAGAGTTCTTCAAACTGAGGGTTACTAGAGGGGTGTGGGAGGTGGGGGGGTAGGCTAAATGGGTAAGGGGCATTAAGGAATCTACTCCTGAAATCATTGTTTCACTATGTGCTAAGTAATTTGGATGTAAATTTTAAAAAATAAAAAAATAAACTTAAAAAAAAGAGTTCTTAACACAATTGACTATTTGAAAAGCCTGAATACATATATCATTAATGTAAAATAAATTCCAAATAAATTAGAATCAAATGTTAAAATAACATAAATATAACCTTGAAGATATAGTTAAGGAAAGTTCTTCTTTTCTATAAAAATTATAATAGAAATATTATTTACTAGATTCCTTTAACATAAGTTTTCTAAATTAAAATAAAAGCCCACTCAAATAAATGTAAAGAAAACACTAGGGGGAAATTTCTAATATGCACAACACACGATTTATAGCCTTCATGTGTGACAAAAACTCTTAACAATCAATAGGAAAAAATTAAAACTACTAATGAGAACAACGATAAAAAAAAATGAGAGAAGAAATTCACAAAAGAAATTCAACAGCCTATAAATATGTGAAAAAGGGAATATCATTGACAGAAAAACACTGACTAATAAAAAGTTAAATGGTGTTAGACTCAGGAGAGACAGAGCATGTTGGGAAATAGTCACTTTCATATACTTTGGGTCGAACATAAGTCAGTATGAACTTTCTATGGGGCAATTTGGCCGTAAGTCTCGACAGCATAAGGAGCATTTATTCTACTCGATCCAATAATTTGGTTCCATAATTTTATTCTCTACAAAAAGATCAGAGACATGCACACAAAATTATATCTACATTATTTTCATCAGTTATATTGTTAAAAAAATGTAAACCATAAAGTCCAATAACAAAGTCATGGTAGACATGTCTAATAATAATACATTGAAACTATCTATATGTATGTTTCAGAAATATATTTCATCACCTGAAATAGTCAGAAGAAAGCTGAGGAGAAACCTGGTCCCAAGGGGTATATACAACACGTTAGTAAATAACTACGTTTACACCAATTTACTGTGTCTATGCCAGGGATTGGCCAACTGGAACCCAAAGGCCAATTCCAATCCATGCCTGTTTTTGTAAATAAAGTTTTATTGGCACACAGCCACACTCATTTGTTTATATATTGTGTATATTTGCTTTTGGACGACAATGTTAGAGGTGATTAGTTGCAACAAAAACCATCTGTGAGAAAAGCCTAAAATAGTTACTATCTGGCCCTTTAAAAGAAGAGCCTACAATCCCTGGTCTATGCATACAAAAATGCAGGAGGCAAGTAAACTGTATCTAAAAAGTAATTATATTTCTAGTATGGGAAATTTAAAGTCATTTTTTCTTTTCCTATTTTTGTATTTTTCATATTTTCCGAGAGAAAATTTTTAGGAGACATCATGTTGTAAAAATCTGGCAACACAAAAATATGTCAACATTAGCTATATACTGTATGTTTACAAAAAGAGTAGACGTATTTCAAAATATAAATAATCGTTTTCTGGATGGATGTAAGTATGGGTGATTTGCCTGTCTTTTCTGACTCCTTTTTCTGTGTATTTAATTTATTACCGTGAACATATGTTGCACACATAGTCAGAATATATTAAAACATGCATTTTAAGAGAGTCCTGGAATTTCTAATTCTGACTTTTCCCTCTGATTCCCAGGGGCACCTCGGTGTTGCATTCGACATCTTTTTACTTTTTCACAACATAGAGGCAAACTTTTTGGAAGACTTTGACGATAGGGATTTTCAGTGTTCCTCACTTTGAAGTTTAAGTCAAGTCGTAAATTATAGCAAACATCTGGCCTCAGTTATCTGCAGTTTAAATCATTATACTTCAAAAGAAATGAATCCAGGAATGAAAAACATATAAAAAGAAAAACCAACGGTCTCTTTTCCTGTGTTGCACTCTGTTTTTTTGGATCCCTATAGATTGACTCACGAGCACTTTCAAACTCCCTAGGAACCACCCATGCCAAAAATTGCACACTTTGTTTAGATTCATCAAATTGTAGAGGGAGATAAAAACATCTTATGTGATCTCACCAAGCTTTTCCAATCATGATTTAAACGTGTAACATAAAGAGCCCAAGAACAAAAAAAGAAAACAAAACAAAAAACCCATCTTGAACATAGATGTGAAAGAAAGCTTTCTAGAAATGATAGCTAATTGATTTCAGCAACATATTAAAAGTTGGAGACATTAGGTGAAAAGGAACAAAACAAAAATCTGTATCACAGAGAAATTGAATGCGAACAATTATGACATTGGTCCCATCGCCAGTCACCTGTTCAAGTTTAGAGCCCGAAATGTGGCCTCTGCCTCTGACCTTGCTGTATGTCGAAAGGCTGCTGTTGGTGGCTTGGGTTCAGCTCCCAATCACAAGTCCCCAACACAGCTGTGCTCAACTCTAGATGCCTTTTTCTGAGACCTTCTCCAAACTGTAGAATTTGCATGGATTTCATGGTTGACATGAAATTCTAGGAGGAACACATGAATCCATCAATGACCAGCTTACAGACCTAGACGATCTGAGATGAGCTTCTCTTGTCTTAAAAAGTTCAGTGGTCCTTCTCCCAGCTCATGGTAGTCACTCCCAGCGGCCAGTGTGGGTGCCTACTCTGAAGGCTGTCTCATTGGGTGACCATCATGGGCACAGTTGTATCTACCTTTGCCTTTCACCCTTGCGGTTCTTTGATGGGCATATACCTTAAGCTCTTAATTTTTAAAACACTGATTTAGCGATAACTCCAGAAAAGCGAGAAAGTAAGAAAGAAACATAGCCATATTTAAGGTCCTTGTCAACTGGAATGTATTTCTTGGCTATCAAGGAAATAAGGTAAACATGGCTCTTAGAGTCCATTTCTTCTAGTTTAAGCCAGACATGGGGACCCGTAGATGATCTGGCACAGGTTCCTGCCTCTTAAAGCAGTTTCATCAACTTGTCTGGCCTGGAATTTCTAATGCCATTAGAATATCCATCTGATCATCATAATTCTCCTCTAGGGCCTAGTCATGGGTCAAAGACCAAGAAGTTTTGAGGTCTGGTGGCCTTTAAAATTGTCAGCAGAGGGGCGCCGGGGTGGCTCAGTCGGTGAAGCATCTAACTTTGACTAAGGTCACGACCTCGCGGTTTGTGAGTTCAAGCCCACGTCGGGCTCTGGGCTGACAGCTCGGAACCTGGAGCCTGTTTCGGATTCTGTGTCTCCCTCTCTCTCTGCCCCTCTTCCACCCCCATGCTCAGTCTGTCTCTCTCTCCTGCAAAAACAAACATTAAAAAAAATTTTTTTTTTAATGTTTTTAATTGCTAGCAGTTCTCTCCGGGACTGCAGGGAAAGTCTTGGAGGCAGCCTGGAAGAGGCTTGGCCGGGATTCTTCATTTTCCAAAACCAGCATCGTGCCCTCGGTAAACCCCTTCCTGCCTCAGAGCCCCGAGGTGTCACTGTAACATGCACTTACAAGACGCCCTCTGCTGGTTTCCGACAAGCTCTGGGGGCTCCTCAGCTCATAGTCAAGTCCAAAAGCAGTGAGGTGAAACGGAAGCAACCCAGCCCACACTATCCCTTACTCCTACGTGTGAAAGTGGGGAGCCAACACAAAAACATGTGCCCTGCAAGCCGCTGTGCCGGGCTGCAGCGTGAACGGTCCTGGCCTTCCTTGGTGCCCAGCCACTTCCCAGGCTTTTAAATCCTCAGGGAGCAGGGCCATTCCCGGCAACTCCCCGCTCTCCCTGCAAGTCTGGAGCTCACCTGTTTGCCTCTGACACAGGCATGTTCTTCACTCGTGGCAATTCTGAAGGAGATTATTTCAAAGACAAGAAAATGCAAACTGCAGAGGGCTGATTCCTTGCAGGCGTGCATTCTCCAGCCTGTAAATCATCCTACGAATACATTGAAAGCGTGAATCATAGACGGAGAGATGCATAAAAAAAAAAAAAAAAAAAAAAAAAAGAGTTAGTCCCTGCATTTAAAAATGAGGTCACCTTGAATTCTGTGTGAAGGGGAACAGGAACGCTGTCAGCCTTGGTTTATAATTATTCAGCCTTTAGCCATTAAGCCAGTGTTTCCAGTCTGACTCGATATAGATAAACAGAAGAGTCAGAATGCCCAGACCCAAAGCAGGGGCTCAGCGGGATTATTAATACGTTTTATTCTACAAATCACTCATTCGGTGGGACTATTTTTCAATTCTTTACTCTAAAACGTACACCATGCAACCCGGAGGATCACCTTTTCGGTTCCTTCATCTCCTCGTAGAGGATGGCTTTTGAAAAAGCAAAATAGAGCAATCGTTTTATGAAATTAGAGATCAAACAGGTTCTGTCATGTTAGTGGGTGATAAAGGGGCTTCTAGCAATCCCATTTGAATAACTCCTTCCTGGTGGTTTTAATCTTTTTTTTTTTTTTTGGTCACCCACCTGCTTTTATGTCCCCAAATCTGCTTGAAATATATATGCCATGTGAAATGGAATATGAAATATCACATGCCATTGCAGAAACCTCGGCTGAAAAAGAAACAACGGGCCGAAAATGGAGTCCCTTGTGCTAAGCCCCACATCGCCCAAACTGAGCCATCACACCTAATCGAATTGCAGTGTCAGCTCCTCCCAGAAGTGGAATCTTAATCCAGCCAACCTAACTCCCGCGTCAGCACTGGTGAGGTAATCCGCCTGATAGACCCTCACCCTCCCCTAAAGGAAGGTGACGTGACCACAAACAATCCACTCTTTGCTAGTAACTTCTTGTCCCACCCCCTTCTGCCTGTTTGAAGTCTTTCACTTTGTACAACCCTTCAGAGCTACTTTCCACTTGGTAGATGGGAATGCCGCCCCATTTATGAATCGTTGAATAAAGTCAACAGGATTAATATTTACTCGGGTGATTTTTTTTTTTTTCACATCTTCAATGGGAGGGAAAAAAAAGGAGTGAGGGAGAGGGAGGAGAAGGAGAAAAACAACTGAGAAAGACGCACCAACTCTTTTTAAAAGAACAACTTTTTTCAATCCTGTCTTATCCATGTTGTTAAGACCAGGGTAGTGTCCAAAAGTAATATAAGTTGAAATAGATAATCTGCATCCAAATCTGTAAGAAGATCTAATCCCAGCTATCATTAATTTACAGATGATCTAAAAACAATATTTTAATTTTTTTAGTGTTTATTTTTGAGAGAGAGAGACAGAGACAGACACAGAGTGTGAGTGGGCGAGGGGCAGAGAGAGGGAGACACAGAATCCGAAGCAAGCTGCGGGCTCTGAGCTGTCAGCACAGAACCCAACATGGGGCTCGAACTCACAAACCACGAGATCATGACCTGAGCCAAAGTCATTCGATTAACCGACTGAGCCACCCAGGCACCCCTAAAAATGATGTTTTAAACTGGCACTTAGAAATGCTGTGAGAAAGAAAAAAATCTTGGTTTCTTCCTTCCCTCTTTTTCTCCCTCTTTCCTTCCTCCCTTCCTCCTTTCGTTGCTTTCTTGTTCTCTAACTTTTTTTTTTCTGATTATAAATACAATTATAGGGGGCACATCTTTATTTTTCTTTGAAATTGGGCTAAATTCTGAACCCCAAAACTGGAAACCAAACTGGGGTATAGTCGGACATGATAATAGGGACCAGATGCTTTGTAAATTTTATATCTAAAATTTTCCCTTCCTATAATCTTGCTTGGAATCTATAGTTTAACACCTAACACAAACGATCCATTGGACTGAACCCCTAAAAAAATAAGGAAGTTAGGAGTTATCAGTTCCTGGAATCTGGTTGTCAACATTCAAATGTACCTGCTTAAAATAAATTCCTCACACATTCAAATAAGAAATAAACATTTATTTCTGGCCATCTCCTTTTACCGTTTCTTGTATTAATATTTATATAAACTTATATGCTACCAAGGAACCATAAATATTATTTTTAACTATGGCCTTTATTATCAGAGCTAATGGAAATAACAAAAATTCTATTATATTAAACTCCTATAATTTTCCTGTGAAAAACAGATCTGTGAAGAACATGAAAAAAAATATGGTCAATATCCAATGTTTCACGGTCTAAATATCTTAGAAGTCTGGAAATGTCTTCTTACAAGACGTTATCTTGAAAAAAAAAAATACCTCTGATGCCTCTTATCAAAATACAATGCTTTATAAGCTCCGTACAGTTTTCTGAGAATTGATGTGTTTTCACTATTTTGAAACATTTATTTTGTTGTTTAAAGCATGTAAGTTCTTTCAAAATGGAAATGAAATAGAGAGATGTTTGCCAGACCTTTCAACTTAAACACAAAGAAGATATCCTTTTGCAAACACTTCTTGCCAAGTTACAATATTCTTGCAACCAAGGAATTTCTAGACGGAGATTTTTAAAGAATAGCTATGTCCCTCATGATGAATACCGCTGTAGAGAAAAGTTTTTGTTGATTTGAAAAAAAAAAAATAATAATAAGGTAATTAACTAGCATGGCTTCCCCCCCCCCCATTAAGTCTACAAAAATTGTGGATCATTCTTAATGTTTGGCTCCTAAAAGATAGTACATAGTATGTGGTGCCGATCACCTATGTTAGTCGTTTAATTTAAAGGTTATTGGATTTGCTTTAGTTTTGAAATAAACTTATTTGTGAGTCAACGCACCACTGTTTTTCTCCTGTTTACATTTAATCACAGATGCTGCGCTCCTTAAATTTTCCAAGGGCTAACTTGGTAGATTTCCTTCCCAGTTCTCTGTTTGTAGTCATTCCTGTAGATCATAGCCTAAGAGAGTTCAAAGGGCCAAGTAAGTTTGCCCTCAAAGACAAATTAGGAGCTTTTAACTGAATTCATTCCCAGAACTGATATTCCCCACCCCACCCCCACCCCCCTGCTCTTAGCCCCAGGGATCCACCTCCTGCTGGAATCAATTGAAGTGTCACACATCAGAGAGAGAACAATGTGTCCCCAAGGATATTTAGGACAGAGCCCTGCCTATCAATCTGAATTGAGATTCTTAAGGAAAACAACTTTTAATTGCCTAGCAGTATATATTTAGAATGACTTCAAGGCACAGATCAGTTCACCGTTTAGGTGGGAAATGTATGCATTTTTGAAGCCCCGCCTCAATTCAAGAATATGTCTACAAATATCCTGAACCCCTACTGGGTTCTGGGGCCTTGTAGGTAGGGGACAGTCCTACGCAGGGACCTTAAATTCTGATGATAAAACTTGACAGTTGTAAGGCCAACGTGAACAAATTTCAGACGGTGCTTTAATAAAGCAATGATGTAATATATGAAACTACAGGCAATCGAAAAAAGTCATTTTATCTAAAAGGTGAACGGGCACAGCATTGGCCCTGGGTCTGGAGGAAGGAAAGACAGAAAAACATCTGTGGGAACCAGGGTAGCCCCAAAAGAGGCTTAATGATGGCATGTTCAAACAATGATGCATTTACCCAGTCCATCAGGGTAAAACAGATACGATATATAGGGACCAGATTGCAGAAAGCCTTAATTGCCACTCCGAGAAACTGGAACTTGGTAAAAAGGATACAACACCTAGGTTTATTTTTGGTTTTGGTTTTGTTTTTTCTGCAGAGAAGACAGAATAAGAAAACTGACATTGTTTGAGTAACTTCTTTTTTTATGTTTAATTTATTTTTGAGAGAGAGAAAGAATGAGCGTGCACACAAGCAAGGGAGGGACAGAGAGAGAGAATCCCAAGCAGACTCCATGCTGGTAGCACAAAGCCCGATGTAGGGCTCAATCTCATGAGAGAAAATCAAGAGTTAAGGGTCGGACGCTGAACCCATTGAGCCACCCAGGTGCCCCTGTCTGAGTAACTGTCTATCGGCCAGAAACGATAGCAGGTTATCAAAAAATCCAGAGTAAGGGCATATTTTGTTGCCCAGAAATCTGAGCCTCAGATTCAATACCCTACCTGGGGCAGACACTATTGTTTGCATATTTATCCCCCAACCTTTTTCTTGGCCCACCACCATGGCAGAGGCTTCCCAAGCTAGAAATTGTATTTCCCGTTCTCCTTGCAGGCTAGAGGTGCCCATGGGACACAGTTCCAGCCAATAGAAACATAAGAGGAAGTCTGTCAGGAAGCGTTGGCAAAGGTTTAGTATTGCTTATTTGAAAACAACAAAACCCAGGTCCTGCTGGCACTGCCCTTGCGTCTTGTTACCTGCAACATGGAGGCCACACCACCAGGTGGAAAAACACGGTGATGCCACAGTAGCTTCTAAGTGCGCCACCAGGAAGTTTATCCCTGAGTTCTTGCGGCAGAAGATGCTTGAGCCACCCAGAGAGTTAAATAAATCCAAAACCTACGGGGAGAAGCAAGGGGAAAGAGGAGGGGAAGAGAAGGATCCCCTAGGTCCTGTGTTAGGATACAATGCTCACCTAGCCTCTCTCTGCTACATCAGTCTCCATGCTGACCTGAGTCCAGCAACAGCAAGAGTTCTCTACTGAGGGAGTAGAAGGAAAACAAGGAATCTCGACCAACAGAAGGTGCCTGGACTCAACACCTATTGCCCTATTGCAGGGATATGGTGGCATCCCTGATCAAAGTGTCATTCCCATGACCCGAACAGCAGCCATGCCTCTCTTAGGTACATGTCATGGGCAAAAGATTCATGAGGTTAGAATGGGTGTCACCAATGGGGGTTCGGTTTAGGAACGGCCTAGCTTTCAAACAGAGGTAACACCATCCATACATCCATACCTTGTGCATATCTAAGGTCTACATGGTTTTTCTTTCTCTGTCTGTTGGTCACATCCTTCTTTGTTCTGTCACAGCACATAGATAGATGTTCCATTTATTGTACCCCTAATATCTCCCGTGGATGAGTAATTTGAAATCTACACATCCGATGATTTCTGACTATGACTCATAAGTTACAGGCTTAAAATCTATACTTGAGATTTCTGATGAGTTATATTCCTTTATTTGCTTTTCTTCATCCTCCATAGGAGGATTAAATATACTCTATTCGTACAGCACATACTCTGTACAGATGCCAAGTAACAAGACAGTTTTGGGGGTTTCTTGGAGGGGGGGAGGTTCTTGTGTGTTTGTTTTTTTAACTATGTAGCTACAAGTGTAGAGTAGAGAAAAACCTGCAGGGATAGACTGGCAAGACAGTCTTTAAGAGTCTGCATTTGAACCAGAGCCAGAAACTCTCTGCTTCCAAACTTCTTGGAACGTGCAAAAATAGAAGCTCCTATTTAATTAGGCCACTCTTCATATGAAATTTCATGTGCATTTAAATGCCTCCTGATTAGGCCCCTTGTCACCATTCATTCAACAAATATTTGAGGACCTGTTGTATATCAGACACTATTCAAGAAATTTGAGATACAACAGTAAAAGTAATCTTTATTGCCATGAAACTTACTTTCTAGGGAAAGGAGAAGGAAAATTTTAAAAACAGATTAACTCTTGGATTTCTTATTCTGGCCGTGACAAAGGAACTGGTCTAAATTTGCTCCCTTCCGGTAGTCACCTAGAAAACTCTGCAGAAATCCAGTGTCCAGACATGAGAAAAAAATCAGTGCATGACTGTGATTCTTGAGGGAAGACAAACAAATGATAGGGGCTGACAATCCATTCTGCTTTCCACCTGGAGGGAGACCATGAGGCAAAAGGAAGAAACCAAGAGGAGCCCAGTTGAATTGCTGAGCTGAGAAGATAGGGATCAAAATCTGAGATTTAGTAAGCTCAAATTTGTTTGGCAGAGGAGTACCTGACCTGAAGGATTTAAGCAAAAAAGAAAAGAAAAGAGAAGAAAAGAAGAGAAGAGATAAGAAAAGAAAAGAAAAAAAAAGAAAAAAAGAAAAGTTCAAGAGTTCTTCAATGGGTCTCTTTGAGGCTTGGACTAAATACTAAGCTGTACATGCACACAGTGAGATTCAACCAAGCCGTGGAAAGAATAACCACCAAGGAAAGAATAATTGCAGGATAACTATAAGTTGAACAACCAGGACAGATTGCACAGGGCTGGGAAATGTTGGAGTTCCAGCCAACAAGAGAGAAGAGAGCTCATTGAATAACCAGGTCATTCAATAGAGACCCAGAAGGCTTATTCCTTAGTAGAAAAGATAAACTCACACTGGATTAGAATCAATTCTAAACCTACCTAAACAAGATTTAAAACCGGTTTTCAAAATATCAAGCTGTGGGGTGCCTGGGTGGCTCAGTCAGTTGATAGTCCGATAGTCATGATCTCATGGTCTGTGAGTTCGAGCCCCTCGTCGGGCTCTGTGCTGACAGCTCGGAGCCTGGAGCCTACTTCGGATTCTGTGTCTCCCTCTCTCTCTGTCCCTCCCCTGCTCATGCTCTGTCTCTCTCTGTCAAAAATAAAATAAACATTAAAAAAGAATTATAAAAAAAATATATCAAGCTGTTCGACATGTAAATTTAGCACCTGCAGGAACAAAGCTCTGCAACTCCTTAAAGGAAAACAACCTAATGTTGATAATCAACAATGTAATATTCACAGTGGTCAGCAAGCAATCAAATACTCGCATGTGAAGATGCAGAAAAATAGGACCCAACATCAAAAGAAAAAAATATCAATGGAAACAAACCTGTAATTGACAAGGATGATTGAATTTGCAGACAAGAAGTTTAAAACACTCATTATAAATATGCTCAGGAATTGAAATAAAAATATAAGCATAACAAATAGAAAGATCAGTAACGTAAAATGAACCAAATGAATCTCTACAGCTGAAAATTAAAATATCTGAAATTAAAAATATGTTGAATGAGTTTAACAAGAAATTAAATACAAAGTTAGTAAATTTATAAAAGTGACATTAGAAACTTGCCAAACTGAAGCAAAGGGAGAAAAAGCTGAAGAGAATGAACAGAATCTCAATCATATGTGAGACAATATCAAGCCATCTAATATGAATATAAGAGTTCCAGAAACAGAGAGGGGCAGAAAAAATATTTAAAGGAGTATCGATAATGATTTTCCGTATTAGGTTAAAAATATCCATCCACAAGCCCAAGAAATGTAAAAAACAGTAAATAGAAGAGAAGAAAATTGACTCACAGTAAGGCATGTTACAATCCATTTTCCAAAAATCAATCATAAAAAGAAATCTAAAATTTTTCACACAGATATACAAAAATAAAAATTATCACTGACTTTTCATCAAAAGCAATCCAGAATATGATAGAATAACAACTTCAAAATACAGTTGACCTGGGGTGCCTCGGGTGGCTCAGCTGGTTGAGCGGCCGACTTTGGCTCAGGTCATGATCTCCGAGTTCGTGGGTTTGAGCCCTGCATTGGGCTCTCTGCTATCAGAGGCAGAGGCCGCTTTGGATCCTCTGTCCCCCTCTCTCTCTGCCCCTCCTCACCTTGTGTGCGCGTGCTCTCTCACTCTCTCAAAAATAAACATTTAAAAAAATAAGATAAGAGTTGACCTCTGAACAACACGATTTGAACTGCATGGGTCCACTTACATGTGCATATTTTTTATATAGAAATTGAGTACAGTACTATAAATACAATTTCTCTTCCTTATGATTTTCTTAACAACATTTTCTTTTCTTTAATTTCCTTTGTTGTCAGAGTACAGTATTCAATACATATAACATGCAAAATGTGTGTCGAGTTGATTATCCATAAGGCTTCGGGTCAACAGTAGGCTATTAGTAGTTAAATTCTGTCAGGGGGGTCAAAAAGCTGTATGCAGATTTTCAACTGTGAGGAGATCAGTGCACCTAACTCTCCCATGTTACTCAAGGATCAACTGTACTGAAAAGAAGAAAAAAACTGTTACCCTAGGATTCTATATGCAGAGGAAACATCCTTTAAAAACAAAGGTGAAATAAGTACATTTCAGACAAATGAGAAGCTAAAAGAATTCATTGCTAGGATACTTGCTTTACAAACAATGTTAAAACAAGTTCTTCAAGATGAAGAAACACGAGATCAGATGGAAACTCAGATCTATACAAAGGAATAAATAACCATAGAAATGGTCAGTCTGTGAGTATATAAGACAGATTTTTAGTCTTCTAAATTTTTAAATGAATAGTTGACTGTTTAAAGCCAAAAATAGGGGCGCCTGGGTGGCTTAGTCGGTTAAGCGTCCGACTTCGGCTCAGGCCATGATCTCACAGTTTGTGAGTTCAAGCCCCGCGTCGGGCTCTTTGCTGACAGCTCAGAGCCTGGAGCCTGCTTCGGATTCTGTGTCTCCCTCTCTCTTTCTGCCCCTTCCCCACTCATGCTCTGTCTCTCTCTTTCTCTCTCTCTCTCAAAAAGAAATAAACATTAAAAAAATTGAAAAAAAATAAATAAATAAAGCCAAAAATAATAAATATATATTATATGATCTATTATATATATTAAAATTTTTTTTTCAACGTTTATTTATTTTGGGGACAGGGAGAGACAGAGCATGAACGGGGGAGGGGCAGAGAGAGAGGGAGACACAGAATCGGAAACAGGCTCCAGGCTCTGAGCCATCAGCCCAGAGCCTGACACGGGGCTCGAACCCACGGACCACGAGATCGTGACCTGGCTGAAGTCGGACGCTTAACCGACTGCGCCACCCAGGCGCCCCGGTCTATTATATATATTATGACAAGGAAAGAACAAATATGGTAGGGCTCTGGCATTTTACATGCAGGGGTATAATATTAATTTATAGTAGACCATAAGAAGTCAAAGATGCAGAGAGTAACCACACAAAGAAAATAAGCCCCCCCAAATGCTCAATTAATCCAAAAAACGTCAGCGTGCCCAGTAAAGCCAGGCTGTTGAAGAAAATCTCAATGAATAAGTTATTAATCTTTTTTTTTTAATTTAATGTTTATTTATTTTGAGAGAGAGAGACAGAGTGCAAGTGGAGGAGGGGCAGAGAGAGAGGGAGACACAGAATCCAAAGCAGTTTCCAGGTCAGCACAGAGCTTGGCCTGGGGCTTGAACTCACGAGCTGTGGGATCACAACCAGAGCCGAAGTCGACACAACCGACTGCACCACCCAGGCACCCCGAGTTATTAATCTTAATAAGTAAGCTGTTGAGTTGGTTCACTGTCTTACCTTCTACAGGCAGATATTTCTGGAGTAAGCAGCCATGTTATTTTTTCAATATTAGGGATGTGGAATGTTTTTTTGTTTACAAACAAGGACAAGGAATTTTCCTGGTTTCATTTCTCCCCGATTCAGATCCAACTACCTGACTATTAAAGAACCATACTTCCCACTATATTGTGTTGTCCCTTGATGATCTCATCATAGATTGGATTTTCATTCTGGAATAAATTACTCGAAGAGTAGACTGACAGTAGGGAAACTTCTGTCTGCTATTTCCACTCCAAATTATGTGGATTTAGAAGCGAATCTTGAAGCCCAGCTCACTTGTTTCTTGGGCATCCTGGAGGAATGTGGGACTCTGAGGTTAATATTTTTATTCAGGTGGCCCACGTGTTACAATCACAACTTTCCATCGGTTAGTCCACTCCTGGATTCCACTTCTGTTTTAGGTGCATTCACGAAGTGCAGCATTAAACTAATGTCTTAATGCCAAGACACTGATGCACACAGAATCTTAAACTCAATTTTCAAGGCTTCTCACATTATCTCATAAAACTAGTCTTTATGTCCCCTGCTTACAATTGCTGAAAGGGCAAGGTTTATCTTTTATTCGTCTCGATTTTCCTCGCATTCAGCACCCATTTTGCCACATTGGGGAAACTCAGTAACTTCCATATTAAATTTTGGATCATTTCTGTCCAAAATTCGGATAGATTAATTGGGATCGAAAATCAGGTGAACATCTACCATTACTCATGGGTAACGTTTTTCTAGTCCGGAAAACATAATCTTCTTGCCAAGAAGACTTTCTGTAAGGAGCTAATATCAAATTGTAGTCCTGCCACTGTTAGAATCAATGGAAAAGTTCCATGTATTAGGGGTAATCACTTGACTACACAGTGTATGCCGTTATTCACAAGTACAGTTAGGAAGTGGGAATACATGACATCGTCATTAATAGAAACAACCACATTATGTCTTCCATCTATAGAAAAGTGGCATTAATCTAGCAGTCAATCTAGCTGATCAATACCTGAAGAGTGTAATAATCTGAGAGGTCGTAGGAGCAGGAGACACATGAGGTAAGGGTATTTGTATCTTGTGCTAATTTGTGTGTTTTAAGGTTTCCCTTGTATAAAATAGTATATGTTAATTCTTCTGCCTAATTCAGAGAAGATTTTCAAGCCCTCCATATTATGTTAACTCCTCCCCACCTCAAGGAACTGTTAATTCAGAGAAAATTACCTGGGCACACGATTCTTGTCTTAAATTATGTGAGATCGTATTTCCTCACTATAGTGCTTTGAGTCAGAAATCTGTTGAATCTTAATTTACTGCGAAAAAAAAGCGTCTAAGTTCCACACAGATGGAAATCAAGGAACAGAACCAACTTTCTCTCTTCATTCCTCGTTTATGAGATTAAGAACGAAATTTCATATATTGACATAATTCATTAAAACAACTGGTATTTTTGCTCCTGAATTATAAGCTTTTGACTTAGCAGTGGATTTATAGTCAAATGACCAGAAAAAGTGGTGGAAAGTTCCGGAAAAAAAAATATATAGCCCCTAGTGAATAAATACAATCTCAGGGAAATCAAGTTCTGTGGACTCCATTAACAAGTATCTTCTAAGGAAAGACTTTCTTGTCAGAAAAGCCAGTGAAATTTAAGATTGATATGGTATCTCCTCCAATGTTTGAAGAGTAGAGAGAAGAGTTGAAAACTATTTTCAGGGTAAGGTTCTAAGCTTAAGCATTTTGTTTTTAGCAACGACATTTTCTCATTAGGAAAAAACCAATCTATTCAGGTAAGAAAAAGCAATAAGACTTAAAACCCATGGAAGTTTTCAGTTATTTATTACAGAGCATAACAGTTTGGATGAATTATGCATTCTCTTCCCCTCACTATATTATGGGTGTCCTCTTGTTTAGCACAAAGAAAGTGGTCGTCGTGTTTCTACTGCAAGAAGTACATCTCCATGGTTTACGCAAAAGACTCAGCAACATCTCTCATTCTTAGAGCATGATTAAGCTAGTGACGGTGAACAGGAATGATTGAATTTCATGTGAACACCCCGTTATTATTTTCTTCGGCACAAAAAAGGTGTTTTTTTTGCTAAGGCGCAAGAATGGGACGCCCTGTTATTTCCAAGTATATGTTGCAGACTTGCAGAGAAAGCACATTAGGAAAACATAGGGTCTGGGAAGCTTCCCCTGTCCCCTGCGCCTTGTCCTCTTTTCATTTGAAGCAAGCAGAAGGAGGCAATGGAAAGAGACAGAGCCCACAGACGGCAAACGTTTGAAAATAGCTCTGGCATGGTGTGGTTTTTCTCAGAGCCTCTCTTTCACCCGAAAGACCTGACTGTACTATAAAAATGTCAGTTCCAGAAACATCTCTCACCGTCAGCCGCAACTTTTTCTGAACCTGGGATCCACTCGTATAACCCCCTTTTCCTCTGGCAGTTACCTATCCACGTTGATTCTAAGAATAAAAAATAAATGAAGCAACAGAGAGAAAGAAGTTCTATTTCAGAATGTAAGTCGAGGGGAAATCGACAACTCTATACCTTCGTACACAGGCATTGGTCGCTTTCAGAGAGACTTCTAGGCATTTCGAGTCATAGAGAAATTTAAGCAGGTAATGTAGAGAGAAGTGAGCTTTAGGGAAGGGGAAACTTTTCTCTAGCAGCTGATATCCCCTACTCAGAAGGAAAATCCTGCAGGAGGAAAGCTCCATTCTTTAAACCATTTGGTGTTGGGGCTTCCCATTGTAACAGTATTGAGCAGAAGCAATGTACTAGGGCTTTACAAAGCCGGTTAAATACACTTGAAATTAAGTATTAAGCAAGGAGGACTGTTTTTCCTTGGTATACTCCTACAATCACTCAGGGAGAAAGAATTTATTTTTCCCCTTCACTTTCTACCATTTTGTCTTCTAAAACTGAAGTTAAAGAATTCACAAATCCATAAAATTAAATCCAACCTTTCAGGAAGACTTCTGGGTAGTGGGGGGTGCAAGTATATAATCCTTCACATAAGCAGAAATAATTTTTCAGTGTATTCTCTTTCAAACCGAAACGGAAAGAGAACTCTTCTACGAGTTAGCCCAGAAACATCGAGCAGAAGGTATTTTTCCCTTATCAAAAGCAGTAGGAGGTATTTCCTGTGAGTGTGACATTTTTAAACCTTCAAGACGCAACATCAGCCACGTATGGCCTTACACCGAGAGAGGGGAAAGGTCTAGGTTACTTCCAAAAATGTCTCCCAGCACTCTGACTTTATGGTTAATGGCACCAAATCCGTGAACTATTCACTGAGAACAGTATCATCCACTAGTAAAGGTAAATTTTCCAGTTGCGCACTTGTGGATCCCATAACTTTTAAACAGTGTGAGGAATTCTTTTTAATGGTGATACTCAAAACAGGTGAGGTTGGTGACGATGAAAATTAGGATGGGGTAATGAACAGAGTGGGGAACAGGAAAAAGGAAAAAGAGGAAAAAGACAGATTGGCCAACTTTGTGTGAGTTCAGAAAGCGTTTTTCCACCACTGAGCACAGTCTACCTCAATGATCGAGCATGGGAATCGGAGCTATTTGTTACTAAACGTAGAGGAAAATAAATGCCTGTAGATGTCCATTGTAATCATGGAAACTATGAACAGTCCTGTCTAACGTTTGCTATCTCCTCTACTGCTATAGCTTTTTTTAGGTCACAGAACATATATAATGTGTTTGTTTATATGAAAGGGTGTGGCACTCACTAAGCAGAAACACCTACAGGCACACTTGTGTATATATCCTTGTGAACCTGTCCACAACCTCAGAATGTGACTCCTGGGAGGGAATGACAGTTGCATAATGGGGCTGAGAGCCCTGGTTCAGTTATGAGCATGTAGCTCAAGGTCACAGCGAGGCCACATGACCCTTCTGGGCATCCTACAGGAGCCCCTGAGGTGGCTGTTACTAGGGACGCCGCTATCTTTCTCTTCTAGCAAGTTCCTTGTAAGGTATTTCATTGGCCTTCAAACGTTTTATTATTCACTGTGGTAAGTTCCCGTACACATTATAATCCAAGAAAAGTGTCGCTATACAACGAAGAAGGGAATAATAGTTTGAAAGATTTTTGCCCAGATATGTGCAGTGTTCACTTAAACTGACAATTGGTAGGTACCCAGGAAAATCATTAGGCTAGACAGTCTACCTGGAATTCTTGATCTGAACACAAAGATAATCTCCAAAATATCACATTGCACCCCCTTATGATGGGGCGCCTCTGCTGGTAGTTGAATGGTTCATGAGACCTTTAAAGAATCTCTTCTAGAGAACGTCATAGCATATTTTAGCTTGCCTTTATGACCCACTGCTGTTTAGTTTCTGTAGTGAGTACATCCAAGTGAGAGAGTTGGCAGCAGGAAGAAAGCTAATTAAACATTTTGCAGGTCACATTATTGAAAATGAGGCCATCTGGTTGACTGTCCCAGTCGGCTTTATAGAGTGCTAGTGTCTCTAAACAGGTAGTGTGGAAAATGTAGGATTCAAATTCTGGACTTGACATCCAAACCCCTTTCTTGCCATTGACATACGAGGAGGACATGTATCACCCGACCTAAATATCATTTTAAAAAGAATAACCTATAACATTGGGTATATCTATCCTGTATCTAATCTAGGTCACCTCTGCAGCAGGTGACTGGCCTTTTTTTGGGCAGAACATTGTTCTTGGAAAGAGACTTGCTCTCGAGCGATTCAAGACACAAAATGTTCTTTTTGCGTGGGCATCTCGCGGTCAAAATATTCAGTTGAGGTACCCTCTGAATTCAAATTTTCGAATTTGCTCGTCTATCAACTAAGCTCCTAAGTGGGAAGCAATAAAAACTGACTGGCTAAGCATTAAAAAATGAATAAATAAATAAAGAAACAAACAAATAAAACAACTGTTTGCTAAAAGATATTGAATAGCACATAGAATTGTGGGGAAGACTGGAGGCTATTTTGGTAGCTAAGCTATCAAGAACATGTGTACTTTCTCGAAGCACCAGTGTGATGAGGGACGCCCACCATATTTGTGCTACGCTGGTCCCTACAGCCACTGTTACCACTTTTCCATGATGCAATTCTGCACCCTGGGCACCTGAAAGCTGGGGCTCCTCAGGAAGCAGCTTTCCTCAGCTCGTGCTCTTTAAAATGGAAATCTCTGGGGCGCCTGGGTGGCGCAGTCGGTTAAGCGTCCGACTTCAGCCAGGTCACCATCTCGCGGTCCGTGGGTTCGAGCCCCGTGTCAGGCTCTGGGCTGATGGCTCGGAGCCTGGAGCCTGTTTCCGATTCTGTGTCTCCCTCTCTCTCTGCCCCTCCCCGGTTCATGCTCTGTCTCTCTCTGTCCCAAAAATAAATAAAAAACGTTGAAAAAATAAAATGGAAATCTCTGGAAGAAATGCTGCTGGGCTGAGCCGGGGTGACATACCTACCTGGGAGATGGGAATTACCTGTTTTTGGATCCAACCTTGGGGAGTCTGGACCGCAGCCTGAAAGATGCTGCAGACAGAAGAATCTGACCCTTTAGTTATAGAGACTGTATGATTCATCATGCAAATTAGAATGCTTTTCTGACTAAGAGAGGGTGTGCTATTAAATAATTAGTCCAGGAAAAGAGGAAGAAACTGCATCACTTTATTTTATTTTTTTAATCTTTTTTTTTTTAATGTTTATTTATTTTTGAGAGAGAGAGACAGAGCGTGAGCAGGGGAGGGGTAGGAGAGAGGAGGAGACACAGAATCCGAAGCAGGCTCCAGGCTCCTAGCTGTCAGCACAGAGCCCCACACGGGGCTCGAACCCACAAACCACAGGATCGCGACTTGAGCCGAAGTCGGGTGCTTAAGGAACTGAGCCGCCCAGGCGCCCCATAACCTGCATCACTTTAAAGAGAAAATGTTATTTGATTTTGGCCACCAAGTTTTCATGCCCAAGCTATGTTCTCTGTGCTGCCACGAGGTTTCACTGTCCGCTATGGCTGTTGCTCCCAGGTAAGAGGCTGCATCTCCGAGGGCTGTCATGAGAAGCCAGGAAGAGTGCCAGGCTGTCACCTGATGCAGGAACAGGAGGGGACCAATGGCACAGCCTCCCACAGCGATCCTGGCTCTCACTGGGGTGGGGCTGGCTCTGGGACCCCTGAGCTTACCTGCCAGGCTTTCCAAATAATGTACAGTAATGCACATTAATTAGAAACACTTCCACAGATGCCCAGATAAAGCCACTTTTCTAATTGTACGGTGGATCCAATCTGTAGCTCATCTGATGGCAGAAGACACATGTGGTCCCTTTAATACTTTGTATATCTACATTAATTGTTTAGCTCTACTGAGATAAGTACACTGGCTATACATGGAATAAATTTGGGATTAACCATGACTTCTGGTCAATAGATGAGGCATTGCTGGAACCATAAACTCCACCACCGTATTGGGAAATGGGGCCATCACAAGCGGGTGCAAGAAACAGCCTTCTGTGCTGCTGAAAAGGCCTCCCCCTAACCTACGTGCTTTAAACCCTTAAGACCAGCTTCCTCTTAGTAACTGATTTCTTGAAGGTTATGTCATTTTTTATCTTATTGTCTTACTTATTCAGCTTCGAAAATGACCCATGAAGATTTCTCCAAAGCTCCTACTTTTGCTGCCAAATTTTATGACTCTGTTTTCATTTTCGCATCTACTCTGTGCCTGCTTTGTCCAGTACTTTCAAGGGACAAAGTAATGAATAGCACATGGTCCTTGTCCCTCAGATTATTACAGTGTACTTACTAAAAAGATGGGCACGTCAACGAACGAGCACCATAACGTCACAGGGGACTTGACTCTGAACTGAATAGTATTCAACCGTACTCATAAAGCCAAATTTTGGGGGAGAAAACCACATATATTTTAAACTATATGGACCAAAGGTGGAAAACATTGCCAAGTGAAACCTTTATTCCTCATGTCGGCAAATAAACATTTTAAATACAAAAATATATATAAATGGCTATAAATTTTAGTAAGATTTTTTTAATGAAAAAAACCTAAAAAAACCTACTGCATTTTTGAAGCACAGATGTGGCCATTCCTGCAAAGAATTTATGGTCCTTGTCCTTAAGACATACACAGCAAATTGGGGAGGAAGATATGTCAACCAAAGAGCATCATAACGTCACAGGGGACTTGACTGTGAACTGAATATTTTCAACCACAATCATAAAGTTAAACTTTTGGGGGGGAGGGTAACCCACCTATATTTTAAGTTATATGGACAAAAGTTGGAAAATGCTGCCCAGTTAAACTTTTATTCATAATGTCTGAAAATAAAAATTTTAAATACAGAAATATATATATACACATAAATGATTATAATTTGTGTTCGTTTTTTTTAATGAAATTTTTTTTTAAAGCACTGCATTTCTAAAACACAGATGTGGCCATTTCTGCCAAGAATTTATGGTCTTTTCATGACCATTAAAGTCACTGCACCTGACTATTCACAGACCAGAAGCCCATCGCCTCGGTCAGTGAGGACCAAGAGTTAGTCCCCCACCCAGGGCCAATTATTCTGCCCAGTTGAACTGCTGTGAAAACAAACTGAATTATCAAGAATTCCTCTGCTGATTCTGAAAGAGTTTGAAAGCAGAAAGGAAAAAGAAAGATATTGAATGGTTGGCATTGAACACTTGGCAGATACGTTGCAATTTTCTCCAAAAATCTTGACATCAAACATGCCTATAGCTTCTCTCCAACTGTGGGATAGTTGGAGCTGTCCCCAGGGGTCTGCCCTGATGAACAACAACTTTGTCCACAGACAACTGAGAAAACTAAGTCTTTCAGTGACTTGTCCAAGGTCACAAATTTCAATAACTAGACACCAGAGCAGAGACGATCAATCCTGAGATAATTAAAGGCAGTCTTACAAAACTATGCAAAAAAAATCAAGGAGGGGCTCCTGGGTGGCTCAGTCGGTTGAGTGTCTGACTTCAGCTCAGGTCATGATTTCCCCGTCCGTGAGTTCGAGCCCTGCGTCGGGCTCTGTGCTGACAGCTCGGAGCCTGGAGCCTGTTTTGGATTCTGTGTCTCCCTCTCTCTCTCTGCCCCCCACCCCCTGCTCATGCTCTGTCTGTCCCTCTCTGTCAAAAATAAATAAAAATTAAAAAAATTTTTTAAATCAAGGTTTACTTAAAATATTTAAATAGTCACAAGAAATGACGAATGGTTTCTGCTTTGCCTTTATGAAATAGGAGTGTTCATGTCGGTGTGTCAGTCTTTTGAGTATGATGGCCTCAAAATTGTGCATTTATTCTCATCGCCACACGACAATACTTAGACTCTGAAAAGGATCTTTTGTGGGAAATAGTCATTTGCCCTCGATTATTCAAATCTTAGGCAAGGTCTCCAAAGAGTCAGGCACAGCCTGGCTACCTACTCATGTATTTAGTTAACATTTAGTTAGAATTGACATGCCAGTCACTATTCCTGATGAGGGACCGGAGGACTACATTAGTGATTTAGAAGTATGAGTATGCAGGGGCGCCTGGGTGGCCCAGTCGGTTAAGCGTCCGACTTCAGCCAGGTCACGATCTCGCGGTCTGTGAGTTCGAGCCCCGCGTCGGGCTCTGGGCTGATGGCTCACAGCCTGGAGCCTGTTTCCGATTCTGTGTCTCCCTCTCTCTCTGCCCCTCCCCCGTTCATGCTCTGTCTCTCTCTGTCCCAAAAATAAATAAAAAACGTTGAAAAAAAATTAAAAAAAAAAGAAGTATGAGTATGCAAAGATAAAGCGGTAAAAGGGGATGTCTAAAGGAATCATGGAATTAAACTCTGACCCTCTTCTCTAGGACTTTAAAGATATTTAATAGGGCATGGAAATATGCCATTCTCTTATTTTAAACATTGACTCACTTATTCATTTAACACCCATGTACTGAACAGCTGAGCTGTGACATATATTGGCTAAATCAAGAGTACAAAGAAATTGTAGGGTTGGAGAAACGGATGTGAAGTATAGCACTTACTCATTGTTTAAGAGGCAAAGCCTACTCTTCCTGCCTTCTAGACTTCTAATGAGCTAAACGCAAAATTAACAAGGTTACCGTTTAGGGGTTACCTTTGGAAGAATAAGAAGCCACTCTCTGGAAGGGTGGAATGCCAGCGTCAGTCATTGGAGTAAGGCCAAGGAACGCATGGAAGGGGGATCTCTCCATTGCCATTTCACTTTGTAAGGCAGTGCTGAGGACTACCTTGGAATCACTTCTTATTCTTCCGTCCGGAAGGGTCACTATGGTACAGAGGTGGGAATAAATTCCGCAAGGAAGTACGAAAGGCGTCAACGAATCCTGTATCTCATTTTGGGTTCAAAATGAGGCTTTTGGTTCAAAAGCCTGAAGAGTGACTTTCCTCCATTGTTGCAGGTCAAACAAACATGGTTATGAAAGGCGCACTCATACGATTTTCAAGAAAGATGGAAATAGATGCAACGTTGACTCAGGGATTTGAAACAAAGAAAATAAAATGTCCCCCACCAATGCATCATTCATAATAAAGAATTCTTTATTCTTAATCATTTTTTATTCTTTTCTTTTAGTTAGTTTTGGGTGTTTTGTTTGTTTGGTTGGTTGGGTTTTTTTGAGGTTGGGGAGGAGAGGCAGAGAGAGAGAGAGAGAGAGAGAGAATCCCAAGTGCCATCAGTGCAGAGCCTGACCTGGGGCTTGAACTCATGAACTGTGAGGCCATGATAGGAGCTGCAACCAGGAGCTGGATGCCTAACCCAGTGAGCAACTCAGGCACCCCAATAATTCTTTATTCTTTTTTTAAATTTTTTTAAGTTTTTATTTCTTTTTCAATATATGAAATTTATTGTCAAATTGGTTTCCATACAACACCCAGTGCTCATCCCAAAAGGTGCCCTCCCCAATACCCATCACCCACCCTCTCCTCCCTCCCACCCCCCATCAACCCTCAGTTTGTTCTCAGTGTTTAAGAGTCTCTTATGCTTTGAATAATTCTTCATTCTTAATGAAAAAGCTATTTATTCTTAGTAAAGGATTCTTGATGGTTTCCTTGCTATTTGGCACGTACCTCTGCTTTCGTTTCAACTCCGTCTTCTGGCGTGTCCTGTCTTTAACAAATGGAACCCACAAACATGGAACAGCACAGACCTCTCTGCCATACAGTTTTAGTGAGTCCCCTCCGGCAGAAACTGTCCTCACAAAAGTGAGATGTGCCACCATTTAAAATGCCAGACTGTGTTCATTGAGCAAGAGGGCTCATGAAAGTTTATTTTGGCATCACCATTGAAGAGTTTTAACACCCTCCTGGCAGCATTGTTTTGTATGTCTGCAGAGCCTAAGGCGGAATGAGAACCGATGTAAATTCTTGATTGGATGTTTACAGAGGCTGCAGGACTGGGAAGGAGGTGAGTGGTCCAATCCGAGTGACCACCCTGCCTGTGCAACTTTCTATACCCTGGTTCCTCTCAGGGGGCCAGGGCCTAAAACCTGATCATAAAGTTAACTATGGAAATATGCCTTTTACTAGGCCCAGTAGACCCAGTAGGCTAAATGGCGTTGGTTCAAATTCTTCCAGGTCCATTATGGCTCACATTCATTTCTTCTCGATAGCTCTCATCTAGGCATGCCCCAGTTCCTCAAGGCTCAGCTCACCCACCATGAGGAGCCAACCCACCCAGGTCTTACCTCACTGCGGGCTCCTGAAGGAAGTGCGTGTATCTGCTCTGTGGCACCATGAACTCGCCTCCTCATTGAGGCCTTTTCTTCATAGGAGCCTTAATGCTACTTGAAAGTAGAAATTGTGACCTTCGAAAATAGAGTTTTTCACAGTGACTCTTATAGCAGAGGGCTGAATACATCCGCATTGACTGAATAAAAGCAAAGCATTTCTAGATGAGTCAAAAATAGAATCCTGAGGTATCACCAAATCTACAGCGTCACGCTCATGGAACATGGAGGTAACTTGGACATGTGGGAACAGGAATAGTGGCAAACTGAGGTGAAATGACATGGAAAAAATACAGGAGAAAGGGATGGGGGTGGGAGAATCATGATTCATTGAAAATTACGTCAACCGTTACCATGTAAAGACTTTGAGTAAAAAACCTAATACTTGAATGCAGCAAGACAGGTTTGCTCAGTTTAGATGAAATCTCAAGAGACAAGGGGATAGATAACTGAAGAGTCCCAGAGTGACTGTATATGAATGCGTAAAGGTCAGCACCACACAAGCATGTGGGACTCCTGGTGTTCTCCTGGGATGTTTGTTGAGACACAGTTATCTCTAAAGCCATGCCTTGGTCTGCTAACTAAAGTTCAAATGGCCTTTCTGCTCCCACCATGGACAAGGACAGACATACGTCTGTCCAGTCATCTGACGTTGCACGTGCAGAAATCTACAGTATAAGAGAGAAGGGGCGAGAACGGTACGTGTTTTCCAAGTGAATTTTTGCAGGTGTCTTTCCAGAGCCCAGCGTGCACTGTATCTTTGCAGTGAATTTTCTCTCAAATTCAGTCTGGCTTGGCATCTTCCAGCATTCTCTGGAACACATTTGTCTCATAAATGCAGCAGGTAGGGAGGAGACGGTGAAGAAATACATTAACTGTGGTCATTTGAGGGGCATATTTAACACAGTAAAAGGATATGAAAATTATTTTAACTGACATTTTCTGTGTTCAGGGACACTGTGTTTGCGTAAAATTTCACAAGCCTTTTTTAATCAATCAGTCCTGAAACGTTCATTGGTACTGCTTTGCCCCTACTTTATTATTTCACTTTGAAATCCTCTGTCTACTTCTCTCCATTTCCGCGGCCACCGTCCCTCGTTCAGTCACTGCAAAGGCTTTGAGCTGGTCTGTCTCCTCGTGGCCCCTGAAATCCATTCTCCACATCCCACGTACAAGTGAGTTTTTAAAACATACATCAGCTCACGTCACGCCTTGCTGAGCCGTTCGATGCATTCCCCCTCCCATTGCATTTTGTAGACAATCCCAATTCCATAGCACCGTGTGCCACGGCATACTAGTCGCCAAATTACAAATATCTTTATTTTAAAAGTGTAATTATTGTGGCAGTGAGGATGATGGCAATGAGCAGCTGAGATCTGAGTACGGACTGAGCTATATAGGTCACCCTATGGTGAGGGATCTGTGAGACACTCAGCCGAGCAAGCCACCCAGATGCGCCTACAATTCTGCTGTTAAGTGATGCCATTGGTTGCAACAGAGAACACCAGGGAAACACACACACTGGGATGGCACAGAAAGAATGAAGAGGGACAGGAGGGTAGGGAAAGATTGGAAGGACTGTGGAACTTATATATTAACAAACACTCAGGGAGCACTTACGACGCACCAGGCACTGCTCCAAACACTTGACAAATATGAACTCGTCTAAAACTCAGAGCAGCCTTCCAAGGCAGCTGCTCTTAGTAGCCTGTGTGGGGAGGAGCAAGATGAGACACAGAGATGATCCATACCTTGTGTAAGATCCCACACGGTTTATAACTGGTGGACGTGCAACCGGAACCCAGGTGCCCCGGCTCCAAGTTCACGTCCCAGGGAACGTAGGCAATAAACGATGCCTCTCTGGGAGGTCTCCAGTGGCACCAACCACATTTTCATCGTCAGGAAGCCATCACCACCAGAACATTCTCATCCTTCCAAACGGAAGCTCTGGACCCATTAAACAATAATTCCCCCTCCCTCTCCCCTCCCCCCTTAGTCCCAGGCCACCACTCTTATACTATCTACAAGCATTAGACTTTCTACAAGTTTCTACAAGTTTGAAGACTTTTCTTTATAATCAGATGCTTTCTTTATGAAATTCAGAGAGCAAACGACGCTCTCTGCAGGCCTTCAAAGTTTGGGGGCGGATTGAATCCCTTCTAAGAAATAATGAGTTTGCCTAATAGTAATGACATTTTACGTTTTTTCTTGTTCCTCTATTCTTCTGCCCTTTGGCCATCGTCAGTAACTGTCCTCTGAGCACAGAGGATGGTTAATGACTGTTCCAATATTAGATTAAACCCCTTATGTACTAAGGAATTGGTGAATAGAGTTTTAATATGATTGATTACTTTGGCTTCTCTATGAAAATCTTCTCTGTGCTCATGTAAGCTCAGAGGTTCTTACTAGTAAAGGTACTGAGTTTATAAACCTTTGAATTTCTAGAAGTACCATGAAAACTGAATATCTTTGATTTAACAGGAGAAGCCCCCCCTTTTTTCTGTAATTTTTCAATGAAGGAAAATCTATACTAATCACTTTAAAGAAAAGACTGAGTGTTGGAGACATAAGCAGACAAAAATTGCATATTTAATAAAGAGATATGCTTAGGGAAAACAGAACACAGAATTTGGAATCAAGTCACGAGTCTGCCATCTAGCCATGGATGACCTTGGACAAGAAAGTGTCTTCTTCTAAGCCTGTTTTCCTCATCTGCAAAATGGGATCTCATTGGCTGATAGAAGGAAGAACTAGAATATTATATGGAAATGCATTCATATCCGGGGGGCATGCTACAAACACCATTTTCCTTGGCTTTATTTCTGGTACATCACATTCCTGCTGCAGATTTTGATCTGTTCGTTGAGGCTAGACATTCCTCCCAAATAAAAAAGGTACCTTGGGGCGCCTGGGTGGCTCAGTCGGTTAAATGTCCAACTTCAGCTCAGGTCATGGTCTCGCAGTTCTTGAGTTCAAGCCCCACATCAGGCTCTGTGCTGACAGCTCAGAGCCTAGAACCTGCTTCAGATTCTGTGTCTCCCCCTCTCTCTGCCCCTTCCCTGCTCTTACTCTGTCTTTCTCTCTCTCACTCAAAAATAAATAAACATTAAAAAAAAATTTTTAAGGTATCTTGTACTACAATTATTTGAACAACATTAACTGAATTCAATCCAAAATGTCTTTCTACTTTATTCTGAGATTTCCTATGAAAGTAACAAATATAAGTGTGTGTGTGTGTACGTATAAATCGTGTATTAAGAACCCACCGTAAGTGAATAATCATTACCAAATAGTTTGTGGCAAGACAGCATGCTCTAAAGACAACATCTCACGTGTTGAAAGCAATGACACTTCAACAAGCAAGAAGAGTGTCAAAGAGCTGGAGGCTCTATGGGACAGATGTCAGGTTCTAGAACCCTTCCGGGTTTTACCCAATAAAATGTTACTTCTTTTTAAATTAAATATCCTGTTACAAACTCTTAACAGTGTTTCACAAAATACATTAAAAGGTTTAAGGGATTATACAGATTTAAGTGCCTTCTAATTTCTACTTGGTTTTAATTCCACATATTATTGAATTTACATCAGTTTGAGCTATTTGGAGTACCGTCTAAGCTCTGAACAAATATTATGCAGGCTGAGGCTCTCACACACCAAAAACATTGCAACAAACAGTCCACTTTTCAAGGATTCTTGTTTGACTTTATGAACTTGTGTACCAATGATTTAAATTTCTGTGAGTGTCTCTCACTTAACACGAAACGAAACCATTCCGTCCCCCGGGACAAACGCTGATGATACAGTCAACAAGTTGGGTTTTAGCGAGAATCCATATTGGGTTGAAAAAATGATGAAAAACAAACTATGGAAGAGGTGGCCAAGCCTTGAAGTAAATGCTATCACTTCCCATCCTCTGCTCTAAGGGGAGAGGGGAGTTCTACACCGCATTTCTTTATACAGAAGAGGAATTGCACAATACTTTTGAATTGTGAATACTTTGTGAATGAGTGATCTTTTCAAGAGTATAATACGGGCTACAAGATAAATCGGCTTTTTAAGAACTTCTCTCCTCTCCTCTCCTCTCCTCTTTTCTCCTCCCTCCTCCCCTCTCCTCCCTTGCCTCCCTTCCCCTCCCCCCTCCCCTCCTCTCTCCCCTCTCCTTTCCTTTCCCAATGCTTCTGCCATCGTCACCAGGAAAGGAATATTTCCACTTTACCCAGTCTGGTTGCTGGAGAAACTACGAATTTTAGTGGGGTTTTTTTTGGTGAACAATCTCCCTTCACGTACATATGAAACATCCAACTCTTCTATTTAATGCCTGCAACATTTTGTCTATGAGTTTAAAAAGGACAAATGAGCATCACCACACACGTCGATGGCTTGTTGTTTTCTTATCCAGTTTAATCTTAACATGGTTAATCTCCTCTCGGGAGAAAAAAAAACAAGTACGCATTCCCTGTTGAGATCTTCCGTGTTTGATTTTATTTGAAGGAAACACACCTCCGCCCTCCGGGTTCACCTCGCCTGCCCTTCCTAGCTCTGCAATCCTCCGTCTACACGGTACCCCAGCGCACTATTTCATCGTTTCACAGCAGCCAGGTGGACGAGTTTGTGTTATTCTCACCCCCGTCATCAAATCCCAGCTAACTCCTCTACCTGGCCTGGGAGTAAGGGTTTGATCCTGACTTTACCACTCATTAGCTCATTTGCTACTAGGCAAACACACACGCGTCCTGACTTTGGCAAGCCTTGTTTTCTGCATTTGTAAAAGGAGTATATTAGACTAGAATATGTCTCATGTGCCATCCAGTTCTAAAAGTGTATGTTTTCTGGGCGCCTGGGTGGCGCAGCCGGTGAAGCGTCCGACTTCAGCTCAGGTCACGATCTCGCGGTCCGGGAGTTCGAGCCCCGCGTCAGGCTCTGGGCTGATGGCTCGGAGCCTGGAGCCTGTTTCCGATTCTGTGTCTCCCTCTCTCTCTGCCCCTCCCCGGTTCATGCTCTGTCTCTCTCTGTCCCAAAAATAAATAAAACGTTGAAAAAAAAATTAAAAGTTTATGTTTTCAATTATTTATATATCTAGTTATCTACAATGTGCTCAGCAGCATTAAATATCATTTAGGCCATTCCCAGCCCAGTGGCCTAACTATACCCACCCACCCCCCGCCCCCACTTCGTTTTTTCTGGCTCTAAGTCATTCAGTGCTGTCTCACTGGTCTTTTCTCTGCTTCCAGTCACTTTTCTACACTCAAAGGTCAATTTTACTGCCTTTCTTACCTGTGAATTTTACTTAAAGCAATCTACTAAGTCCGTGAGATCCCAATTATAACATCAAAAGATAAGCTCAAACAAAAGAATAAACATGCACAAATTGGGGCGCCTGGGTGGCTGAGTCCGTTAAGTGCCCGACTTCGGCTCAGGTCACGATCCCACAGTCGGTGGGTTCGAACCCAACCCCCCCTCCCCCCCCCCCCGCGTCAGGTTCTGTGCTGACAGCTCAGAGCCTGGAGCCTGCTTCGGATTCTGTGTCTCCCTCTCTCTTTGCGCCTTTCCTGCTTGTGCTCTCTCTCTCTTTCTCAAAAATAAATAAATAAACTTAAATAAATAAATAAAATCTTTAAAAAAAAAACTAAAAAAAAAAAAAGTATAAACATGCAAAAATAACCAGAGAAATCTGAAAAAGGAGAGTCAGAAGGGATAACAGCCCAAATAAATAATAAGAGCCCATGATGAAGACATAATAGTTAAAGAAATTTAGTGCTGGTGCAGAAATATGATGTACAGGCCAATCAGACCAAGCAAGCCTGGAAATAAACCCAAGAACATAGGAGAACTTATTACATGATAACATTGAAGCTTCAAATCAGCAGGTAAATTATAGATCAACTGTCTGTTCATTCAGAACAGAAGGAAGCTGGACTATTTAGACCTCATGACAAGATAAATTCCGGATGGAATAAAGGTGTAAATCATAAAAATCTTAGGGGATGTGGATATATTTGTATACTATTTCATGGCATCAAAACATATATACTTTCTTTTTTTTTAAGTGTACTTATTTATTTTGAGAGAACAAGAGCAAGCACGAGCAGGGGAGGGATAGAGATAGAGGGAGAGAGAGAATCCCACACAGGCTCCGCATTGTCAGCACGGAGCCCAACACGGGGCTCGATCTCACAGACCATGAGATCATGACCGGAGCTGAAACCCAGAGTCAGATGCTTAACCGACGGAGCTACCCAAGCGCCCCTCAAAACGTATATAATTTCTAAACATGGCAAGGAATCTGGAAGCCATAAAGGAAAAGTCAGATCATTTTGACTATAAGAATTTAAAAATATTTACATGGAGAAAACAAACAGACAAACGCCAGGGACAAAGCAAAAAAAAAAAAAAAAAACCAATAAACAGAAAAAAAAAATAATTGCCTCATACGTGACAGAAAGCTAGCTGTATTGATAAAGATTTCTTACAAATCAATGTGAAAAAAATCTGACCCAAAGAAAAAGTGGACAAAGATTGACCATAGGAAAAAAAAGAGTGGGATATGGCTGATAAACGAATGGGCAAATACAAATAGCACTGATGCTCTCAGCTTAGATCGGCAACTCTACAGACATGTGGTACGAAGCCAAAGAACACAGGCCTTGGTGCCCCAGGATTCAACCTCAGCTCTTCAGCCCTTAGCTGCGTGGTCTTGGGCAACTAACTAAGCCATTCTGGACCTTAGTTTCCTCATATTTATTGGGAGAGATTCATAATGGACCATACGTCCAACTGTTTTACAAGAATTCAGTGAACTGATATCTGAATGGCCCTCGGATCATTGTTGGGAACACAGTAGGTCCGACATAAGTGCTCTAACTCTACTCCCTAGAAGACAACTAGGGCAGGGCTGGGCAGCAGTAGAAGACCTGGGCCCCTGTCCCCCGTCCCATGTGGCTGATGAAGGGCTATGGAGCAGTTTACCTCACTAATAGACCAATAGCAGATAGGACAGGGGTGCCCGGGGGCCTCAGTCAGTTAAACCTCAGACCCTCGATTGTGGCTCGGGTTCTGATCTCACCGACGATGAGTTCAGGCCCTGCGTCAGGATCTGCACTGACAGTGAGGCTCCCGCTTGGGATTCTCTCTCCCTCTCTCTCTGCCTCTCCCCCACTCACTCTCTCTCTCTCTCTCTCTCAAAAGTAAATAAATATTTTTAAAAAAGCAAATGAGAGAACGGGATAAGGCATGTGCTACTCAGACACGATTTCTTCATATTTAGTAAGCATTGTAATTTCCCGAGGAAATTGTCCCGGGCACTACAATTTTTGATTTCGTGACCAACTTAATCCCCAGGAGAGGCTTTAAGAAGCTGGGAATCTCCCCTCCTTCGCGCAGTGGAGCGGGAAGTGGGGGGTGGAGTGGGGGAGGGTGGAGGTGGGACAGTGTGGGAAGAGGAGGGATGGAGTGGGGGGCGGAGGGGGCCGCTGAGACTGAACATCTCTCTGGTCCCAAGGTTCCTGGGAAGGCCACACAGTTCCAGTGGGCTCCCCATCTGCTCTGTGGCCAGCCCAGGCATCCCAGCACCCCGCTGGCCGGCCCCTGGTGCAATGCTACCAACCCTCGGCATTAGAGACCCCATTGTCACCAAGCCTACCTTGCAGGGAGCTGAGGGCCCTGAACCAGGCTGGTTAAGCCAAAAGCTTATGGACAGAAGCAGACCCAGAAGGGTGCGGCGCCTACCGGGTTCTATCCCCAGTCTGGGATTTATCGTCTTCAAAGGTAGTCCTCTCATAAATCATTCACTGATAAAGAGTTATAGGCCTCCTGGGTCCCGAGTCCATACTCCCTATAGTAAATTAGAGGCTTTAATGGGGCCCATTTATTTGTTTATTTATGTTTCCGGCTCCTAATTTAATGCTGAGGTTACCATGACTTCGCCTCCTTAAACACGCCATCTATCACTCAGAAGGGACTCAGGTCCTGGGACACATTTAGCTCAAGTGCATTGCCAAACAAATCTCTTTTCCTATGTCTTTGATGCTCAGGAGGCATGTCCGCCTACATATCGATGAGAAACAAATCGCAGGGGGGGAGCTTCGAGAACTTTTTTTCTGGACGTGTGTACATTTCCCGTCAAACCCATGCCAGGAACAGCGGGGACCTTCCTGTCGGTGTGATTGACGACGTTAAGTAATATTCTGCCCGGTGCCAGAACTCCAGGGTCCCCGAGTTACTACTCTTAACACAGCTCAAAGAGAAAGTTGCTAGAAGAGCTGTTACAGGGCCGACCGGGACTTGCTGTAAGGCAGCTCAGGGGACGGCTGGCCATACTTTTCTATGGAAGACGAAACAAAACAAAACAAAATAAAACAGAACAATCAGTAAATGTGGCTCGGCAGGAAATGCCTGGAAAATGGGAAGCGAGGAAGGAGTGGGAAGGCAACGTGAATGCCAAGGTTGTGTTTGTGACAAGAAGCGTCAATGGTGGCATTGCCCAGCTATTTCCAAACCAAATGGACAAACAGCAGAAGGAAACCGGCGGGTGAAGGCTTTAAATAGATCTGCTGTTTTCCTAACAACCACCTCTCCCAAACCACGGACTATCTTTAGCTGTAGATCACTTGCTGTCTGAAGTGCACATCTGTATAACAATTTAGGCTCACGGTATACAAGCACAGATTCGCTGCAACCTTCTACGTTTGCTGTAAAAACAACCTGCGCGGAGCGTGTGTTTAAATATAAGGGGATGAAATTCCGAGAATATAAATAACAATAAAAGAGCGTATGACAGTGGCTATATTTACAGCCAACCGCTTTATTTCGGGTGGGGCAGGAAGAGGCAGGCAGGAAATTTTAGAAATATCAATAAATCTCTTTCCTGTGATGACATGTTTAAATTGCACAAATCTATTTTTACCTGCTTCTGGACGTGTTATATAATTGTAAGGCTTTCGTGACTGAGCACAGAAAACCCTGCTGTGGTCTAGGGTGTCAGCAAGGCGGAACCCGCCCACCTCTGCAGGGTTAATTCTTCCAATATCCCATTCAGTCATCCTTCTCCTCAAAGAGTTCCTCGGGCTCCCTGTGGGCTGCAAAATCAAGTCCAGAGACTCTGGAGACCTCAGCCAGCCCTTCATTTGCTCAG